>NC_066617.1:335861323-336486981 GCF_025201925.1 Gopherus flavomarginatus
CTTTCCCCAAAAAAGACGCCCAGAGGAAAGCAGTACGTACTGACTTTAGTGGACTTTGCTACCCGATGGCCAGAAGCAGTCGCTCTAGGCAACACCAGGGCTAACACTGTGTGCCTGGCCCTAACAGACATCTTTGCCAGGGTAGGTTGGCCCTCTGACATCCTTACAGATTCAGGGTCTAATTTCCTGGCAGGGACCATGGAAAAACTGTGGGAAACTCATGGGGTGAATCACTTGGTTGCCACCCCGTACCACCATCAAACCAATGGCCTGGTGGAAAGGTTCAATGGAACTTTGGGGGCCATGATACGAAAATTCATCAACAAATTCTCCAATAATTGGGACCCTAGTGTTGCAGCAGTTGCTGTTTGCCTACAGGGCTGTACCACATCCCAGTTTAGGGTTTTCACCATTTAAACTTGTGTATGGTCACGAGGTTAAGGGGCCATTACAGTTGGTGAAGCAGCAATGGGAGGGGTTTACGCCTTCTCCAGGAACTAACATTCTGGACTTTGTAAGCAACCTACAAAGCACCCTCCGACACTCTTTAGCCCTTGCTAGAGAGAACCTAAAGGATGCTCAAGAAGAGCAAAAGGCCTGGTATGACAGACATGCCAGGAGAAGTTCCTTCAAGGTAGAGACCAGGTTATGGTCTTGAAGGCGCAACAGGCCCATAAGATGGAAGCATCATGGGAAGGGCCCTTCACGGTCCAAGAGCGCCTGGGAGCTGTAAACTACCTCATAGCATTTCCCAATTCCTCACTAAAGCCTAAAGTGTACCATGTTAATTCTCTCAAGCCTTTCTATTCCAGAGACTTACAGGTTTGTCAGTTTACAGTCCAGGGAGAGGATGCTGAGTGGCCTGACGGTGTCTACTACGACGGGAAAAAAAGACGGTGGCGTGGAAGAGGTGAACCTCTCAACCACCCTGGAACGTCTGCAGCGGCAACAAATCAAGGAGCTGTGCACTAGCTTCGCCCCATTGTTCTCAGCCACCCCAGGATGGACTGAACGGGCATACCACTCCATTGATACAGGTAATGCTCACCCAATCAGAACCCCACCTTACCGAGTGTCTCCTCATGCCCAAGCTGCTATAGAACAGGAGATCCAGAACATGCTACAGATGGGTGTAATCCGCCCATCTACCAGTGCATGGGCATCTCCAGTGGTTCTGGTACCCAAACCAGATGGGGAAATACGCTTTTGCGTGGACTACCGTAAGCTAAATGCTGTAACTCGTCCGGACAACTATCCAATGCCACGTACCGATGAGCTATTGGAAAAGTTGGGACGTGCCCAGTTCATCTCTACAATAGACTTAACCAAGGGGTACTGGCAAGTACCGCTAGATGAACCTGCCAAGGAGAGGTCAGCATTCGTCACCCATGCGGGGTGTATGAATTCAATGTCCTTCCTTTCGGCCTTCGAAATGCACCCGCCAACCTTCCAGAGGCTGGTAGATGGTCTACTAGCTGGACTGGGAGAATTTGCAGTTGCCTACACTCGATGATGTGGCCATTTTTTCAGACTCCTGGCCCGAAGCACCTACTACACCTGGAAAAGGTCTTTGAGCGCATCAGGCAGGCCGGACTAACTGTTAAGGCCAAAAAGTGTCAAATAGGCCCAAAACAGAGTGACTTACCTGGGGCACCAGGTGGGTCGAGGAACCATAAACCCCCTACAGGCCAAGGTGGATGCTATCCAAAAGTGGCCTGTCCCACGGTCCAAGAAGCAGGTCCAATCCTTCTTAGGCTTGGCCGGATACTACAGGCGATTTGTAGCACACTACAGCCAAATCGCTGCCCCCATTGACCGACCTGACCAAAAAAAACCCAGCCAAATGCCGTTAAGTGGACTAATGAGTGTCAAAAGGCCTTTACCCAGCTTAAGGCGATGCTCATGTCTGACCCCGTGCTCAGGGCCCCGGATTTTGACAAGCCATTCCTAGTAACCACAGATGCATCTGAGCGTGGTATAGGAGCAGTGCTCATGCAGGAAGCAACAGATCACAACTTCCATCCTGTCGTGTTTCTCAGCAAGAAACTGTCTGAAAGGGGAAAGTCACTGGTCAGGTCAGTGAAAAGGAATGCTATGCCATTGTGTACGCCCTGGAAAAGCTACGCCCATATGTTTGGGGGACGGCGGTTCCAACTACAAACTGACCATTGCTGCACTAAAGTGGCTTCATACTGCCAAGGGGAACAACAAGAAACTTCTTCGTTGGAGTTTAGCTCTCCAAGATTTTGATTTTGAAATTCAACACATCACAGGAGCTTCTAACAAAGTAGCTGATGCACTCTCCCGTGAGAGTTTCCCAGAATTCAGTAGTTAAAAGTGTTCTTAAAATGTAGAAGTCTGTTAGTTATATACTTAGGAGTATATGTAAAGGTGTATGTGTTGTATTAATCTGTTTGTTTTCAAGTTCTAGAAGGAAATCGCCGCCAGTGAGCTTCCCCACTGTCTGCAATTTGGGGGCGTGTCATAAACAGATAGCTAAGGGTTAATGTCTCTTTCACCTGAAGCACCTGACCAGAGGACCAATCAGGAAACCGGAATTTTTCAACTTTGGGTGGAGGGATTTGAGTGTCTGAGTCTTTGTTTTCTGGCTGCCTGCTTTCTCTGAGCTTTGGAGAAGTAGTTCTACTTTTTAGTCTTCTGTTTCTAAGTGTAAGGACAAAGAGATCAGATAGTAAGTTATATGGTTTCTTTTCTTTGGTATTTGCATGAATATAAGTGCTGGAGTGCTTTAATTTGTATTCTTTTTGAATAAGGCTGTTTATTCAATATTCTTTTAAGCAATTGACCCTGTGTTGTATCATCTTAATACAGAGAGAACATTTGTACTTATTTTTCTTTCTTTTTATATAAAGCTTTCTTTTAAGACCTGTTGAAGTTTTTCTTTACTTCAGGGAAATTGAGTCTGTACTCACCAGGGAATTGGTGGGAGGAAGAAATCAAGGGGAGATTTGTGTGTTGGATTGCTAGCCTGACTTTGCATTCCCTCTGGGGGAATAGGAAAGTACTTTTTGTTTCCAGGATTGGGAACAGAGAGGGGGAGTCTCTCTGTGTAGTTTCACAGAGCTTGTGTCTGTGTATCTCTCCAGGAGCACCTGGAGGGGGGAAGGGAAAAAGGATTATTTCCCTTTGTTGTGAGACTCAAGGGATTTGGGTCTTGGGGTCCCCAGGGAAGGTTTTTCAGAGGGACCAGAGTGCCCCAAAACACTCTAATTTTTTGGGTGGTGGCAGCAGGTACCAGGTCCAAGCTGGTAACTAAGCTTGGAGGTTTTCATGCTAACCCCCATATTTTGGACGCTAAGGTCCAAATCTGGGACTAAGGTTATGTCACTTGTGCTTTTGAGTTCACTGACCCTATTGCTCATTTCGGTAATTCCTAACAAAATCTGGAAGGACAGTCTGCCTTTATGGCCAGCCTAAACATAGCTCCCTGAAATCCATTTTGTCCTGCTAGTGGGATTTGACACAGCCTGACAAATGATAATCAAAAGAGCTGATGGGAAAATCTTGCATTTCTGAACCAGTCTGGCAGAGATTACTGAATCCTGTGCTGTCTTCTAGAGACAGACATAACAAAGGCAGGAAGCACACAAAGCTTGGAGCTACTTAACACACTTTGATTAATAAGAAAAAAATGATCTCTCTGCAGTTACCTTCCAAAATCCAAATGAGGAGGCTGCTTTCTTAACCCTAAAAAATATTTTGGCTCCTTTCTTCTGAGTCATACTCTCCTGTGGTTTCAGGGAATCACATATAACACTCTGGTTTGGGAACATATAACATACAACAAGATCTCCTGTGCAGTTATACAACTTTCGCTGTTTGGGCTCAACACAGTATTGTTTTGGGGACTTTTTTCAGTTGACTGCCCCAGTGAATAGTACCACGAAAATAACATTGGAGAAAATCTAGCAAAGCAACTAGAGTTGAAACCTAATGACATCATGATTTTGAAAAACTCCTCTGATAAAAGATGACATACTTAATCATCCAAAGACCTTCACCACACTCCTAAAATACATACAGCTGAGGAACTTACTAACAGAGCAATTTTGATCCAGCAACCAAAGAACACTCTTTCCCATACTTCCTTTCAACATTTCTCAAGAGTTTTTGTATATGTAATGCACCTGCAATGCAGATTTAGCTCTACCTATAGAAGGTCTCCATTCCAGGAACAATACCTGGGGGACGGAGGGCACAGTAAGTGAGGCAGAGGCAGCCTGGGGAAAAATCTCATACTGCTACTGCCTTTTAAGGCCCAAGACCAACATTCCATAAACAGGGTGGACTGGAACTCTTCTTAGGGATTGCTGGGAAATGTAGTCTTAAAGGCAAACAGGATTGTAGTTTAGGGTCCTGGCAAGGCCTGGGGGGAAACAAGGGTGGGATATATAAAATGCATCCTTTTCACAGTCCAGAGACAGACTGGTATTTGGTACATAGCCATAACTGTCAAGTGTACTTAATTTTATTCCCAAAAGGACAGTCACACATATTTGGTGTTCCCTGAGTTTTATTGCTGAAAAATTATTTACATCAGAAACAAAGAATGAATGCACTGAGGCCATTTACACTAATAGAGTTAAACCCATAGCATATTAAGTTTCCATCAGGAATAACATTTTTGTGTCTTATTTTGAGCCTTTGTCACACATTGTGTTTCTAATAGAATCAGTCTAAATTTTTCCAACAAGAAGTTTGTTTTATTTTTTTACATTGCTGAGGGCCAGTTCCATTGCATGGTCTGTCTCTCCTGCTGCCATTCTGGCATTGCACCCTACCCTCACCCTTCGCCCTGTGGGTGATGACCCCACGAAATGGGTCTACATTGTCTTTTTGGGCTGGGTCCAGCTGGGTTACATGGGTAGCCTGACCACCAAATGCTCACCTGACACCACCTCCCAGAGGTAGGTTCTGGTATCTCTAGTCCAGGCGAGTTCATGTGGTCATTTGGGGGCTTTCAAGAGGGTCTTGATGCAGATCGTTTTTAGTTTAGAACCTCCCCCCAGACCTATTTGCCTAGGGTGACCCTACCTGGAGCACTAGGCTCCAGATGATATAGCCCTGGGGTTTGTTGGAACACGCAAGCCCCTCCATCACAACAAGATAAAAATCCTGAGAGACTTGGTGTGGCGGCAGCAGTGATGCAGGCACTGTACCAGTCCGTGGTGGTGAAGCGGAAGCTGAGTTCTCAGATGAAGCTCTCTGTTTACAGGTCACTCTATTTCCTCATCTTCACCTATGGTTATGAACTCTGGGTAATGACCGAAAGGACAAGATCGCAGGTACAAGCAGTGGAAATAAGGTCTCTCTGCAGGGTGACTGAGCTTACTCTTTGAGATAGGGTGAGGAGCTCGGCTATATGGGAGAGCCTCAGAGTAGAGCTGCTACTCCTCCGGATTGAGAGGCACCAGCTCAGGTGGTTTGGGTACCTGATAAGGACGTCCCCCTGGGAGGCTTCCGTTGGAACTATACTGGGCATGTCTCACTGGGCATAGGCCCTGAGACCAACCCAGGACATACTGGAGAGATTATATCTTATGGCCGGCCTGGGAACGCTGGGGGATCCCCCAGGAGGAGCTGGAACCTGTTGAGGAGGAAAAGAAGGTCTGGTCCTCCCTGCTCTCTATGCTGTCCTTGCGACCCTCCCCAGGAAAAGCAGCATAAAGGAAAAAGAAGAAGAAGTTTCAGTTTTATTAAAAACCCAATTTTTAAGTGAAAAATTGAAATGGCAAAATTTGGAAAAAAATGAACACTTTTGTTCCAAAATTGTGGGTCTACCCTCCCTTCCCCCTGCTTTTCAAACACTTAGTAACTGTTTTACAATTGGCAAAAGTTGGGAAACCATCAGGAAACTGGAGAAAAAACTACTTTTCATACATTTTTACTGTTTTAACGAAGATTTCCCCACTTTCTCACATTTTGACCTTTACTTCTCTTTTAGCAGAAAAAAGTGTGTGTGCAGGGGTTGGGAAAGAGAAGTGTAACAAAGAGAAAAAAGGAGGTGGAGGAAACACAGAAAAGTTTTAAAAAGCCCACAATTTTTGATCTAAAAACCAGACATTTGAAGTAAAAACAAATAAAGTGGAAACTGAATTTTTTCAACTGAAAACTTGATATAAGGCTGTTTTTACCCTTCAAAAATTCTGCAGGAAAATTCTACATATATGTACCTTAAACTAAACGAAATCAGTTAACTTTATGGATAGCAATCTGGAGTTTCTCATGGAAAGAGAAATATGAATTAAGAAAAAAATGGCATAAATAGTGTTTTCGGTTTGAGTTGAACAGCACCATAAACCAGGCAGAAGAGATGGATATTGAGACTCAGACGTCACAGAGACATGTATGGATCATGTGGAACCTCTAGTGGTGAAAATGGTCTCCATTTTACAAAATAATGAAAATCTGCTTCTATATACTGTCATCATATAGTGTAATCTCTGTTCACGTTCAGAAATTGACACTGCATTAATGGGATACAATCTTTCTTGTTTTTTAAAGATAAGAACTGCAGGAAATCTGATCTGTGTTTTGATTGTGTTATACTAATAACATAATGCTATGCTTATGCTTGAGCTGGCAGTTCCATTTTAAGCTCCTATTTCAATTATTGTAACGGGCACCGCCAACTTAAAAATGAGACTTCTGCCTGAATATTGTATTGAGAGAAGTTGAATGGAAAAAAAAAATTTCTCTTTTTCTCTCATCAAGTTTCTTTCTTTATGCATTTGACAGCACTTGGTGTGTGTAGCCAGTTTCACTGTTGCTCCTTTATTCATTTAGGGCCTCATTCAAAGCTGTTGAAGCTAACTGGTTTTTTTCCTTCTGCTCCTGAAACACTGATGTGAGTAACTTTATGCTAATGAAAATCAGTTTGATCTCAATAGGCCTATTCATGTGAAAAAAAGTTACTCATATTGTGATACAGCATGGCCAGAAGGCAGCAGGACAGTGATCCTATTGGGATCCAGGAAGTGAGTGGGTGCCCACTGCTAAAGGACCTCCCTCCAGCCTAAGGGGAGGATCCACAGGACCCGGAAGCCAAGCTATTATGGGAGACAACTAATGAAATAACAGGGAGAGTGATAGAGGGGAGATATGTAAGCCCCAGGATGATGAGGAGCCTTATTTCCTGTAGAGGGAAGAGAGGTTGCTATAGATTAATTAGAGCACCTGAAGTCAGTTAGAGTGCCTGAAGCCAGTCACCTGATAACCCTCCACCCCCGCTTCAATCAGCCAGGGGAAGGAGTTGAAGCAGAGTGGTTTGGTGTTGGAGTAGAGCAGGGATAGGCAACCTATAGCACGGGTGCCGAAGGCGGCATGCAAGCTGATTTTCCGTGGCACTCACACTGCCTGGGTCCTGGCCACTGGTCTGGGGGGCTCTGCATTTTAATTTAATTTTACATGAAGCTTCTTAAACTTTTTAAAAACCTTATTCACTTTACATACAATAATTTAGTTATATATTATAGACTTATAGAGAGAGATCATCTAAAAATGTTAAAATGTATTACTGGCGCGTGCGAAGCCTTAAATTAGAGTGAATAAATGAAGACTTGGCACACTGCTTCTGAAAGGTTGCTGGACCCTGGTGTAGAGAGCAGTTTGAAGGAACTGAAGCAGAGTGGTTTGCTGTTGGAGAAGAGAGCAGTTTGGAGGAGAACAGTTTGGAGAAGTGCTATGGCAGGCCAGAAGACCAAGACCCTAGATAAAGGGAAACCCGGCTTGTGCAGAACAGAGGGTCTCCACAAACACAAGGGGTTGGGAGAAACTTGGCGCAAGTGGAGAGAGGGCAGGAAGCCCCACAAGATGAAGGGCTGGAGAGGGAAGTGGCCCAGGGGAAAGAATTGCTAGTTCAAGTGATTTGCTGCTATCCCTAGGGCCGCTGGGCTGGGACCCGGAGTAGAGGGTGGGCCTGGGTCCCTCCCTCTTCAACTCCCTTTTCTGGGACACTAGTGAGACAGTTGATACCTCAGATCAGGGGCCAAAAAAAGGAGCCCTGAACCCCCCCCAGAGGAGAAAGTGCTGGACCCATCATAATGGTGCCGGCAATTTGCCACAATATGCATAAATATTTGGAGTATTAGAGCATGAGTCAGTTTCCCTTATTGTTTTGTGCAGCCTTTCACCCACCAACCAGGGAGGAAAAAATGTTAAAAGGAAAATACTACTGTAAATACACAAAAATTGGCACAGTTATGAAGAGCTGCACGTAAAGAGCTTCACATAAAAAGCATTTTGCAATGAACAACAATAAAATGCTGTACTGGTCCTACAAAACCCATGAACTATGCTGCATATTCTAGATCACTACCTACTGGCAGCTTATTTATCCATCTAGCTATACACATAGACACCTCTTTTTTATAGAGCACTCATGTAACAATGGGGATTCAAGGGCAGGTGTCATTTTTTAATTTGCTTTCAA
Organism: Gopherus flavomarginatus; assembly: GCF_025201925.1. Lineage (NCBI taxonomy): Eukaryota > Metazoa > Chordata > Testudines > Testudinidae > Gopherus > Gopherus flavomarginatus. The sequence goes on from NC_066617.1 coordinate 335,869,776, forward strand.
CTCCTTTAAAAAAAACTGGCTAGATTTCAAGCTCCCCCTTTCAAACTCCTCCCATTACCCAAAAATGTTATCTTTTGGGCTGATATTTTTTGTTTATTCTCAGCCCTGAAGTAATTGGTTTTGGAAAATATAAGAAAAGCTCGTCAGTCTGTTATCTAACTGTGATGTTTTTCAGCCATTATAATTGGTTTTCAACCTTTAAAAAAGAGTACAGGATCTTGGCTCCTTTTCACTCAAATAGTTTGGATTTAAAACTTCAATTTGGGTATAAACCTAATTCTCAAAAAAGGTCACTAATACTTTGCTAAGATTAATAACTTCTTAACAATTTTTCCAAGTGTTGTTTTTTTTAATGAGTGCAGTGTTAAGTTTGTATTGTTCTAATTTTTGAATCAAAATATAGTGCAGTATCAAATCAAATGCCTCACAGAAGTCTGTTGCATCAACACTATTACCTTTATTAATCAAACTTATAATCTCATCAAAAAAAGATATCACGTAAGCTTGACAGGATCTATTTTCCATAAACCATGTTGATGGCATTAATTATATTACCTTCCCTTAGTTCTTTATTAATTGAATCACATATCAACTGCTTTATTATCTTATCATTATGGAGAAAGACAGGGCTGCCCTGGGGGGGCAAGTGGGGCAATTTGCCCCAGGCCCCGGGCTCCGCAGAGGCCCCCAAGAGAATGGGTGAGGCTCCCGCCCCGGCCCCAGCCCAACCCATCTCTGCCCCTCTCCCGGAGCCTCAGCGCATCCAGGAGCAACCCAGAACAGCTGCAGCGTGGCTCCGACGGGGCCCCTGAGCCTCTCTCCGCTCACAGCCGTGTGCTAAGGAGGCGGGGTTGCTAGCTCCAGCCCGCCCCCTTTCCACACGGCTCTGAGTGGGGAGGGGCTCAGGGGCCCCGCTGGAGCCATGCTGCCTCTATCAAGGGAAGCTCCTGGAAGCTCTGAGGCTCCGGGTGAGGGGGGAGCCGGGGGTAAGGGGCCAGGGCTGGGGGGGTTGAATAAGGGGCAGGGAGTCCTGGAGACAGGGAGGGGGCAGAGGTTGAGGGGGGCGGTCAGGGGACAGGGAATGGGGGGGGGTTGGATTGTGGGCGTTCCAGGGGTCTGTCAGGACTCAGCGGGGGGGTGGATAGGGGTCGGGGCAGTCAGGGCACAGGGAGCAGGGGTGGGATCCTGAGGTGGTGGTGGTGGTGGTGGTGGGGTCTCTGGGGGATGGTGAGGGGACAAGGAGCAGGATGGGTCGGGGATTCTGAGGGGGCTCAGGCAGTCGAGGGGCAGGAAGTGGGTGGGGGTTGGATAGGAGGCAGGGCCAGGCTGTTTGGGGAGGCGCAGCCTTCCCTACCCTAAAGCTCATTCAGCAGTTTGGCAGAAGAGCCAAGCTGTTAGCTTTTCCATTAGGGTTACCATCCCTTTCACTTCTCAAATGCCAAACTATAGTCTATATTTAATTTCAGTGCCATAGGGAGATTCATGTCAGGGGAGGGTAGCTTCATTTAAAATTAGCCACTGGGGGAGGGATCATACGAGAAGAGCAAGATCCTTCCCAACCCTACCAAGGGAGACCCCCATCCCCTGCATTCCCTGAGGCTCCAGAGGGGTTAATTCAGTGGTTCTCAAACTTTTGTCCTGGTGACCCCTTTCACATAGCAAACCTCTGAATGTGACTCCTCCCCCCTTATAAATTGAAAACACTTTTTTATATATTTAACACTATTATAAATGCTGGAGGCAAAGCGGGGTTTGAGGTGGAGGCTGACAGCTCGCGACCCTCAGTAAAAACCTCATGACCCCTGAGGTGTCCCGACCCCCAGTTTGAGAACCCCTGGGTTAATTTAATTTTAGCACCCTGTGTCCATTCACACACATGTGCTATTTTGAGCATTTCGGTTTTCACAATACAGGCTCATCCCAGATTCTGGAACAAGCTCAAATGCTCAGCTCGTGAAGTATGTACATAAGCTATGCTAAAGAGAAACCCACAGTAACCATCTCCAGTTTGTGAGGGACCCCATGGAGCCACCCTCTAGGAAACAGATAAATGCATAGAAGTTAAGTCCATTAATGGCTGTTAGCCAGGATGGGTAAGGAATGGTGTCCCTAGCCTCTGTTTGCCAGAGGGTGGAAATGGATGGCAGGAGAGAGATCCCTTGATCATTATCTGTTAGGTTCCCTCCCTCTGGGGCACTTGGCATTGGCCATTGTCGGTAGACAGGATACTGGGCTGGATGGATCTTTGGTTTGACCCAGTATGGCTGTTCTTATGTTCTAACCTAAATGAATGCAAAGTTATGGAGACAGATACGAGTCAAGGAAGCCAGGAGAGTATTAGAAACCTGGAAAAATCTCTGACTGGATGGGCTCAGGCATTTGGTCACAAGCTGAGGTTGTTCAAAAGTTTTGGATTTTTTTTAAGCAGAATTTTTTCATTGTTTCTTTAAACAATCAAACACAGCAAGCAGCAAATATTTGGCCACACACTTCTGAAAGCCCAAGCCATATTCAGGTTTTGGCAGACTAATTTCAGCTTTTCAATTAAAAAAAAACAACAGATTTTGAAGGAAAGCAGACATTGTCCGTGATTTTTTTCTGCTTTTTAAAAACCCCTAGTTTTCGATCCAAAATAAGTTTTGACGGAAAATATTTGTCCAACCTTTTCAATGAGCTTTAGTGCCTTTTAGCACTAGCTTATGCTGAGAACTAGTGATACCTTGTAAAGAAGTTTTCTCAAAACTGGGCTTGTGCCGAGATGCGTAAGGCTTATTTTTCTCAGGGCCACCTGTGGTGGGGGGGGAGCAAGTTGGGCAATTTGCGCTGGGCCCCGCAGGGGCCCCCACTAGAATATAGTATTGCAATTTTTTTTATGGAAGGGGCCCCCAAAATTGCTTTGCCTCAGGCCCCCTGAATCCTCTGGGTGGCCCTGGCAGAGCACATCACATTGTCTGACAGTCCAGTATCGTCAGTTGTTAGTAATGGGAGATTCGATCATTAGAAATATAGATAGCTGGGTTTGTGATGACCGGGAGAACTGTATGGGGACTTGCCTGCCTGGTGCGAAGGTTGCGGATCTCTTGAGGCATCTAGACAGACTTATGTGTAGTGCTGGGGAGGAGCCGGTGGTCGTGGTACATGTAGGTACCAGTGACAGAGGGAAGGGTAGGAGAGATGTCCTGGAGGCCAAATTTAGGCTGCTAGGGGAGAGACTGAAATCCAGGACCTCTATAGTGGCATTCTCAGAAATGCTCCCAGTTCCATGCACAGGGCCAGGTAGGCAGGCAGAGCTTCAGAGTCTCAATGCGTGGATGAGATGATGGTGTAGAGAGGAGTGGTTTACGTTCATTAGGAACTGGGGAAACTTTTGGGATGGGGAGAGTCTATATAGGAGATATGGGCTCCACCTAAACCAAAGTGGAACCAGACTGCTGGCACTAAACATTAAAAAGGTTGTAGAGTAGTTTTTAAACTAGGAGATGGGGGAAAGCCAACTGCTGCAGAGGAGCATGTGGATCGGACAGAGACTTCTCTTAGAGGAGAGTCTATTGATAGAGATTCTCTAGGTTATAGTCAGGAACAGAGGATGGAAGAGGATAATGTAAGGGCCAGATCAGATGAGAAACATTCACATAAAAAGGAATCTGGCACATCTGAAAAGGGCAGACAAATAAACAGGGACAAGTTTTTAAAGTGATAGTGATGATGAAATGCTAAGGGAAATTAGAGAGGCAATCAAAATTATGAACTCTGTAATAGTGGGGGATTTCAATTATCCCCATATTGACTGGGAACATGTCACCTCAGGAAGGAATGCAGAGACAAATTTTCTTGATACTTTAAATGACTACTTCTTGGAGCAGCTGGTACGGGAACCCACAAGGTGAGAGGCAACTCTCGATTTAGTCCTGAGTGGAGTGCAGGAGCTGGCCCAAGAGGAAATAATAACAGGACCACTTGGAAATAGTGACCATAATATAATAACATTTAACATCCCTGTGGTGAGAAAAACAACTAAACAGCCCAGCACTGTGGCGTTTAATTTCAAAAGGGGAAAGTATGCAAAAATGAGGGGATTAGTTAAACAGAAATTAAAAGGTACAGTGACTAAAGTGAAATCCCTACAAGCTGTATGGGCGCCTTTTAAAGACACTATAATAGAGCCCCAACTTCAAAGTATACCCCAAATTAAGAAACACAGTAAAAGAACTAAAAAAGTGCCACCATGGCTTAACAACTATGTAAAAGAAGCAGTGAGAGATAAAAAGACTTCCTTTAAAAAGTGGAAGTCAAATCCTAGTGAGGTAAATAGAAAGGAGCATAAACACTGCCAAATAAAGTATAAAAATGTAATAAGAAAAGCCAAAGAGGAGTTTGAAGAACAGCTAGCTAAAAAACTCCAAAGGTAATAACAAAATGTTTTTTACGTACATCAGAAGCAGGTAGCTTGCTAAACAACCAGTGGGACCCCTTGATGATTGAGATACAAAAGGAGCGCTTAAAGACGACAAAGTCATTGCGGAGAAACTAAATGGATTCTTTGCTTCAGTCTTCACGGCTGAGGATGTTAGGGAGATTCCCAAACCTGAGCCGGGTTTTGTAAGTGACAAATCTGTGGAACTGTCACAAATTGAAGTGTCACTAGAGGAAGTTTTGGAATTAATTGATAAACGTAACATTAACAAGTCACTGGGACCAGATGGCATTCACCTAAGAGTTCTGAAAGAACTCAAATGTGAAATTGTGGAACAATTAACTAGGGTTTGTAACCTGTCCTTTAAATCGGCTTCTGTACCCAATGGCTAGAAGATAGCTAATGTAATGCCAGTATTTAAAAAGGCCTCTAGAGGTGATCCCGGCAATTATAGACCAGTAAGTCTAACGTTGGTACCGGGCAAATTAGTCAAAACAATAGTAAAGAATAAAATTGTCAGACACATGGAAGAACATAAATTGTTGAGCAAAAGTCAACGTAGTTTCTGTAAAGGGAAATCGTGTCTTACTAATTTGTTAGAGTTCTTTGAAGGGGTCAACAAACATGTGGAAAGGGGGATCCAGTGGACATAGTGTACTTAGATTTCCAGAAAATCTTTGACAAGGTCCCTCACCAAAGGCTCTTATGTAAAATAAGTATCAGAGGGGTAGCCGTGTTAGTCTGGATCTGTAAAAGCAGCAAAGAGTCCTGTGGCACCTTATAGACTAACAGACGTTTTGGAGCATGAGCTTTCGTGGGTGAATACCCACTTTGTCAGATGCATGTAGTGGAAATTTCCAGGGGCAGGTATATATATGCAGGCAAGCTAGAGATAATGAGGTAGTTCAATCAGGGAGGATGAGGCCCTGTTCTAGCAGTTGAGGTGTGAAAACCAAGGGAGGAGAAACTGGTTCTGTAATTGGCAAGCCATTCACAGTCTTTGTTTAATCCTGAGCTGATAGTGTCAAATTTGCAGATGAACTGAAGCTCAGCAGTTTCTCTTTGAAGTCTGGTCCTGAAGTTTTTTTGCTGCAGGATGGCCACCTTAAGGTCTGCTATAGTGTGGCAGTGAGGTTGACGTGTTCTACAGGTTTTTGTATATTGCCATTCCTAATATCTGATTTGTGTCCATTTATCCTTTTCCGTATGGAAAAATCAAATCAGATACTAGGAACGGTAATATACAAAAACCTGTAGGAGAACACTTCAACCTCCCTGGCCACACTATAGCAGACCTTAAGGTGGCCATCCTGCAGCAAAAAAACTTCAGGACCAGACTTCAAAGAGAAACTGCTGAGCTTCAGTTCATCTGCAAATTTGACACCATCAGCTCAGGATTAAACAAAGACTGTGAATGGCTTGCCAATTACAGAACCAGTTTCTCCTCCCTTGGTTTTCACACCTCAACTGCTAGAACAGAGCCTCATCCTCCCTGACTGAACTACCTCATTATCTCTAGCTTGCCTGCATATATATACCTGCCCCTGGAAATTTCCACTACATGCATCTGACGAAGTGGGTATTCACCCACGAAAGCTCATGCTCCAAAACGTCTGTTAGTCTATAACGTGCCACAGGACTCTTTGCTGCTTATGTAAATTAAGTTGTCATGGGATAAAAGGGAAGGTCCTTTCATGGATTGAGAACTGGTTAAAAGACAGGTACAAAGAGTAGGAATTAATGGTAAATTCTCAGTATGGAAAGGGATAACTAGTGGTGTTCCCCAAGGGTCAGTCCTCCGACCAATCCTATTCAACTTATTCATAAATGATCTGGAGAAAGGGGTAAAAAGTGAGGTGGCAAAGTTTGCAGATGATACTAAACTGCTTAAGCTAGTTAATACCAAAGCAGACTGTGAAGAACTTCAAAAAGATCTCACAAAACTAAGTGATTGGGTAACAAAATGGCAACTAAAATTTAATGTGGATAAATGTAAAGTAATGCACATTGGAGAAAATAACCCCAACTATACATACAATATGATAGGGGCTAATTTAGCTACAACAAATCAGGAAAAAGATCTTGGAGTCATCGTGTATAATTCTCTGAAGATGTCCACGCAGTGTGCAGAGGCAGTCAAAAAAGCAAACAGGATGTTAGAAATCATTAAAAAGGGGATAGAGAATAAGATGGAGAATATATTATTGCCCTTATATAAATCAATGGTACGCCCACATCTTGAATACCGTGTACAGATGTAGTCGCCTCATTTCAAAAACGGTATAGTGGCGCTAGAAAAGTTTCAGAGAAGGGCAACTAAAATGATTAGAGGTTTGGAGAGGGTCTCACATTAGGAGAAATTAAAGAGGCTAGGACTTTTCAGCTTGGAAAAGAGGAGACTAAGTGGGGATATGATAACGGTATATAAAATTATGAGTGATGTGGAGAAAGTAGATAAGGAAAATTATTTACTTGTTCCTATAATACAAGAACTAGGGGCCACAAAATGAAATTAATAGGCAGCAGGTTTAAAACAAATAAAAGGAAGTTCTTATTCACACAGCGCACAGTCAACTTGTGGAACTTCTTACCTGAGGAGGTTGTGAAGGCTAGAACTATAACAGCATTTAAAAGAGAACTGGATAAGTTCATAGAGGTTAAGTCCATTAATGGCTATTAGCCAGAATAGGTAAGGAATGATGTCCCTAGCCTCTGTTTGTTTGTCAGAGGGTGGAGATGGATGGCAGGAGAGAGATCACTTGATCATTACCTGTTAGTTTCACTCTCTCTGGTACACTTGGCATTGGCCACTGTTGGTAGACAGGATACTGAGCTAGATGGACCTTTGGTCTGACCCAGTACGGCTGTTCTTATAGTCTTATGTTCTTACGTCCTCCATTCACAGGAGTAATTGGATGAAGTAAGCGGAAAATAATGATTAGGTATAGATCACTGTTGACTTATGTCCACACTGTGGAATAGTGCTGGCAATCCCGTTTCTGAAGAATATACTATATGAATGGCAAAATTCTATTTTGGTGTCCTACTCCCTAAGGGATGGACTAAATGGGCCTTACTGGTATTGGGTCTCTTCTAGCTTTAACTGCTATAATTCCATATTCTAAAAGAAAGTACTTACTTAATTGTGCTGGCCAATCTTTGGTGAGGGGCTCTCTATTATAGACCCCAATATTCAGGAAAGTATTGGGGACATTGTCACTCACCTTCCCATTCCCCTGCATACAAGCATTGCTCCACTGGAATAGGACTTTGTCCCACACTGCTTTAGGTGGGTGCGGGGAACTAAGACCCTGACAACAAGCCAAATTGCGTGTCACTTTTTCCACTCCTCAGAAAACCATCCTTGCATAGTCATTGTATGAGGCATGATAAGGGGGCAGTGCAGTGTCTTGGGGCTTGTATTTCTGTTTCCTCGTTAGTGCCACCTACCGCTGTCAGAGAATCTAAATTTTAAATTGCTTGGACAATGAAAGGGGAGACCTGTACTGAGGTGAGCAGGAAGATAAGAATGGAGAGAAAATAGAGGATTGGTTCAAATTTGCCACTTTCATAATGTTTTCTGACATCCTTGGGGACCGGATCCTGCAAAGCACTGAGTGCCCTGACTTTCGGCTGAAGGACAGCACAGGTTTGGAGCCATGACAGTGCACCTAAATCTGACCCTGCAGTACCTTACATTATAGAGTGCTTTTTTCATCCTGAAGAATCCACAAATGTTTCACAAACAAAAGCTGATCTACCCACATTGCATTTCATGAGTGAATGAAGCCAACTCTGAGATGAAGTACCCAGTAGCACAGAGATGTGTGTTTGTGTTCCTTACCCCGTGCTGCTGGAAATCACTAGCAACAGAACCTGTGTTCTGCCAGTGATCTGTGTACCTCAGTACAGACCTGTGTAAGTGGATACAGTTAACTGAGATCCTGGCAAAACTCACCCACAAACAGCAAGTGGCTGTCAGAGCATGGGGAATTGTAGGAGGACAAGGAGCATAAAATTCCAATGAGTCTCATTTGGAGGAACTTTCAATCCTGGCCAATGTGAGAGTCCCCAGACTAGAAACACCTGGTAGTTTCTATAATGTGACTGCTAGGTGGCACGTGTAGGCATTTCTCAAGCGGTAGAGCACCCCTGGGTTGCTCTTTGTATGTTTTGATATAAAAGAAGAAACTGTGCTTCCATGTCAAATGATTTATTTTAGATTTAAGAAAAACAACAGGAGTAAAAGTGATGTCTCCGTGAGAGGGCACAGTCCGTATTTCATCAGTTACAAGCAGAGAGTAAGATAGGTGCAGAATCTGCACACGGGACACATATTTGCTAACTCTATGTTTTTATCTATTTACTAACATTTAACCACGTATAAAATAAAAATATAAAATAATACAACTTTTTTTTGTATTTTGCAGAAGTGGGCCATTTTGTGGCTAATGAGAGGAACCATAACTTTGTGCCTACTGACTTTTATTTGACTAAATTCTTAACCTTAGTGTTGCATTAACCTGGTGTGTGCAGTCATACAGTAATTTCATTCCAACCGCCTAAATGCTCCCTTTAATTTAGTCAAGCTATTTTAGTTTCCTTAAAAGCAGCAAAGAATCCTGTGGCACCTTATAGACTAACAGACGTTTTGGAGCATGAGCTTTCGTGGGTGAATACCCACTTCCTCAGATGCATGTAATGGAAATATCCAGGGGCAGGTATATATATGTATGCTAGCAAGCAAGCTAGAGATAACGAGGTCAGTTCAATCAGGGAGGATGAGGCCCTGTTCTAGCAGTTGAGGTGTGAAAACCAAGAGAGCAGTTGAGGTGTGAAAACCAATTTGACACCATCAGCTCAGGATTGAACAAAGACTGTGAATGGCTTGCCAATTACAGAACCAGTTTCTCCTCTCTTGGTTTTCACACCTCAACTGCTAGAACAGGGCCTCATCCTCCCTGATTGAACTGACCTCGTTATCTCTAGCTTGCTTGCTAGCACACATATATATACCTGCCCCTGGATATTTCCATTACATGCATCTGAGGAAGTGGGTATTCACCCACGAAAGCTCATGCTCCAAAACGTCTGTTAGTCTATAAGGTGCCACAGGATTCTTTGCTGCTTTTACAGATCCAGACTAACACGGCTACCCTCTGATACTTTAGTTTCCTTGTGAGTTATAAATCACTGTTGTTCTCAGGAAACAAATTAATTTACAGATGTTACACATGATAAGATTACCCGGTAGGGTTCCTTTTTTAACACATGCAGCTTATAAACTTTATTAAATGAAAATAATTTCTTCCACCAAGCACTTACATTAAGACAAATTAGAGAGAGTGTTAGCTTTATACAGCGTTACAGGCTCCTTGCAACTGAATTTGACAGAGCGCTATTGTGAATAATAAACAATGCTAGTGTATAAAATACACATTCACACCTATATGTTTTTCAGTATTCACTGACTACTGTTGATGCATGCACAAGACACAAATGTGGTCACTAGAACATACAGGGGCTCTTTTGCAGTTGCTTAGCACTTTTGTCACTCTCACTTTCAGGGCTAACTTTCTAGTTCACTTTCAGCCTGAAGGTTTTTGGAAAACTTGAGCAAAAAGGGTACCATTGCTTCTAGGATAAAAAGTGAAAAAATATTCTTAAATGCTATAGAATGCATCTGAGCAATTCTTTGCTCTGTGTTATGCAGATCAGATGAGGTGACCCTCCTGGCCTTAAAATCTATGATAAAGTGTACTCTTTACAAAGCCTAATAGCTTACAGAAAGATGGAAAAACTGCTAAAAGGCACAATAGCCTGGTGGTTAAGGAACTGCGCCAGGACTTTAGAACTAGAGGTCCAATGCTCTGATATAGATTTCCTCTGTGACATTAGGCAAGTTACTTAATCTCTCTTTGCTGTAAAATGGGGGTAATATATGCCATGTCTTGTCTACTCAGATTGTAAACTCTTTGGGTGGGGACAGTGTCTCACTGTGTATGGAGAGGACCTAGCACAATGGGGCCCTGTTCCTGTCTGAGGCCTCACGGTGTTGCAAAGAAATAATGATCCATTTAAAACACAAAACTGCTGCTTTAGGGCCTAATCTTGTACTTCATCAGAATTCATGGCACTTTATGATCATGCTGGAGCTTGCAGGATCAAATCCTTCAATGGCATTTGGGTGACACTGGGAATATTTTTGATGAAAGACTGATGAAATTCCAAAATCTTTAGTTTGACATTCTTCAGAAACTGTTTGTCCCACATTGTTCATAGATCAGCCATGTAGCCTTAGAGTAACTTTTCCTATCAGCAGCAAAGGGTCCTGTGGCACCTTATAGACTAACAGACATATTGGAGCATTAGCTTTCTTGGGTGAATACCCACTTCATCGGATGCATGACTATCAGATTTCCCAAACTTATTTAAACAGATATTTGCAAGGTGGCAGAGAATTGCATAAACTCTCCAACAATATATAATGCATGCATAAACACAGCTGACAAGAACGGATGTGTTTGTCCTGAACATCACATCATGCAGAACTAAGTGTGTGTCTTATGAGTAAAGGTCATGATTCTTAAAATAGTTAATAGCCAATAGCTCTATTTTCTTCCTCAACTTCCAGTGGAGATAATGTCACACACTTAAACTCTGTTGCACTCACTTTTTTCAGACACATCACAACATTCTAATGCCAGCTAGATTTCTGATGTCTTTGAAACCAAACTCTGGAGCGAGGTAGGCTGTCACTCTCTTTGGTTTGGACACATAGATCCAATTCATCTGAAACATCTGAATTTCTTTCTTTTTTTTTTCAGTACAGTGCTTGCATGCTTAAAAAAGTCTGCCATGTAACTTCTCCCCCAGGTGCTGTATGCTCTTATATGTGATTCATTATCTTGACACTCATTTCCCCAGCAACAGTGAACGTGTGTCACTTGTGTTCTTAAGAGATGCACAAATCCAAGAGGCTCTAGACCTTATTGCTTTCAGATCTGTGCCTTTCCACCACAAAACAAGCCACTGGAAAGGGGAATTGATTGCAGCATTAAAGGGATAAGTAGCCCTTCACCTGTATGTCACTCACTCAAAACCGGACCAGTCTAACCAAACTTTGTGCTTGGACACGATTTCTAGATCAGGGATCGGCAACCTCAGGCACGTGGCTCACCAGGGTAAGCACCTTGGGGGCCGGGCCAGTTTGTTTACCTGCCGCATTGACAGGTTTGGCGGACTACAGCTCCCAATGGCCGTGGTTTGCCGTCCCAGGCCAATGTGGGAGGCAGGAAGCCGCAGCCAGCACATCCCTGGCGAGCCGCGTGCCAGAGGTGCCGACCCCTGTTCTAGATATATCCTCTCTCACCTCACTGAACACCATAACAACAAAAAGCTATGAGAGGAAGGATGGCCCATTGGTTAGCATGCCTGGATGCTTAGCCTCCTTGTACCTCAGTTTTCCACCTATCAAGTGGGTAATAGCACCTCCTAGCTCATAAGGGTGTTGTGAGGCTAAATGCATTAAAAATTGTATGAGACACTCAGTTACTGCTAAAATGGATGCCTTAGAAGTTCCAAAGGTAAATTGATAGAAAAAAGCATGTAAATCAGTGATATTCAAACCTTGGTGGTTCAGAAGCCAAATTAGCAATCAACATTACCCAAAAGAGCCACAAGTAGTGTGAATTCATTGTTTCATTTACTCTGTGTGTGTGTGTGTGTGTGTGTGTGTGCGCACACACATACACACTAGAACCTCAGAGTTATGAGCACCTTGGGAATGGGGTTAGTTTGTAACTCTGAAATGTTTGTAACCGAACAAAACATGGTGGTTCTTTCAAAAGTTCACAACTGACCATGGACTTAATACAGTTTTCAAACTTCTCTATACCAAAGAAAAATGCTGCTTTTAACCATCTTAATTTAAATGCAACAAGCACAGAAACAGTTTTCTTACCTTGTCAAATCTCCTTTTAAACTTTCCCTCTATTTTTTAGTAATTTATATTTAACACAGTGCTGTACTGTATTTGCTTTTGTTTGTTTCTGCTGCCTGATTGCATACTTCCGGTACCAAATGAGGTGTGTGGTTGATCAGTCAGTTCATAACTAACTCCGAGGTTCTATTGTGTGTGTATGTATGTGTGTATATATATATATAATTATTATTCTCACAGCAAAATGAGTGACCAAGTATTATTATTTTATCAACTATAATTGCTTAATAACATAGCAAAATCATTCTGATTAATAAGTTAGAGTGGTTAATAATTAAATTCCAGTGTTTTAGTATGTGCTGCAAAGAGCTGCAGGAGACACATTAAAGGGCCACTTGCAGTTCTCCAGTCTCAGTCTGAGTATCACTGATGTAAATAAAATAAGCTTGCAGGGCACTGATTATTTTGTCATTTGTGATAAAATGTATAAATTTACTTTTTAATTACTTAGTATATTCTTTTTCATGAACTGAGAAATAAATAGCAGCCCAAACAGATAACAGAGAAAATTCTCAGGGAGCAGTCTCCCCAAACCTGGCAATTTGCAGGTTAAAAATAAAAATCCCAAACAATAATGGAAAAGTTAAATTATCATTGCACCTTCTTTGTTGCTCTGATTTTCACATTGATTCTCCACGTCTGATAACAGAACTGCAGCAGAGAGCCTCTGGTTTTGGTGCTGTTTAAGGTTTGTTCACAACTATTGAAATGAACATGGGGCCAGATATGCAGCTGGTATAAACCGACATAGTTTATGTGAAACTATGATGATTTCCATAGCTCAGGATCTGACCCCCCAGGAACCTAACTCTGCCAGCGTATGTGAAGTGGAATTGCCACAGCAATATAGTCTCTGTTGCACTGTAAGTATACGATGACACAACACATCTGCAACTTGCTCATCTTATTTCATCCAAAGAGATGTATCGTTAGACCTGCTTAATCTTAACCAGTATGCAAACTCCATTATTGCACTCTGCTTTAAAAACTTCAGAATAATGAACCTCTTGTAGAAAAACAGCTTGGATGAGAGCCTTGAAGGGACTTAGTCATTGCAGTGCTGAGCGTCACAGCACCAACTTTTAGGCGCCTAGAAAAATCACAGGAAAAACACTGCGATCCACAAAGTGCAGTGCCCAAGATCCTGTACAATGAATGGGGAGACACAGGCACCTAAGTATGCAATCCACAAAAGCCGGCATGCTGGATGGGGAGCCTCCTGAGCTAGCCAATGGCAGATGGCCACAGGAGGGGTGTGTGCTAAACCCTGCCCCCTCATGAAAATAGGCACCTAGATCACTTCAGCAATCCAGGAATGGGAACCCCACTGCCTGCAGTCCGGTAGCTCAGGCACTGAGGCTGCTTTTTGAGGGAATGTATTAGGCGCCTGCCTTGCTTCACACAAAGTGGTAGGAGGAGGTGATCCCTTTACAAGTTATAGCCAAGTAGTTAAAGTACTTGTCAGGGGTGTGAGAGAGCCAGGTTCAATTCCCCACTTTCTGGGAAGGGCAAGGATTTGAACAGGACTCTTAAACCTTGCAGGAGAATGTGCTACCCACTGAGCTACAGAACATTCTGAGGTAGGGCTCCCATATTTGGCCTTCTTGGAGCTGTTGCAGTTTGGATAAATAATGAAAGAGTGTCTAGGGTAGGGGGACTGGACCCAGGGTCTCCCACTTTGGTGCCCTAACCAGTGGGCTACAAAGTCATTCTCTTACACATGCTCTCTGTCTGCCCAATGACTGTTTCATCCACAGGGAGTCAGAGAGTGAGACAGACAGCATGGGAACCACTCTGTAGTGCAGCGTTTAGGGTATGCACATGGGAGACTCTGCATCTAGTCCCCCACCACCATTTGCTCTTACATCATTTATCCAGAGTGCAACAGCTTCACAAGGAGGGAGGAATTGAACCTGGGCCTCCACATCCCAGGTAAGTGTTGTAACCACTGGACTAAAAGTTATAACATGGGCACCTCCTCTGGCTATCTTCTGAATGGGACCTGATCCAGCGGGCATGCTCACAGGTCACTTACTGGATCAGGTCCTGCATGTGACTTAGGCAGCTGAACTCCTGCCTTCCCCAGGTTCATGAATTGCACTGAGGCTTAGGTGTCCAGATGCCTAGAGGGAGGCAGCAGTGTGGGTGCCCATAGGCAGGAAGAGAGGTGTCTAGGGATCCTTTAATTTGAAACCTTTAGGCACCAAGTGAGTTTAGGTACCTATGGGGCTCAGCAGGAGTTTTATGAATCTCAGTGGAGTCTAAAACTGGGACCTAAACCCAAAACCTAGGCACCTAATTCTGGGGTTCGGGCACTTTAATACCTTTTGTGGCTCCCAAAGGATTTGTGCCTGACTAATCTCACTCGCACCAATTTTACACAGATTTAACTCCAGTAGCTACAAAGCAAATGAAGAGTAGCTGATATTGGGTCCCATCTACTTGCACTCTGAGCAGTAACTAATCTTATATAATATGCAAACAGACTTTTTAGACTTGGAAGCATTCCATTTTGAAGAGTGGCCAGAATTTGAATTTGTGGCCTTATCTGTATATATTCCCAGATAAATATCTACATTCAGATGGCATTAAGGTTGAGTGCATCTCAGTAATTTAGGGTAAGTACATTACAGGACTATTGCAATTATCTCAAAAAGAAGCATAAGCCCAGGAAATTCAGATAAGGTTAAAACTAAAAGTAATCCAAGCACGTTAAGCTATGGAAATAAACAATAAGTGCATCCTAACAACCTTAATGCTGCCCTGTCATGACACCATGTAATAACCATCTGCTTATGATTAAGACATTTTAGTATTTGTTGGACCAGACTACCTGAAAGTCTTTATAAGTCAGTTATTATTTATTTCCCTCTTGATGTCAACACATGGCCTAGTTAAAGTTCTTTAATGTTGCCTACACACAACACCAGGTGGGTTTAAACTATAAGGCAAGATTGAGGCATTTGTGTTTACTGTACATCATTTGGGACAAATAAAACTGAACCAGAGTGCTAAATTTCTTAAAGGAACCATTTTAAAACTTTAATCCCTGGAAGCATTGTGATTTTGGGGAGAATACACTTCCCCTTGCCCCTGTCCCATTGTACATAACAAGTTGAATCCCAGCTTTAAGTGTAAAATTTAATTTAGCATTCACTTTGGAGGTGCAGCTAAAACCTCTATAATATGTAGGAACATTAAATGTTCTAGCTCACCTTTTTTAAAGTTTATAGGCATTTCTAGGGTGTTTGCCACTGTAGCTGTATTTGCCTTCCTCACAAATAGGGATTAATTAAACTTCACAAGTGCCTGACAAGCCAGGTAAGTATTGTTATAGCAGAAGACATTAGAGGGCTTTCCCTTCACCCTCTCCTCTGGTTCTTGTCATGCAGACAGAAAGCAGAAGACCATAGAATCATAGACTTTAAGGTCAGAAGGGACCATTATGATCATCTAGTCTGACCTGCACAATGCAGGCCACAGGCCACCAACCCACTCCTGTATCAAAAGTGTGTTTGAGACACTGAAGTCCTCAAATCATGGTTTAAAGACTTCAAAAGGCAGATAATCTTCCAGCAAATGACCCATGCCACACGCTGCAGAGGAAGATGAAAAACCCCCAGGGCCTCTGCCAATCTGTCCTGGAGGAAAATTCCTTTCTGACCCCAAATATGGCGATTGGCTAAACCCTGAGCAGGTGGGCAAGACTCATCAGCCAGACACCAGGAAAAAATTCTCTATAGTAACTCAGATCCCACCTCATCTAACATCACATCACATGTCATTGGGCAAATTTATCGCTATTAGTCAAAGACCAATTAATTGCCAAAATTAGGCTATCCCATTATACCATTCCCTCCATAAACTTATCAAGCTTAGTCTTGAAGCCAGATATGTCTTTTGACCCTACTGCTCCCCTTGGAAGGCTGTTCCAGAACTTCACTCCTCTAATGGTTAGAAACCTTTGTCTAATTTCAAGTCTAAACTTCTTGATGGTCAGTTTATATCCATTTGTTCTTGTGTCCACATTAGTACTAAGCTTAAATAATTCCTCTCCCTCCCTGGTATTTATTTCTCTGATATATTTATAAAGAGCAATCATATCTCCTCTCAGCATTCTTTTGGTTAGGCTAAACAAGCCAAGCTCTTTGAATCTCCTTTCATAAGGCAGGTTTTCCATTCCTTGGATCATTCTAGTAGCCCTCCTCTGTACTTATTCCAGTTTGAATTCATCCTTCTTAAACATGGGAGACCAGAACTGCACACAGTATTGGGGGCTTGGCTACACTAGGGAGTTGCAGCGCTGGTGAGGGGGTTACAGTGCTGCAACTTAGGATGTGGCCACACTTGCAAAGCACGGTCAGCGCTGCAACTCCCTGGTTGCAGCGCTGGCTGTACACCCGGTCAAGCCTCAGGTGTAGGGATTCCAGCGCTGGTGATCCAGCGCTGGTCAGCAAGTGTGGACGCCACCAGCGCTTTTATTGATCTCCGGGGTATAAGGAGGTATCCCAGAATTCCTGTCCATAGCAAACCGGAAGAAAGGGAGAGCTCGGAGTTCAGCCAAACTGCTTATTTAAAAAACAAACACAGCTCCTGTTTGCTGAGCGAGCTGAGGCAGGCAGGGGAATTACTTTGGAATGTTCACAGCTGTTTGCTTGAAGAGAGAAACAGCACGCTCACACGGCAGAGGGGGAGGGGGAAGTCCGTGCTGAGCAGTTGCTGATCTGGTCTGACGGGTATTTAGCAGTAAATAATTTGCATTTAGTGAATGAGAGAGGAGTGGGGGAAGGGAGTTAGAACTTTTAAAATGATTGAAGCTAGGCACAGTCCTTAGAACTTGCAAGGCAGGGAGCTGAGAACAGTGTCAACTCCAAAAAATCCATTCTGTCTGTCTCCTCCACGCTCCCTGTCACATTCCACCCCACCCCCCTCTTTTGAAAAGCACATTGCAGCCACTTGAATGCTGGGATAGCTGCCCACAATGCACCACTCCCAACAGCACTGCAAGTGCTGCAAATGTGGCCACACTGCAGCGCTGGTAACTGTCAGTGTGGCCACACTGCAGCGCTGGCCCTACACAGCTGTACGAACACAGCTGTAACTACCAGTGCTGCAAAACTGTAAGTGTAGCCATACCCCCAGATGAGGGCTCACCAGTGCCTTGTATAATGGTATTAACACCTCTTTATCTCTACTGGAAATACCTCACCTGATGCATTCCAAGACTACATTAGCTTTTTTAATGGCCATATAACATAGGCGGCTCATAGTCATCCTGTGATCAACCAATACTCTGAGGTCCTTCTCCTCCTCTGTTACTTCCAACTGATGCGACCCCAGTTTATAACAATAATTCTTATCAATCCCTAAATGCATGACCTTGCACTTTTCACTATTAAATTTCATCCTATTACTATTACTCCAGTTTACAAGGTCATCCAGATCTTCCTGTAGGATATCCCGGTCCTTCTCTGTGTTAGCAATACCTCCCAGCTTCGTGTCATCTGCAAACTTTATTAGCATATTCCCACTTTTTGTGCCAAGGTCAGTAATAAAAAGATTAAATAAGATTGGTCCCAAAACCGATCCTTGAGAACTCCACTAGTAATCTCCCTCCAGCCTGTCAGCTCACCTTTCAGTACGACCAGCTGTAGTCTCCCCTTTAAACAGTTCCTTATCCACCTTTCAATTTTCATATTGATCCCCTACTTTTCCAATTTAGCTAATAATTCCCCATGTGGAACCATATTAAATGCCTTACTGAAACTGAGGTAAATTAGATCCACTGCGTTTCCTTTGTCTAAAAATCTGTTACCTTCTCAAAGGACGTGATCAGGCTGGTTTGGCATGATCTACCTTTTGTAAAACCATGTTGCATTTTGTCCCAATTACCATTGACCTCAATGTTCTTAACTACTTTCTCTTTCAAAATTTTTTCCAAGAGCTTGCATACTACAGTCAAACTAAGAGGCCTGTAGTTGCCCAGATCACTTTTTTTCCCTTTCTTAAAGATAGGAACTACGTTAGCAATCCTCCAGTCGTACGGTACAACCCCTGAGCTTACAGATTCATTAAAAATTCTTGCTAATGGGATTGCAATTTCATGTGCCAGTTCCTTTAACATTCTTGGATGAAGATTATCTGGGACCCCGATTTAGTCCCATTAAGCTGTTCGAGTTTGGCTTCTACCTCAGATGTGGTAATATCTACCTACCTCCATATCCTCATTCCCATTTGTCATTCTACCATTATCCCTAAACTCCTATGTACTGTTTAAATTATATTGTATACGAGGCAAAAAATAAACAAGGGCCATATCCTGAAGCCCTTATTTAGCCTGATTCTGCCATCCTCAGTCATATTGAGTAGTACCTTACTCAACAAGTAGTTCCCCTGAAGTCTCATAGCCTGCTCATAGTGTAAGGAACTAGTCAAGGTGAGTAAGAGTTTTTATTTGTTCCACCTGAGACTCTGATTCAGAAAAGCTCTTAAGCTGATGCTTCACTTTAAGCACATATTTAAGTGATTTCCTGAACAGGGACCCTTTCCTGAATTGGAAATCTTCTACTGGCTCCAAGGAGAATATCGCTTGAGTAACGACTTCAAGGTTTGGGCTCAAAATGCATGAAACCTAAGTGGTTTGCCTAGGCAAGAAAATTACTTTAGAATATTCAAAATTAATCACCTGTGGAACCTTGCTAATTTGCACTGATGATGTGCAGGAACAATTTGTTGTGAATTATTGAATGTTGCCAATTATTGATTGAGTGTACACATTGAAAAGGAAGGATAATCCATTACAACATGTTCTGTGTTCATCTACATGACAATGCAGTTCTAATCCTTCATAATGATACTTTTGATAACATTCTAGAGAGGAAGGATGGTCCAGTGATTGGGCTACTAGCTGAGGGCTTGGGAGACCAGGGTTCAATTTCTTGCTCTGCTACAGACTTCCTTTGTGACCTTGGGCAAATCACTTCCTCAGTTCCCCATAATAATAGCGGTGCCCTGCCTCACAGGGGGGATCGCGAGGATAAATACACTAAAGATTGTATGGGAGCTCAGATGCTGTGGTGAGGGGGTCATAGGCATAACTATGACAGGGATTGGGAAACATGTGATGACATGTTTTGTGAACTAATGGGAGAGTTTACTACAGTCTCTGTACTATTTGCTGAAAAACATATAGTGACAGCAGAGTTCAGTGTGCCAGTTAACAAAGGGCAAATGAGTGAAACTCTCCTGTATCCTTAAGCATGTCGTGAACTATTTCCAGAATGAAAAGTTGTTTTTACCTGGGGCATAGCCAGGGCTGCTGGTTGGATACATATTCGGACTGTAGACAGGGGCAGCTGTGAGTCTGAAGTGCAGGCAATTCAATATTTATGGGGTTAGTTCCAAGCAAACATATCCATAGCTCTATGCGCCGGCAGAGTCTGTTTCTCAGTGATCCATTCCCAGATCTGATGCCACAGAGCTTTACCTGTGTCCCCCTTCCCCCCTCCCATCCCCCTACTCCTTAGCAGGCCCAAATATACCTTCAGTGCACGTCCCTAGCTACGCCCCTTACAACTTATGGTCATGTTCTGTTTGGGAGGGTTGCGAATTGGGTTCTTCATCCCACCTCTTTTGTATGCCATGGGATGGGTAAGGAGTGAGGTTGTACTCTGGTCAGGGGCAGGCATTTCTCTGGTGTTTCAGTGTTTTACCTTCCCCCCACCCAATCTCCCCTTGTCCCTCCTGACTGGTTGCTTGACCTTGCCTTGCGATAAGGAGTTGAGGCAGTCTTTTAAGTGTGCACTCATATATACATTCCCACCAGGCCCAGTAACACTTTATCTGTATCCCTTAACTTTTCCCATTGTACCATTGCCCCATCTGGTTGTGGGAAATGCAACACACAGTCTCTTTATTCATTGTTCTTCACACATATTAGTATAAGAGTATCAAAACATCAAACCCAAAATTCTATCTCAGACTGGCAAACAAGTCTATATACTAACAGAGGTCACCAGCTGGTGCTGATACTCACACTTACAAGCTCCTTTTTCTTGACATGTGAGCAAGTATTTGGTCTTGGAAGTAAATGTTATATTGATGTGCTGGTTTGGGGTTTTTACTGATTTTGTTTCTTTAGAAGATATGGCAAGCAGAAAAGGAGTTTTTCCTATGCTTTTCGCTCTCTGTCTTTAAGAGAGAGAATTCTAGAGACAGAGTTGCTTCCTGAAAACCAGGCATTCAAGTTTGGGCTGAGATCACAGAAAGAGGGGATGGCCCTGCATGATGTTTGTGACCACCACTGAGCTAGGATAGCATGTGTGTAAATAAAACAAGTTTCACTGAGAATATACCCCGACTCCACATAGCTGATTCTTCTACAAATAGGAAGCTCAGTTGCAAGGCCTCAACAGCTGCTTTACTCAGCAAGGGGCGACAGGCTTATCATTCTCCTTTTACATACAAGGAAAGTGAAGTGCAAATAGTAAGGCCAAAAAATATATATTCTTATTGACTTTTAGACCAAGAAATACACACCCATCACACATCTTAACCACAGGTAAAATCCCTGTGTCATATCCATCACCAGTTAGCTAATTTACCAAATTCTTGCCCATAAGAGTTTTTACAGTAGTGAGTCACAGATTAAATGTGATGAACCCCATGCTTCATTTTTGCCAGGGATTGCCAGGGCTCAGTCCTGGCACCTCTAGGCAGTTCATTACCCCTGAGCTTGCTGCATCACCTATGAATGTAAAAAAATTGCTTGAGCCCTGGCACCTCTTTCATTACAAATTAAGTACTGGATGAACCCTTAAATTTTATATTATTGAGTCACTTGGGAATCATGTTGTCATGGACACCTGCCCATGCCTGGCCTGCCCCAGTGGGAGTTTTCAAAGCATGGCATAAGAACTTGTATAAATCAGTGCTAACAGGGCACCTCGGACTGAGGGAAAATTCTTCAGGGGGCTCTAGGAGTTTGATGGAGAGTTTTGCCTGCTCCCAAAGCACAATGGAATACCAACTGAGTACCCCTCACATACAACGACTGCTGTGACATGAGGCAAATGATGCCACATAGCCACAATACCCTCCCCCACCACTCTTCTGAGGAAAGATTTTGGCACACAGGAGCAGACCTTCCTCTCCCTCTTCCTCTCCTTTCATCCCCTGGATGGGAAATACTAGAGGGGAGGATGTGAATATCAGAGCTAACTTACCTTTGTTTTCACCATTCTCCCAAGCAGCGCAGTCATGCCTCTTATTATGTCTGTGTCAGTTTCTGATAGACTGCAAGTCAGGTAGCGTTTCTGTGGTAATGACACTTCTTAGATGCTAGTGCTGTAGTCTTGTACACCTCTACCCCGATATAAAGTGACCCGATATAACATGAGTTCGCATATAGGGCGGTAAAGCTCTGACATGCAGCATGTTAAGGGTGCCGGGCCAGGCCGGGGTTTGATAAGGGGCAGAGGGTCTTGGGGGTGGTCAGGGGCTTCCCCCGCACCCGGGTCTGGGGGTAGGAGCTGTGGGAGGGCACTTTTGGGGGTCCTGCAGTCCCAGAGTGACCCGGGGGATTAGCGGAGGGCTGGGAGCAGCCCACTCTACTTCCCTTGCCCTGGCCTCAGCCATGTCGCTTGGGGGAGAGGACTTGGGGGAAGGGATCCCTCTGCACTCACCAGCAGCAGCAGAAGCGGGGCAGCCCAGCCCGCTCCACTCCGGTAGCTCCCAGTCACAGTGCTCCGCTTCCCGCTGCAGGTGAGTATGGGAGGCGTCCTTTCCCCAACCTCCCTGCACTCACTGGTGGCAGGAAGCAGAGCAGCCCAGCCCCAGCCTGCTCCACTCCGCCAGCTCCCAGCCGCACCAAGCAGGTGAGTGCAGGACCTTTCCCCGGCAACAAGGCTGAGGCCAGGACAAGGAAAGCGAAGCGGCTGGGGAATCTTTCCCCAACCTCCCCGCACGCACTGACAGCTGGAAGCAGAATGACATGGCTGGAGCTGGTGGAGTGTAGAGTGCTTCCTGCCACTGAGTGCCTGTTAGGGGGCTGGGGAGGGGTGGATAGAGGTTGGAGCAGTCAGGGAACAGGGGGGTTGGGTAGGGGGTGGGGTCCTGCGGGTGATTAGGGATGGAGGTCTCTGGAGGGGGCGGTCAGGGAACAAGGGGGGGCAAAGCAAGTTTGATATAAGACGGTCTCACCTATAACACGGTGAGATTTTTTGTCTCCCAAGGACCGCGTTATATTGGGGTAAAGGTGTACTTTCTTTTCTTTGTTCTATGATTCAGTCACCACTTGGGTAAAGGAGAGCACTGTTCTTTTGTGTGTCCTGCTTTAACTAAAATGGCTGTAAGTAAAGACAAAAGAATAGTGTGCTCTTTTCCAAGCAGCACTGCATATGGTACATGTTAACACAGTATGGAATATGACAAACCATGTTGTTATGATATAAACTCTTAGTTTAGAGAATGGGTTCTCGTCTCAATGCTCCATCTAGTGCCCACACAAAGTCAATACTAGTACAATATGCCCATGGTATGATGTTAGAGAGACAAAGTGGATGAGGTAATATCTTTTATTAGACCAACTGCCTTTGATGAGAGATGCAAGCTTTGGAAGAGCTCTGTGTAGTTCAAAAGTGTGTCTTTTTCACCAACACAAGTTGGTCCAATAAAATATATTACCTCCCCCACCACGTCTCTCTAATATCCTGGAACCAACATGGCTACAACACTGTAACAGTCTGGTCTGTAACTAAGGAATTAGGTTCAGTGTTCTGTACCCTTCACCTATGAATCCTGAGCGGTAGTATTTTGCACTCGTTCTGCACTAGTGCAAATGGTAAGGCCTGGTCCACCCTACACAGTTAAATCGATTTAAACAGCATTAAATCGATTTAACTCTGTACCCGTCCACACTACAAGGCACTTTAAATCGATTTTAAGGGCTCTTAAAATCGATTTCTGTACTCCTCCCCAATGAGAGGAGTAACCCTAAAATCGATATTACTATATCGATTTAGAGTTAGTGTGGACGGAAATAGAAGTTATTGGTCTCATTCCTTTAATGTAGCTACCCAGAGTGCACCGCTCCGGAAATCGATGGTAGCCTAGGACCATGGATGCACACCACCGAATTAATGTGCCCTAGTGTGGACGCATAAAATCGATTTTATATCGGTTTTATAAAACCGGTTTTAGTAATTTCGATTTTATGTTGTAGTGTAGACGTAGCCTAACACAAAGTGCAAGGCAGCTGAAAATTTGACCCAAAGCTTGTCCCAAAGCATCAGCAGCTCTTCTAATCATTGTCTGTATGGAGTATTCAATGTAAAGGCAATATTGAGGAATAGCCTCCTCACTATGTACTTAATATTTATTTTATGATCTCTAAAGAAAATTGGATAAACCATTTTGCTCAAATAAACTACAACTAACCTATACAAAAAACAATCACATTGTCATTTGATAACCAGTGTATTCTAAAGAGGACCATTTACCATTTAAGACAAAACCTGTTAGTTTAAAAAATAGTTTGGTCAGTAAAAATCAATACATACAGTCTTTAACAGAAAGTTAAATTCCAACAGGCAAAAACAGAGTGAGAGCCAGATCTTCAGCTGGTATCCACTGACACAGCTTCAGTGGAACTATGCAAATTTACACCTACAATTCTGGCCATAGAATGTCTAAACAATCTCAAAACCTCACTTTCATGTAGTGACAGATCAGTTTTAATCACAGATTAGAAATGAAAAAAAATGGCACAAATAAAGACAAATGAATTACAAGTCTAGCAACAGTACTTAACATTTTGGAGAGCCAGACATTTTTGCTACAAAGAATGGACTGACGTGGGGCGACAGCAGCATCCCCACCCATGTTCACTTAGCTACATCTCCCTTTTTTTTAAAAAAAAAAATGTGGACTGCCAATTTTACATGTGGCTCCAGTGAAGGAATGAGGTCCTACATCACTTGGTAGACGTACCTAGGTATTATGAGAGAGAGAGAGTGAGAAGGGGGATGAGGAATATCTTTTATTGGACCAGTTTCTGTTAGTGGAAGGCACAAGCTTTCAAGCTTCACAAAGCGCTTCCTTCCTGAGACCTGAGGAAGCTTGTCCTTTCCACTAATGGAAGCTGGTCCAATAAAAAATATCTCACCCACCTTCTGTGTCCCATATCCTGGGACTAACACAGCTACAACACTGCAAACATATGTGTTATGGCACGTAGAGCTAGATCTTGCAAGGTGCTGAGGGCCTCTTGAGAAGTGCTGAGTGCTCTCAAATCCCACTCATTCCAATGGGAGCAGAGGACACTCCCTTAGCACCTTGCAGGATCGGGCCCTTAATAATTAACACATAACAAAGGATTTCTGCTCCTGCTAGTGACCTGAGAGCTAGATTTGATTTCATCTTTATAAAGCATTTGCTCTTAAATTAATCAAACTTTCTGAACATAAGGTTCTGTCGCTTCCCAGAGGCTTCCAAATATTTTTCTATTTCACCTTAAGGGACAGATCTTCATTTGGATTAGATTAACATAGCTTCATTGATTGAGGATCTGGCCTTATCAGCTAAGTGTTTATCCAGTGTACTAAAACAAATGCAGCATGATGTACACCTTTGGCAACAGAGCAGTTCTCCATATCGATATTGAGGGATAAATTTGGCAGTACAAAAGCTTCTTTTAAAATGCTGCTAGTTTTCTAACCCATGTTCACCTGCACATTTTCTTCTTTAGTAAACTGTACGGTAGCAGCTGGAGTTTCCTGGTGGTTCTCCTCAATTTTTAGTCCAAGGTTATCAAACCCAATGCTGGCTGGTTGTGGCACACTGGTTGTGGCTTCTTCTGCAGTTCGAGTTGGAGTAGAACAGTACAAAACGAAGCCCACCATAATGACACCAAAAGACAGGAGGTAGAGACCTGAAAACTGACAAGGATATGGGGAGGGGAAGGGAAATAAATGTGGTTAGTAATCCTGTCTTATGATTGTGCCTTGCAGCAAGAGCATCCCTTACAGCTACACTCTCTTTATGTCTCAATATTTAGAGTGCATCCATCACCATAGTATATGGGGCCCAAAAAACAAAACTCAGAAGTTTAGTCCACTGTCAGACTCAGACTATCTTAATGTTCTTCTCCACTTCCCCTTCTTAACACTGGTATACACGGAATTGTTTTCCTAAGTTTAGACACCCATCCTGACAGATGTGTCCAAGGATAACATGGTTCTAGATATGGTGATGGCAAAGGAGTAATTGTTTATGCAAGTGAACACTAACGTAATGTACCACTGAGTGGTTTCAATTTTAAGTGCAACATGGCGAAATTCTGTGATGGATTTGCTCCAGACTTTCACCTGTGAGAAAGAATTTGTCCCGGTTATTGGAATTCTGCAAGTCATTCTATCATATCAAATGGTTCAAAGTGATGGGCTATATACGTGTTATTACTGGGCCAAACCGGTTTTCCTGTCTCCTGATATACACCAGTTTAATTTCACAGAAGTTATACCAGTGTAAAGAGATAACTGAGACGACTAGGGTGGATCAGGCAAACAGGATTTGGTCCATTATTATCATCCAGTAAACTGTTACCATTCTAAAAAAGGAAGGATTATTACAAACCATCTTGATAGAAAAATAAGAGTCTACTTAAAGTGTTGACTTTATAAAATTGTATTTAAAAATGTAAAAGGGTCAAATTACCCTTAGCTGGGAATAGTTTGTCAGCAGACACAAAAAGCTACAGATTTTCTTCCCAACACCATAATTACTGAAGCAGCTGGATGACTGAAATTAAAATATCCCTGCTCAAAACTAGCTCCCCAGTAATAATACAGGCATAACATTCTTTTGAGGCCTGATCCTGCTGTCAGTAGAAAGATTCCCATTGGTTTCAACTCATGCAGGATTGTTCCCTACATCTTTGTTATCTGTGCTTATTGTCTTATGGCTCAGATTTTCAATGATGTCTTATGATTGTTGTCTAATACCATAAATTCTGGTGGAGGTTTGTATTGTTTGATTTATCTGTTAACACTTGTACTGACAGTTCTGATGTCAAGAGCATTCTCTTACCGAATACAATCAATGCTGACAAAGTCAGTGTTGAAAATGATTTTCAGCTGAATCAGAATTCAGTACAGCAACCCAGTTATAAACAAGTTCAGTTGCTTGGTGTATTGGCATTAATACTAGCCAGAACTTTTCAAACATTGTCCTCAATTTTGAAGAAAACAAGTAACTCTTCACAGTCACAAAATGAAGGAAAAATTGGGACTTCAGACTCAAGCCCCTTTGATAGTTGAGCACTTTGAAGGGCACCACATAATACTGCACGTGGAGAGGTGAGCTGGCTCAGAATGGACAGGGGCCTTAGGTTAATGTGGTCACACAGGTACAACTGAAGTTGAACTACTAAGGAAGGATAAATAGCTGCTACAATTCCAACTCCTCTTCAGCTTCTAAATTTAAAGATTTCAGAAATTATGTAAATTGGGCCAGATTCTGCTCTGTTACACTGATGTTAATCTGGAGTAACTCTTACCTGTAATGGAGTTACTCCAGGGTTACAAAAGTTTAAACTGAAGACAGAATTTTGCCCGTGGATGTCTAAATTGTATTTATTATTTCCCACGAAGAGGGTCTGTTTTCACAGAGCCTTCGGTTTATGTCCATAGTTATCTTATAAACAGGCAGCTAAATTCTCATCAGGCACACAGACGTAGCAAAGCAGAGTGTACTGGTGCCCATAATCTCTAATAAGCATTCTCATGCACAACTTCCCCTGCTATGCCTCACCTAAAAGGATTATTCTTCTTAGGATCTGTGGATAAGACTTTCAAAGTGACTGATTTGGGGGCGTGACTTTCAAAAAACGCTGAGCACTCAAGCCCTGAAACTCAAGCCCTTTTTGGGGCGCAGCCAAAACTTGAGGCACACAAAATAGTCACCTTTGAAAGTCTTAGCTTAGGTGCAGAGCCATTGCCAGGGTAGAGGGACACACACAGCCATAAACATGAAGATCATACCTGGACCCACCCAGGAATGCCTCTGCCTCTCAAGGAGGGGTTGTAGGACAGTTTCTTCAGGGATTTAAAGGGAGATAATGAGAACAATGATTGTACCCTTCCTTTTCCTTGCACATTCACTGCTGAACATGGGATTTCTGGACATACAGCACCTGCTGTAACTTGGAATAAGACAGACAACTCTCATCTCCAATCTGCATTGTGGATTTCTGTGGCCTAACCTTGTACCATGCATGAATCTCCCACTGTCATTGATAGGAGGCCTGAGTGCATAACGTACAACAGACAGCTACAATATGGACTGGAGAAAGTTTTGGCCACTGAATAGCTTGCAGCTGTGGCAAGGCACCTTCCTGGTCTCCCCAGCCTCCACTGCTTTTAGCCCTGGCAAGACAGGCTTGGGTAATATAGTCCCCCTTGGGGCACAGGGGAAGTCCATTCCTTCTCTTCCCCAGTCCTTTTTAGCTTATTTTTATCCCTTATAGGAGGGAATGCAGCCTCTCCTCCTGGTGAGGCTCATTGTCTTGCTGCTCCTAACCCCCTGGCAGCAGGACTCCTTCTCTCCTCTTTTCCTTCCCCGACAGGGGAGTGTTTAAAAAGGTCTCAGGCAGCCCTTAGTTGGAATCAGCTGATCCTAATTAACCTCAGGTAGCTCCCTCTCAGCTGATTCTAACTGATACTTTGGTAACCCTTTCTCAGCTGAATCTGATTGACCTGTAGTTACCCCCCAGTTGATAGGGAGGAGGGCCTTTTCATAGAATCATAGAATATCAGGGTTGGAAGGGACCTCAGGAGGTCATCTAGTCCAACCCCCTGCTCAAAGCAGGACCAATTCCCAACTAAATCATCCCAGCCAGGGCTTTGTCAAGCCTGACCTTAAAAACCTCTAAGGAAGGAGATTCCACCACCTCCCTAGGTAACCCATTCCAGTGCTTCACCACCCTCCTAGCGAAAAAGATTTTCCTAATATCCAACCTAAACCTCCCCCACTGCAACTTGAGACCATTACTCCTTGTTCGGTCATCAGCTACCACTGAGAACAGTCTAGATCCATCCTCTTTGGAACCCCCTTTCAGGTAGTTGAAAGCAGCTATCAAATCCCCCCCTCATCCTTCTCTTCTGCAGACTAATCAATCCCAGTTCCCTCAGCCTCTCCTCATAAGTCATGTGCTCCAGCCCCCTAATCATTTTTGCTGCCCTCCACTGGACTCTTCCCAATTTTTCCACATCCTTCTTGTAGTGTGGGGCCCAAAACTGGACACAGTATTCCAGATGAGGCCTCACCAATGCCAAATAGAGGGGAATGATCACATCCCTCGATCTGCTGGCAATACCCCTACTTATACCGCCCAAAATGCCATTAGCCTTCTTGGCAACAAAGGCATACTGTTGACTCATATCCAGCTTCTCATCCACTGTAACCACTAGGTCTTCTTCTGCAGAACTGCTGCCTAGCCATTCGGTCCCTAGTCTGTAACAGTGAATGGGATTCTTCCATCCTAAGTGCAGGACTCTGCACTTGTCCTTGTTGAACCTCATCAGGTTTCTTTTGGCCCAGTCCTCTAACTTGTCTAGGTCCTTCTGTATCCTGTCCCTACCCTCTAGCGTATCTACTACTCCTCCAAGTTTAGTGTCATCTGCAAGCTTGCTGAGAGTGCAGTCCACACCATCCTCCAGATCATTAATGAAGATATTGAACAAAACCGGCCCCAGGACCGACCCTTGGGGCACTCCACTCAAAATCGGCTGCCAACTAGACATGGAGCTGTGGTTCACTACCCATTGAGCCCGATGATCTAGCCAGCTTTCTATCCACCTTATAGTCCAATCATCCAACCCATACTTCTTTAACTTGCTGGAAAGAATACTGTGGGATACCATGTCAAAAGCTTTGCTAAAGTCAAGGAATAACACAACCACTGCTTTCCCCTCATCCACAGAGCCACTTATCTCCTCATAGAAGGCAATTAGATCAGTGAGGCATGACTTGCCCTTGGTGAATCCATGCTGACTGTTCCTGATCACTTTCCTCCCTTCTAAGTGCTTCAGAATTGATTCCTTGAGGACCTGCTCCATGATTTTTCCAGGGACTGAGGTGAGGCTGATTGGCCTGTAGTTCCCCGGATCCTCCTTCTTACCTTTTTTAAAGATGGGCACTACAGTAGCCTTCTTCCAGTCATCCAGGACCTCCCCCGTTCGCCATGAGTTTTCAAAGATAATGGCCAATGGCTCTTTTAACCCTCTGAGACTGATTTCTACACCCCTCCCTCCCCTTGCAGCTGTCTGTCCTTAGTTTATCACACGGCATAGGAACTGCACATAAGCAAAAGGGGTGATTGGAGCCCATCTGTGAGTACCCACAAAATGACTGCTGAAACTTACATTCATCCTGTAATTAGAGATGATGGTTCCCTAAGCTTTCCAATCATATTTATGTTTTACCTAATTGTTTCACTGATGTCTTGTACTGACACCAATTATTTCAGAATATTTACCAGTCACTTTAATGCAAATTCCACTAGGATTTTTTTTCAATAGAATACTGCCAACTGCTCTTGGGGCAGTCTCTTTCTAGAGGTCTTAGCTTCCTCCTAACCTGTCCCCTTCTCTTCTTCACATTAGCCCACTCAATCAACTTAGCATAAAACGAGTCACTCAGCCCTTAAACTCTGGTGTGCAGACTTCCTTTGTCTCCCTATCATTTTCTTAGGCCATGTATATACTACTAAATTATGTCAACCTAACTTATGTCAGCAAACAGCTGCTGCAGTAATTTCTTTAATTGCGCGTGCCTACACTTTGCTCATGTCAGCAGTGCACATCCTCAACAGAATCGCTTGACTCAATTGTACTGCCAGTGTGCAGCATTGTGGGACGGCTTCTGAAAGCCTGTAACGGTTGACCTAAGTAGCATAGTGTCTACACTGACATTACATTGACCTTAGTTCTATGCCTCTTGTGGCGGTGGAGTTATTAAATAGGTGTAGCAGGGTGGTTATGTCAGCAGGAGCAACATTTAAGTGTAGACACTTCCATAGTTAGGTCATCATAAGCTGCTCTGAATCAACTCAACTCTGTTGTGTAGACCAGGCCTTAGAGGCAGCTGGGCATTGTGCTGTTGTCCCTACACTCTCCCAAACCTTTCTGCCTCCCCAGCCTGCTCTGTTTTCCTTCCTTTATATCTGGGCTTGTTTTCCTTTATTGGTCCCAGCTGTGGTGCATGCCTCCATGACTGGCAGTTCCAGCACCTGTGCTAGGGTGTGATCAGCCTGGTCGCCTATAAACCAAGAAAAGTATCCTCCCACTTCTGCCTATGCTCAGTATGGGATTTGCACCACAGACACAAAATCATTTTAGATGCAGGCAACTCAACTTTTTAGAGATGAGTAATTAGGAAAATTAAAAGTGGATTTTCTGATACATAAGTTACCCTAGCCATTAGAGCATGTGCTTGAGAATAATAAGGCATGTATCTTAAACACCAAGGCAGAGATACTTTTCCTGAAATAATAGAATAATGGCTAAATCCTGGCTCTGAGTACAGGGGGCGTGCAAGGGGGAGGCGGCTCCATCGTGGCTGGAGTCATTCTTCCTGTGTGTAAATCTCAATGCCTGCACAGATAGCACAGCATTAGTTAGCTAGATGGATGGCTGCGGAAGTTGAGAGGAAAGCACTAAAGCAGCATTTGTCAAAAGCTACAGCCAGCATTCCTCCAGCACCGTCCTACTAGCTCTGTGGGGAGAGGTGTAAAGCCAGGGCTACACACCCACCCTGCTTACACAAATGCCTCCTGAAGCATTCCATGCTAAGACTACTGCTGGCTGGCCTCCCTCACTTATGCTCTGAAGGCCAATCTGAATCTGTGTAGACAAAGGCAGTCTTTACAGTGACAGCGATGGGAATCAGACTGGGCCCTAATAACCAAAGCAGCCACACCATGTTTGCTTCCTGCACTGGGGCAGGAAAGGGTCTCCCATCTTCCCTCCCACCACAGACTCATAGGCAGAGACATGTAATTTAACCCTTCCGGTACACACTGGACTGGGTTCAATTTCTAGCTCTGTCACAGACGTTCTTATGTGACATTAGGCAACTTATTTCACTTATCTGGCCTTCAGATTCTCTATCTGTAAAATGATGATCAAAATCCTTCCTGACCTTGCAGGGATGGTGTGGGGCTAAATGTTTGGAAGAGTGCTCGGATATGATGGGGATGGGGCCAGATAAGTATGGGGGATGGGATTAAAGTAGACAGAAATGCTACTCAGTAATCTGGTGTCACTAGAACTCATTTGGGTTGAACTCATTAAACTTGGGAGTGTGGAGAAATGTGTGACACTGACTGCAGCCCTTTCCCTTTGGAACTGAAACAGAAAGGGGGTTATTCATCAGGCACAAAGTAAGACATTGTTCCATTCTTTGACACTTTTTGCCTTGGTAGTTTCACAGCTCCAGTGTATTTTATGCCTCACACTGGTGAAGAAATAAACTTGAGTTTTCTCGCATTGTTTTGCTTGCCCTCTGGCTGCTTTGAGAGGACAAATTTTGTTTCCCCTTCCACCAGGACACCCTCAGCATGTCTTTTAGGCTACTATATGTGGGAACAGGGCTGAGTTCAGAGGACGAAAAGCCCCACTCAAGAACAAGTTTTTATTTATTTATGTTCAGTTTTTTCCTCTGTTCTATTCAGTCAGGCTTTGTTGCACCAATTTAAATCACATAGAAACTAATTTTTGTTAAATCTGCACAATTTTTGTATTTAGATAAGGCACCATCCACTACCAAGTCTAAGTCTGCTATCAATGTGATTGGTAGTCCGGTAACTCCACCTAGTGCCCAGATTTGCAACAGACTCTTTCCTAGACGTTTATACAACAGAAGCATATTCAGAAAATATTTGTAGCAAGCAAACTCCCTCCTGTTCAGTCTTTGGAGAGCTCTTGGGGTTTTGGTTTGTTTGATATTTGGCATTGTATTTCAGATCTCAGCTGCAGCTGCATGTAAGACAATGACAGAAGGGGTGAAAATGTAATTCTGAAAGGGAGGGTTGGCCATATGAAGGCCCTCTATGGGCCTCATCCTGTAAGGGGCCAAGTGTCCTCATTCCTATTGATTCCAGTGGTAGGCAAGGGCTCACAGCACCATGCAGGAATAGGAATGGGAACTTCCTCCACCCCAGATACCATTCTGTGATGAGCTTATTCCAAGTGGCAATAATGGCAAAGCTTAACAAAACCATCATGTACTAGAAGACCACAAACAGGAACCCCTGGGGTTAGCAGAAATCAGAAAAGTATAGTAGAATAAAGGCACCCTGTGGCATAAAGCTAAGATGAAGAAAGAGATACTCTAACTTCACCTGCAACAGCCTCTGAGGCAGGGCCAGCTCCAGGCACCAGCATTCCAAGCTGATGCTTGGGGCAGCAATCTGCAAAGGGTGGCAGTCCCTGTTGTTTTGCCCCCAAGCAGCGGCCGAATTGCCTCCGCGGACGGCTTCAGCTAAACACAGAAGCTGCCGCCGAATTGCCGCAGCCGCGGAAATGCGCCTGCCGCCCTAAGGGCACACGGACTGCCCCCGCCGCCCGCGGCGGCAATTCGGTGTGCTGCTTGGGGCAGCAAAAACTGTAGAGCTGGCCATGCTCTGAGGGGCCTTATATGGAATATTATTTGGTGACAAGAGAAAAACTCTTCTTCAGTAAGAGTTGAGGG
Organism: Gopherus flavomarginatus; assembly: GCF_025201925.1. NCBI lineage: Eukaryota > Metazoa > Chordata > Testudines > Testudinidae > Gopherus > Gopherus flavomarginatus. The sequence goes on from NC_066617.1 coordinate 335,902,940, forward strand.
GTTCCTTGCATTTTTTGTAGTATATTCAATTCCCTATGCCTTTATAATCCGTGAAACATCCTTCCTGGTGTCTTTGCGCAACAGCAAAGGAAAGATAACATAACTCTGCAGCTGTTAAATATGCAAAAATTGTGTGTAGTTATCTAGTTCTCCCCTTAGACCTGCTTGTAACTGTAGGCACTGCATTAGTATTGCTCCATTCTCTTGCTGCCTCCCCTTGGCTGTTTTAAATTACTTATAGAAGCGCTCTGATTGTGGAGTTGTCATTCTCCAGACAATTTCTTTCCTTGATCATTGTAGGGAGGCGCCCTGGCTCCCTGCCGCGCCTGAGAGGGATGAGCCAGAGCAGGTGCCTCAGTGGGTGGAGTCACGGCCGCCTGTCCCCGGCCCTCGGAAGTCAAGGGGCGGGACAGGAAGTATAAAAGCCCGGCCCCAGTGCTCAGTTGGCTGCAGGCTGTCGGAGAGGACAGACGCTGGTGCCCGAGCTCCCGCCGGGCCCAGCCTGCCTCGTGCTCACTACCCGGAGGAGCGCTGGCCTGACCTGCCTCGGGCCCGGTATCCGGAGGAGCATTGGCCTGACCTGCCTCGCGCTCACTACCTAGAGGAGTGCTGGCCTGACCTGCCTCGTGCCCAGTATCTGGAGGAGCGCTGGCCTGACCTGCCTCGCGCTCACCACCTAGAGGAGCACTGGCCTGACCTGCCTCGTGCCCAGTATCCAGAGGAGCTGCCGGAGCTTCCCACTGCCCAGTATCCAGAGGAACCCATGGTCTGGGACCTGCCGGACAATGCCAGCAGAGGACAGGTACCTAGGGAGGGGGAGACTGGAAGTGGCCTGGGGGTAGCCGACCCCAGTCTGGCTCCAGGGGACCCTGAACCAACGTCAGTGTGTTGCGGCCAGGATTCCCCACTGACTGCAGCGAACCCTTGCCGCTGCTAGGGCCCCGGGCTGTGACGCAGTGGAGTGGGAGGGCCTGCGTCCCCCCTGCCACCCTTCCAAGGGTGGCAGACTTCCCCCTCTCCCTGGCCTGAGGAGGCCTTCTATATAGACTTACAGTGTAAACTGCTGCTCAGCCCCTGCCTCAGAGTCTGAGCCCGAACTGCTTACTGCCCCGCCCTGCCCCAGGGCCGGGCCTATAGGCTTTGTGTTTGCTCAGCCTGCTGACAGGCCTGAGCCTGAACTGCTTACTGCCCCGCCCTGCCCCAGGACCGGGCTTATAGACTTTGTGTGTACCCGACCCTGCTGAAGGGCCGGGATTCTGCCTTGTTTACAGACCCTCTATTCCCTCCGCCCCTGCTGAGGGGTTTGGCCTACACGGACTGCTGCCTGTAGGGAGGCGCCCTGGCTCCACGCCGCGCCTGAGAGGGACGAGCCCCTGCACTGGACCCTTACATGTGGTACCAGAAGTGGGGAGTTCCGCCCAGGATGTGGGCGCGGACTCTTAACTCCGGTGAATGGGGGGCTGTGGGAGAGAGAGCTCCCTCTCCCAAGATGGACATGTCACAACTCGTTGCCGTCCTGACAGAGAACCAGGAGCGGCAGCAAGCGGCTCAGTCGCGGCAGCAAGAGGAGCAGCAGGTCGCCCAGCTCCAGCAGCAGCAGCAGCTCGTCGAGCAGCTGGGGACTCAACAGCACCAGCTGATCCAGGACCTGGTCAAGCAGCAGCAGGAGTTTCAGCTGAAATGCTTCCAGCACCTCGCAGTGGAGCGTGCCCCACGAGACAGGGCCCAGTCGGGAGGCACCGATGGGGCCCCGCGCCCCAGCCCACCGATCCGGCTGACAAAGATGGGCCCCGGCGATGACCCCGAGGCCTTCCTTGTCACCTTCAAGCAGGTGGCGGCCGTCGCGGGGTGGAGCCCGGACCAATGGGCCTCCATCCTGGCCCCATACCTGACAGGAATGGCTCAGGCGGTCTACCGAGGCCTGTCCGCTGAGGCCGCCCGGGACTATAGTCAGGTGAAATCTGCTATCCTGGACGCCCTCGATGTGAGTCCGGAGACTTTCCGGCAGTGGTTCAGGGGCCTGACATACCCCGCCGGGGCCCGGCCTCGTATGGTGGCCCAGGAACTCTGGGAGACCTGCCGGCGGTGGTTGCAGCCCGAACATTGAACGTCAGAAGAGCTAGCAGAGCAGGTGATCCTGGAACAGTTCACCCACATCCTTCCATCGCGAGGAAGGGCCTGGGTCCTCTGTCATCGACCGGCAACCCTGGCCGCCACTGTCACCCTGATGGAGGACTTCCTAGCAGCGGAAGCCCCGGTGGGCCCAATTGGTCGAGCAACCCCACCAGGGCTGGAATGCCCAAGCCCCGAGAAGAAGGCGACGCCCACCCGGGCTGCAACACCACCTGCGCAGCTGGCCCAAGCCCTGATTCCCGCACCCTGGAAGATGCGCTGGAGCCCTTCTAGGGACTTCCCTAGTATCCGGCCCCGATCGGAACGAACCGAACTGGGGCCTTGTTTCTCTTGTGGCAAAACATGGCATCTCCAGAGAGACTGCCCCCGAATGGAGTGCACCTTTGGCCAAGTCTGCTCCGGGGAGGCTCGTGCCTGTGGCCCAGAGCCAGCCAAGATTACTGTGCCTGTGGTGGTTGAGGGGTACCTGACTGTGGCCCTCCTCGACTCAGGCTGTGGGCAGACATTGATCCGCGACCACTTAGGTCCCCAGGCGGATGCACGCCTGGGGGAAATCCGCCTGCAGTGCATCCATGGCGACATCCGGCCTTACCCCAGCACCCGGGCCCAACTGACAATCGACGGGGTGACCCGATGGATGGTAGTAGGTCTCGCACCCAAGCTGGCATATCCGGTGATCCTGGGCTGGGACTGGCCCGAGTTCCCGGCCGTCCTATGCCAACATACTGGAGGGGGAGACCCCAGAAGTGAAGGAAGATGAGCAGGAGGTCCCAGAAACAGAGGAGGATGAGCAGGACCCACCCGAGTCCCCCGCTGAGATAAAAGATGGGGAGGATGCTTCCCCAGGGGAGGTAAGGGATCCCTCGGCCCCCACGGACTTCTGCCAGGATCAACGAGCGGACCCCACCCTCAGCGGGGCATATGAGCAGCTGGCCGCAGTGGATGGGACCATCCTCGATCCGGGTCGAGCAGCCCGGTGGCTGCACTTTGAATTGCGACAGGACCGCTTGTATCGGGTCGAGAGGGACCCGCATACCAGGGAGCCCCAAACTCAACTCCTCGTGCCCCGATGCCATTGACGGGCGGTCATGAAACTGGCCCATGATGTCCCGGCTGCCGGACATCTGGGTCCCGAGAAGACCCTAGCCAGAATATTGGGATGCTTCTATTGGCCAGGTATACACCGGGAGGTGACGGACTATTTTACCTCCTGTCTGTATTGCCAGTTGACCGCCCCGGCAAGAATGCCCAAGGCGCCGCTGGTCCCGATGCCACTAATAAAGACCCCTTTCGAGTGTGTGGCCATGGATCTGGTGGGACCCCTCCCTAAGAGTGTTGCAGGGTTCCAGTACATCCTAGTGATGCTGGACTATGCCACCCGGTTCCCCGAAGCGATCCCGCTCCGTAACGTCACTGCCTGCACCATCGCAGGGAAACTGGTCAAGGTCTTCGCCCGTGTCGGCTTGCCCCGGGAGATCCTCACGGATCAGGGGACCAACTTCACCTCGCGGTTGTTGCAGCAGGTGTGCGGGTTCCTGGGGATCAAGCAACTGCGGACATCGGTGTATCATCCCCAAACCGATGGGTTGGTAGAGAGGTTCAATCGAACCCTGAAGGACATGTTACGGAAGTTTCCCCCGGAGGACCTCCGCCGGTGGGACCAGCTACTCCCGCCCTTGCTCTTGGCGGTGCAAGAGGTCCCCCAGTCATCAACCAAGTTCTCGCCTTTTGAACTACTGTATGGCCACTGACCCCGGGGCCTCTTGGACCTAATGAGAGAAACCTGGGAGCAAACCCCATCACCCGCCCAGGGTCTCCTAAAATATGTGATTCAGCTCCAGGAGCGTCTCAAACAGGCTGGGACCCTGGTGCGAGCAAATTTGAAAGCCGCCCAAGAAATGCAGGCCCAGACGTTCAACCGGGACGCGCGCACCCGAGACTTCCAACCTGGAGACCGGGTCTTACTCCTCCTCCCCTCCAGTGAGTCCAAGATCCTGGCTCGATGGCAGAGCCCTTAAGAGGTGGTTCGAAAGGTGGGCCCTGTTACTTATGAGATTCGTCAGCCTGACCGGCGGAAAGAGCTCCAGCGGTACCACGTCAACCTCCTCAAGCCCTGGCGGGAACGAAAGGTTTGTTTATTAATCCCTATCCACCGGAACCCGAGCTAGGGCTCCAGGTACACCCCAGTGAAGACCCCGAGGGACCCCAGCTTGGGGAGACGCTGACGGAAGAACAGCTCGAGCAAACCCGCTGCCTCCTTCAAGCGTTCCCCCGTACTTTTACAGCCCAGCCGGGATACACCTCCATGGTATATCATCGAATTCAGACGGAGCCGGGGGTGGTGATCTGGGCCACGACCAGACCCCTGCCGTATCACGGAAAGTGGATCATTGACGATGAAGTGCGGGCTATGCTAGACCTAGGAGTAATTGAACCTTCGCAAAGTGAGTGGCGTAGTCCAGTCGTCTTGGTGCCAAAGCCCGATGGCTCCCAGCGATTTTGTATTGACTTTAGGCGCATTAACGCCATCTCCAAGTTTGACGCCTACCCCATGCCCTGAATAGATGAGCTGCCGGCCCGGTTAGGAGAGGCCCGCTATATCACTACCCTGGACTTAAGTAAGGATATTGGCAGATCCCCCTGGAACCGGCCTCCAGGGAGAAGACCGCGTTTGCCACTCCGACCGGCCTGTATCAATTCACGCGGATGCCCTTCGGCCTTCATGGGGCACCAGCGACGTTCCAGCGTTTGATGGACCACCTCCTCCAACCGCATCAGGACTACACTGCAGCCTATCTAGATGACGTAGTCGTCTACAGTCGGCAGTGGGAAACCCACCTAGAAAAGGTCGCCGCTGTCCTAAGGTCCTTGCGGGCGGCCGGGTTAACTGCCAACCCTAAGAAGTGCCGTATTGGCTGGCGTGAGACCACCTACTTGGGGTATACCGTTGGAAATGGGCAAGTGAAACTTCTCGTGAATAAGGTTCAGCCCATCGCAGCCTGTCCTCCGCCGACCACGAAACGCCAAGTCAGCCAGTTCTTGGGGCTGGCGGGATATTATCGATGGTTCATGCCCCAGTTTGTGGCGATGGCCGCCCCCCTGACAGGGCTCCTCACCAAGGACAGCCCGCAACAAATACGCTGGACCTCCGAATGTGACGAGGCTTTCCAGTCGCTTAAGGCAAGCCTCTGTAGTAAGCCGGTCTTGTTTAGCCCTGACTTCCATCGACCATTCGTCCTGCAGACGGACGTGTCAGAAGTAGGGCTCGGGGCTGTCCTCTCACAGGAGGTGGATGGGGAGGAGCATCCGGTCCTCTACATCAGCTGGAAGCTGTTCCCCAGAGCAAAACTATGCAGTGGTCGAAAAGGAAGCCCTCGCGGCGAAGTGGGCCTGCGATGCCCTGCGTTACTACCTCCTTGGGGCCCCGTTCACCTTGGTCACTGACCACTCTGCCCTTCAATGGTTGTGCCGCATGAAGGACCACAACATGCGACTCCAACGGTGGTACTTGGCTATGCAGCCCTATGCCTTCACCATCCGTCACAGGGCTGGAAAGGACCACGCCAACGCGGACTTCCTTTCCCGCTTGGGAGGTATGGATGAGCCTGGCCCCGTTGCCTGGGAGCCAGCCTTGAGGGGGTGTGTGTGTAGGGAGGTGCCCTGGCTCCTCGCCGCGCCTGAGAGGGACGAGCCAGAGCAGGTGCCTCAGTGGGCGGAGTCACTGCCGCCTGTCCCCGCCCCCTGAAAGTCAAGGGGCGGGACAGCCCCTGCCTAAAAGTCTGAGCCTGAACTGCTTACTGCCCCGCCTTGCCCCAGGGCCGGGCTTATAGACTTTGTGTTTGCTCAGCCTCCTGACAGGCCTGAGCCTGAATTGTTTACTGCCCCGCCCTGCCCCAGGGCCCCGCTTATAGACCTTGTGTTTGCTCAGCCTGCTGACAGGCCTGAGCCTGAACTGCTTACTGCCCCGCCCTGCCCCAGGGCTGGGTTTATAGACTTTGTGTTTGCTCAGCCTGCTGACAGGCCTGAGCCTGACTGCCTCCTGCCCGCCCTGCCCAAGGGCCCGGGCTTATAAACTTTGTGTGTACCCGACCCTGCTGAAGGGCCGGGATTCTGCCTTGTTTACAGACCCTCTATTCCCTCCGCCCCTGCTGAGGGGTTCGGCCTACACGGACTGCTGCCTGTAGGGAGGCACCCTGGCTCCCCGCCGCGCCTGAGAGGGTCGAGCCCCAGCACCGGACCCTTACAATCATTCATAGTGTAATCCAGAGTATGTTACTGCTCCTTTTGCCCAGGAAAAATGTCTGATGGCTTCAAACACCACTCACTCCACTTTGCTTTGTGAAGACACTAGCAAAGAATTAATTTAACCTTCAATAAATTAGTCTTGCCATCTCCTCCACTTCCTATTGTGTCCTTCACTCTTATTTTTATATTGCCTGAAATTCTCTTATAATTTACCCTCAATGCCTTCTGAAATTCACCTTTTTTTTTTTTTTTTTTAAACCAACATTGGCTGGTACCAGATGCTTCAGAAAGAGATGCAAGAAACTCTGCAGTGGGCAATTATGGGACAATCTGCCTCTAGGGAAAGCTTCCTCCCAACATCCAAAGTAACAAGTTGTCTTAAAGCCTCATGCTTCAGGGTTTACATATGTCCCTTCCAAAATTCTTACTTATTTTAAAAAAATATTTACTATTAGCCATATAAATGGCTAATCCCTTCTTGAATTAAGCCATTAGCTGTTTGGTGCCAAGACACATCATTGATAGGTGACTTAGAAATGGATGCAGTAACTGAGCTGCTGATTACAATGCACAGTGCAGACATTTTCAGTCTCTCATATTTACTTAATTTTTAAAATGAACACTGTTGAGCAAGTTAGATCCAAAATTTATTAATGCTCAAAACTGTTGTAATCTGGTGGGGAATGTCAATTGCTAAATATCTCCTCAAAAGGAAACTCTAGCCATTGTGTGTACTTGACACTACAATACTTCTGCTCTTATGCTTCAGAACTAAAATAAATGATCCTTCACCTTTAGAACCAAATTTGACATAAAAGCTTTTGATTTCTGTATGGCTGAGGGCAAGTGACCTCCTGGAGTAATACAGCTAAGCCTCTTAAGCAAAGTTCTCAAGCTTCTCACTAAGCTTTTCCATCCACTGAGAGGGTCAGTGATTAAAAAGGTGATAGTGATCTTGGGAATAACTCTGGATACAAAAGATCAATTAGAGTGGAAGGGTTGGTTTTAATAGGACCACACAGCTACAACAGAATGCAAAAGAAACAAGTCTTACAGAAGCAGTTCCACAGAATGTCCTAGTCAGAGTGTAGAACAGATACATTTGTCTTCATTCTGTTCAGAGCTATAACTGCATAGGCTTGATTCTTCTCTCACAGATGTCTCTAGTAACTAATTAAACATGCAGAAAACATTTACTTTTGAGATCAGTCCAAACCATTGCTTCAGATGTAGACACGCTTGAACTTTTGGATCTGAACTTTTTAATAGCCTTTGAGGGCTGACCAGATCTGAACACTCCCAAAGTTAAGGCAATTCAAAATATGGATTAAGAAAAGAACTCTGGGACTAGAATGAATCACTAATTTATTTACAATTTCTTGCGCTGATTGCAAGACTTTCTGAGGGTTTTGCAATGCTCTTTAGCAACTTAATCCAGAAAGCGTGAAATGAATTTTAAATCACCATCTACCTAACAGTGCAGTATTATGCAATTAAACTTGAGTCTTCTGATTAACTTTTTCATTTCCATGATAAACGAATGATGTAATCTGCACAAACTCACAACTGCAAATAGCTGTTAGAGACAGTTAAGATGGTTATGCTTTGGAATGAAACTTAACTGAAACTATGATTGAATCTTTGCTTACCTGATAGCCAAACAGGAACAGTCCAAAAAAAAGACTGTAGAGATCAGCTGTCAGAATGCCCAAGTTGACAGAAGTAGCGCTAGTAACTTTAATCACTACTGGCATGAAGCTATACAACCCAAACATACAGAGGGCAAAAGCCACGAATAGTAACACTGTAAAACAAGACAACAATTTACACTAAAAGGAATGAATAATAAGAGAGCAAAAAAGGCTTATGTTCTTCAGACATTGTAAATCTTTGCACATTTTATCAGGTGCTACAGTAATACAAATAATAAATGTTAATAAGACTGAGTTCAAGCAAGTTCCTTACGCATAACTCTCGTATGGCAAAAACAAGAAAGAAAGAAAATTACAGTAACAGGGAAAGTCTTGTACAGATTCAGATGCTGTATGGATGAAAGGTAGGGAGGAGGTACTGAATTTCTATACAGACATTGATCACAGGGAGATGAAGGAGGGGGCCTGTAACATCAAAAAAAGGAATAATCCTGTTCCTTCAGTCTTCGTTGGATAATACTAGAGCTGGTCAGAGAAATGTTGATGGAATCATATTCCATCAGAATATGCAATTCCATCTAAAATAAAACACTTCATGAAATCACGTCATTTTTGCTGGAGTTTAATTTCAGAAGAAATCAGAAAAACTGCAACAGGTTGAAACATCCCATTTTGACCCTTTCAAAGCAAAAACTTCTCAAATTTTCATTTTGAAATGACATTTCATTTCAAGTTTTTAAATCTTATATTATATGACACAAAATTATAATGCTGGAATTGAAATGAAACATTTTGATTGATCCAAAATAAATTTTAGCTTGGAATTTTCCTTTGCAGAGAATCTCAAGATTTTTGGTTTTCACTCAGATTCGGAATGAAGCCAAATTCTGAAATCTTGATTGTTTGCAAAGCTGAATTTCTGTCCTCCAATCAGCTCTAGTTAAGACTAACTTTGCCTAGAGGAGACACCAGCATCTGCCTGAAATATTCTGGCTGAAACAAACCCTGTCAAGACAACAATGATGTTGGTGGCATGAGTAAAATATTATGAAATAGCAGCCAATGCCATAACTTCTGTCTTGATTGGGTCTTCTGTACTTTGGCAGTCAATGTGGTTCAGTTCCATGGACCTATGTGGATTTTGGGGTCTAAAACCGGCTCTTTGCTACCCAGAGTTTGCATAGAGTACAGCTTTTTTTTAAAAAACACAACATGAATGTTGCTTGTTTTATGCCAGCAAATGAAATAAAGGGAAATGAAGACATCATAGCTCTGATAAATTCAACCAATTATCCATTTTTCTGAGGTTTTTAAATTTATACATAATTTTAATGTACACATACCAATTTTCCAGTTCCACTGAATGTGAGCTATGTCCGTGCGTTCCACAATGGCTCTACATAAGAAAAGACATGGCCAAGTGAAATTACTTTGCATTGTTTTCACTATGTATTCAAATAGTGGATTTAATTATGAGCATGTATAAGAAGTGCTTTGACTTTCTTTCTCTCTTATAATAAGGAAAGAATACATAAGAGTTAAATAAAAAGGCTCTTTGCCTTTCATGGGTTCACTTGGTATTTAACATACCATCTGAGAAAATGATTAACTGTGAAGCTGAGTGAGGAACACAGAATTAATTAGTAGGCCTTGTTTGCCTGCTCTCTCTGTCTCTATGTTTGTTTGCAGTAGTAAATGTTGCCTCATTTTTAAATTCAAACTTAAACATCACAAATACCCCTCTTTAATTCTGTTTCCTTTCTAAATACATTTTAACACTGATTTTTTAGTCACATTAGAAAATCATAGAAGTCAGTGTGCCGGGGCGTAACTCCTGCAGCTTCCCACTGGAAAAACTTTTACAGAAATGCAATCCTATGAGTAGTCTTTTGTCACATGAGTAGTCCCATGAAGGTCAATGAGACTATTCACACAAATACAGACTATAGCCCAGATCCTCAGAGGTATTTAGGTACCGCACTCCCATTGAAATCAATGGAAGTTTGGCACCTAAATGCCTTTGAGGATCTGGGCCCACACTCAGACAGGTTTGCAGGATTGGGCCTCAAGAGTGCTATATGAAGCAGCAGCGTGTATGACCTAGGCAGCAGACAGGGACGGCTCCAGGCACTGGTAGAGCAAGCAGGTGCTTGGGGCGGCCAATGGAAAGGGGCGGCACATCCGGCTCTTCGGCGACAATTTGGTGGTGGGTCCCTCAGTCCCTCTCAGAGGGAAGGACCTGCCGCCAAATTGCCGCCAAAGAATGAAGCGGCGCGGTAGATTGGGGTTTTGGGGGGTTTTTGCTGCTTGGGGTCCTGGCAGCAGATGTAAAAAGAAAATGAAATGCATGCTGCAGATCAACAAAAAGGACCCCAAATGCCTAGGTAAATGCAGACTTAACAATGAATTAATTTAAAAACAATAGCACCATTTGGTTGTACACAAAGAAATCATTCTGCAGTGTGTTCTTAATTAGGGTTAAAGTAAAAATATTAGATCCTTACAGCTGTAGACCGCTGATAAAAGTCCCAAACAAGCCCACCATTCCTAGAAACTCCACTCTGCTCAGATTTTTCACAATGTATTCCTCACTCACATTAGAAACGGCATACAAAGAAGCACCCAGCAGAACTAAGACATCGCCAACCACCACGTCACTTCCTGTACAGAAATATTAATACACAAAAAGGGAAATACTGTAAACACTTTTTAGCTTTTTTTTTTTTTTTTAAATAAACAAGTTTATTTCTAATGTCTCTACCTTTCAGGTTAGGAGAGGGGATTGTTTCTGTTCTGCTTGTGACCGATCACTTGCAAACCGAAGACTGACAATGCCAAAGGCTCCAGCCGCCCTTGAAAAGTTTGGGACCAGTTTAGCTTTTGGTTTTTATTTTAAAGGTTAAAACACACTTAGTAAGGTCCAGTTCTATCTAGTTCTGCTAGGGTTAAGCACTGTGTGGGCATTCCAGCAGAATCCAGAAGAATCCTACCTTTCAGACCATTGATTCAGTTCTTCTGCATTAAGGGCCTGATTCAGCTCCCATTATAGTCAATTTATTGATTTCAGGGGGAGCTGAATTAGGCTCAAAGTCTATGAAAGCTCTTAAATGAGTGCTACAAGTCTGTGATTGCATGATATGGGCTAAAATAAGCCTTTTATACTATACTAATGGGATTCCCTGTAATGCCAACAGTCTTCAGGTAATGCCCTTATACATCAGTTCAATAGCCAGGTCGTTGCTCTCATTAAAGTCCTTGATTTGATTTAAAACCTCTTCCCCAAGCAGTTTGATAGTCATTCTTTAGGAAACATGACTGGGAGCTGGGGGAAGGACTAAGACACTTCTTGCAAGAAGTATATCTATGTTGTATCTATGATGGATGAATCATGACAAATCTAGAAATCTCAGGGAAGGAAGATTTTCCCTTTGGACTCTATTCTGTCATAGATTCTAAGGCCAGAAGAGACTATTGTGATCATCAAGTCTGACCTTCTGTATAACACAGCCCATAGAACTTCCCCAAAATAATTCCTAGAGGAGATCTTTTAGAAAAAATCCAATCTTGATTTTAAAATTGTCAGTGATGAAGAATCCACCACAACCCTTGATAAATTGTTCCAATGGTTAATTACTCTCACCGTTAAAAATTTACACCTGAATTTGTCTAGCTTTAGCTTCCAGCCACTGGATCATGTTATACCTTTCTTTGCTAGACTGAAGAGCCCATTATCAAACATTAGTCATGCTTACTAATGTCAAGTAGCACTATGACTATGCCTTCACTACAAAACAGATGTCTTTTTACATTGAGATAGCTGTAAAATCCTGGTGGAGACAAGGCAGAAGGGGGTTTTACCTCCATGTAGCTAGTTGAAGTCAAACTACACCTCCCACCTGAGGTTCACCTTGACTCGTTTCTGCTAGGATTTACGTCTGTAAGTCTATAGGGTGCCACAGGACTCTTTTTTTGTCGCTTTTTACAGATCCAGATTAACATGGCTATCCCTCTGATAATTGAGATAGCTAAAAGCTCGGTAGTGTAGACAAAGCCTAAGTCATATGAAAAGACCCACTGACATCAATGAGGCTGGTTGTGTAAGTAGGTGCTATTCAGTGTATTTAACAGTTGCAGTTCTGGGCCCATAGTAAGTTTTCTAATTGGACTAAAAACATGTTGATATGTTAGCTCTAGCCAAAGAGAACTCATCCACACGCTCTTTGGTTTGCAACAGTACTAATTACTAGAAGTTTTAATTAACTCCAAAATCTAAAGGGCAAGGTTTTATTTGAGGAGAGGTTAAAAGAGATAAACATAGACATAGGCCACAGTACTCAGCTGCACCCAATAAATGCTGTACACAGGAGGGTTGCCAATGATCTTGTTGTACAGAAATGAAAAAATAAGGGACGTCCCTTATTTTTTCAACTTTGTACAACAGGATCAGGAGTTGCTGAGTGCTGCAAAAAGCAGCAAGAAATACCCCTGGTGAAGGTAGATAAGTACTGCTAATTATTAATAATGATAATTAATAATGATATCAGAATGAGGGGTGGGGCAGAGGTACTAAGGAAATGGTCCCTTATTCTTGAAATACAATGTTGGCAACCCAAGGAAATGGGCAAGCTGCAGAGGATCTCGATGTGGCTCCCTAATGTTGATGCTGGGTCAAGATTGTTTTGGCCCCAGCATAGTTTAGAGCAGCCCTAATCCTGCTCTAATCTATGCCCAGTTGGCCGTTGGCCTCAAGGAGCCACCCTTCCTGGCCACACTTCCTCCATCCCCAGCATGCCCCTGACACCGACTTCTATGCCACGCAGGGATTCCCCTATACAAGCAGTATCTCCAGCTGCAGAGAGTTGCTAGCCTTCTGGCCCCTTCATGCTTTTGGAGTGGTGCAAAAAGATAGGAGCAGGGCTTAATGAACTTGGTCCTAGATCCTCAAAGGTATTTGGATGCCTAGCTCCCAATGAAATCAATGAGAATTAGGCACTTAAATACCTTTGAGAATCTTGGCCTCAGTCTTTGAGGCAGTACCATTAACCCAGGTCTGCAGGCAAACGGATACCACTATCCCCATAAGTCTGAATACAAGTCCTCAAATACTGTCTTTGGGGAGTGAGGAGCTATTACACTTCAACAAAGGAACCAAAAGCGGGAGTGTTGTTCTCCGGGACAAGTAGAAGAGAATCCTGTAACATATGGCTCCACCTCCATGTCTGCAGTCTGAAAAGACAGAAGTCCTAGAGTTTGGAAGGATGTTAACCTGAAATAGAGGGTGTCACCCTGTAATAGAGCCAAACCCATTCATTTCTCTTCTTTTGTCTCCTCTTTGAAAGTAAGAATGTCATGAAACCCATGTCTCCACACTCTTCCCAGATGATGACCAATTCCTTACCTTCACTGTTCTGCCTCCCAGCTAATATGTCTGCACCAACCATAGCTCCCACACCCAACAGACAGACAGCAACAGCAATGAAATGGATGAGTCTGTATCTTGCACGCAGAATGAACCATGATAGAGCCATCAACACAGGGATCCCAAAGCAGTCCAGCAGCTATGTGTATAGAGAAACACTTTTTAATTAGAAACCTGCCAAAAAAATAATAATCTTGATTTCACCATCCAGAAGGCAAACATGGACTTCATTCTCCACAAGAACATCAAAAGTAAGCCTATGGAAGTCAATGAAGTGACACCAGTGTAAAGCCAGTTTAGGTCAGAGGGGAATCGGGCCCACATTTTGCCATCAAAGCCAATATGTGACTTAGGCAGGTGTGGATGCTACTGAGTGGAAAGTCTCTCGTATCTATAAACTAAGCGTATTATATTCACAATGGGTCTGCTCACCCTTACTAATCATTAGGAGTGAAAATGTTGCTGCTAAACCCAAGTTCCTCCAGGGGCCACTGAACTACTAGAAAGAGGACTTCTGTTTGGATTTCACTTTTTTCTCTTTTTATGTGGTTTTATTTTGCCATACAAAAGTAGCTAAATCTGGTCATGCTCATCCGGGTTTTTTTCTTTTTCCCTTTTTCTACTTTGAAATCTGAACTACGAGCTAGATTCTGATCCCAATTACACCAGTGAAAATCTGGAGTAAATCCAGTAAAAATAACGGAGTTATTGCAGTTTTGTACTAATGTGACTGAGACAAAAATCTGGCCCTGCATTTTTAAAATGGCTTCTGCTGAAAAAACTATGTTTTGGTTCATTTAGTGGTACTGAAAGGAAAGCTGTAAAGAATTTTTGAGGGAAACAATTATCCCATAGCCAGTTTCCAAAGCCTCCAGTTTCTTCCAGAAAACATCTACAATACAGCAATGCATTATCATAAACTCTGTAGTATACTCAAAACTGAAAACTGGGTTGCAGTATAAAACAGATTGAATGTAACAGAAAATTAAGTAACACAAAGAACATTGTGTCAATTGCATTATTCATTTTTTATATCTAATTCGGTAAAAACAAAAAACACCTTTCCTGTAGGAATTTGCCAGAAACTGATGTTGACTTTCTAGTCTGCCTCAATGGATGCCACAGAAAGTGAGGGTCAAGGGACTACACCCAAATTTAGGTCCAGCTTCCCACAGAGCCCTGTACATTGTACTTCAAATCACTGAAACTTACCAGAACTAAAACAAGCCTATTAAAAACTGATCTCCTGGAGTCACACCCAAACATAAGTGCCAGATCAATGGAACTTCTCACGTAAATACCATGACCAAGATTTAGCCCTCCGTCCTTAATGTTCACTGTTACTTTTTGCCTTTTTAAATACACCATTTCAGTGTTTTATTCTGCATACTCCTGTTACTGAAGTGTGATTACCACTTACAAAAGCAAGGCTGCGAAATGACTTTTGTTTACTACTCCATGTTTTCACTTGCTCATATCTATACAGAATATTTCAACTAAAATCAATACAGCAGAAAGAGGAATTGTCACAGGTTAAATCTTAATTGTGCTTCATAAATCACATGCTCCGTCTAATCCTGCTATCAATTTTTTCTTTGTTCCCTGGATTCTCTCCAGTTTGCCCTATTTGAGAAGGCCACAGATGTACAGGGACCTACCAAGGCTGTTATGAGAACATGTTCTGACCAAACATTCCAGTGTGGCATTTGCTTTATCGTAAGAATGAAAACATTTACACTTCCTCTGGCACCACTGAATTCTGTGGTTTTGTCTAGTGTTAAACTAAAGTTGTCATTTATCTGCTGGAACAACAATGCACATTGTTCTAGATTTCACAGCTCTGTTACTCCATTACCTGTAATTAAAGGCTAGGTTAAGAGTTTACTTTCAGCCCTGTGTAGGGAGGTTTTTAACTACCCCATCCCAGGAGGAGTTCCAGAAAGGAATGGTGACTCTGAGGCCTGATCTACATCTAAAACAGGTCAACCTAGCCGTGTCACTCAGTGATGTAAAAATACACACCCCTGAGCGATGTAGCTAAGCTGACCTAAGCCCAGGACACCACAAAGTTGATGGAAGAATTCTGCTCTTGACCTAGCTACCCCCTCTCGAGGGAAAAAAATCCTTTTTTCCTTGTAGCAAATGTCTACACTACAACGCTGCTGCAGCACCATAGCTGTGCCACTGTAGCACCTGCAGTATAGACATAGCCTGAGATGTCCCTCTGCATCAGTTTCCCTTGAGCTAATACTTTTGGGCAGGTGAAGGGAATTTGCGACAACAGCCCACTTCTACCTTCTTTATATTCCCCCTTCTCATCCAGCCAGTGACATGTAAGAGAGCTTTACCATTGCTCTGTCTAGTCTCTGCCCCCCACTCCAACCCAGCTGCTCAGAGAAATGAGCATCAGACACAAAGCTCTGTCTCTTCCCTCCACCATGCACAGACTCACAAGACCTGCCCAGCCATACAAGCTATACAGCCTTATGTCCAGTTACTCCCCTGTGCATCTGCTTAGGGATAAATCACAACTAAGCTCTAAGGTGGTTGTCTCATAGAATGAAGCACTTAAATGTGACCTGCAAAGGATTTTTTAAAACTGTGTTTGTCCCCTTTCTGGTTCTCAGTGATGGATAAAGTCAAACGTTGTGGGGAGAGTGTTTAAGGATGTTTGTTTGTTTTCTGCTATCTTTTTTTTTAACCTTTAGAAATGTCAGGAGGGTAAAATCTTGTCTTCCCTGATTTTGCTGAAAGACCAGCCAGAGATATTAGGGAATTTATCTGAGATTGCTGAATCTTTAACAAAGCCTCCTCTGCATGATATCAAATAGGTTTTACCAGAAAGAAGCAAAAGCAAAGAGTTTTAGACAATCTGTCTAAAAATGTCCCTTTCACTATTTATAGATAAATGCAGTCACCATTTCACTAGTTTTCTAATCATCATACAGCCCTCCAGCCCAGACCGAAAAAATCATTTTTAAAATAAAAACTTTAATAGATTTTTAAGCCCAGAAGGGACCATGAGATGATCCATTCTGACCTCCACAGAATTTCAGCCAGTGATTCCTACATCTAGCCCAATAATGCCAATAACTTGTGGTTGAGCTAGAGCACATCTTTTAGAAAGAGTTCCAATCTTGATTTAAACATCCAAAGGATGGGTCATTTTTCTTGGTAATCTGTTTCAATGGTTAATCACCCTCAGTTAAAAAAAAAATCTTACTTTCAGTTTGAATTTTTCCAACTTCAGCTGGATCTTGTTATGTCTTTATTTGCTAGATCAGTGGTCTCCAAAGAGGGGTGCGCACACCCCAGGGGGTGCGCAAGATGATTCTCTGGGGGGGCGCGGCAGGACCGCTGCCAGAGGGAAAAAAAGGGTGGCTGGAGGAGGGAAGGAGGGAGAGAGGGAGCGGGGAAGCTCCTCCCCCCCAGCCAGGCAGGGCCACCTGGAACACAGAGGCTTTAGGGGCTGCAGGGCCCTGGGCTACGGGGGTCCCGGGGCCCTGGCCTGCAGCTCCGAAGCCCCTTTCAGAATGTGGCCCTGAGTCCTCCGGCCCATGGAGAAGCAGGGGCAGCCGCGCAGCCAGGGGCCAGAAAGAAGCAGCGCTTTCCCCTTCAAAGCTGGCTGGAGAGAAGTGGTGCTTTGAAGGGGAAAGCGCTGCTTCTCTCTGGCAGCTGGCTGCGCGGCTGCCCCTTCTCCTCCTCAGTCCTCCGGCTCTACAAAATAATAGCTGTACTCAACAGACTTGGGACTGGATACCATGAGCAAATGTTCACTGCTTCCCAGAACTATTACTCATGGCACAGCATGCTCCATTCCCAAGACTGCAGAGAGGACTCGATATATTGACAACCTTTTCCATTTTAAAATGGTTCCATATTTGCATTACAAAATCTCATGTTAGCAATGGATTCAAACGGATTTAAAAGCAGCAAATCAGAAAGGTAAAAGGACCCATACCTGAACGCTGGTTAGGGTTGTGTACTGGTAAGCCTTTACAATTGTGTAATTAGCTTCGACATCTACTAGTGCCAACAGAATATACTTCCACCACTTCCTTTTCAGAATTTGCAAAATGCTGTCACTGCCTGGTTAGAGAAAACTTCAGTCAATATACATTTGTTTCAAAAGGAATGCTGGATATTTATTTCAGAGCTCTTGCTTTTTAAGGTATATCTAATATTACTGTGTTTGGTTCTAGGTGGCCTATCTGAAGAAAGGTAAAGTAGAAACAGAATGCAGCCCACAGACAGGCAATAGAAATGATTAAAGGCACAGAATATCAGGCTTGGAAAGGACTTCAGGAGGTCATCTACTCCAACACCCTGCTCATAGCAGGGCCAATCCCCAGATAGATTTTCACCCCAGTTCCTTAAATGGGAATTGAAGGATTGAACTTACAATGCTGGGTTTAGCAGGCCAATGCTCAAACCAGTGAGCTGTCCCTCCCCCATAGAAAGAGCTTGATCTGAAAAGAAACTGATAAGACTAGGGCTGTTTAAAGAGAAGATGAATAAGGAAAGCAGCAGCCTCAGGACGGCTCTAATTTATCCAAAAGGCTGAGCATAGCATTATATAGCCCAGAACATGGGAAGTGAAAAGGTATCTTAAAGCTGCCTTTGCGGTCACATCCTCCCCCTCTTCATTCCTGCCAGAAGTACAGGAATTCAGTAACTGAGAATTAGGTCCACAGACTTCAGTGGGGTTCTGTACAAGAAAAGGCGTCCACTCGTGCCTATCTGAAGGCGGGGTCAGGGCCATAAAATTGCCAGCTTCTCACTATGCTATCACTGATCATTTAAAAAAAAATTTGTATATATTTTAAAGTAATTATGAAACAAATAAAACCTCCTTTACTCTCCCTACAATATTCAGGTGCATTCACTCTTCTACTGCCCAATCCTGTTTCTACTGGAGTCATTGGGTGTTTTACCATTGATGTCAGGGGTGCAGGAGTGGACCCCTACTTTTATGATATCTCTCATGGTGTTCAGTTGGCCCATACTTCACAGAGTGCATGTCTCACTGTTTTAGTGCAGTAATCTGAAAAGTATGCAAGGAAAACAGAGTTTTATGAACCAAAATCCCTCCTACAGTATTTCACATACCTCTCCTAAATGCCAAAATTGTTGTATAAACTAGAAGAAGCAAACAATAGTTGATAAAACTTTGTAGCATTGGAGTGTTCACTTTGTACTGTTCTGCTAAATACTGGCTTGCAACAGCAGTCCCACAGATAAACAAGGAAAGCACCTGACCCAGCGCAACTGTTTTCAAAATATGACTGTAAAAGGAAAAGAAAAATGTAATTAATTTAGAATTAAACAAAATATTAAGATAATTAATGTTTTACAGAGAAAAATAAGAAGCCATTTCTTAGCTCAGCACCTAGTTCTTTCTTCCATTCCCTTTCATTAGCTCCTCAACTTAAATATGTTGTTGATACCATTTTTTAGCGCACCTTCTGCTTAAACTTGCACATGGGGCCTTGTCTACACTGGAAGCATTTTCTAACCTCAAACAGTCTTGGAACCCATTCCGTAAAAATAGATCAAGCCAACTTAAATCATCTAAAACTGAGTCCACACTATCTCTCTAAATAATTTTAAACTCAGTTTAGCTGAAGTAGTTTTAAAACCAGTCAGAGAATATCTCCAGTGTATCTAGGTATTCCGATACCCAGGGCTTGTGGTCTATTCCTTGCTCTGCACAGACTTCCTGTGCGACCTAAACTCTCTGTGCCTCAGTCACCCAATCCGTAAAACAGGGATAATACTTATCTAACTCAAGCCTCCTGTGAAGCTCAATTCCTGAGTGACTTGAAGTGAGCTGAGACTTCTGGATGGAAGGTGCTACTGAAATGCAAAGTGTTATTATTAACTGTGGATATTTTTGCTATTTTCCATCACACTCCACTGCAGTTGTTGATGGTGATTAGAACGAACACTTCCTGTGCAAGCATTGCTTTAACTCACACATCTCTTCCTATGCCCAGCTAAAAATGGGAGAAGGGTTCCAGCTCCCTTTGGTTTTCAGGCATGTTCTCGATTTAATTCAAAGCAGTTTTGAGCTTTGTTGTATTCCTAGACATTCAAAGTTAATATATCGAATTATATTCCTAGCCTACTTCACAAGCTGGTTATGGGTGCCTTGTTGTGATAAGGGGTTTGTTGTTTGGTTTTGGGGAGCTAATAAATACACCTGTTTATGTTTGAAAAGGCAAGCTCAAAGAAAAGTGCCTTGCACTTGGAGTGGAAGATGGTGAGGTTTGTGATGCTCCTTAGTTTCTGAGGTGTTCATTCCACAATCTCAGATCACACGGTCTCTCCTGCACAGATGAGTTTTAGTGCTAAGAACTCCCATGTACCAGAGGACTGAAGTTGTCAACCACCATTGATCTTTTAGATATACTGGCCACGGAGTGCTTTGAGCACAAGGACCAAGACCATGAACTTGATTTGAAATTCTATGATCGCTGAATGCTTGGTGTTGGCAATATCGCAAAGATACAACCAGATTTTCATGTACATCACAAGAAACTGTGGCTGTTGAAAACTGTCTGACTATGGGTTTGTCTTCATGGCTAAGCTAACTTGAGTGGTGCCCCAGTAAAGGTACTTCTATAGTCAGAGGTGTGACTGCAGCATGGGTAGACATAGCTAAGCTAGCTTTGATCTAGCTAGTTTGAATCACAAATAACAGTGAAGCTAAAGCAGGTCAGTTGGCAGCACAGGTTGTACAAACCCACCCATGGGGGACCCTGCAACGTAACCATGCAGCTAGCCTATGCTGCCAGTTTCACTGTTCTTGTTATTCAAGCAAGCTACGGCTCAAAGTTATCTCAGCTATGCCTAGCTCTGATTGCACTGGAGACATACCCTACCTCAAGTCTCATCCCCACACTAGGGTAGGTCTATGCTGCAAGTGAAGGTGTGATTGTAGCTTGGGAAGGCCTGTGCCGAAGCCCTGGGCACCATGTCTACACTACTACTGGTAGCTGTGCTAGCTATATTAAAGCTTGCATGGGTATGCTTATCTGTGCTACAATCACATCATCATTTGCTGTGTAGGCATACGAGTACCTCTGAGCTGCAACTACAGTACACGCAGATGTCCCAGCATTAGCTGTAAGCTAGCTAGCTCACTAAAAACAGCAGTGAGAGCGTGGCCTTCAGCTTGGGCTAGAGTGACCAGACAGCAAGTGTGAAAAATCAGGGCGGGGGTGGGGGGTAATAGGAGCCTATATAAGAAAAAGACCCAAAAATCGGGACTGTTCCTATAAAATCGGGACATCTGGTCACCCTAGCTTGGGCTAGCAATGAAAGTACATACTCGGGGGGTCAGACAGCCTTGTGCAGCCCACACTGCCACATCCTCACTGCTGTTTTTAGTGAGTTAGCTAGATTAAAGTTACCAGAGGTATGGCTGCATGAGCTGTAAATCACACTCATGGCTGTACATTGCAGCGAGCAGTGTGACTGCAGCACACGTAGACGTATACCAGCTAGCATTGAACTAGCTAGCTCAAATAATAATAGCAATGAATCCGCAGCAGCATAGGCTAACCGCTCAAATACATACATACCCAGGGTCCTGGATGGTGTTGTGCAGCCCATGTGGCCACTCAATCTGCTGTGACTTCACTGCTATTCTTATTCGAGCTCGCTGGATCAAAACCATCTTGGGTATGTCTACTCTATACACTGTAGTGTGGACATACTCAAGAACCCAAAACTGGACTGCATTGGTGCTTTTAACTCAAGTTGGCTGGCCCATCACGGGGTGTAGGCGACGCTGAAGTTACCAAAACTCCGCTGCTGCTAATACAATCACTAATAAAATTATTTTGTGCTGTTCTAGGGTCATTTTGCAATTGTTTTGCACTCAAACTAAGTTAATTCAAGAGGAGTTAACTTGAGTTAACTGCAGTGAAGACAGTTTTAGGGTGTGTCTAAACTGCAGTCAGGAGGTGTAATTCTAGTCTGAGAAGATGTACATGCTCTAGCTCTGAGCACGTTAGTGCAGTAAAAATATAAGGGCCTGTCTATATTTGAAATGCTGCGGGGGCACGATGCCTGGTGGCAGTGAAAGTTGTGGTCTTGTATACTCACAACTCAGAGGCCAATGCCAAACAGAGTAGTCATCATAAATGTATAGCAAGCATCCCAACATTACTAGCTGCAATGTCGGTGACATATGCACAGATGTGCAGCAAGCATCACACAATTCCTAACAGGCCCCCAAACTGCAGCGCCAGGTTGAGTGCAGTTAAAGTGCTCTTTGAAAGCCTCTTTAAGCCATATAGCTCCTCACTGAGCTTGTCTCATAACCCTTGTGTCTGTGCAGTGTTGTTGTAGCCGTGATGGTCCCAGGAACAGTCAGAGACAGGGTGGGTGAGGAAATATATTTTATTGGACCAACTTCTGTTGGCGAGAGAGACAAGCTTTCGAGCTTACATAGATCTCTTCTTCAGGTCTGGGAACCTGAGTGCCACTGCTAAATTCAAGGTTCAACAGATTGCTTAGTATAAGTAGCACTGGTCTACAATTTTTGAGAAGTCGTCTGCTTCAGAGATAAAATGTGATATTTATTATGTATTTTGATGTGCTGAATTCAAATATGACAATTAAAACAACTGATTGGCTACTGTTTCTAAGATATTTTAAGTTTTTACATTTTATGTCTATGTATATTGTGTAGATAGTAGAGTTTTAATCATAAATTGTAAACCTAGGTCTTTTCATGTGTTTATGGTTGCTTTACATGTCCTGTTTATGTAACACTTTAAAAATCAGCAAAAGGGTTATATAAATAAAATTATTATGAAACAAAAGGCAAAAAACTATTATGTACATAGTTTAGTCCTATTCAGTGTCTACTCGGCGCTTCTTGGCTTGTTTCTTGTATTCATTAAATGGAGCATCTCTTGTCACTGTCCAGCAATAGTCTGCAAGCATTGATGGGCTCCATTTGCCCTGATAGCCTGCCAGGAGATTCCACTGCTGTAGTCTGGAGCCCAATAGCTCTGCCTTACTCTTGGGTAGTTCCAAATCCCTGACAAGGTCATTCAGTTCACCTTGTGTTTATGAGGTGTGGTTCAGAGGGGGAGGATGGGAGAAAATGTGGGTCTGGTGACATTGATGGTTCAGGACCAGAAGTTTCATCCTCTTCCTCTTCCTCGTCTGACTCAAGTGAGAATGATTCTGGTGCATCAGGAACCGGCAGTCCTTCTCCGTGGGGTACTGGGCGTATAGCTGATGGAATGTTTGGATAATGCACAGTCCACTTTTTCTCCTTTAAACACACCTTTCCCAACTGGAGGCACCATGCAGAAGTAGCAATTGCTGGCATGATCTGTTGGCTCTCTCCAAATCATTGGCACTGCAAAAGGCATAGATTTCGTTTTCCTGTTCAACCACTGGCCAAGATTTGTTGCACAAGTGTTTGCAGCATATGTGTGGGGCCCACCTCTTGTCCTGGTCTCCAATTTTGCAGCCAAAATAAAGGTGATAGGCTTTCTTAACCAGAGTGGTTATACTGAGCTTTTGTGATGCAAAAGTCTCTTCACCACAAACATAGCAGAAGTTATCTGCACTGTTCACACAAGTACGAGGCATCTCTGCTCGCTTTGGCTAAACAGAAATGTGTCCCTTTGCAAAATCAAACACTGACAAATAAGAGAGCACTGACACTGTATGATTTCTAGAGCTGATATAGGGCAATTTGTTCAGCAGAGTGATGTAAGCTTCGTTATGATTGCATCATCCATGACTTCTAGGAATAACATGATGCAATTCATATCATGTATGACGCAGTACCAGCTTCAGATTGCATCACTCATTTGGACAGTACTTGCCTAAAAGCAAGTACTGTCCAAACCCAGTCATAGATTTATTCATAGATCCAGTCAAAGATGTATTTTAGTCATTTCTGGTTTAAATTGAGATCCCTTCCCTTTATAACTCACTTATCCTCCGCCATTCCCAAGTCAAGGGTCATATATACTGACCCAATAGCATATCTTGAAAACTAGAGCCAATCAACAATTTTAAGCATCATTTTTGTTCTCAGTGACCCAGAATTAGTAAAGTTGGACTACATTTATTTCAGAAGCATTTTGGCTGTAGAGCAGTGTAGTTAACACATATTTCAAGGAACCACTCAAGGTGAAATGGCTCATTAAGACCACTCCGGTCACAGGAAGGAAAGGAAGGGAGGGGGAAGCAGCAGGGATGGTTGTTGTAAGTGGGTTATAGATTGTTGTAATAAGCTATAAATCCAGTGTTTCTATTGAGTCCATGATTTTTAGGGCATGTCTACACAGAAAAGTAAAACCTGTAGCTGGCCCCTGCTATCCAACTCAGGCTCAGGCTGTGGGGCTGTTTTATTGCTGTGTAGACTTCTTGGCTCGGGCTGGAGCCCAGGATCTAGGACCCTGCAGGGTGGGGCTATATGGAGGGAGCTAATGAGAAGGAAGCTCACCTGTCAGGAAAGAGGCAGGGCTTCTATATATCTGGGAGACTGGAAATAGTGTGGGAAGGCAGCAGGGAGGAAGCCTGAAGTCCCACTCCCTGAGGTAAAGGAGAAGGAAGAGTAGAAGCAGGGAAGAAGTAGTCCAGCAGTGAGATCAGTAAGGTCAGGGAAGCTGCAGACCTTGACTGCTCGGTAAAGGACCCTTGGTAGGTTCCTCTACAAACCACTGCAGAATGGTACTGTTTGGGGCAATGAATTAGAAGACTGCCTGGGTCACTGCAGGAGAGAGGGTCAGGGCAGTGGACGTGAGGACTGCCCGATGCCGCTTGAACAGAAGAGACTTTGAAGGACTTCACCCTGGAAGGGGAAACGGCTGAGTGACCCGGTCGGAGGACCGAGTCACAAAGCAACTCGGACAGCAGGTCCTAGAGCGAGAGAGGGACTGCACACTGGAGAAAGAGACAATGGAAGGAAGGGGCATTGGCCTGGCAGAACTAATTGCCAGAACCACCAGGAGGAGGCACCGTTCAGTGGTGAATAGAGCCCACATCACAGGTACTCACTGAGTGTGGGTTATAGCTCTGGGATGGTGACAACAAGGTGACAATAAAACCCCCTCCGACTACACAACCCTAGTTGTCCCCTCCCACTGTCACTGTCATTCTGCTCCTGCTGAGTTGATAGTTAAATCTTCCCCTGGTGCTGTCAAGATGGCTGGCACACAGCTTCATGAGTCAGGGCGTAAGGAGTAGGTTGTGTCCCCCCAAAGATCACTACTGGCAGTTCAACATTGCCAGCGGTAAAATCCACCAGTTAGCAGAGAAGGTCCCTGCTTGTAGCTATCTGAACGATGCAAGCATCATGCAGCTTCCCTGACCAGCCAACATTGATGGCAATGAAGTAAATCCCTGGTGATCTAACGGCACTTGCATAACTGTAGAAAAATAACCCTTTCTGTCGATGTACCCCATGGAAAGGTGCTCTGGGGCCAAACTAGGACTATGCGTGCCATCTATTGCTCCATCCACAATGTCCTGCACATTGCTGAAAGTCACCATCCTCCGCAGCAAGAGACTATTAATGGCCCTACACACCTGCATCACAATGGCCTTCACTGTGGATTTTCCACTTGTAGCGAGGTGAGCACGCGCTCTGACTCTGGAGAGGTTGGAAAAGCCCTGCAGAGAGCTGAGGCTGGGCAAGGTAAAACCCAGTCTGACTGAGGGAAGTGGCTGCAGCTGGGGCCATGCCCCAAACTAAGTAACTGGGCCTTATAAGGAGGCCAGGGAAGCCAGAGGGAGCAGTCTCTCTCTGACTGGAGAGGGAGACAGGCCTGGCTGCTGGGAAACTCACCCAGGGGACCTAGACTGAGGCGGAGCTGGGAAGCCCTAGGCCAGCAACTCCCCAGGCTGCAGGGCCTAGTTCTAGGCCCATCTAGGTATTGGGCGTGCAGAGGGGCAGCCTGAAAGTGGGTATAGGCAGCCACTCCAGACCCCTGGATGATGAGTGGCTGATACTGCAGTCTGCCCCAGTGAATGGGGGCTAGATGGACACTGGGCAGTAGCCAAAAATGAGGCAAAGTGGGGATAGTGGGTTGGGAGTTCCCCAGGGAGAGGAGACCCAGAGTGGTGGGGTACTGCCAGGGGGCAGCACCCCAGTTAAAGGGACACTGGAGTCTAGGGAGGGATATGGGGGCCAGGGGACAGGTGGATCACTGGCCTGCAGAGGGCGCTGCGGAGCTGGAAGTCACCAGCAGGAGGTGCCACAGGGGTGAGTCTGCACATCTATACCACTCCAAAATGACTCCCACTTAGAGGTAGCAATCCACCATTACAAGTGTCCAGTGTGATTGCCACTTATTTCTGCACGGTCCAAGTTGCTCCCAGTTTGGTGTCCCTGAGTTGGAGGGCTGGGGCAAGCTCAGTGCAGAGATCCAGGAATATGACCTTGCACAGCCAAAGGTTCTGCAGCCACTGCCTATTATCCCAAACCTGCATTACGATGCCATCCCACCAGTCGGTGCTCATTTCTTCAACCTAGAAGTGGCGCTTCACTGTCTGCAGATGCTCTGTGAATGCCACCAACGCCCATGAATTGGTTCTCACTATGTTCCATGGCAATTTGTCCTCCAAGAAATTGTCATGTTCCCTGCAGTTCTTGCGGCTCTACAAATACCAGAGCATTGTGCCTCCTGTGCTTGCAACGCTCACGACAATAGTGCAGAGCTGTGCAGGCTCCATGCTTCTGTCAGAGATGGCAGACAGCAACAAGCCCCGCATTGGTTTGTGGGAAATTGAAAACAGGTGTGAAAATTATGGGATTCCAATATTATGGGATGGAGAACATTGCTTTAGGGGAAGTTGAAACCTTGCTCCCAGTCATGCCTGCCCAACTCACTTATGCCCAAGACAGCGTGCTGAACAGTGGTGGGTTGCTCACTAGAATACCCACGATGCAGCACTGTGCATCGACACAAGCACTCCTGATGCATGTACACAGTGCCAATGCAAGGAGCCAAGTCTGCACGCACACGAGCAATATGCTAACTGCGGCAGTTGCATTTTAATGTAACTTGCATCAGCCAAACATTGTAGTGTAGACAGATCCTTAAGTGTAGACACGTGCACAACTGGGTTGATGCAAGGCATACATCGCCCTAACTTGGTAATGCAGACTAGGCTGAAATGTGGTTGCTGTGGCTCAGATGGTGCCTCAGTTTAGCTGCTCAAGTACATACCTAGGATCTTAGACAGGACTGTAATCTGGACGCTAGCCCAAGCCACTGCTCATGCTGTCATGTCAACACTGCTGTTTTTAGCACACTAGTTCAATCAGAGCTAGGACATGCACGTCTACCCAACATGGGAATTACACCTCCTAGCTGCTGTGTAGACGTACCCACAGACTAGCAACTAAGCTTGTGTGAACCCTTGTAACAGCCAGGCAGCTGTAACTTAAAGCAGTTTTTAGTTGTGTTGTGAGGCTAAATTAATTAAAAAAGTCTACACTGAAGATAAATTATATAAAAATTACATTTTCTTATTCAAGAGCTCTGTATCTATGCATATTTCAGTCAGATCTGCTGGCGTGAGTGCTAATAATAAAACTTACTACTTTTAATTTTTGTTAGCCCTGCACAGCTAGTGTGAGCTGGGTTCTATTCCTTCTAGTGACACTTCAACAGAGTTGTTTGGTGTCACCTATGCAAACCTACTGAAAGTTAATGGCATTGCAGAGGAGTCACTGAAGATCTTTGTTACTGCTGGTGACGTATGAAAAAGAAATGGATTGTAGGCTGCAAGTGCAAAGCTGGCAGATAAAAAGAAGTAAGCTGAGCATACTTAACACAAGTCATTAGACACCAGTAAATATGGAGCCCAACAATGCCTTTTTACAGAGATACTTTTCAGAATAGAAGTGCATTTAATGTTAGTAATGTGTATTAAGAGCCTTGAGATAAAAGTCCAAAATAGTATATGAATTATTATTACAGTTCCCAAAATGGCTCTGAGAGTAGATGGCTCTGCTGTGTACACTTCAGGGTATATATGCTGCCTTTCACAACTTTGGCCAAAATTCATCCACAGGAACAAAGCAAACATTTTTTCCCCCTTTTTGAGATCCCGCTACTTAGCTAGCTCTCAGAGAACAATCCTGCACTGGCAGTGAGATAGCCTAGATCAGTGGTGCACAAACTGTGAGCTGCGCCACTCTGAGCACGAAGGAATGTTTGGGGGGTTGAACAGCGATGCCAGACAGCTCGTGCCAGTCCCCACATGGGGTCGGGGATGGAGCACAACCTCCTCCCCCAACTCACCTCAGCAGGCCACCCATGCCGATTTCTGCTCCCACCAGCCTCCACACCCAGCACTGGCTCTGCCCCCCGAGACTATCATACGTGCCCTCCCCCATCCTGAAAACCCAAGAGGAGAGAGACAAAAGGGCAGGTATTGGCCTTGCCCTTGCGATGCAGCCTGGCAGCAATATAGAAGCAGCACACATAGATTCCATTAATAGTAAGAGGTGGCCCCATGCGACTGGAAAAGTTTGCACATCACTAGTTCGAACACCCTCCACCCCACTAGTGTAGCCCAGGCCTTAGAGAGTAACATTTGAGCATAAGCTTCTGTGAAACCTAACCTTTGTCCACCTCTAACTAATTCTAAGGCTGGTTAATTTTTTTTCCATATGAAGACTTCGTTTTATTGTTAAAAATTAGTTCTTTACATCAGAATTTTTAGAAAAAACTTTTTTTACAAACTTTCTGGGGGCTTTTTAATTTTCACAAAATTGGAAAATGAAAAAATTATTCAGTAATGTTATTTATGATTTTTTTTATTTTCCCCTTCCTTTTCCTTTTTTCTCTTTCTCCCTTTTTCTGTGGAAAATGAAAAAGAGGTACGGGGGCGATTAAAATGTGAGAAAAGTGGGAAGGGGGGGAGAAAAAAAGAGCCCCAAAACATTCAAAAAATTGTAAACCAACAATTTTTTAAAAATTTGAATGAAAAATTCTGAAGTAATTTTCAGTCCATAGGTTTTGAAAAGGAACTTTTGTTATTCAACATGTTTGTGAATATTTTGAAAGAATAGGAGTTCCTTTTCTAAACCCGTGGAAAGAAAATGACTTCCAAATTTTAGTGATTTTTGTTCCCATTTGTGTTTTCAATCAGATACTAATACTCTCCAATACTAAGCTTGTCTCAGCTGAAGTCAACTCTCCGGACATTGAGATGCAAAAGAGATTGTAGCCCTGAGTTTTGTCCAATGTTAGACAACAGCTAAAAGGATCCTTACTGAGAGACTTGCCTCTTAGAAACCTCTCTTGTCATCCTGGCCCATGATGCTACAAAACTGTAAAAAATGTTCCTACTATGTTGTGGTTCTAGGATAGACAGATAGCTGTGGGGATATAGGCCCGATTCTTCAAGGTACAAAGCAGGCAGGCCCCAATCCATCAAAACATATAGGCTAAAATTTTTAAAAGGTATTTAGGCTTTGCTGTACTCAGCATTGCAATGCCTCACTGATTTAAGAGCCTTAAGCACCTACTTAAATGCAAGCATATGAGTAGTTTTTCATTGGGACTACTGGCATGTTTTAAGTTAAACATATGCTCATAGGCTTTGCCGGATCAGGGCCAGCATATTCCACATCTTACAGGACCAAAATCACACAGGGAGAGTTAGAAGCAGCCTTTCATGATGATTCTTCATTTAAGGCAGTGGTCACCAGCCGGTCAATCCTAGAGGATCTCCCAGTCCATCACAATCTCTGGTGGAGAAGTGGGACTGCCACTTTCACCAGTGGGAGAAGTGGGACTCCCAGAAGCAGCCAGCAAGGCCCTGGGCAGGGGTCTCCCCCTAAATGCTGCTTCTGCCTGCAAGTACCGCCCCCGCAGCTCCCATTGTCCCGGAACGGGGAGTTGTGGTGCTTGCAGAGAGGGGCAGCGTGTGACACCACATACTCTCCCCCATAGGCCACAGGGGAGCATTGGCCCCTTCCAGGAGCAACGTGGGGACAGTGTAGGTGGGGAGCCTGCCTTAGCGGCAGCCATGCTACACCACAGACCAGGAGCCACCAGGGGTAAGTGCTGCCCTGGTGGGAAGCCACCCCAAACCCCAGCCCTGAGCCCCCTCCTAGAGCCAGCACCCCAAACCCCCTCCTGTACCTCAAGCCCCAGCCCTGACCTCATTCCCAAAGCCAGCACCCCACACTCTCTCCTGCACTCCAACACTCCACTCCAGCCCAGAGTCCCCTCCTGCACCCAAACTCCCTCTGAGCCCACACCCCACACCCTTTCCTGCACCCCAACACTCTGCCCCAGCCCAGAACCCCCCTGCACCCAAACTCCCTCTGAGCACACACCCTGCACCCCAACACTCTGCCCCAGCCCAGAGCCCCCCTGCACCCAAACTCCCTCTGAGCCCACACCCTGCACCCCCTCCTGCACCCCAACTCTCTGCCCCAGCCCAGAGCCCCCTGCACCCAAACTCCCTGAGCCCACACCCCACACCCCCTCCTGCACCCCAACACTCTGCCTCACCCCAGAGCCCCATCATGCACCCAAACTTCCTCCCAGAGCTTGCACCCCTCACCCCCTCCTGCACCCCAACCCCATGCTCCAGACTCAGCCAAGAGCCTGCACCCAGTAGCGTAGCTAGTGGGCTGCAGGGGAAGCAATTGCTTCCCCTCAGCACATTTTTAAAAAAGCAGCACCTTAGGCGGGGTTGCTAAAGCACCAGGGGCGGGGCCCATGCTCTGCTCTGAAGCTTGTCCTGCCCTCCCCCAGGATGCTGCATACCCTGCCCCTGCCGATCAGCTATGTCTCCCAGCAGGAGGGAGACAGCTGATCATGCGGCAGGGAGGGGAGAGGAAGAACTGAGCTCTAGCAAGCTGGGTTCCTGCAGGCAAGCTTTGCTGGCTTCCCCTAGTGTGCTGCATAAACCCTGTCCCCTCCCTGATTAGCTGTTTCCCAGCAGGAGGGAGACAGACAGCTACTCAGTGAGGCAATGAGAGAAGTGGGAAAAAACTGAGCTCCAGCAAGCTAGGCTCCTGGGGAGGAGAGGTTGGGGCCTTGGGGAAGAAGGTCGTTGACAGGGGCACCCGCCAACTGTTTATGGGGTCTCTGGGGGCCCACGAGCCATCAACTGTTCAGCTGGGGCAGGGGCAGTAGGGTAGCTAGCTAGGGGAGTGTGAGTGCTCGCTGCTCAGCTGGTTTTTTGGCCACCAGCTAATCAGTGAGGGGAACTGTTTCTGGAGCAAGGGGCTGAGCTGAGACCCCCCGCTCCTCCTCTTACCTGCTTCTTGTGGCACTGTGGCAGGCATGCTTTCTCTGGCTCTGCAGCAGCAGCTCCTACCCTCTCACTCAACTAAAGGCAGCCAGTAGCAGCAGCTAGTAAGTGTATTTCAAAAGGGGTCTTTCTTGTGGTGAGGGTGGTTTGGGGGGGACTGGAAACCTCCCAGGTGGCTGTGAGAGCCAGCAACCGGCTGCTAGTGGGATGGCCATCTGCAGAGTGGGGGGGCAGGGGGTTCAGTCAGAGGCATCTCCAAAAACATCCCCTGCACCTGGGCAGCTGGACCAGGACAGGCATTGGTGGTGGGGAGGCACATCTGGTCTCCTGTGGGGTGTGGTGTCCCTGCTTGCCCTCCCTGCCCAAGCAGAGACGCCTGCCTCTCAGAGGCAGTGGCCATGTAGTGTGCTTGGTTCCCCCTCCCTGGCATCCAGGTGACTGCCTCTTAGGGGGTGAGGGGTGAAAGGGAAGAGGCAGTGGGGAAGGGATAGGGGTGGCAGGGAGGAGAGGAAAACTGAGACTATCAGGGGAAATCTTCATAGCAGTACAGTCTCTGCCTTGGGGGTGTAGATGGAATTGTCTCCCAAGGGAAGGCTGGAACGAACTCTCTGCTGTTGTAGTATGTGTTTAGTTTAGTCCATGTACTCTGGCAAACACAAGTCCAGGCACCACGATGGGGGGCAGGGAGAGGTAGCCTGATTTTCCCTCTCCTATCAGGGAAACCTGAATTGTCCCCTAAGGGAAGGGCTTGTGATCATGTTGGGAGGAAGGGGAGGCATTTCTGAGTCCCAGGGTTGAGTAATTCTCTGGTGATGGTGGTCATGAAGTTACTAATTGTCATTCACTTGCTGCACACAATGGCTGGTGATGGTTAACATCTACCCAGCCATTTGGTCAATGCCTTGTTTCTTGGGAGTTGCCTTCTGTAACTTCTCTAATTTTATCACACTGTCCTGTGAGTACAAATTCTGGTTCTAAGGACCTGGTGCCTGGATCCCATATTGCCTTGCACTGAGATTGGGAATTAGTGCCCTGACATGCAACTCCTCCTATTGTGCCAGTGTAGATCCTGCTGTTAGTACAGCTATTTGCAGGTGCCCTTGTGTTTAGCTGAAACTTTGGACTTAGTTTAGTGGGGATGGACTGAGAGCTAAACTGACACTACTGTCCTGCTGTGTGGATCCCAGTGTGCTTGTACTCTGAATTTTTGGCATGCACATGTGGCTATATTTATCTAATTGTGCTTATAGTGCTACTTCCTTGGTGTGATGATGACATTATGCTAAGATGAATTGTGGAAATAGTATCCTGGTGTGATGGTGGTCACTCTGTGCTGTTCATATGAATCTTGCATTTTTGTATGCTGTGTTGGTGTAGCCCTGTTGTACCCAGGAAATTAGAGCCACAAGGTGGGTTAGGTGATATCTTTTATTGGAGCAACTTTTGTTGGTGGGAGAGAGACAGACAGACAGACAAGCTTTGGAGCTTTCATGGAGTTCTTTCTTTTTCTTCAAGAAGAGTTCTGTGAAAGCTCAAAAGCTTGTCTCTCTCACCAACAGAAGCTGGTCCAATAAAATATATTACTTCATCCACGTTGACATATATTACCCTTCCCTCCCCATATTACCTCACCCAGCTTTCCAGGAGTGAGTTTTCATGATGACATGGGAAGTGCTCTGACTGGTTCTGACTTCTCTAGCTTGCACTGTAGCCCAGTACCTGGGGGCTGGGTGCCTGCAGTGCTGAGACTCTGTGAGATCAGGGACTCACCGACCCAGCTGGGAGAGGAAGGGCACTCCTCTTCGGCCTCTCTCTCTTGCTGCCTCCTTTTCCCAAGTGGCCTCATGATGCACAGAACCAGCGTGGCTAGGTGCTGCATTGGAGAGTCTCCCAGTGCAGCCCCTCGCCTCTCCCCATGCGAACCCCCAACAGACCCTGCCCACCTCTGTCCAACTGTGTGCTGCCTGCTTCCAGGGGCCACAGACTGCAGAGCAGCCCCCTCAGGAGAGATGAGAGGCTGTCCCATCGGGTGCGTGCACAGCCCCCTGGAGCACTGCTTTGCCGTGTTATATCGGGTCACGTTATATTGGGGTAGAGGGGTAATGTGATATGTCGGGTGGCACTTTTTTTATGTGTTTGCTCCCCCTGATATTAGAACCTGGCTACACCACTGCCTGCACCCCCTCCTGAACCCCAACCCCCTACCCCAGCTCAGTGAAAATGAGTGAGGGTTGGGGAGAGCAAGTGAGGGCGGGGTGGAGTGAGCAGGGCGGGATTTGGGGAAGGGGCGGGGAGATCCTGGGTTGCCCTTAAATTAAAAAATTATTGTGGGCGTAAAAAGGTTGGCAAGCCAACCACTGACTTAAGCATATGTGTGACACACCCTACCTAGACTTCACTGCTGCAGGTTTTTAAAAGGCAGAAAGATGGATAGGAGATTACCTCATGCTTCCCTTCCCCCACTTTATCCATAGGACACAAAGCGTGAAATCCCGAGCCCATTAAAATCAATGGGAGTTTTACCAATAATGTAAATGAGGCCAGGACTGCAGCCAAAGTGGACAGACTGAATCTCTTCCCTATTCAGGTCACTACCTCTGCCCTGCCCCTCATTCCCAAAAGATTGATATTACCTTACAGTGACACCAAATAGGGATGAGTGAAGGGATCAAAGGGGACCCATAAAGGGTTGTCACTCAAGCATTCATCCCCCTGGTACTGACTTCTTCATGGTAATCCCACAAACTGCAAATTCTGTTCATGAGCCACTAGCAGGCCCCCAACTCAGCTTTAGAGCCTACAGAATATCATCCCACATGCCAGATCCAAGTTCGGTTGCAGTTTGGGGCTGTTTTGTTGCAAAAGGATGACAAGGTGCCAAAACAGGATCCTACTGTCCATCCTGTTTGCATGTGGCAACACCAGTTGGGTGCACAATAAAATGGCTGGTAGATCAGGGAAAGGGGGCACGTTTGCTATGAAGCTGGGGACACCGATTTCATTGCAAAAGCTACCTAATACCGTGCTCTCCTGTAGCACCTTCCACCCCGGGATCTCCACGCGTTTTGCAACACCCGCCCCCTCGGGAGGTGAGGGGAAGTGTTGTTATCCCTAGTAAGATTAAATGAACTGCCTACAAGCCACACACCAGGTCAGCGGCAGAGCTGAGAACTGGCCTCCTGACCCCTGATCCTGCTGCAATTCACCCTCAGGCTTCTTCTCCACCTCCCAAGCAGTCCTGGAGCTGAGCCGCTATTACCCCTGGTGCCAGGGCTTTCCCAGAGAGCCACGTGTAAACGCCCCACGCAGCTCGCACACGCTGGTAGCTGGGCACAGGCAGGGGGCTGCTCTGAATAGGGTAGCCCTCGGGGTGTGTGTGTGTGTGTGTGCAGGTTAGGGCATCCCTTCCGGGAAGGGAGCTCCCCGCTTACCCATGTGCTGATCACACGTGGCTCAGCCTCTGCAAGGCTCCTCCGGGTGGCAGCAGGGCAGATACACGCGGCCCTCTGCCCTTTGTACTCACCATGTGCAGAGTTTGCCTTTAATCCCGAGCAAGAGGCTGGGGAACGATCTCGGAGGCGCTGCGGCAGCTCCTGCTGTTTCCGGCGGTGCCCGCGGGCAGGGGGCATCCTCGGGACCAGCCGCTTCCATTTGCAGCCAGACGCCGCCGAGTAGCTGCTGTCTAGAGAGCTGGGTGGGAGGCGAGCGCAGACAGGGAGGAAGGAGGTGGGAGGGCGCTGCTAGTGCGCGGCTTCTTTGCTGGCTCAGCTGCTCGGCAAAATCTTTCTCCTGTGCGGGTGGCTTCCGCAGCAAATCATTAACAGTCAGCAGACAAGACTCAAACAATCCAGTCAAGATCGCACGCTGGCATCTCTCTCCCGGGCTGTAACCTGCTCCAGGAAGGGAGAGAGACCTCAGCTCTGCTCTCCTGGCTGATCTGGGGAGCTGCCAGCTAGTCACTCATTCCCTCCTTGTCTACCTGCAGGTGAGGTTGCACAATGATGTTAGCTTTCGTCTTTCCCCTCCCAGGTGTCTTTGTGGCAGAGGAGGCCATGCCCCAAATCTCTGGGATTTTCTTACTCAGAATGGATTTGTCCTGCGCCCCTATTTGCAAGAGGCAAATACTTAAATCAGATTTCAGAGTGGTAGCCCTGTTAGCCTGTATCAGAAAAAAGAAGGAGAAGTA
Source organism: Gopherus flavomarginatus (assembly GCF_025201925.1). Taxonomy (NCBI): domain Eukaryota; kingdom Metazoa; phylum Chordata; order Testudines; family Testudinidae; genus Gopherus; species Gopherus flavomarginatus. Next base: position 335,937,840 of record NC_066617.1, read on the forward strand.
CTTGTGGCACCTTAGAGACTAACATTTATTTGAGCAAATAAATTTGTTCATCTCTACAGTGCCACAAGTACTACTCATTCTTTTTTACTTAAATCATACTTGCAGTGAATCAGAGCTGCTTTCCCAAGGCCTGATTCTCTTCCAATCATACATGAGTTTGTACACCAGTGTAACTCTTGACATCTACAGGGTTTCTTCTGATTTCCATCATTTTAAGTGATGGGAAAGTCAGTCCCTTCATTATTTTGAGCACATAATAGATCTGTGGGTAGTTAGAGACTGCGAACCAGATCTTTAGCTGCTGTCAATCAGCATGGCCCAGAGTTTGCTTTTCAAAATGTTAAACAAATCAGGAAGATCACTGGCTGAATCACATTAATTGACATGATCTGAAAGGGGAACTGCCAAAGAACAAGAAAGACTGTGAATATCTGAAATGTACACATGCCAGAGAGATGCTTCAACATGAATCCAGTTGCCCCGAGCAAAAGTTGGAAGATCCAAAAGGGAGAGTGAATAATTTCTCACTAAGTTTGGTTGACTACTTTCCTTTAGAATGATTTTTAGATAGCCGTTATTACTCCTGAACCAGGGTGAAAGTACCTACTGTGGCTATGTGAATGTTCATGATCTCTGTCAAGGGAGATTAATAGTGCAAAACTATCAATCAATTATTTTACATTTCTTTTTGTTGTAAGATGGTTGGCCTGATTTAATTGTTGATTTGCTATGTCCAGGTTTTTGCATTCTCCAGTTACTTCTATTTCTTTTTAACTTTTGGTAATGATGCTCTACAAGCACAAAATCCACTAGCCCCAATAACAAATCAAATTTCAAAAATTAAGTAAACTAAAAGGTGGGATTTTTAGCAAGTTTTCTCAAATGAAAGTGGAACAAAACAACACACTGCAAACCTACTTTATAAGGTTCAAGAAATCTGGTGCTAATGTAACTTTTTGGATCAGATTTTAAAAGTTTTTGAAAATTCAAGTGACTCCAGAGTAACTTCAGATTTGGTCCTCTGGCACATATGAGATATTTTGTAACCATACATGATTTTTTTTCTTTACTATATGTATGTCTAGTATAGAAAAAGATGGGCCCAAAACCAAGCCCTGGGCTTTGGGAAACTTCAGATTCAGATCTGACCTTTGCATCTGTATACCTTACCTTTACAGTAAAGGCTGGAATATAATCCTCTTAATTTTTGGGGAGTTCAGATCTTGGATTCAGATGCAAACTTTGCAGTTTGAGCTCATCCCTAAGGAAGTGAGTCAGAGTTACTCTGGGAATCATAACTTTTTAACTTCCCAACCTTTATGCCTATAAAAACTCAGTTGTCTCATCCATTCACAAAGCTTCAAATACCATCTTTATGTAGATGACTCACAAATCTAGCTTTCCATTCCTGATTTGTCTCTATCTGTCCACATCCACATCTCAGGTTGTCTCTTGGTGATATCTCCTGAAAGAATTGCTGGTAATTTAAACATAGCCAATGTTTCCTCGCTAATCCTTCCCTCCTGTGCCACATTCTCTGTCACTGTTGACTATCACTATCTTCCCTGTCACTCAGACATATGTATTGGGAATATTGGGAATAGCTCAGTGGTTTGAGCATTGGCCTGTTAAACCCAGGGTTGTGAGTTCATCCTTGAGGGGTCCATTTAGGGATCTGGGGCAAAAATCTGACTGGGGATTGGTCCTGCTTTGGGCAGGGGGTTGGACTAGATGACCTCCTGAGGTCCCTTCCAACCCTGATAGTCTGATTCTATGAGTCTATGATACTCTTTCTCCTCTGCTCCTCGCAGCCAGGTTGTGTCCAGGTCCTAATCCTTCTTCCTCCAGGGCTGCCTAGAGGATTTGGGGGCCTGAGGCAAAGCAATTTTGGGGGCCCCTTCCATAAAAAAAAATTGCAATACTATATTCTCGTGGGGGCCCCTGCATGGCCTGGTGCAAATTGCCCAACTTACCCACCCCCCACAGTTGGCCCTGGGAAAAATAAACCTTCCTCATCTCGGCACAAACCCAGTTTTGAGAAAACTTCTTTACAAGGTATCACTGGTTCTCAGCATAAGCTAGTGCTAAAAGGCACTAAAGCTTGTTAAAAGGGTTGGACAAATATTTTCCGTCAAAACTTTTTTTTGGATCGAAAACTAGGGGTTTTTAAAAAGCAGGAAAAAAATCACGGACAATTTCTACTTTCCTTCAAAATTTGTTGTGGTTTTTTCTGCCAAAACCTGAATATGGTTTGGGGTTTCAGAAGTGTGTGGCCAAATATTTGCTGCTTGCTGTGTTTGATAGTTTAAAGAAACAATAAAAAAATTCTGCTTAAAAAAAATCCAAAACTTTTGAACCACCTCAGCTTGTGACCAAATGCCTGAGCCCATCCAGTCAGAGATTTTTCCAGGTTTCTGATACACTGCTGGCTTCCTTGACTCATATCTGTCTCTATAACTTTGGGTTCATTTAGGTTAGAACATAAGAACAGCCATACTGGGTCAAACCAAAGGTCCATCCACCCAGTATCCTGTCTACCGACAATGGCCAATGCCAAGTGCCCCAGAGGGAGTGAACCTAATGGGTAATGATCAAGTGATCTCTCTCCTGCCATCCATTTCCACCCTCTGTCAAACAGAGGCTAGGGACACCATTTCTTACCCATCCGGCTAACAGCCATTAATGGACTTAACCTCCATGCATTTATCTGTTTCCTAGAGACTGGCTCCATGGGGTCCCTCACAAACTGGAGACGGTTACTGTGGGTTTCTCTTTAGTATAGCTTATGTACATACTTCATGAACTGAGCATTTGAGCTTGTTTCAGAATCTGGGATGAGCCTATGTTGTGAAAACTGAAATGCTCAAAATAGCACATGCATGTGAATGGACACAGGGTGCTAAAATTAAATTAACCCAGGGATTCTCAAAGTGTAGGTTGGGACCCCTCAGGGGTCACGAGGTTATTACTGGGGGTCGTGAGCTGTCAGCCTCCACCTCAAACCCCGCTTTGCCTCCAGCATTTATAATAGTGTTAAATATATAAAAAAGTGTTTTCAATTTATAAGGGGGGAGAGAAGTCGCACTCAGAGGTTTGCTATGTGAAAGAGGTCACCAGGTGTCAAGGTTCCTTCCCCACTCTGAACTTTAGGGTACAGATGTGGGGGACCTGCATGAGAAGCTCGAAGCTTAACTACCAGCTTAGATGTGGTCTGGCTGCCACCATCCAGATTTCTCAGTGTCTGGAACACCCTCTTTCCCCCCAAAACCTTCCCCTTCCTGGGTAGCCTTGAGAGACTTCACCAATTTCCTGGTGAACACAGATCCAAACCCCTTGGATCTTAAAACAAGGGGAAATTAACCATCCCCCCTCCTTTCTCCCACCAACTCCTGGTGGATCCAGAATCAACCTCCTTGGATCTAAAAACAAGGAAAAAATCAATCAGGTATTAAGAAAAAGGCTTTTAATTAAAGAAAAGAAAGGTAAAAGAAAACCCTCTGGGAGAGATTAGCATACCAGCTACTCTCACAGACAACAGATTAAAAACACAGGATGTTCCCCTGGTCAAAAATCTAATACACACAAGAATACCCAAATTTGATAATTCCCTTAATGGTACCAAGACAAGTTACGAAGAAAATAAACATAAACCTATTTATCCCTTTCTAAAACTTACTACTCTGATAAGAGGCTGGTTCCTTGATCTTTTTCACTCAGGCTGAAACTGAAACTTATTAAACAAAGGAAACTTCCCTCCTTCCATTTGAAACATCTTGTTCCCCCATTGGTTCCTCTGATCAAGTGTTAGCTAGGCTAGGTGAAGTTCTTAACCCTTTACAGGTAAAAGAGGCATTAACCCTTAACTATCTGTTTATGACACCAGGACAAAAGTTTGAGAACGCTGAATTAACCCCTCTGGAGCCTCAGGGAATGTGTGTGGGGGGGTCTCCCTTGGTAAGGTTGCGAAGGATCTTGCTCTTCTCATGTGATCCCTCCCCCAGTGGCTAATTTTAAATGAAGCTACCCTCCCTTGACATGAATCTCCCTATGGCACTGAAATTAAATATAGACTATAGTATGGCATTTGAGAAGTGAAAGGGATGGTAGCCCTAATGGAAAAGCTAACAGCTTGGCTCTTCTGCAAGCCTCAAACTGCTGAATGAGCTTTAGGGTAGGGAAGGCTGCGCCTTCCCAAACAGCTTGGCCTTGCCCCTATCCAACCCCCACCCACTGCCTGCCCCCGCTCCGAAGCGCCGACCCATCCTGCTCCTTGTGACCTCACCATCCCCCAGAGACCCCTCCCCACCACCACCCCAGGATCCCACCCCTGCTTCCTGTGCCCTGATTGCCCCGACCCCTATCCACCCCCCTGCTGAGTCCTGACAGACCCCTGGAACACTCACAATCCAACCTCCCCATTCCCTGTCCCATGACCGCCCTCCCCAACCTCTGCCCCCACCCTGTCCCCGGGACTCCCTGCCCCTTATCCAACCCCTCTGGCCCTGGCCCCTTACCCCCGGCTCCCCCCTCACCCAGAGCATCAGCGCATCCAGGAGCTTCCCTTGACAGAGGCAGCATGGCTCCGGCGGGGCCCCTGAGCCCCTCCCCACTCAGAGCCGTGTGGAAAGGGGGCGGGGCTGCGAGCTCCAGGCTGAGCTCAGCTCCCTCCACTCAGTCTGGAGCTCGCAGCCCTGCCCCCTTACCGTGCAGCTGTGAGCAGGGAAAGGCTCAGGGGCCCCACTGGAGCCACGCTGCAGCTGTTCTGGGATGCTCCTGGATGCGCTGAGGCTCCGGGAGAGGGGCAGAGACAGAGTCGGGCTGGGGCCGGGGCGGAAGCCTCAGCCATTCTCTTTGGGGCCCCGCGGAGCCTGGGGCCTAGGGCAAATTGCCCCACTTGCCCCCCCCCCCCAGGTGGCCCTGTGCTCTGCTCCCCTGTGTTGTATAGTTTCTGAGATGAATCTTTCAGGTGCTGGCAGTGTTACAAAATCTTCCAATGGGACTCTCAGTTTGTGTCTCCTGTCATTTGAGTGTCTTTCAAATGGCATAAGCGCTGGAATCAGAGTGTTGCACAATTTCCTTTAAAGTGGTTGGCTACTCAGCTGAGATCAGGATGCTTTACGTTAACTACTGGATCTAAGGTATTAAACAGCTTGACCTGCCTAACATTTGTAAGTGTTTGTGCATATGGCAGTGTAGATATCAGTGGGCTTACTCAAATAAATGCTCACTAACATGAACAAGAGTGGTATAGTCAAGGCCAAGGAGATCTGAGAATTTCAGGTACTGCTTTGCCACCACCTTCTTAATGATGTCCCCTTAAAAAGTTGATCAGAGACCAGGCTGTCCCTGCCTGCAGGTATATGGGATCTTGGGGAGCAATTACCACACAGGTGGGGTGCAAAATAAACTTTATTAAGAAAATGCAAAAACAGGGAAAATTTAATAGTGAGGGGTATGGGGTTTGTTAAGGTAGGCAATTGGGGAGGGAGTTCTTTTAGTATAGTATAGGGGGTTTCAATAGTGGGGTACAATACAGTGGGGTACAATACAGTTGGTAACCAACTAACACTGAAGTATAAATGTAACAGGTAGCTAACAATTTCTAGGTAAAGGGTGTGTCACAGCAGCATATAACCAACTAACAGTTATGGGTAAAATATGTTAAATAACCAACAACTCTAGGTAAAAATGTATCACAGTGGTGTAAATATAAAATGTGAGGTGTGTGACAGAGAAAAAGGGTAACCAATGGGGTTTTATGCTAGACTTCAGTAATACAATTGAGGTTTGGCAGCAGTAGGAGCGGGGTGAACACGTGGGGGAAGGGATTAAAAGAGAGAGAGAGAGAGAGAGAGAGAAAGGCAGTGGTAGAGGAATGAGGTTAGGGGATGGGGGAAGAGGAGCACGTGGTGGAGCAGAAACCAAAGAAAGAGGCGCTACAGAGGGAGATTTAAACTCAGGGAGACACAGAGAGCAGACAGGCTGCAAGTTTAAACAGCAGAGAGACTGCAATGAGTGACTGGGGAGCTCGGGGGGGGGGGGATTGGGGCAGTGGGAAGACAAATTCAAATAGTAAAAACCTTATCTATCCCCTAACTTAATCAAACTTATATAAAATGACAAGCAGCTACAGAATACAACCAGGCAATGATTTTCTAAACTTATCTTAACCAACAATTAGGCAACACAACAAATATCACAGAAACTTACAAGCTCTACAATCTTAACGAACTATGACTTATTAAATTAAAAAAAACCAAGACCTATGGTGCACCTTATGCTATGGGGAGGTTACAGAGGGCAGAGTGGTATGTATCCAGGACCCAGCTCCCAAGGAAGCCAAGGGATGGTGGCTACAGCGGTGGATACAGCTGAAAGCAGAGAGCCCCAAGGCAAAGCCCACAGGAGCAGAGCTTAGCAGTGGCAAAGAGCCCTGTAGTTTAAGAGAGGTTTTAAGACACAGACCAAGGTTTAGCTTGAGTCTGTGTGCTGGGGAAACAGAGCCAGCAGCTAAAATAATAAAATAAAAGTATAGAAAGTTTTACAGAGGGATTCTTACCAGTCCCCAAGGCAGCAGCAAAGGCAGAAGCAGCAGCAACATCAGAAGAGGCAAGGAGGACTCGGTACAATCTCAATAATCAGGAGATCTCTCAGGTAGCAATTTGTTCTTCATGGGGGGGGCGTTCAAAAAACGGGGGTACGCTCAAAAATAAAACGAGAGCGGAGAAAGGACCCCCCAGAACCCCTGGCTGATCAGACCAGGCAGCAATGCAGGAACCTTTCTGAGGTGTGTTTCAAAATGTCTGGTTTTAAAGGCAAACTTGGGCAGTTTCCCACCAGTAATCCTGATAGGCTCCCTCTGTCACAGGGGAGGGGGCACAGGGGAAAAAACTGAAGGTAAGCCCAGAGACATGCCTGGACATAGTCCTGTGCAATAGGTGACTCAAGAGCACATGAGACTATGACTCATGCCCAGGATCTTAAAACCACAATAGGCCTTGCAGCTCTGGACATTGCCTACCCTACACCAAGCCCAGGTTCAACGAGGTGATAACAGGACTAACCCTTTGAAAAGGGCAGTGGTCCCACTTAGCATGCAGCACAAGTAGCCATCCCTTTGAGAAGGGCAATGGCTCTTGTTAAACAACTTAAGGGGCCCTCCCTTTGAGAAGGGCAATGGCTCTTGTTAAACAACTTAAGGGGCCCTCCCTTTGAGAATGGCAATGGCTCTTGTTAAACAACTTAACAGCCAGGGAAGGGCGGCCACAGGAGAACAGAAAACAAAATGGAGTCTGGGGAAACAAAATGGAATAGGGGAATAGCTGTAACGGACACAGGCAACTGTCAACAAATTTGTCAATTATTGCTCCAGCAATGGACCAGTGTCTCACTGTGAAATTTTATGAGTTGCACATGAGTCCATCATCGATCATGCCCCACAGTTCCCTATGCTCCTCTTGAACACTTGCTAAAATGCTGCAGAGAACTTGGTCTCCTTTTAGCATGCTCACCAACCACTGGCTGAGCAGTCCTGTCCAAAACTAAACAACCTTGTGTGTGAAGTAGATAAGAAGCTCTTATCGGTGAGACACACTTGATACCGTATCCTGGCAGAGACAGACAACCAAGAGCCGCTAGGCAGCTCTTCTTCTGAAGCAGTGCCACCACCTGGGATTTTGTGGATGCCAAGGTGGAGGATGAGAACCTGTCCCTTGCTTCCATTACTACAAATATGGCTCCCACCACTCGCACTCTAGCTGCTTTCCGTTGAGCTTTGTCTGGCATAAGCCATCTGGATACCAAACTGGCAACGAGGCTGGCACAAAAGAAAGGGGGCATTTAGGAGTCACCTTTACAATAACTCACCAGGCCATCTTTGATAACACAGTCCACTGGATGAAATGTGAAATCTGGTTAATATTGTGTAGCTCAGTATAGCCACTGTTAAAAGAAAAGCTCTGACACCACATTGAAATGTAATCCTGCCAGTTTCAGGAATGGGATAAGATGATTAGTAGAGCTAAATATATAATAAATGATCAAGTGCACACTGGGATGACTGTAGCAGGAACAGAGAACTGTCATTGTCATCCCCTTCACAATTGCATTTGCACCAGCTCATGTGGTTTTACACCTGTGCCCTGCTGGTGGTGACCTTGGGTACAGTAGGACACGCTGAGATGTGGTAGCTGAGAGTTCTCACCATCCTAACTAGGTGTTTGTGTGCTCTGATCATCAGTTCAGTAGCAGACTGCTCCAGCGGCAGGAAACTCCGTTAGAAATGAATGAGTGTGAGTATAATGCTGTGAATACGTAAAGTGGTTTATTGTACCATCTAGTTAATTGTTTCATTTCACTTTTTCAAGCAGAAATACGATGTGGCATGAACTCTAACTCTTTGACCAGGTATTGACATTTTGATTAGTTGCTAAGATAGAAATCTAGGTTAATGGACTGAGTGGTTAGTACAAACGTCCTGCAGTTTTCTGCATATTGGAAATTAGATCCAATAAATAAAAAGTCCGCAGTTCCTTCTGGGAATGTTACTAACCTTCAGTTCAGTTCATATAGCGTTTTCTTTGTCTGTAGTGTGGCAGTGCCTCAAAGTCCTGATCTGGGCTCACTTTGCTAGGGCCCAGTGACAGAGCGACTCACCAGCTGGCATGCCACTTGGCAGCGAGGTGCAGTGATGCAGGATTTTTTCTCCATAGACCTGCTGACCCAGTTTGCTGGTGGTCCCCTTCGCCTTGTGACTTGGCCTCCTGGCTGGGTCACATTTAATCTCACCCATTTCTGGGGTTTTAATCCAGGGTTTCAATTCAGTAGTTCCAGAACCTCATGCCAGGTGGACGACCCAGGTCCAGGCCCAGTAGTGTGTCAGGGCCCTTGTGCCTGGGGTCTTCATTTTAGTCTCCTCAGTGAGGCTGTAGTGGAACTCTGAGGACCCCTCTCACTCCCCCGGCTTCTGGCGAGTGGTTAAGATCCATCTTGCCAGGCCTGATGCTTCTTCCCTGAGTTACTTCCTACATCAGCCCACCTTCTCCTCTAGGGGCTTCAGAGCAGTCTGCCTTGGGGTCAAGCCCCGGTCCCAGTTCCCCACATAACAAAGGAAAGAAACTAAATTAACAGCAATAAGGAGCTGCACCAGCATCTCTGTCCTAGCAGGATCCTCCAGCCATCTGTCCGACTGCTCTGTGCTCACAGGCACCGAAAGCAGCTTGGCTCTCTGCTGTGCTCCTCTTTGAGAGCAGGGGATCAGAGGTCTGTTCACCGCCCTGTGCTGGGGCCCTCTGGGTATGTCTACACAGCAATTAAACACCCATGGCTGGCCCGTGTCAGCTTACTTGGGCTCACTGGACTTGGACTAAGGGGCTGTTTAACTGCTGTGCAGATGTTTGGGCTTGAGTTGGAGCCGGGGCTCTGACCCAGCTGCGGGTACACCTCTACCCTGATATAACACTGTCCTCGGGAGCCAAAAAAATCTTACTGCGTTATAGGTGAAACCACATTATATCAAATGTGCTTTGATCTGCCGGAGTGCGCAGCCCCCCTGAGCGCTGCTTTACCGCATTATATCCGAATTCATGTTATATCGGGGTAGAGGTGTATTTAATTGCAGTGTAGAGAGAGCCTCTGAGCTGGGGGTTTATCTTCTCCACCAACGCTGGCTGGCATGTGTTACAGACACAGCCAGGTGGGGCTGCCTGAGCCCTTAGCTAGTCTTTAACCCCTGCTTGTCTAGTGAGGGGTTTTTATCCTTCATCACAGGTCCACTGTATACATCTATTTTAAGACACAGTCCCTACCCTAGAGATCTCACTATGATGTCTGATTTGCATGATAAGGTGGCAGGGCCGGCTCCAGGGGTTTTGCCGCCCCATGCAGCTTGCACACACACACAAAAAAGCCGCGATCGCGATCTGCAGCAATTCAGCAGGAGGTCCTTTGCTCCAACCGGGAGCGAGGGACCCTCCACCGAATTGCTGTCGAATACCTGGACCTGCCGCCCCTCTCTGGAGTGGCCGCCCCAAGCACCTGATTGCTAAGCTGATGCCTGGAGCCGGCCCTGTGAGGTGGAAAAGGCAAAAATAATACTACTTTGTACTTCTGTAGCCCTTTCCATCAAAAGATCTCAAAGCACCTTATAAACACTAATGAATTATGTTTCACAGCAGCTCTATGAGAAAGCAAAGGGAGAGTTAGGATCCTAATTTTATATAGATTAGTAAACTGAGGTACAGAGAGGTTAACTATAGACTGTACTATTTAGCCTCTGCCATAAGTAGGGGCTGGCTTCAAAATATACTGCCCCATGGAAGCACAGGAAGGTATTGTGCTTCAGAACATAATCCTTCCCGAGACTTCTGGGTTATAATGGCTCTCCTTGGACCTCTATATGTCTGCCTCTCTGTCTTCATGTCTGGCCTTTGGTAGCATGGGGGTGCAGGTCCATGCAGTCCACCTCATCAGCAGCTTGCGGTTATCTGTTCCAGATCCTGTTAAGCCAGTAGTCTGCGGCAAAAAAAAAAAAAAAAAAAAGAGTGGAAATTTGCTGGTCATGTTAGTCAGTTTTCCCATCCAATGGCCTCTGTTTCAAAATACTGAACCTCCATGTGGAAATGCAAGAAGATTAAAAATCCAAACCAAAAGAAAGACCATGTTATTATTCATGAACAAGTTATGGAGGGGAACTGCAGGTGTATGAAGCTGGTAGGAGAAAGTTTATAGTGAAATCTCCATTTTAGCTGGCACAAGGACTCCCTGAATCCCTTTGAAGTTAGCATTTTACATTCTAGTTTTCCTGCTTAATGGGGAAAGCACATGTTCCAGTTGGCAAATCCACTTGTGTCATGAGGTCTAGCAAGAACTGAGTCTTATCTATTTGTTTTCTAATGCAGTGGTCAATGACTATTTGGCTGCCTAGCAAATGGTACATCATATACCAATGTCCTTCACCATTACTTTAGTTTAAGTTACCGTTTTACTAGCTATTAGTGACTAGAGGGCATATTGTGTCGCCAGTTTTTAAGTAGAACTCCCATTATGTTCAAAAAGGAGTTCTGCCTTAGGGGAGCTGATCCTAAACCTGCTGAAGTCAATGGAAACACTTCCATTGGCATCAACTGACTTTGGATCAGGCCCAAAATGTGAGGACAACGTAGCCCTTGGAGAAGTGAATGAACTGCAGAGGAACAGTACAACAGGGATGTACAATAACATCACTAATCATTTGCCTCAGACAGCCAGGTGTAGTTATGTCTGAGCTCCCCATTAACTTTGGAGTGTTAACGTTTTTCTAACGCATGAAGATCAGAGCTCACTAATATATGTAGGGCTCCTTGGGCTGTTTTCATAGCTTCCATTATGGTTTTGACCATTTACAACAGGGGTCAAGTGAACCCATTTAACATAAGTGTCAGTACACCTGAGCTCTGGAATACCAATGCCCTGCATTTGTATGCAGTACAATATCTGTGCACAGCATATAATAATGCAAACCATATATTCCATACACAGATAAGTAAAGCTATTCTGCAGCTGTATTGGAATAACCAGCATTGATGTTATGTATGCATATTGAAATTATAAACTTTAGTCTGTTGGCAATGGCACAAGGGGCTATGAGACAGGGGCTCCTTTCTGTAGCTGGGCTCTCTTTTATAGGCTTGTAGCTGTTAGCTATTTCTTTTTAACAGGACACTTTTATGTTATACATCTTTATTTTCTGGGTTTACTTTAATACAGGGTTCTTTTTTTTAATAGAATACCTAGCATATGATAAATAAGGCTGAGCTACTCAAACCTCACTGAGCGAATAGGCTTCTGCCAACAGTAAGTTGTATAAAAATACTGGTAATGGATAGGATTACAGCAGAAGGCTCCTATCATGCCTTTTTCTAAACGACGAGTGCTCTCAACTTTTATTGAAGTCACTGGGAGTAGAGGGCACTCAGCACCCCAATAAAAGGTTTCAAATCCTGACCAACCAACAAGACCAAACTCTGTCAAAAGATGGATTCTGACTTACAAAGTTGGAACAAGAGTGGTGGGCATTTGTCCTGCTCTCTTTAAAGAACGATAAGGATTGGAAGTGCTTTGAATCCCTTCCCTCACCCCAACATAAGATAATTAAAAAAAACCAAACTTTAAAATTTCACAAAATTTAATCAGAAAAGTTTTGCCACATTTTTCTGAGTTTGAAAAATGTTGACCAACTCTAATTCACTCCAGTGTCACAACTGACACCAGAAATCTGGATCTTCCTCATTTGCCAACATCCTTTAAATTCATAAGGTCTTCCCAAGAAGAGCAGAATTCTAATAAGGAAAATGACTTATTACATTTTGGGCTCTTCTCAGCACTGAAAGGCAACAGTCCAGTCACGTAAATAAACACTTTTCATATTTACTAGTTTGAAAATAACATTGATATATCTAACTAACATAGAAAACTCAGCTTTTTCCACAATGTTAAGAAATATTGTTTAATAGAGCTGTAAAGCTGCTGTGGCTAGCATCTGTTTCATACCATCTTTATCCATAGTGACACATTTCTGGCACCAGCGTTATCATAGAGTACAATGTTGTAGTCTTTAAATGGCTGACACATTACTTAGTTAAAAACCAGCTAAATGTATTTGCCATTCCTTTTATCATGTGCTTGGTTTTGATCTTCAGTGCCCATTCCTAGGAGCACTGCACAGCAGCCAATACACTTCAATTAAAAACCCACAATTGAAAATACGCTTTTCAGCATAAAAGATATTGTCCTGTTTTCAAAGCTTTTTGCATCAGGAATAAGATCTTTGCTTGCCTACAGTCAACATCTTTGGAACATCAGAAGCAAAACACAAGCTATCAATGAATTGCATTAATATTAAAAATACATATTTAATTATTTATGGCACAGCTTTCTTGTATTCTTTTCATAAAGCTTCAGGGTTAAGGAGTTGTCTTGAGACGTGTTTCTCACTGATCAGTACAGTACCATGGGGAACAATTTATAGGGCTTTTACTTATCAGAGATCACCAGCAACATTCAGCTACCACATTAGAAGTATAATAAAGCCACTTTACACATTGTGGGTTACTTTACTGTTTGGTTGTAAATGTAAGATTCAGTGCAGCCTTAGTAAATGTACTGTATACAATCAGGGAATGACTAAGGTGTGCTAAGTGAAGATTATGTATGAGTCATGGAAACAAGTCATTTTGATAAGGCCTCTTGTACAATGCAGTGAAATGTGCACTGAAATAATTCTACCGTCTGGTCAGGTTGTTTTCGTCTGACCATCTTTCAGCAGATAGGACATCAGGATAAGAACGAGGAGACCTAGCTCTGCCACGGCCCTGTTGTTTGACCATGGCAAGTCACTTTGCCTCTCTTTACCTCAAGTTACCCCATTTGTAAAAGAGTCAATGAGGATACCAACCTTCTTTGGTAAATGTGTTTGGAGATACAGATGCAAAGCACCACAAAGGTGAATAATATTGTTAATGCTTGGTCAGAAGTGTCTAAAGAATGGGTTTGAAGTGTTAATGAAACTGTTAGTTTCTAAGAGTCAGCTCTATATAGTCATATTATTGTGATGATTCCTCCTACGCAGAGCCTATTTATGGGCCCAATTCTCAACTCTGTTACATCCGTTTTATGCTCTTGTAACACCAGCGGCAATGCTAGCCCATTGGAGGACCTAAGCAGGAATATTTTTGTGCCCTCCCCCAACACATAATAAAGTGAATAGGGCCCTCCCTTGAGCTGCTCGGGACCCAAAGCTATTGCTTAGTCTGCTTATGCCTAGTGCCAGCTCTGTGTAACTCCATGGGATACACCAGACTCATGATAGTGTGATGACACAGCGGACCAGACCCTAAACTGTTTACTTAACACTTTGTAACAGGAGCGTTACCTTCCCTGGGGGAAACTGGGCAGGAAGTTGGGGGCTGCAGCCCCTTTTAACCAAGTCAAAAAGGAGAAGGGAATATACACACACACACACACAGACACACACACCCACCCCTTGTAGTCTCATGCAAAACAAAATAAAGTCAAAAAGTTTTCCCCCAGCTAAAGTCCAAATGAAACAAAACAATTGCAAAGCACCCCTTTCTTCAACCTCAGACAATTGGAGAGAACAACCCAAAATAGGTTTTACCATTGTTACAGTGCCAGGCATCTAGTCTGTCTCAATACAATCCAAGCAAATAACTCTCCAGCTCCTCTTCTCACTCAGCCAGGGCCTAGTTGAGCAGTCTCAGGGGGTTAGAGAGCAACTAATTCCCTTTTCAGGATTACTACTCTCTTACTAACTAGCCTCTATCACCAATTCCTTTTTATGGCTTCCCACAGTCAGAGGCCCTGCCACCCAGCAGTTTAATAAGTCACAGCTGCTAGACTTTCTCCCCTGATCTTCAGCATTAGCTTTCTCCTTTCTGTAAAGGGGATATACAGTTCTCCCCACAAGGAGAACAGTCACAAATTTAATTGACGCGTTATTTTTTTAATAAGCATAATCAGTATGGAAGCCTATCCTCTGGAATCGTGGCTGAAGCATGAAGGGGCATATGAATGTTTAGCATATCTGGCATGTAAATACCTTGCAATGCCAGCTACAAAAGTGCCATGAGAACATCTGTTCTTACTTTCAGGTGACATTGTAATTAAGAAGCAGGCAGCAGTAGCTCCTGTAAATGTAAACAAACTTGTTTGTCTTAGCAATTGGCAGAATAAGATGTAGGACTGAGTGGACTTGTAGGCTCTAAAGTTTTACACAGTTTTGTTTGCAGTTATGTAACCAAAAAAATCTGCATTTGTAAGTTACACATTCACGATAAAGAGATTGCAGTTCAATAGTTGTATGAGGTGAATTGAAAAATATAATTTCTTTTGTTTATTATTTTTACAGTGCATATATTTGTACTCAAAAATAACAATATAAAGTGAGAACTGTGCACTTTGTATTCTGTGTTGTAATTGAAATCAATATTGAAAATGTAGAAAAAGATGCAAAAATATTTAATAAATTTAAATTCTATTCTACTGTATTGTTACAAGTGCAATTAATTTTTTTGAGTTAATCTTGTTAGTTAACTGTGATTTAATTAATAGCCCTAATTAATACATCTTTTTTTCCTAGTTAGACATGGCCTCAGGGTGAAATTCACTCAGGTGTTGATGACTCACACTAATTAAGCCCTGCAGAATCATGTAATCATACAAATGTAGGGCTGCAAGAGACCTCCAGAAGTCATCAAGTCCAGCTGCCTCTACTGAAGCAGGATCAAGTAAACCTAGACCATCCCTGACAGATGCTTGTCCAATCTGTTCTTTAAAACTTTCAGTGATAGGGATTCCACAACCTTCCTTGGAAGCTTGTTCCAGACCTTAATTATTCTTATAGTTAGAAAGTTTTTCCTAATATTTAATCTAAATCTCCTTTGATGCAGACTAAAGCCATTACTTCTTGTCCTACCTTCTGCTGACATGCAGAACAATTGATCACTGTCTTCTTTATAATATCCCTTAACATATTTGAAGACTGTTATTAGGTACCTCCTCAGTCTTCTTTTCTCAAGACTAAATATGCTCAGTTTTTTAAAAATCTTAGTTCAGATTTTCTAAAACTCTTATCATTTTGTTGCTGTCTTCTGGACTCCCTCCAATTTGTCCACATCTTTTTCAACCTGTGGCACCCAGAACTGGACACAGTATTCCAGTTAAGGCCTCATCAGTGTTGAGTAGAGTGGGACATTTATCTCGCACATCTTAGGTACAACAATCCTGCTAATATATCCCAGAATATTAGCCTTTTTCACAACTGCATCACATCATTGAATGATATAACTCCCAAGCCTTTTAATCAGCACAAAAACCTAGCCCATTATTCCCCTTTTTGTAGTTGTGCATGAGACATTGCACTCCATATACTTTATGAAAATATGCTTATGAATGTGTGTCAGTAACCTAGTCCCAGATTTGGACCTTAGCGTCCAAAATATGGGGGTTAGCATGAAAACCTCCAAGCTTAGTTACCAGCTTGGACCTGGTACTGCTGCCACCACCCAAAAAATTAGAGTGTTTTGGGGCACTCTGGTCCCCCCAAAAACCTTCCCTGGGGACCCCAAGACCCAAATCCCTTGAGTCTCACAACAAAGGGAAATAAACCTTTTCCCTTCGCCCCCCTCCAGGTGTTCCTGGAGAGATACACAGAAGCAACCTCCGTGAATCTAAACAGAGGGATTCCACCCTCCCCGTTCCCAGCCTGGAGAACAGAATTACTGAGAGTCAATCTCTCTTCCCCCCTCACCCAGAGTGAATGCAAAGTCAGGCTAGTACATCTAACACACACAGGTTTTCCCCTGACTTCTTCCTCCCACCAATTCCCTGGTGAGCTGCAGACCCAATTCCCTGGAGTTCCTCACTAAAGAAAAACTCCAACAGGTCTTAAAAGAAAGCTTTATATAAAAAAGAAAGAAAAATACATACAAATGGTCTCTCTGTATTAAGGTGACAAATACAGGGTCAATTGCTTAAAAGAAATATTGAATAAACAGCCTTATTCAAAAAGAATACAATTCAAAGCACTCCAGCAACTATAGACATGTAAATACAAAAGAACATAAAAATCCCCTATCTGATCTTTGGTACTTACAATTGGGAAACAGAAGATTAGAAAGCAGGAAATAGAAAAAATCCTTCTCTAGCTGAGAGAGATTCAGGCAGAAGACAAAGAACTGAGACACAAACTTCCCAGAGTTGAAAAAAGTCTGGTTTCCTGATAGGTCCTCTGTTCAGGTGTTTCAGGATACTTTTTTTTTTTTCAGATGAAAGAGACATTAACCCTTAGCTATCTGTTTATGACATGCCCCCCAAATTGCAGACAGTGGGGAAGCTCACTGGTGGCGATTTCCTTCTAGAACTTTAAAGTAAACAGATTACTACAACACATGCACCTTTACCACTAAGTATATAACTAACAGACTTCTACATTTTAAGAACACTTTTTAACTACTAGATTCTGGGAAACTCTCATGGGAGAGTGCATCAGCTACTTTGTTAGAAGCTCCTGAGATGTGCTGAATTTCAAAATCAAAATCTTGGAGAGCTAAACTCCAACGAAGAAGTTTCTTGTTGTTCCCCTTGGCAGTATGAAGCCACTTTAGCGCAGCATGGTCAGTTTGTAGCTGGAACCGCCGTCCCCAAACATATGGGCGTAGCTTTTCCAGGGCGTACACAATGGCTTAGCATTCCTTTTCACTGACTGACCAGTGACTTTCCCTCTCAGACAGTTTCTTGCTGAGAAACACGACAGGATGGAAGTTGTGATCTGTTGCTTCCTGCATGAGAACTGCTCCTATACCCCGCTCAGATGCATCCGTGGTTACTAGGAATGGCTTGTCAAAATCCGGGGCCCTGAGCACAGGGTCAGACATGAGCGTCGCCTTAAGCTGGGTAAAGGCCTTTTGACACTCATCAGTCCACTTAACTGCATTTGGCTGGGTCTTTTTGGTCAGGTCGGTCAGTGGGGCAGCGATTTGGCTGTAGTGTGGTACAAATCGCCTGTAGTACCCGGCCAAGCCTAAGAAGGATTGGACCTGTTTCTTTGACCTTGGGACAGGCCACTTTTGGATAGCATCCACCTTGGCCTGTAGGGGGTTTATGGTTCCTCGACCCACCTGGTGCCCCAGGTAAGACACTCTGTTTTGGCCTATTTGACACTTTTTGGCCTTAACAGTTAGTCTGGCCTGCCTGATGCGCTCAAAGACCTTTTCCAGGTGTAGTAGGTGTTCGGGCCAGGAGTCTGAAAAAATGGCCACATCATCGAGGTAGGCAACTGCAAATTCTCCCAGTCCTGCTAGTAGACCATCTACCAGCCTCTGGAAGGTGGCGGGTGCATTTCGAAGGCCGAAAGGAAGGACATTGAATTCATAAACCCCCGCATGGGTGACGAATGCTGACCTCTCCTTGGCAGGTTCATCTAGTGGTACTTGCCAGTACCCCTTGGTTAAGTCTATTGTAGAGATGAATTGAGCACGTCCCAACTTCTCCAATAGCTCATCGGTGCGTGGCATTGGATAGTTGTCCGGACGAGTTACCGCATTTAGCTTACGGTAGTCCACGCAAAAGCCTATTTCCCCATCTGGTTTGGGTACCAGAACCACTGGAGATGCCCATGCACTGGTAGATGAGCGGATTATACCCATCTGTAACATGTTCTGGATTTCCCGTTCTATAGCAGCTTGGGCAGGAGGAGACACCCGGTAGGGTGGGGTTCTAATGGGGTGAGCATTACCTGTGTCAATGGAGTGGTATGCCCGTTCAGTCCGTCCTGGGGTGGCTGAGAACAATGGGGCGAAGCTAGTGCACAGCTCCTTGATTTGTCGCCGCTGCAGACGTTCCAGGGTGGTTGAGAGGTTCACCTCTTCCACGCCACCGTCTTTTTTCCCGTCGTAGTAGACACCGTCAGGCCACTCAGCATCATCTCCCTGGACTGTAAACTGACAAACCTGTAAGTCTCTGGAATAGAAAGGCTTGAGAGAATTAACATGGTACACTCTAGGCTTTAGTGAGGAATTGGGAAATGCTATGAGGTAGTTCACAGTTCCCAGGCGCTCTTGGACCGTGAATGGCCCTTCCCATGATGCTTCCATCTTATGGGCCTGTTGCGCCTTCAAGACCATAACCTGGTCTCCTACCTTGAAGGAACGTTCTCTGGTATGTTTGTCATACCAGGCCTTTTGCTCTTCCTGAGCATCCTTTAGGTTTTCTCTAGCAAGGGCTAAAGAGTGTTGGAGGGTGCTTTGTAGGTTGCTTACAAAGTCCAGAATGTTAGTTCCTGGAGAAGGCGTAAACCCCTCCCATTGCTGCTTCACCAACTGTAATGGCCCCTTAACCTCGTGACCATACACAAGTTCAAACGGTGAAAACCCTAAACTGGGATGTGGTACAGCCCTGTAGGCAAACAGCTACTGCTGCAACACTAGGTCCCAATTATTGGAGTATTCATTGACGAATTTACGTATCATGGCCCCCAAAGTTCCATTAAACCTTTCCACCAGGCCATTGGTTTGATGATGGTACGGGGTGGCAACCAAGTGATTCATCCCATGAGTTTCCCACAGTTTTTCCATGGCCCCTGCCAGGAAATTAGATCCTGAATCTGTAAGGATGTCGGAGGGCCAACCTACCCTGGCAAAGATGTCTGTTAGGGCCAGGCACACAGTGTTAGCCCTGGTGTTGCCTAGAGCTACTGCTTCCGGCCATCGGGTAGCAAAGTCCACTAAAGTCAGTACGTACTGCTTTCCTCTGGGTGTCTTTTTCGGGAAAGGACCCAGAATATCCACAGCTACTCGCTGAAATGGGACCTCAATTATGGGGAGTGGCTGGAGAGGGGCCTTGACCTGGTCTTGAGGCTTTCCCACTCTTTGGCATACCTCACAAGACCGGACATACTTGGCAACGTCCTTGCCCATCCCCTCCCAGTGGAAGGACTTCCCCAACCAGTCCTTGGTTCTGTTCACCCCAGTATGGCCACTGGGATGATCATGGGCTAAGCTTAAGAGCTTCCCCCGGTACTTAGTTGGAACCACCAACTGTTTTTGCGGCTGCCATTCTTCCCGGTGTCCACCAGAAAGAATCTCCTTGTATAAAAGTCCTTGGTCTATAACAAACCGGGATCGATTAGAAGAGCTGAGAGGCGGTGGGGTGCTCCGTGCCGCAGCCCAAGCTTTCTGAAGGCTGTCATCTGCTTCCTGCTCAGTCTGGAACTGTTCCCTTGAGGCTGGGGTCACCAGTTCTTCCTCAGACTGTGGACTTGGGCTTGGTCCCTCTGGAAGCGATGTAGGTGATGGGGTGGTTTCCGTTGCTGGTGAACCACTCTCCGCTGGTGCACCTGAGGGTATTTCAGGCTCTGGCTGAGCCTTTTGGGTATGGCTGTCTGTTGCTTCTGCCAGTTCTGGCTCGCTGGTGCCCTCTGGCGTTGAGTTTGAAGATGTGGTTGCACTTGCTGGTGCTAGTTGCTGTTCCAGTTCCGGGCCTGGGACTGGAGGTGCTGTGGTTGTTTCAGTGGTTGGCATGGAATCCGGGTCCATTACCTCTGTCTGGGTCTCTGGTAACACAGACGGGGCGTCTGTGGACGGCTCATGAACAGGAATGGGTCTGGAAGCTTGCCTGGTTTGGCTACGTGTAACCATTCCCACTTGCTTGGCCCGCTTCACCTGGTTGGCCAAGTCTTCCCCCAGTAGCATGGGGATAGGATAATTGTCATAGACTGCAAAAGTCCACCTTCCTGACCAGCCTTTGTACTGGACAGGCAGTTCAGCTGTAGGCAAGTCTACAGCTTGTGACATGAAGGGGTAAATTGTCACTTTGGCCTTTGGGTTGATGAATTTGGGGTCTACAAAGGATTGGTGGATAGCTGACACTTGTGCCCCCGTGTCTCTCCACGCAGTAACCTTCTTTCCGCCCACTCTCAGATTTTCCCTTTGCTCCAAGGGTATTTGAGAGGCATCTGGGCCTGGGGAACTTGTGGGTGATGGTGGTGTAATGAATTGCACTCGGATGGCGTTTTTTGGACAGTTGGCCTTGATATGTCCCAGTTCATTACACTTTAAAGCATCTTCCATCTGATGGATCACTGGGCCGAGGTGAGTTACTGGAGACTGGTGAGGTGGAAGAATAGGGCGTCTGGGGCTTTACTTGGGTTGTATGTGGGGTCTTTGGCTGTCCTCGGTTGTAGGGTTTATGGTCGGTGTGCCCCCTGGGGTATTCGTTCCCCTTGACAGTAGCTTTCTTGCTTTCTGCCACTTCCATCCATCTGGCTCCAATCTCCCCCGCCTCAGCGAGATTTTTGGGTTTTCCATCTTGTATGTACCGTGTGATGTCCTCAGGAACACCATCCAAGAACTGCTCCATTTGTATGAGGAGGTGCAGTTCTTCCAAGGTTTTAACATTGTGTCCTGATATCCAGGCCTCATAATTTTTCCCAACGTAGTAGGCGTGTTTGGGAAATGACACATCTGGTTTCCACTTTTGGGTTCTGAAACGCCGACGGGCATGATCCGGGGTTATCCCCATTCTGTATCTGGCCTTGGTTTGAAAAAGTTTATAGTCGTTCATGTTCTCCTTAGGCATTTCAGCTGCCACCTCTGCTAAAAGTCCACTGAGCTGTGGCCTCAATTCTACCATGTACTGGTCTTCAGGGATGCGGTACCCAAGACAGGCTCTTTCAAAATTTTCCAAGAAGGCCTCGGTGTCATCACCTGCCTTGTAGGTGGGAAATTTCCTGTGCTGTGGAACAATAATTGGCACAGGGTTGTTAGGGTTGGCTGTGTTTTGCTTAGCCTTTTCTAATTCCATGGCCTGTCGGTGGGCTTCCCTCTGGAGTTCCAGCTGTTTTTGGTGGTCTGCATCTTTGCCTGCTTGCTCTCTTTTATAGGCTGCCTCTCTTTCTCTTTCTCTCAGCTCCATCTCTTGTAGTCTTTTTTCCAGTTCTCGCCTATGTTCAGCTTCTTTGATTTGTTTTTCGGCCTCCATTTTTGTCTTGGTAGGCATGGTTCCTGTTTTCTTGTGTTGGGGTGCCCTCCGGTGTTTATCTTCTGAACTGCAGGCTCTGTTGCCTCCTGGGGTCTACCTAGCAACAGTGCCTTTTTCCCTTTCTTCCTAGCTAATTTTTTCAATGTAAAGTAAACCAGAAAAACCACTTTATTTGCATGTATATAGTGCTGGTATTTGCCTCCTAATGGGAGTGCTATTGTGTGACAAAAGACCCTTAACAGTCTCTTAATGGTTGCTTGCTTAATATGCAAGCCACAGCTGCCAGAGAGAGCAGAGAAAAAAAAATTCTTTCTGGTTCCTTTTTAAAACCAAACTGTTTCTCTCTGCTAAAAAGCCCCTAGCAGAGAAAAGAAAAATATAATATTCCTACTGGCTTCTGGATTCTATCTCACCACTGCCACTCATGTCAGTAACCTAGTCCCAGATTTGGACCTTAGCGTCCAAAATACGGGGGTTAGCATGAAAACCTCCAAGCTTAGTTACCAGCTTGGACCTGGTACTGCTGCCACCACCCAAAAAATTAGAGTGTTTTGGGGCACTCTGGTCCCCCCAAAAACCTTCCCTGGGGACCCCAAGACCCAAATCCCTTGAGTCTCACAACAAAGGAAAATAAACCTTTTCCCTTCCCCCCCCCTCCAGGTGTTCCTGGAGCGATACAAAGAAGCAACCTCCGTGAATCTAAACAGAGGGATTCCACCCTCCCCGTTCCCAGCCTGGAGAACAGAATTACCGAGAGTCAATCTCTCTTCCCCCCTCACCCAGAGTGAATGCAAAGTCAGGCTAGTACATCTAACACACACAGGTTTTCCCCGGACTTCTTCCTCCCACCAATTCCCTGGTGAGCTGCAGACCCAATTCCCTGGAGTTCCTCACTAAAGAAAAACTCCAACAGGTCTTAAAAGAAAGCTTTATATAAAAAAGAAAGAAAAATACATACAAATGGTCTCTCTGTATTAAGGTGACAAATACAGGGTCAATTGCTTAAAAGAAATATTGAATAAACAGCCTTATTCAAAAAGAATACAATTCAAAGCACTCCAGGAACTATAGACATGTAAATACAAAAGAACATAAAAATCCCCTATCTGATCTTTGGTACTTACAATTGGGAAACAGAAGATTAGAAAGCAGGAAATAGAAAAAATCCTTCTCTAGCTGAGAAAGATTCAGGCAGAAGACAAAGAACTCAGACACAAACTTCCCTCCACCCAGAGTTGAAAAAAGTCTGGTTTCCTGATTGGTCCTCTGGTCAGGTGTTTCAGGATACTTTTTTTTTTTCAGGTGAAAGAGACATTAACCCTTAGCTATCTGTTTATGACAATGTGAATATGATGTAACTGGAATATTCTTTGTGCAAAATGTCTCTTGTAAGGTATGATTACAAAGTTTATAATCTGAGTGTGGTCATCCTATTTGTTTGCATGCATTTTCTCTACGTCTGAAGTTAGGAGAATAAGAGATAAACTTGTATTATTGATGTAAACTTATTAAGGGGAAGCCATGAAGGGTGCTTCAGAATCAATGAACTGTAAATGGCTCTGTTTACTTCCTGTGTAGTGTGGGTCAGGAAGAATGGAGGCTGGGGTCTCGCAGGACATCTGATCATGTCACCTGATACTGGAATCCATCTTAATCCTTTTACTTTTCCATTCAGAAGGAGGCGTGGGAGCCAAGCACAGACAAAGGATGCCCGCCTTGTGCAAAAGCTATAAAAAGGGGGTGGAGCAGAACAAATGGGCTGCCTGTAATTACCTGTAATCAGTTTTTTAATGTATTAGGCTTAGACCTGCATGTTTTTGCTTTATTTTGCTTGGTTTGACTTCTTTTGTTCTGTTTGTTATTACCAAAAACCACTTAAATCCTACTTTTTATACTTAATAAAATCACTTTTGTTTATTGATGAACCCAGAGTAATGATTAATACCTAGGGGAGCAAACAGTCATGCATCTCTCTCTATCAGCGTTATAGAGGGTGGACAATTTATATTGTGAGAGGGATGCTTCTGTTCCCAGGAGCTCAATGGACACAACAGAGTTAGAGTGAAAAGAGTGCACAGACAACAGTAAGTTAAAATATACAATTGCTTTTTCTTTAAAAATTTAAGACCACCTTGGACTTTGGGGGTAGGAGGGAAAGAGGGGACCAGGGAGGGCACTACTTACTACCTGAGCTTTCTCTGGCCTTTCAGTCATTCCACATTCTGGAGGACATAACCGTTCTGGAGGTTCTCGAAAGGCAAAGAGACATTTTATTCCAAACCGCTGGGGGCAACTCAGCTGTGTATGCTACAGAAGTTTTCAAACTTATGGTGACTGAACAGCACATGTGAGTGGAGTGGGCTGGTGACCTACACTGGTAGGCCTAGAAAATATGCCCATCATCCCAATTTGACTACCTATCTAGAGTTCCTACTATGGGAAAGGCTTGAAGCTATCAGCAGCTGGGATTGGGTCAAAATTCATGAGGGGAAACCAACAGGATGCTGCGCCAGCATCCATATGGTTTACTGCCTCCCTGTGGTTTCTGATTCAGCCTGCTGTGACTGCATGCAAACACACATGATAAACATATCGATAAACTAGGCAAATACAATTTAGATGGGCTACTATAAGGTGGGTGCATAACTGGCTGGATAACCGTATTCAGAGAGTAGTTATTAATGGCTCCCAATCCTACTGGAAAGGTATAACAAGTGGGGTTCCGCAGGGGTCTGTTTTGGGACTGGCTCTGTTCAATATCTTCATCAACTACTTAGATGTTGGCATAGAAAGTACGCTTATTAAGTTTGCAGGCGATACCAAACTGGGAGGGATTGCAACTGCTTTGGAGGACAGGGTCAAAATTCAAAATGATCTGGACAAATTGGAGAAATGGTCTGAGGTAAACCGGATGAAGTTCAATAAAGACAAATGCAAAGTGCTCCACTTAGGAAGGAACAATCAGTTTCACACAAACAGAATGGGAAGAGACTGTCTAGGAAGGAGTATGGCAGAAAGAGATATAGGGGTCATAGTGGACCACAAGCTAAATGTAAGTCAACAGTGTGATACTGTTGCAAAAAAAGCAAACGTGATTCTGGGATACATTAACAGGTGTTTTGTAAACAAGACACGAGA
Source organism: Gopherus flavomarginatus (assembly GCF_025201925.1). NCBI lineage: Eukaryota > Metazoa > Chordata > Testudines > Testudinidae > Gopherus > Gopherus flavomarginatus. Next base: position 335,962,512 of record NC_066617.1, read on the forward strand.
AGTCATTCTTCCGCTCTTCTCTGCGCTGGTTAGGCCTCAACTGGAGTATTGTGTCCAGTTCTGGGCACTGCATTTCAAGAAAGATGTGGAGAAATTGGAGAGGGTCCAGAGAAGAGCAACAAGAATGATTAAAGGTCTCGAGAACATGACCTATGAAGGAAGGCTGAAAGAATTGGGTTTATTTAGTTTGGAAAAGAGAAGACTGAGAGGGGACATGATAGCAGTTTTCAGGTACCTAAAAGGGTGTCATCAGGAGGAGGGAGAAAATTTGTTCATCTTAGCCTCTAATGATAGAACAAGAAGCAATGGGCTTAAACTGCAGCAAGGGAGATTTAGGTTGGACATTAGGAAAAAGTTCCTAACTGTCAGGGTAGTTAAACACTGGAATAAATTGCCTAGGGATGTTATGGAATCTCCATCTCTGGAGATATTTAAGAGTAGGTTAGATAAATGTCTATCAGGGATGGTCTAGACAGTATTTGGTCCTGCCATGAGGGCAGGGGACTGGACTCGATGACCTCTCGAGGTCGCTTCCAGTCCTAGAGTCTATGAATCTGTGATGATATGGACTCTGAAAGATCTACACAGCCATCTCTCCCTTCCCTCTGTCATATTTCTGGACTACAGACAAACCCCTAACCTACTTAGCACATTGATATTGTCACCCATGGACTACATTTAACCTACCTCCTGTAAAGTTTACTGTTTGCAGGTGGTTTGTTATGCTGTCATTTGGTTGATTTGTATGGCAGGACGTACTAAAAAGGAAGGCAATACAAGGTTCTCACTTTTAACACCTCAGCACATCTTTGTAGGAATGTGAAAATTTCTATTAAAAATTTAATTTTGAATACTTGTTTCACTGTTGTTTGTGATTCCATTATGAATTCCACAAGGTGAGGATGAGGACGGGGTGCGGTTCCTAGGGCGTTGGCATGAAAATCCACCATTAGCGGATACATTTTGCTGCTGTAATAAATTTGCATTGGAGCATAAGCCAGAAATCCCTCCCATCCATTATTAATAACAAAAGCCATGGAGCCAGAAATGTACCAGGCTATGGGACTAATTATGCCTCTTGTGTTTATGTTGCCAGTTCCATGTAGCGGGCTGCTCCTTTGGTGGGTGGGGGCATCTAAAAGCTCCTCTGAGTAGGGACCCAGGATTGCTGCAGCTGCTCTAGTGGCAAAGCCTCCTCAGCAATCAGAGTGAGCAGTAGAGTCACTTCGGTAGCCTGATCCATCACCTACTGGCTCCCGTCCAGTCCCAAACTGGATTCTGGGGTCAGAAGATTGCAGTTCAGGCTGGTGTGAGCCACTGGGGGCTCCTGAATCTTGTCAAATTCCTCATAAGGGAGGCACATGACAAGGAGTTCCCAGAAGTGCAGTTCTCATCCCTGGCTTTCTGGTAATTGGTCTTGAGCCACTTTAATCCAGTGAATCCCCAATATGGCCAGCTTGTCTATTTCTTGGTACACATGGTCACTTTGGGTACTCTGGCACTGCAGTCAAATGTCTTGCTCACCTCACACCACATATTTACCAGATTCTGACTGTAGTTTTGTGAGAGGTAGCAGCATGCTTGGTAAAGGCCTTTTTGTTGATGGCCATAGTTAATGCAGGAGAGAAGTCCCTCTGTGATCAGAATAAAATGGAAGGGTTAAACTTCAAGCAGCTGTATTTGAACCAGGGGGTTCCTGCTGTTTCCAGAGCATCTATTGGCTAGTCTTGAGATAGAATGGCTGGGAGCACTGGGCCATGGGATTGTGGGATAGCACAGGCATAGTTATATGGGCCCAGGGTGCCCATGCTCCACCAATATTCAGGAACATGGGCCTGGCTCCACCTATGTTTGGGCTTATATTTTCAGAGCTGTCACATCCATAGGATGGACCGAGGCAACTGCCCTGGGCGGCCATGAGCTTCAGGGGGACGTGAGGTCCAGGGCAGTCTGGGGGGTTAGCTGGGGGCCTGGCACTGGCAGAAGCAAGTGACCTGGCCCCAGGCTGCCCAGTGATGCTGGGAGCCGATGGAGCGGAACGTGGCTTGCTGGGGCCTGGTCACTTGCTACTGCTGGCCCCAACCCTCCCCCCCGCCACTGCTACCCCAGCAGGCCACTCTGGACCCCAAAGTATGGGGCCTGGGGTGGTTACCCTGGTCTGTCCTATGGATGGGATGGCTCTGCTTGGACCCATTCTGGGCACCACCAAAAATGATACAAACCTGGTGCCCATGAGCACAGGACCTGAGTCTGGGGGACCTGGGCCTCAGCTGTGTCCACACTGCACAATGGCAATGCCAATCTGCCTAGGAAACTTTAAAACATGTTTAAAAACAAATAGTGCCTGATGCTGTTCCCACTGAAGCCAAAGGGAAAAATCCCATTGATGTCAATGGGAGCAAGTTTGAGCCTGAATCTGACAGCACCAGTGATAAAGGGTGGGACACAGAGACTGTTTTAATCACTGTAAGTACTTTCACATACAAACAGAATATTGGTCTTTGGACCTATAGCCAAACTCTGCCTCTGAAGTATTCTCAGAACTGCCACTGTTCCTCTTAGCCGCATGCTAAGCCATTTTCCAGGTCCTGACCAGTCGCAGAATTACTTCAGCATGGGAATATTTAAACTAACAGCATAAAAAGGAAAATAAGAGCAAACCCCTCCATCTCCTAAAATTACAGAGGCTGAAACCCACTGGAAGTTAAAAGCCTCTATACTTTTGAGGATCTGGGCCTAAGTGTTACTAACAAACCTGGAAATACAGGCCTTGCAGAGTATCAAGGGCTTATCAAGATTAATGTACAGCATCTGCTGATGCCTATTAAATAAGGCCTGATAGCTTAACTACCTAGATGATCTCAATTATGAATTCTCTCTTTTGTGCTGCAAATAAATAAATGAACTAGGAGCAATAAATTTGAACCATACAGAATCCAAATTCATTCTCCATCCAATTATTCTGATTCTAATAGTCCTTTAGAGGCACTGGCAAGAAAGGGAGCTCATATTTTTAAAAAATTGTCTATAAATGCAAATTATCCATCAATAGAATGTGATGTGTTAATGTGTGATATTTATTAATATTAAAGTTAGTATATTTATTAAAGTATTTGTTATTCCCAGTTGATTGACTGTGCAATTTTTTTTTGCAAAACAATTTTTGTTAGTATTTGCACTTCATGATTTGCTATTTTTGCCATATCATAGCTCATCTGAATCAGATATGCTTCTCTCTCTTTTCTGACTGGATGACTTCAGTGTTAAAACTAGGAGTCCCTTTTCCAGTTCATAATTTATCTGCAAACAAGGTGTGATTTTTACAAAGGTATCCATTATTAGTAAATGTCTGATGAATCTTTTTGTGACTAAATCATAAGTTTTCATTATGCTGGAAATTATTTTGAGCCATTAACGTTCTTGCAAATATTTCCTATTATTATTTATTTGTGTTATGGCAGCACCTAGAGGCAAGGCCCCATTGTGCTAGCAACCAAGATGGAGCTTGATAAATTTATGAATGGAATTATAAAACAGAATTGTTTGTGATAGCAGGGGACTGGTTTCAATGACCCAAGAGGTCCCTTCCAGTTCTCTGTTCTTATGATCTTAAACTAGGCACTGAATGAATATATACTAAAGGGAGAGTCCCTGCTCTAAAGAACTTGTTGTCTAAATATAAGACTATCAGCCATGGATGAAAAAAGCAGACAGGGAAGTACAAGGAAACAATGAGACAATACTGATCAGCCGGAGAATTCAGTGACCCAGCAGTGTTCATACTGTTGTTGCTTTCCTTAAATATTCTTGCAACTCAAACCTTGCTCACCCAAGTATTTGTGAAATAAAAGGGAGGCTTGGTTAGCAGTGAAGTGAATCACTAGATTTCATTCTCAAGAATACTCTCAAATACTTTTTTGTTGTATTTACTCTGTTCTAGTCTCAGCCCTCTGTAGGACAAATAGCCTAATTCAGCATTCATGAATTTCCTTGCTCTGTTGCTGAGTCTAACAATAGTACTAGTTGTGGTGTGGACACCTGGCTCAAATCATTTATATTTTACTGATTTTTTTCAATCTATTTTTTTGGAATCTGGGAGACAAGAACTGCACATACTGGAGTAGATCCTTGGGACAAGTCAGAGTCCACACAGTGCAGGAAGAGACTGAAAAGGCTGCATCTTTATCTCTTCCCTTCCCTGATCTCACTGGCAGCCATTCCCACCCCCGTGCTAGATAGAGCAGCCTCAGGGCTGTAAGGGAGTGGAAAATTCAAGGGCTATGATCTGTAGAGAGCAATACACAACACAGAACATCTTGATAGCAAGCAGAGGGTTACATGTAATACAGATCCTCCTTTTCCACAGAAGCTAGTGAATTCTCCATTCAAACTGGCAAGCATCTCTTTTAGGCAGTCAAAATGTTACTAATCTACTTCAGAATGTGTATTTACTTTAGCAAAACTACATCTGCCTCTGAGCTTCTTATTCCAAAAAGGAGGGAGGACCTTAAAACTGAGGACAGCTGCTCTGCTTTTTCTTAATGATTAATATGGGGCTCAGTAACCAAAATCACAAACGGGCTTGGAAATTAGGATAATGCATGCCAATTAAATCATGCAAACTATTTTTAATGGAAAAATGTAATTGCTTATTAAAATCCAGTCTGCCCAGTTCACATTCATGTTTTTAATCAGACTAATTGCTCTTGCCTCTGAAATTTATGGAAAAGGCAGAGATGTGAGCAATTGTCATCGCAGTTTAAAACTAATTTATAACCTCCACATTTGCACCATGCTCTGTGGCAGCTTAGCTGAGGCTGTAAATACCTTCTAGTTTGACTAGATTCAGGGAGACAACAGTGTCTTGTAAGAATGGTGAAGTGTGGTAGTGCTAATGCTCTTGCTTCCTTCTGTAAATGATAATCTGGTTTACCAGAGATATGTGTGACAAAGAGGTGACAAATAAATGTCCCCAAGAATTGAGGTTTTTTTCATATTTGAGTATGCATGTGTGTGTGTACACACAGACACACACACACACACACACACATCCCCATCTTCTGCTAAATAATAGTGTAAAACCAGAAGCTTGGGCCCTTGCAGTTAAGACTTCATGCCACATATTCATTCTCTTCTCTTCCTTATGCTAATGAGCTGCCCACCTAGGCAGCAGTGACCATGAGACGGTTGAGTTCGGCATCCTGAAAAAAGGAAGAAAGGAGAGTAGCAAAACACGGACCCTGGACTTCAGAAAAGCAGACTTAGAGTCCCTTAGGAACTGATGGGCAGGATCCCCTGGGAGGCTAATATGAGGGGGGAAGGAGTCCAGGAGAGCTGGCTGTATTTTAAAGAAGCCTTTTTGAGGGCGCAGGAACAAACCATCCCGAAGTGCAGAAAGAATAGCAAATATGGCAGGCGACCAGCTTGGCTTAACAGTGAAATCTTCGGTGAGCTTAAACTCAAAAAGGAAGCTTACAAGAAGTGGAAATTTGAACAGACCACTAGAGGGGAGTATAAAAATGTTGCTGGAGCATGCAGGAGTGTAATCAGGAAGGCCAAGGCACAACTGGAATTGCAGCTAGCAAGGGATGTGAAGGGTTACAAGAAGGGTTTCTACATGTAACGGAGGAATGGTCCCGCTATTGTGGGGAACTTTCCTGGCTTCTGCACTACCCCAGTGAAGTGGGTTGGCAAAAGGATCTGAGTCCTCGCTCCCACTTCCTTTACCCAGAGGCCTCCCTGCCCTTGAGGACTCCCCTTCCACTCTCCTGTCTGGCAGAGTCCTCGTAACCCCAACAAGGCTGGGCCCAGGATTTCTGAGGGGCTCAACCCCCAGCCCTGCTGTGGTCACCTAGGACAGGGGCTAGGGTGTCCCCACTCCGGGGTACTCTCTTTGCACTGCACACCTCCCTGAACCACTGATCTCATCATACAATTTAAAGCAAATACAAGTTATTTAATTAACAATTAATTAAAAAAAAGAATAAGGAAAAATGGAAAAGGTTAAAGGAAAACACATCACCCTGCTCTGTGGCAGAGAACATCACAAACAGTGTCTCTGGAATGTCAGGGCAGTTCACAATCTGTTCCTTGTAGGTCCCAGGCCTCCTTCTCAGGCCCTGGCTGTGCTGCAGGGACGCTGCGGGTTGGACACTTGCTCTGGTGGTGGCCACACTTTCTCAGGCTCTGGGTTGCAGGACCCTTCTCCCCAGCGTCACCCCCGCCCTGTCAGGGTTATGATCCCCCTCCAAGTCTGGCGTGCAGAGCCTCTTGGCTGAGGCGTCTCCCTGTGCTGGGCCCACTGCCCAGGGTCCCCCTCGCTCTTCCCAGCTGCTCACTGCACCCAGCTCTGGACTGCTCCAGCCCCAGCTCCACACTGCCTCAGCACGGCTGCTGCTGCTGCGCTGCCTTCAGCTCCCTGGGCTACTTCTCTGGCCTCTCTGGCTCCAGTTGCTACAGCTCTGCTCCCAGGGCAGGGCTGCTCTGCAGGCTGCTTCTGTGACTCTGCTGCCAGCTCTCACCTGCTTCCTGGGCTGCTTGTCTGGCCCCTCTGGCTCTGGTTGCTGCAGCTTTCCTGCCAGGGCAGGTCTGCTCTCTCTGGGCTGTGCTCTGGCTTTTTGGGCTGCAGCTCTGCTCCCAACAGCTTAGCTTGGGCCCCTGCTCTCGCCTTAGCTCGGCCCCACTCTGTCTGACCCAGGCAATTTCAGCTCACAAGGAGGACGGGAGCCACCCTGGCCTTCTGTCTCTTTGGTTAGCCTGCCCACCCTGTCAATCAGACTGACCTGGAGCATTGGCCTCTCCCCATTGTTCCTGGGAACTGTCAGTCTCAGGGTCCTGATTTGCCATCGATCCCTCCCCTTTTAGTGCTGGGAGCTAGCAACCAAACACCCCCACTGAATGTTAGTAAGCGGATAACAGTCCCCTTACATACAGGTATGTTAGTAACAAGAAGAATGTCAGGGAAAGTGTGGTACCCTTACTGAAGGGGGTACCTAGTGACAGATGATGTGGAAAAAACTGAAGTACTCAATGCTTTTTTTTGCCTTAGTCTTCACAGACAAGGTCAGCTCCCAAACTGCTGCACTGGGCAGTACAGCATGGGGAGTAGGTGAGCAGCCCTCAGTGGTGAAAGAACAGGTTAAGGACTATTTAGAAAAGCTGGACATGCACAAGTCCATGTGCCCAGATCTAATGCTTCCAAGGGTGCTGAGGGAATTGGCTGATGTGATTGCAGAGTTATTGGCCATTATCTTTGAAAATTCTTGCTGATCGGAGGAGGTCTCAGATGACTGGAAAAAGGCAAATATAGTGCCCATATTTAAAAGAAGGAAAAAAGAGAACCCGGGGAATTACAAACCAATCAGCCTCACTTCAGTTCCCGGCAAAATCATGGAGCAGGTCCTCAAGGAATCCATTTTGAAGCACTTGGAGGAGAGGAAGGTGATCAGGAACAGTCAACATGGATTCAACAAGGGCAGGTTGTGCCTGACCAACCTGATTGCCTTCTATGATGAGATAACTGGCTCTGTGGATATGGGGAAAGTGTTGGATGTGATATATCTGGACTTTAGCAAAGCTTTTTATATGGTCTACAATATTCTTGCCAGCAAGTTAAAGAAGTATGGATTGGATGAATGGACTATAAGGTAGATAGAAAGCTGGCTAGATTGTTAGGCTCAATAGGTAGTGATCAACAGCTTGATGTCTAGTTGGCAGCCTTTATCAAGCGGAGTGCCCCAGGGGTCGGTCCTAGGGCCAGTTTTTTTCAACATTTTTATTAATGATCTGGATGATGGGATTAATTGCACCCTCAGAAAGTTCTCAGATGACACTGAGCTGGGGGGGAGAGGTAGATAGGCTGGAGGGTAGGGATAGGGTCCAGAGTAACCTAGACAAATTGGAGGATTGGGCCTAAAGAAATCTGATGAGGTTCAACAAGGACAAGTGCAGAGTTCTGCACTTAGTAAGGAAGAATCCCATGCACAGCTACAGGCTGGGGACCGACTGGCTAAGCAGCAGCTCTGCAGAAAAGGACCTGAGGATTACAGTGGACAAGAAGTTGGATATGAGTCAGCAGTGTGCACTTGTTGCCAAGAAGGCCAATAGCATATTGGGCTGTATTAGTAAGAGCATTGCCAGCAGATCAAGGGAAGTGATTATTCCCTTCTATTTGGCACTGGTGAGGCCATACTTTGAGTATTGCGTACAGTTTTTGTCCCCCCACTACAGAAGGGATGTGGACAAATTGGAGATAGTCCAGCAGAGGGCAACAAAAATGATTAGGGGGCTGGGGCACATGACTTATGAGGAGAGGCTGAGGGAACTGGGGTTATTTAGTCTTCAGAAGAGAAGAGTGAGGGGGAATTTTATAGCCACCTTCCATTACCTGAAGGGGGGTTACAAAGAGGATGGAGCTAGGCTGTACACAATGGTGGCAGATGACAGAACAAGAAGCAATGTCTCAAGCTGCAGTGGGGGAGGTTGGATATTAGGAAACACTATCTCACTAGAAGTGAAGCACTGGAATGGGTTACCCAGGGAGGTGGTGGAATCTCTGTACTTGGAGGTTTTTAAGGCCCGGCTTGACAAAGCCTTGGCTAGGATAATTTACTTGGTGTTGGTCCTGCTTTGAGCTGGAGGTTGGACTAGATGACCTCCTGAGGTCTCTTCCAACCCTAATATTCTATGATTCTATGCTTGGGAACTGCTCTATATATTCAGCAGATGTAAATTTAAAGAAATGTGCCTGCCTTTCTAAGGCCTTATCTACATGGGGAAAAATGACCTTGATCTGGAACTCTCAGGGAGCTATTCCAGGAATCGGGATCCCCATGCCTGCAATCAAAGTCTGCAATCAAAGACAGCACAACAGCTGTTCTGGAGACACCAAATTCCTCCTGTCCTGTGCAAAGAGAATGTCTTTTTTTTTTTACAGGAACTCAGTTTCATTCATTGGAAATCACCTTCTGAGGCAGGAACTCCCATGTAGAATGAGTGGAATTGGAACACCCCCGAACAGTAATTCTTTGCTCTAATTCTGTTTCACTATTTTCATACGTGGGAAGTGGTTTTTCACATTTGGGACCAGTGGCCTACATTTAAAAATTTAAATCAGTTTTTGAGGGGTCAGGGGACCAAAAAAAAAAAGAATCTCTCTGATATGGTACATGTGGTTCACCATACCTGTACTTCACAATAAAGAATAAAATGGATTCACTGGCCTATCTGCAGGGCACTCCCTGGGAGTCCTTTCAAGCTGTCACAGTCAGACCTATGGAGACCATTGGTTCCTTCTTTTTCGTTTCACTTTAAAATAAAAGTCATTGTCATAAACAGATAGCTAAGTGTTAATGTCTCTTTCACCTGGAAAGAAGTAACCTGAAACACCTGACCAGAGGACCAATCAGGAAACAAGACTTTTTCAAATCTGGGTGGAGGGAAGTTTGTGTGTGAGTCCTTTGTTCTGATCTTCTGCCTGTACGCTCTCTTGGCTATGAGAGGATTTCTATCGCCTGCCTTTCTAATCTTCTGTTTCCCAGTTGTAAGTACAAAAGATCAGATAGCGATTTATATGGTTTTTTTTGTATTTACATGTGTGTAGTTGCTGGAATGTGTTAAATTGTATTCTTTTTGAATAAGGCTGTTTATTCATATTTCTTTTAAGCAATTGACCCTGTATTTGTCACCTTGATACAGAGAGACCATTTTTAGGTATTTTTTCTTTCTTTTTATATAAAGCTTTCTTTTTAAGACCTGTTGGAGTTTTTCTTTAGTGGGGAACTCCAGGGAATTGAGTCTGTACTCACCAAGGAATTGGTGGGAGGAAGAAGTCAGGGGGAAATCTGTGTGTGTTAGATTTACTAGCCTGACTTTGCATACCCTCAGGGTGAAGAGGGAAGTACTTCTTCTGTTTCCAGGACTGGAAATAGAGAGGGTGGAATCCCTCTGTTTAGATTCACAGAGCTTGCTTCTGTGTATCTCTCCAGGAGCACCTGGAGGGGGGAAGGGAAAAGGTTTATTTTCCTTTATTGTGAGACTCAAGGGATTTGGGTCTTGGGGTCCCCAGGGAAGGTTTTTGGGGGGACCAGAGTGCCCCAAAACACTCTAATTTTTTGGGTAGTGGCAGCTTTACCAGGTCCAAGCTGGTAACTAAGCTTGGAGGTTTTCATGCTAACCTCCATATTTTGGACGCTAAGGTCCAAATCTGAGACTAGGTTATGACAGTCATCCAAACTGAAAGTATGTGTTTGTGCTTTGTTTCTGGAAAACCAATCACATTTTTAAAGCACAATATAAAAAAAAACTTGACAGCCTTTAGGCTAATGGTGCACTGAGACACAGCCTATCATGCTGAGTAGTTCTGTCTCTGAGTTTCCTTGTACTACACCTATCTGTCTGTTGTCTCTTGCCTTATACTTAGATCATAAGCTAAGAGACTGTCTATATTGTTCTGTGTTTGTTCAGCACCTAGCACAATGGGGTCTGGTTCATGACATGGGCATGTAGGTGCTACAGTAATATAAATACATAATAATAATAATTTATTATTATTATTATTTTCTAGTCATAGGTTTTTTTAAAGCACAAGAGATGCTCAGAGAACCTCAGCTGGAAGATGCCATATGAGCCAAAAGGCAGAAAAAAATAAACATTGTAACTAAAAAGTAGGCAAATGTAATTTCTTTAGTTGTCACCAGAAAACCTAAAGTGTGATTTCTTTCAGGGCAAATGTTTGTTGCAGCTGAGTTAAAAAAAATAAAAATTATGGAAAGACAGGTGCAAAATTTGGGCCAGATGTCACTTCTGTTGAAGTCAGTGAAAATCTTTCCAGTGCAGGGCTGCCAGAGGATTCAGGGGGCCTGGGGCAAAGCAATTTCAGGGGCCCCTTCCATTAAAAAAAGTTGCAATACTATAGAATACTATATTCTCGTGGGGGCCCCAGTGGGGCTAGAGGCCTGGGGCAAATTGCACCACTTGCCCCCCCTTTCTGGGCAGCCCTATTCCAATGACTTCAGTGATGGTTGGATCATGGACTATATCTGTAATGTAGGTGTAGTAATGGGTTAAAACTTATAGACCGGTGCTCTAATGACAAGATGAACAGGAATTGAAAGCAAAAGCTGCTGCAGGTTGTGAGGTGTGGTGCCTTGCACACAAAAGAACGATGTAAATGTTGATTTCTCTAATCCAAATCTCATATGAGCTTTATTTTTCTGTGCTGCAGTCTTTGTTGCAGGTGGTCCTGCGCTGAAGAGAAGGGAGATGACAAAGAACAGAAATTAATTGAGGTATATGAGATGAGGTTTGATTTTACATTCAGCGTATATGCATATATACTGCCACACAAGCCTTGAGCAATCAGGAATGTCATCTGTATGTTTGTGAAGCTTCCTGAATGCTATATAAGGGAGGTGGCGATGTGAAGAGACACACCGAGCATCCATTTGATTTTAATAAAACATTTCTTATGTTCCAGGGGAAGCTTTACTGCACACAGATGCTTAGCTGCTTCTATGAAAAATCTATTATTTTTCCAGTGTGGGGGGAAAGGGTATGACAGAGAACACATACAGACATACATAAGCACAGACCCAGATACCCACACACACTTTTTGCCTGTCCAAGAAGGCAAATTTATATTCAACAGAGGGGTGAGGAGAGAGGCATGGGGCACAGTCATCTGTCTGAAGAAGTGGAGCTGATAGAGGAGTCCCATAAATTTAAAAATGGTGAGGAAATAGAAGAGGAAGTCACCTTCTTCATAGTTTCTCTCTTGCTGTCTCTCCCTTTTTTTATTACTAACCTCACTGGATTTTGTACAAGGACATTTTTAGGTCAGAGCTGTTTTTAATTAATACATTTTCCTCTCAATAACAGAAACCTAAAAAAGGAAAAAAAGGCTTCTTGTAATTCTCCTTAAGTGGAATCCCCTGTTCAAAGTATGTCAGATAGTGATCTCATAAACAGCTGTCAATTCTGGCAGGTGGCAAGAAGCCTAGAATGTACTATTCTTAGATCAAGAAAATATAAGTAGGTCAAGTTACAGTGGTTCTTGTAAACATCATCTCCGCAAGAATCAAAAACTGATACAAGGTCAGAAAGTTCTACTAAGCTGAGTACAGAGAGGAAAGAATGACAGGGTAGATTTAGTCTTAAAATATCCATCCTTCTGTCTAAACTCAAACTTTACCAAATTAGTTTTGTTTTAGATTCTGGCTGCAACGGAACAGTCTGAGAAAGTTTTACGCCACAGAGCCTTCACTAAGTAAATCGGGACAATGCTTTGGAGAGGTTTTGTTTATTTTAGCAACCTAAAGAAAAGCCAAAGAGATCAAACAGACCAAAAAGGAAATTGCATCTTGATAACTACTTAATGCTTGCTAGCAAAATGTAATGCCTGAGGACTGTAACAACCATATTAATTACAGCACTTCAGAGTCTTATTTTATTATATCTATACCGGTGCTCCTCTAAATGCTTCACCTGCCTCTGGAAATTTAAAGTTTAGCTCTTCGCAGGCACTGTTGTGATATAGCCAAGAACTACAGACGCCAATCTACAGATGGGGAAACTGAGGCACAGTGAAGTCCAGGGTCAGACTGCCACTCTTGCTCAGGTTTGATTAATCTCCTCATAGAGTAAGGTACTAATTAGCAGAATAAGGGTGGCAAAAATTGTCTTTAAGTGGTTTGCCCATGGCTGGTCAATGGCAGAGACAGGATTAGAATTCAGAAATGCATAGTTCCTAGTCTTATTATCAGGCCAGACCACAGTCTTTTTTTCTGCAGAAATTAACTGTTTTTTCTTTCATTTCTGGTGGTCACTTCCATAAATACAATTAGCTGTGATCTATCCTCTTACCTACAGGGTTTTTTTTATTAGTGCCCATCACCATTGTATCTAAGCCCTTATCCATCGTCTCTCACTTTCCCATCCCGGTCAGTTTCCCAACACATTTTGAGCTACTTATACCTTCTGGTTGTGCAATATCTGGCCAGAACTGTAGGAGCACAGGGCTGCCCATGTAAGGCTGCCTACCCAGAGCAAGTCTTCCGAAAAGGAGGAGTTAGGGGCAGGAACAGACTGAGCAAGCTGGTCAGCAAGGCAGGCTGGTTGCACAGGAAAAGAGTATGTTGCACCTCTTAAAGTGCTGTAGCAAACTACTCCCTCTGCACAGCCAGGGAGCTTCAGGAGTCAATGTGCCTCTGGAACAGAATGCCTCCTGATGCTCTGGCTGGGGTGGTGCAGTTCTGCACTGCCTCTAACTATGGACTGTGGCTAAATGCTATGTGCACCATTGAAATCAATGGGAAATGGCCACTGACCCAACACTTCCTTACTGGGAGGAGATGGATTCACAGCCTTCAGGATAACCAAGCATTCTGCACAGCGTGAAGCATTCAAACGCATTTACAAGAATATACCATCAACAAAATTCCAAGGCTGAAAATAAAGTTAATGCTGTTATTCAGCTCCTGTTATCAGTTCTAATAGACACACTCAGCCTTGACTAGGCTTGTACAGAGAGTTAGCAAATTCTCACCTCTTGCTTCCTTTTTCATGGCCATGTATTATACCTCCTGCTTGCTCCTCAACATATAGACCTAATAGGAACATTTGCAAATTGAAGTATTTTAAATTATTTTAAGTTTATGGTAATCTTTCTTTTCCACAGTGAATTGGATGCAGATTTTAACCCGGCCTGCTTTCATTTATTTTCAGGCTTTATTCCATATTTTATCTCTTTGCTTCTGGGCTGTTCCCAGCAAACGTCTTAAATCTTTTTCTAGTTTCTTACCCATTAAAATTTTGTTTCTATTCTTAGTTCTCTTTGGTGTCATGTTATACCTTAGGGATCTCCTCTCCCTAGATCAGATATTACCTAACTTCTTCTCAAGCTTGCATTTCAATAGGCATGAGACCCTTTTCAAGTAATGTTCAGCTATGCATTCTCAACTGTTATTTTTTACTTACAGACATAGAAAACAGAGATTAATGTTCCAGACCTTTATAGTCACGTTGAAAGAGGCAATGATACAGGAACATCAGTCGCTATTTTGCATGTGTAGGGATCACCCTGTGCAAAAGGGAAACTGCATGAGACAGAACTTCTGTATTTAATGGCAAAGGTACAAGCAAATATCACTCCAGAAGGATGTTTCAAAGTAATCCAGATGGACAAGTCACCATGAGAAAAATAAGCAAAATCTTTCTGTGACTGATACTTATACTACTATTATAACTGAATCAAGTGACCTAGTTACAGCAGGTTGTTTCTTGCCCTCATTAAAACATAGTTAAAATTGTAGCACAGTTGAGATCTAACTGTAACCCAGAAACCCAATTAAAGTCTTTGACAGTCCAGGATTTTCATATGGATTTTCACAGAGCTGCCAACTCTTGGGGATTTTATTATTAGTCACATGATATATAGTGTTTTCCCTTAAAGTTCCAGTTCTTAGAGTCATGTTATTACATCATAAATGTCAGGTTTCATTTTAAACAAAAAATAAGTTTCTAGCCTTCATGGTTGCAGAGAAAAACTTCAAAATATGAATCTTCAGGGCTCAGAAACCTGAAGGCAAATAAAGAGAATTCCAGATTTATTTATTTTCAAATCTCATGATTTGTTGAAGTCTTGAGGTTAGCAATACTGTGATGATGAGGTCCCAGGTAGCACCTAGTCACAATACAGCTTTTTAAGGGGAGGGGCAACTGTGCTGTAACCAGCTGCCCTGTCTCAAATGTAGTTTTAGTGTAGATGAGACCTACAGGCAGATGTACAGGTGAGTCAAACAAAGCAACTTCAAGTAACAGAAATAAATACAGACTCAACTCAACTACAAGAATGTGCAATTCTGGAACTTTTGTGAATATTAAAGAAAATGATGCCAAAACAGAGATTGGAGTGACTGAGAGGATCACAGCACAAGTGGCTAAAATTCTGCTGATGCGCAAACAAAAACCGGCTAAGGTTAAACCTGATAAAGGTCAGCTCATCTGTGGCAAATTCGACAAACAACCTTGTTCACAAGTCAGAGGGGTTAAAGTGTGGCCCTTTCCTCAAGAGCAGGTTATTACTCCAAGTTTTCATAGTGAACATGGAAATTGCTAGTGGTGGGAGACGTCAAATTGAATCCCTTATTAATTTGCACAGGAAAGAAGCAAGTGATTATTGGCAGAGCTCACTGCATCAGGTGATGATGCAGCTGTTCAAAGTGCTGCCTAGTTGTCCTTTTTGAATCTGCTTATAATTGTGTTTCAGGATCAAAGGTTTAACTTAAAAAAATTAAACCTCTAGCCTTTATAGTTGCAAAGATAACCTTCAAAACATGAAACAAACGTATATCAATGCAGCGATGTCCGCCCACATCTACAGACAGGCTGAAACAATCACTCTGGCCTGGTCTACACCTGGAACTTAGTTTGATCTAGCTACATTGCTCAGGTCTGTGAAAAATGTCATGCCCTGTGTGATGTAGTCAGGTCAGCCTAACCCCCAGAGTAGGCGCAGCTCAGTTGATGGAAGAATTCTTCCATCAACCCAGCTATCTTCTCTCAAGAGAGTGGATTTACTACAGTGTCTACACTACAGCAGTATAGTTGCAACATGGCAGTTGTACCGCTGTACTGCTTGCAGTGTGACCATCCTCTCTGAGAGAGGTACAGATAACCACATTCATTTCAATGGAGTGTTAACTCTGAAGCTTTAATGACATCAACATTGTTAAAGAATGAAAAGCAGAATAACACATTTCCCTACCATTGTGTGATGTAGTGGAAGATATTGCAAAGAAGTGTAGTGGGATAGGTAGTTGTTGTCAAGATTTGATGGGGTATGGAGTGGCGAACTCAACCCCAGTTGCCAAATTTAAGGTCACCTCTGCCCTTTCCAAGACAAAAAAGAGAAGGCACATCCCGTCCTGGGTAGCAGGAGGCATGTGTACCCATTTGCCAAAACCTCTGTCTTTTATTTTAGCAGCTTCTCTGATGCTATGACAGGAATCGGCAGAAAGCTGAAATGTGAGAGTATGGCTGCAGCATAAAATATATTGAATCAACGTATTTAAAAAAGAGGTACTGTATGGATCACGCTGCTCTGGATTATGAGTGAAAGGACGGGATCAGTGCCACATTAATCAGGCCTCTCTGCTGCATAGGTCATTCAAACCTGGCACATCATTTGAAACTAATGTTCCTCATAGGTCGGGGGCACTAGTAACTTAGTTAACAGTTAGTTTAAATAATTTAACTACTATAAGTTATATATATGTACTTTTATATTTTGACTTTGTATTTATTGAAGAATACATTTTGGATTAATTTAATTTTTTAAATAGTCACCAAGTTTGGGAAAGGAAGAGGGCTAGTGTGCAATAAAAGTTAAATTAGCACAACCTGACATTTATGGGAAAGTAACCTAAACAGCTGTTTCATAGATTCATAGAGTCTAAGTGAGAAGGGACTACTGTGATCATCTAGTCTGACCTCCTGAACAGCACAGAGCATAGCACTTCCCCAAAATAACATCTTTTAGAAAAACATACCATTTCTGATTTAAAAATTGTCAGTGATGGAGAATCTACCACGACCCTTGGTATATTGTTTCAATGGTTAATTACTCTTACTGTTAAAAAATTATGCCTTATTTACAGTCTGAATTTATCTAGTTCCTACTTCCAGACATGTTATATCTTTCTCTACTAGATGGAAAAGTCCATTACTAAATATTTGTTCCACATGTAGATACTTATAGAGGGTAATCAAGTCACCCCTTAACTTCTCTTTGTTAAACTAAATAGATTGAGTTCCTTGAGTCTGCCATTTTAAGGCATGTTTTCTAATCCTTTAATCATTCTTGTGGCTCTTCGCTGAACCTTCTCCAATGAATCATCATCCTTCTTGAATTGTGAGCACCAGAACTGGACACAGTATACAGCAGCAGTGCACTAGTGCTTACTATAGAGGTAAAATAATTCCTCTATTCTTAGTTTAAATTCCTCTGTTTAGGCATCCTAGGATTGCAATAGTTCTTTTGGCCACTTCGTCACCCTGCGTGCTCATGTTCAGCTGATTATCCACCATGACCCCCAAATCTTTTTCAGAGTCACTGCTTCTCAGGATAGAGGCTCCCATCCTGTAAGTATGGCCTACATTCTTTTTTCCCACATGCATTCGTTTACAAGTAGCCATATTAAAATGCATATTGTGTGCTTGTGCCCAGTTTAGCAAGTGATCCATATTGCTCTGTATAAGTGACCTGTCCTCTTCATTATTTACCAACCCTCAATTTTTATGTCATCTGCAAACTTTATTGATGATGATTTTGTTTTATTCTCTATGTTTAATAAACAAAGAGTGGGACAGAATCCTATATACACCTTGTCACTCAATCAGAGGGGCTTGAAAATGCCTCATTAAATAAAATACATCCAGCAGAGACTAGTTTCCTGCTTTTCTGTGGCAATGTGGCCTGATAAATAACTAGCAGTGCTGAAGATGTGAGAAGCACAAGTGTGACACTGGACTCATACTGTGGGCGTACCCCTGCCTAATCTTAATATAGAACTAGATGAGTGACGTTCTGAAATGCATACTAGGACACCCACACCTGGGTTTACCATTTCAGTACTATCAAACAACTTCAAATCACAAGTCTCTCCGCCCCAAGAAAACAGTTGGTAGCTAGTGCGCTAGAATGTGCTAAATGATTAATGCTACCTAGGTGGTGCATCCGCTCTCATACACTAAAAAACTGTGGATGGGAAACAGCATCCTTTGAAAAATTAATAAACCAGCTAAATACAACCTGGCTAAAAACAAGAGGCCCATTTTTCAGTTTTCCATTCCTGCACTGAGCAAAGGAATGGAAAAGGGAGGAGAAGGAGGTGGGGGACATGGCTTTAAGCTACCTTAGTGCTCTGCCTTTGGAGCTGCTGGTGCCCCAAGCAGTTAGTCTCAAGGCTGTGATTACTTATGTTCCATTTTCCATGCCTCCAAGGAGTCCTGGGTAACTGAGATTAACCATAGGGCAGTTTACTGTGGCTACCTTTCCTACACAGGGGGCTTGGGAATAGTGCCAGAGCAGAATCCTTAAACCAGCCCTCAGTTCAGAGCTTGGACTGGGTAATTCAACCTGCTTACTTTGTGTTTGGCGCAGGCTTGCACTCCAAAGTCTCAGCTTTCATTTGAAAACCAAACTTTCTAGCTGTTGCAGCAAAACCCTGAAAATGTGACTTGAGTGTCAGTATGTGACTGATGCTGTGATGTGTGCTTGAGTCTGCTGAGAGCCTGAAGTCAGCGAGGGTATGAACTTTCCTCTTCACGTCAAAGAGGTGTTAATTCAGGTGCCAAATGACAAAATGTCTCAATTGTTAATCATTTCACTGCTGCTCAAAGACCCACCACCGAATTGCTGCCGAAGAATGAAGAGGCACGGTAGAGCTGCTGCTGAAGCGCTGCTGATTGCGGCTTTATCTTTTTTTTTTTTCTCCGCTTCACCGCTTGGGGCAGCAAAAAAGCTGGAGCCGGCCCTGCCTACAGACTATGCAAATACCTGTTCTCAATTTCAGGTGACATTGTAAATAAGAAGTGGGCAGCAGTATCTCCCGTAAATGTAAACAAAGTTGTTTGTCTTAGTGATTGGCTGAATAGGAAGTAGGACTGAGTGGACTTGTAGGCACTAAACATTGTTTTGTTTTTGACAGCAGTTATGTAACAAACAAAATCTACATTTGTAAGTTACACTCACCAGGCTACTGTGTTTGGACTCTGGGTCCGTGTGCTTTTTTACGCATCATTTGGTCACTGGGTAGTCTCTGGCACACTTCCTTGGCACAGACTCTCACTCTGATGGCTCTCATTGGAAGTGGGGCCCCACGGCAATCTTGGAGCTTAGGCACATCCTTCCCCAAAGCTCTACTTCAAGGCCACTCTTGTTTACAGCTCCAGTCCTCAAACCATCACACCTGATCAGTTCACCACCCTGGAAGACTTTGCTTGGATGAAATGGCGCAGTATGGAAACTTGTATATTTACAACACAATGGCAAAAACAGTCAAGTTTAAGCACCTAAATCCATAATTAGCCACCTAAATAAAAGTGACTTGATATTGCTGAGCAACCCCAGCTCCGACTGACTTGAACTGGAGTTGGATTGCTCAGCACCTCGGCAAATCAAGACATTTTTATTTAAATGCCTTAACACAGATTAAACTCAGGAGTGGAGGCCCCCTAAAAGTGGGGGACTGCTGGTACCCGAACCATGGCCCCATCCCCTGTGCTGCCCCTTGCCATGAGGTCCTGCCCCCACCACCCCTTCTCCCTGAGCCCCCACCCTCACACTGCTTCTATTCCCCAAGACCACCCCCCAGCTTGCTTCTCTCCACCCCCTCCCACCCTGTCGCTCGCCCTTACGGCTGGTAAAAAGTGATGGGGCCATGGCCCTCTGGACCCAGTTTCAGCACCCTTGATTAAAGTGTCTAAATTTAAGATCTATATTTGGCTATATGCAGCCATATGTAACACTATAAATCCTCATTTATTTCACCAAATAATTAATGTCTTTTTGATTTCTTCTGATGTATTTCTCTACTGCAAGGGAAGATTTTAGTTGCAGTCCTCAGGCCATATATGAACTCATTCTCTTGACAGGAGACTGGAGCTGTAAACTAAGTACATTGTGAGCTGACCCTTTGTAGCTACATTTATTAATACCATACGAGGAAATGAAGGTTTTCCTTCAATAAAATGTTATAGTGGATTATTCTCCTATACCTTTGGGGGGTTCATCTAACCTTTCTAATGTTTCCTGACATAGCCTTGTCGTCTGAAGGAACACTTAAACCGAACTTTAGCTGAAATATTAAACCACAGCTTCTCCACTGTAACAATAATTCATCCAAGCAAGTCCTTCTGAAGTCAGATAATGTCCACCTGG
Organism: Gopherus flavomarginatus; assembly: GCF_025201925.1. Classification (NCBI taxonomy): domain Eukaryota; kingdom Metazoa; phylum Chordata; order Testudines; family Testudinidae; genus Gopherus; species Gopherus flavomarginatus. Next base: position 335,982,451 of record NC_066617.1, read on the forward strand.
CCCTTAATGAGCTCTTGTAGCCGAGAGTGACAGGTATTCTGCTGTCTGTGAAATAAATACAAGTTATGAAGTGGTTACCAAGGGAATTTTATAGTGTAAAGAGATACGGTAGCTATGGCAAAAAGATATCACAGCCCTATTATTCACAGTGTGTGTTTGCTGCAAGTTGTATTTTTGTTGTCTTTCAGGCTTATGGAACAGAACAGTCTGGGAAAGCCAAGTCACATACGTATGTTGAAATAGGCTCAATGTGAATACATATAATCACAAGCAGCAAAGAAAAGGATGCTTTGAATGCAGTTCTAACCAAGTACTAAAAGGTAACCTCTCTCTGGGATTCTGGAAGAGAGGATGCCACAAAGATTGATTAGTCATTACCCTTCAGGAAATTATTTTTAGCTTTACCCTTTTGTGACAGGAGCAGTTAGCCAAAGTTTGGGGCCCTGCAGGTTGTTTACGTTAGAAGGAGAAATTGATGACTGGGTCAGGAGCTTCTTTGATGCAATCCTGTTTATTTACAAAGAATATGCCAAGTGTCTTTCTTGAACACCAACAGAATGAAACAGCAGGGGCAGTTTCTTTGCTCATAGCTCCAAGACCCTTTCATCCAGTACTCAGCCCAATAAGTTCTCTCTCTCTCTCAGCTTTTCTCAGGACCACGCTCCTGGTGCTTCCTGGCTGCCTTTTCTCTCAGCTTCTCTAGTCCTTCTGCTGTTTCTTTCACTGAAACACAAACATACGCGCACACACACAAACCAAAATAGCCAGCAAAACCTGTCTGCCTACATATGCCATTGTTTTTTGAAATTTCAGAGTAAGTGCCCCTCTATCTGCCCCTGTGTGGTGCACTCCAGGAGTGCCCAGTCAGGTCTCAGGTCTGCAGTCGTTACCTGTCTCTGGAGAAAGACTCTTATCCCATACCATTATGGCTGGAGGGTTTTAGGTCTGCGCAGCTTCCTTACACTGTCATATCCCTAGCAAGCTAGCCTGCCTAAAGGCCAGGGCCTATGTTTTGCTTTCTCTCTGAGGCTGTGAACAGTGTATTGCCAGCAGGCACAAGCTACCACACAGCTCTTTTAAAGTAAGCACATATTCTTAAGGTAACAGCCCTGAAAAGCAAACATAATAAAAACAGTACACAGATTTAAACCCACACTAAACGTACCAAGAGACAGCCATCAGTCTTATGGGGCCCCATTAGTTCAAAGTACTTCCAACCCTTCTGCAGGATTGGAGTCCTGTGATAGGATAGCTAGCTCATTAAATGAGATGGAGTACAATTTTCCTGCTCCAGTCTAGCTGTGCCCTATTTTGGTGTAATGAGGAGGGTGGGGCTTCCTCTTGGGAGTTGTAAATGGGCAGATGCCTCAGGGGGGGAGTTCAGAACCCAGTGTCCAGAATTCAGTGCTCAAGAGTTTAGAAAGGGAAAGAGTCCAGAGCCCTGAGAGCACAGAGAATGAGCAGAGCTGGGCCAAGTGCTTTAGGGAGGGGATGCCTCGAAGGATGGAATGGTGAGAATTCCCTGATTGAGCAGTGGAGCCAGACCAGGCTGCTGAAAATGGATGGCAGGGAGGCAGTCAGTTAATCAACTACAAACTTCCTCAGGCCAGAGAGTAATGGCTGGAGAGGGCTGAAGGCTCAGAACAGTAGAGGAAGATGCCTGCTGGCTTTCAGAGCTGGAAAGCTGAAGCCAGAGGGCTGGAGGCTGGGGAATGATGAGGAGTGAGTCCGCTGATGTCTCCAGGCAAGAGCTGGAATCCTATCTGGAAGAGAAACAGGGCAGAGAAACACCCCAGCTGGGGTGAGATGTGGTGAGAGATGCTGGAACCATCCCCGGGTGCTGGGATGAAGCACGGTGAGAGACCCTGGGGTCATGCTGGGAGCTGGGGTGAGAAATTGTGAGAGATGCTGGAGCTGTACTTGGGGCTGGACTGTTGAGATGAATGTACTGTTTGGTTTGTGCTAGAGGGATTCTGGATTCTTGTAGTGGGACTTTTAGTAATTAATAAACCCCACAAAAAGGGCTGTTTATATGCTCTAAAGGCTGTATTGAGTTTATCTGAAGAATCAAGAGGGAACCTGAGGTGAGGGGCCACTTGCAGGGCTTCCTTGAGGCGTGCATGTGAGGAGGCACATGTCAACAGGCTCCTTATGACAAAAGTTCATGTCCATTTGCTGGTTTAGAAAGAATGCCCTGTGTCAGTTCAGACTCAGCCTTTTTATGCTAAAAGCCATTTCTTTGTCTGAGTCTCTGGAAAACCCAGTTTGAACTAATATACACAAGTCTCCACAGGAGGTGGTACCCCTCTAGAACTGTTTAGTCTCAGTGACTTGCTTTAATCAACCACCACTGTTTTTTAGTGAGAAGCTGTGGTAACACTCTGCCCTCCCTCCCCCGATGGAATAAAACACAACTGTATGTAAAACATTCATAAATTTAATTCAGTGGGCCCCAAAGATACTGCCTAGAGTTATAATATCTAATATGGCCTGTGTTTCGAGTGGAGGCCACTTTGTTTCAGCTACATGATTATATTAAAGAGCTTAATGGCAATCTTCACTGAAGAACATTGGTTACGCCTCCCAGTTTCAAAGAGGTTTGACCCAACCCTTCACATTATTTATTATTCATTCAATGCAAGTGTATTTAGGTGCGTTCCAGGGAGGAAGACATAGTCTGTGCCCCAGAAGTCTTACAAAGTTGTCACTAAGCTGAAACTGGAGAGTCCTGGGCTCACATAGTTTTGGCATAGAAGCCTATACAATGTATTTCTGCCTACGATCTCCTTCAAAGATATGTTCAATTCATTTCATGAAAAATATTTGTTGTGGAGCAGATGCGATGCTGATTCCAGTGGAAGGTTTTAACCTGGATGACTGTCCTTCTTCAATAGCCATCTCTTTGCAATGTGTGGATTCAGAATTTCTAAAGTCAGAACCAAGTCACCACATTACTCACACTGACTCTCATCAATCCAGACCACAAAGTCTTAACCACTCAGGTAGGTTAAGCAAGAAACAACCATAATAATAGGTGTCATAAACAGATAGTTAAGAGTTAATAAAACAGGAGTACTTCATGTCTCTTTGACTGTAAAGGGTTAACAAGTTCAGTGAGCCTGGCTGTCACCTGACCAGAGGACCAATCAGGGGACAGGATACTTTCAAATCTTGAGGGAGGGAAGTTTTTGTGTGTGCTGTTAGTGTTTGGTTGTTGTTCTCTTTGGGTTCTGAGAGTGACCAGATGTGCAACCAGGTTTCTCTCAAATCTCTCTGATACAGTCTCTTATATGTCCAGAATAGTGAGTACTAGGTAGATAAGGCGAGTTAGGCTTATGTTTGTTTTCTTTATTTGCAAATGTGTATTTGGCTGGAAGGAGTTCAAATTTGTATTTTGCTGAAAGGATTTTAATTTGTACTTGTATACTTAGGTTGGGAGGGTATTCCCAGTGTCTATAGCTGAAAGGCCCTGTAACATATTCCATCTTAAATTTACAAAGATACTTTTTACTGTTTTTTCTTTCTTTAATTAAAAGCTTTTTTTGTTTAAGAACCTGATTGTTTTTTTTATTCTGGTGAGACCCCAGGGGACTGGGTCTGGATCCACCAGGGAATTGGTGGGGAGAAAGGAGGGAAGGGGGAGAGAAAGGTTAATTTTCTCTCTGTGTTAGGATTGCTTTCTCTGTCAGGGAGAGTCTGGGAGGGGAAAAGAAAAGGAGTGGGGAAGGTGGATTTTCCTCTCTGTTTTAAGATTCAAGGAGTTTGAATCACAGTGATCTTCCAGGGTAACCCAGGGAGGGGAAGCCCGGGAGAGGCAACGGTGAGGGAAAGGGTTTACTTTCCTTGTGTTAAGATCCAAAGGGACTGGGTCTTGGGGTTCCCCGGGCAAGGTTTTGGGGGGACCAGAGTGTACCAGGCACTGGAATTCCTGGTTGGTGGCAGCGCTACAAGTACTAAGCTGGTAATTGAGCTTAGAGGAATTCATGCTGGTACCCCATCTTTTGGACGCTAAGGTTCAGAGTGGGGAATTATACCATGACACTAGGTGTTTTTTTAATACAATACAGTTTTCTCATATTTTCTTTTGAAGATTCTAGGAAGAAATTTGACCTAGTGCAATGGTTTTATTATCCATGAACAGTATTTAAGCAGAGGGCTGCAGAGAGTCATTTATCATATGGAAAAAGTTATAGTTTGATCTCTGTGGGTGTTCAGAGCCTTTGAAAATCAGGTCACAGACATAGTGTTAAATTAAGGCTCTGTAAAAAAAACAAATAACTTTGCTGTATTTAAAAAACAAAACAATAAAATGTCCTTTAATTATGAGTGCAGCAGCTCAAAGCTTATTCTTTCTGCCTTTTTGATGTTTTACTGAAATTGTTCCAAAGATTTTGCAACTATGAAGAGTAAAACTGATAAGTGGAAATAGTTCCACTTATCTGGTGACCTTTTGTCACCTAGACCCATCCTGTGTTTGTAAGAGCAGGTAAGGCACAAGTGACAAATTGAATAAAGGCTTAATTCAAAATCCATTGACATCAATGGAAGGCAGTGAGCTTTGGATCAGGACTTAGAAGAAGGGTATTTTGCAAACTAGTCTCTTCTAGCACACTCACAAATAAAAATCACACTAAACCTGAACTTTTGCTTTATTGGTAATTTTAGATTTCTCAGGAAACATAAGAGCAGCCATACTGGGTCAGACCCAAAGTCCATCTAGCCCAGTATCTTGTCTTCCGACAGCGGCCAATGCCAGGTGCTTCAGAGGGAATGAACAGAACAGGTAATCATCACCCTGTCACCCATTCCCAGCTTCTGGCAAACAGAGACTAGAGACACCATCCCTGCCCATTCTGGCTAATAGCCTTTGAGGGACCTATCCTTCAGGAACTTATCTTGTTCTTTTTTGAACTCTGTTATAGTCTTGGCCTTCACAACATGCTCTGGCAAAAGTTCCCCAGGTTCCCCAAGTTGACTGTGCATTGTGTGAAGAAATACTTCCTTTCGTTTGTTTTAAACCTGCTACCTATTAATTTCATGCGGTGACACCTAGTTCTTGTGTTACGAGAAGGCATAAATAACACTCCTATTTTACTTTCTCCTCACTAGTCATGATTTTATAGACCTCTACCATATACTCCCTTAGTCATCTCTTTTCCAAACTGAAAAGTCCCAGTCTTATTAATCTCTCCTCATATGGAAGCTGATCATCTGGTTGGATCTCCTGCATAACACAGGCCATAGAATTTCACCCTGTGATTTCTGAATCAAGTCCAGTAGCATTTGGCTGAGCTAGAACATATCCTTAAGCAAGTTACAAAATTTTGATTCAATATCTCCAAGTGATGGAGAGTATCAGAGGGGTAGCCGTGTTAGTCTGGGTCTGTAAAAGCAGCAAAGAATCCTGTGGCACTTTATAGACTAACAGATATTTTGTAGCATGAGCTTTCGTGGGTGAATACCCACTTTGTTGGATGCAATGAAGTGATGGAGAATTCATCCTTTGGCAAGCTTGGGTACCGGTAACTCTTTGAAAAACTTCTGTAACCACAAACCAAAATGAGGTTAACCCCAAACATGCCTAATTTAAGATTTACACACAGAGCAAGGAGAGCGCTCCAAATTAAAAACGAGGCAATTGTTTGATATCTAACATTTTTATTTATATAGTTGTATTTACTATATTATTTTCCTGTTGGGGGAGGTAATGTCCTAGATCACTGTCTGAAAAATACATTGACTTCCTTTTGTCTTTCATCTTCCTTAATGCACTGTTACTTCTGTTCTTTCCTTGCATCACTCTGCTTAGGAAGTCCTTATATTTGGAAAGGGGTCTGCCTGGATGGATGCTGATGCACCTGCTGAGTCTCATTAGGGATTAGGATAATAGGGGGTATCGTTATCCCAATAGCTCCATTATTTCCTTATTTAGCATAATATCTCTTTTGTGTAACTACTAACAATAATCATCATTATGTTCAGGTTTATTTTCAGTCCAGCTGTACCTTTTTGCAGTCTATGCACAAGCTCCCTTACCAATCCTTAGTGGAACTATACAAGTTTCCATACATTTTCCCATGCTCTCTGTGCATCAGAGGTTAGTGAATTACTCCCACATGAAATTATGTATAGATTTCTACCTACATCAATCTCTGGCAGGTATTCCTGAGAAAAGATGGAAGCAGTGGGTGGGGGGGGGAGGAGGGCACTGCCAGTTCCTCAGGTGGTATAGAATCATAGAATATCAGGGTTGAAAGGGACCTCAGGAGGTCATCTAGTCCAACCCCCTGCTCAAAGCAGGTCCAATACAAACTAAATCATCCCAGCCAGGGCTTTGACAAGCCTGACCTTAAAAACCACTAAGGAAGGAGATTCCACCACCTCCCTAATTGGCATAGCTCTTTTGACTGGCCCATGGTTCGTTTGTGTGAACTGCACACTGTAGTTTAAAGAAGGCAAATTTGGCTGATTGTTTTTTTCATACCCTGCCCTCCCTGTTCCCTTTGAAGCAGCTGGGACCCTAGGCTTGCCAGGATGGAGCAATCTGCAGCCATCCTCAGGGGAAAAAAATGCTCTTTTTACTATCTTCTATCTGCACAATTGTACAAGGGCCAGGAACAATCAAGCCCTTAATGTATACCTGGTTCAGTGTTCACTTTTTCTCTGTTCTTTTAAGCATATTGATGAGGTCTGATGGTGTCCAGTATGTATTTCCTAGGAACTCTGTGTAACCGTTGCCGGTTCTGTGTTTATACAGAGCCTACAACAAGAGGGTCCAGGTCCATGACTAGGGCTCCTTGGCACTAGGGCGATACACATAATAATAAAAGAGAGCTGAACACAGTGTGCGTCCCTTCTTAGTCAGCCATTCCTGCAAGAGCCTGACCTTATGCCATTCCAATGCTGCATCAATCAGAGCAAGTGACATCTTATTAAAAATCCTAATCAAAATCCAGACATTTATTTTATAAATATTTCATTGATTGTAAACAGTTGCTCTCTGGTGGCGATGCTAATAGCATTGCCCCAGTCTGCTGGGATTCTCATTTCCCTAATGCATGTTATGAGCACCACAGCTCTCCTGTAAACTGCCTCTCACCTGCATTAATAATAAGCAGCAAGGGCTGTCATCATCCCTCGGTATAATTTTGTGTCTTGTTTCACTCATCCTCAAAGCATCTACAGAGGAGTCAAAAGGTGTGAAACCCTGGGGAATGGACTGGGGAGGAGGAAATGCAACCCTAGGGTAGATTTGGATTGTGGAATCCAATCATACCATGACCAAAGGACAGGAGCAGAGGGAAAATTTCGAGCTGAAATTTTGGTTTGGCATATGGTAAAATTTGAGACCGTTTGCAAAATTTGTATCTGGGTTCCATTTTCAACATCCTTTAAAGTTCAGTGCAGACCCATTGTCTGTGGCAAGAGACTGTGCCCCGGTGTGTTCTAATCTATAATTTTTGCCCTGGCCAATCTCTAATATCTAAGCACTGTCTGCAAACCACATTAATTTGTTAACTGGTAACATACAGGGAGAAGAGGATTGTTTATTTCAATATTTAGATACAAATCTTCAGTTCACATCATTTGGGGCAGCATGTTTCATTTCAGACTTCATGCATCTCACTCAGGGTAAATGAACTATGACAGTAGACAAGCATTAAAATACACTCTCCCCCCATGACTTTATCTCTGGGTGTAGCTAAACACTTGAAGGATGGCAGAGGGAGGAGAGTGACTGCTGAGCTAAGCTCAGCTCCATCCTTGCTTTCCTTCATACCACTAGAACCTGAGCCTACTTCATGTTAGATCACGAACATGACACAATGCCACTAGTTATAATTAGGGCCTGCTCCTGCTCCAATTAAAGTCTATGGTAAAAACTGACCTTAGTGGGAGCAGGATGAGACCCTTACGGTATGTCTACACTGGGATAAAAGTCCTGCTGCACGGCTACAGATGGCCAGGGCTATACAAGTTCAATGTAGATGTTCAGGCTTGGGCTGGAGCCCATGCTGTGAGACCCCTGCGAGGGGGGAGGGTCTCAGAGCCAGGTCTCCTTCCCAGGCTTGAATGTCTGCACTACAATTTTTAGCCCTGCAGCCTGAAGCCTGCAAACCTGAGTCAGCTGACTCAGACTATGATACTCAGTGCTGTGGAGATTTTATCACAGTGTAGACATACTCTTAGTGGGCTAAGGAATGTGAGGCAGGCCTATAACCATGAACAGATGATAAATGTAGCTGACTGAAACATAGCTGCTTAAATTTAAGGTCATGTTTGCTATTGCATTTCATATTTCTCTCATTTATTTGGCTTCTGTGTTGCTATGGTTACTAGTTACTGTTGTTCAAAAAAATTCATTTCAGTCCCTCAGGGAAATACCGTATGTAGGCAGTTAACAAACAAAACCACAGAAATACCACATTATTTGTAGCAAAGATCTCCAGACTGGCTCAAATCTATTAACTGAATACTGCAGGTACTGAGGTAATTTCCCACTTGCTTTCAGCTCGTAATATAAATTATGATCTTTGCTGATTTTTCTGGAGCTATACCCATCTATACCAGCTGAATACCTGGCCTGGTAATTGAAAAGGCAATGTAATAATAATACTGTAATTAACCCCACTTTAGTGAGTGTTGTGAGATACTGGCCCCTCTGGTATTTGGTAGCGTGCTGTGTTTACCACAAGTTGTAGGTACGCACTCCAGGGAATCTCACATACTATATATTTTTAGGCACAAGTATTTTTCTAAAGCATCTAAGACTTTGGTTGCATCTGCCTTTCTCTCCATCTGCTAACTGTAAGTGCTGACAAACGAGGCAGTAGTCCACCCACTAAGGTGTTCAGTGGAGCAGCTCTGACTGCCATGCTATCTTTGTCCAGCCTCAGAGCCACTTCATAATTCGTCCAGGTGGCCTGAAGATGCCCCAACTTCTCACAGGCGTTCTCATGCATTTGCATTGCAGCAGGCAGTGGAATGCTGCTCGCAGCCATTATTAATTGGACTCAGTGCTTCCAGGCAGCCATAATAAAGAATTAAAGCACTAAAGAGCTGCACAGAGGGTGCCACTTGTGGTGCCCAACAGGAAGAAATGTAATTGGTCCCACAAAGCCCGTGAACTATGGTACATAGTTCTTGAGAGCTACCTACTGCAAACTTCTCTATTAACGACTTATATATATACTGACCCCTCATGTGTAAAGCACTTCTTTAGCACCCTGAGGACTAGGCTGGTCCATTCTGAGTCCAGAGAATACCTTACCTAGGGCTGCTTCAAACTAAAAAGTGCGATTTCCCTAGGCACAATTACTTCAATTACTGTAACAATAAAGATCAACCCAACAGCTCCTAAACCTGTCCTTAGGGCTGTGCAGTACTGGGGTATAAAGATATCAAAATATTTGCATTCACCTCTGCACTGTCCTCCTGCTGGGCATAAGCATTTGCCCCCATGCCTCCTGTTTGCAGGCTGTGATATATGCTCAGCCATGAAGAGAGGGAATGAGCTAGCTGGTTCATTACAACAATATAGGTACCATTAGCCATTCTACTATACAGTTCTTTGTCTCTGTTCCAGACTCTGGTTCTGCCCTGTGTAGCTGAAAGTGTGCAGTCAGCTCTTTCCCCACCCTCTAACATAGGGGTGGGAAAACTATGGCCTGGGGACCACATTTGGCCCTCCAGACATTTTAATCCGGCCCTCGAGTTCCCACCAGGGAGCATGGTCGGGGGCTTGACCCTCTCAGCACGGCTCCCAGAAGCAGTGGCATGTCCTCCCGCCGACTCCTATGCATAGGGGCAGCTAGGGGACTGTGCACACTGCCCCGCCACAAGTGCCGCCCTTGCGGCTCCCATTGGCTGGGAACCACAGCGGCCTGGCAGCTCCTTCCTGTAGGAGCTGGAGGAGGGACATGCCACTGCTTCTGGGAGCGGCTTGAGATAAGCATCCCCTAGAGCCTGCACCCCGACTCTCTCCCGTGCCCCTGCCCCAGCCCTGATCTCCCTTCCCACTCTCCAAACCCCTCAGTCCCAGCCCAGAGCACCTTCCTGTACCCCCAACCCCTCATCCCCAGCCTCACCCCAGAAGCCTTCACCCCCCTGCACTCCAACCCCCAATTCTGTGAGCATTCATGGCCCGCCATACAATTTCCATACCCAGATGTGGCTCTTGGGCCAAAAAGTTTGCCCACCCCTGCTCTAAGGGGTTTAAGTCAGAAGCCCAGTATTTATACTTCCTGAGTAGAAGCAGGAGGGGGGTTATAGTAATGTCAATGATGATAGGCACTCCAAAGAGGTGATAGAGTGTGGGGCCATAGCCCTCACCACATCCACATTGGCTGGCAAGCCAGAGTGGTGCAGACATTACGCCTCCATAACTGTAGGTCCCATTTCTAAGCATGGTCCTTGTAGCACCCTTGAGACATTCTATCTGCCTGTGTCCTCACAGTCAGAAGGCCTGTGGACACTGTCAGTGGTTCAATGCTCCTCTGAAGTCATCCTTGCAACATGGCTGAGGCTTATCCACCCACATAATAGCCCTTACAGTACAGGCTGAGTGTATCACGCTGCATTGGCACAGCAGTTGGTGGCTACTGTAGCCAGGATAAAAGGTATCAAGTATATTTAGGATACAGAGGTGAAATATAAGGATTAACTAATGTTGTAACACAGGACCTACAGGCCTCAGGCCTGTGAAATATTTAGCTTAGCAAAATTAGGCCTTAGAGCTTAGGCTAAGTTAGCATAAGTAAGTTAATAACAAAAGCTATTAGGCTTATGGCTATGTTGTGGTAAGCTGATGTTTTGAAATTAACTACTGAGTTTGGATAATAATGTCTACGAGAGACCAGTAGACACCACAAGAGGACTATTGGTAGCCAGGGATAAATGTTAGAGACTTCCTTAAGGGAACCCATTGGTACTAGGGTGATATGGTCACATACACGTTAATGAGTATCAGAGGAACTAATGAGTTAGTCTATGAAATATGGGTCATCCCAAAAGTAGTGGGGTGTGGAAGTTCAAATAAGGAAAAGGGGTTAAAACCTTCATAAATACGTATGGACTCCAGTGGGTGTCAGCATAACACATTATAAAAGCTGTTTCCTGGCCTGCATGCCGTGGTGGGGGGAGATACAAGGCTGGCTCACTGGTGATGATCATGAGGATGAGGACTAACATCCTCATCAACCCTTGTCGGTTTTTCCACAAAGCATAGTGTGAATAATGCAAATATTATGCATTCTGTATTGGTCTCTCTCTCTCCTTTACCAAACTGAAAGTGTGTGTATTGTTTGTTTGGTTTGATTGATAAAAGTCATTATTATAGAAGGAGCACTATGTATTCTCTGTTGTGCACCATGGGGTTCCCCTTTCTATTGATAACCTCTCTTCTATAGTCAATCTTGGGGGCTGAACACTTAGAACATCTTGGGGTGGGTAATTGGTTAAAGTACTCCATAACTATAGATAAGGTTACAGTACATAGTAACCCTGTGCAAACCTCTCCATGCAGCAAGTATTTACAGGCTGCCTTGTAAATGACTCTGGAGATTTAAGACGCTTGCATGACAGCTGTATGAGTTAGAGCTGAAAACCTCTCATATAGCAGTAGTGCTGATACAGCTGCTCATGAGGATAAAAATTGTATTTCTATGCGGTGCCAAAATGTTGTCTGTTACACACCAACCTTTTGTCCTGTAAGGGAACCAAATCTGTTCCTAGCATCCTGTTTGTAGTATGAAATCACCTTTTTGATAGTACAGCAGAATGTATTATACACAGTGACAACTACTCTGTCTCCAAAGTGTATAATGTGATGGCAACCCTTGCAGTTCTACATCTCCGGAACAAACTATTGCCTTAATGTTATGCAATATATGGCTAACAATTATAAGGAAAAAATCTAGAAAATTACAAGGATGATCACACTCCTCTTTTTGCCCCTGGTAAATTCTGTTAAGTAATGGGTGTGATGTCATACTCAAGAGCCACCAAATTCTTCCAGTGTAAAGAGTTGCACTGACAGCTTCTGAGGATCAGCTGCTTAATGAGTAACCATTCCAGCAGTGCATTACCTGCACTAGTGGCACATTGAAAGAGGAAGGATAAGGGTTGGTGGAAAAGGAGGGAAATAAGAAGAGGGTGTTCTTGTGTAATATCCATGGAAAGACAGGACACATTTAATTAGATTGCTAGAATTCCCTCTCAAGGTTTTAGCAGATGGACAATCTTCCTCTGCTTCAGTCTCAAGTGATACCCAGGGGAGAATTCAAATAGGAGGAAGTCAAATGGGTTGAGATAAAACAAGCAAACAAACAAGAAGAAAGCAACCCTGGAAAAGGCCAGGGACTGAACTTTAGGGGATGTTAGTGTGGGCTGCAGTGGGCTAGCAATAAAGGAAAGCATTTGGACAGACAGGAGTAGAATAAGAAGGGCAAGGTGTCTAAGACTCAAGCAAACTGTAGCAAGTGGTTGAAGAGGTTGTCATAGCTGATGCAATGCTGGAAGTTAGGAAGAATGAGAGGAGAGAAGGTTCCCAGGCCAGACTACAGAAAGAAGATCCTCTAGGAGATTCACTGAGCACAATTGGAAGGGCACCTTTGATTCAGCAAAATGGGTAAGACTGGTAGTGGAAATGATCAAGGGGGGTTGTTTGGGAGAGGAGGTTAGCTAAATAAGATGAGTTTCTCTGAAGATTTAGTACTATGGGCCTTGGTCCTGGTCCAAAGCCCATTGAAGTCAAAGAGAGTCTGTCTAGTGACTTGAATGGGTTTGAGATTAAGCCCTTGGACTGTAAGCCTCCTCTAATAAATTCATGAAGTTGCTCAACTTGATCTGCTGATAAAATGGTGTTTTTAAAATGAGCAGCTTAAGAAAAACATTGTTCATTTATTCTATTTGGTTTTAGGAAAGAGGTTTACTGTGTGAGCAGGTCATATGTTATTGATACTGCCTTATCAGGATCCTTGGGGTTTTGTTTTATTTTGATTTTTTTTCTTTTGCAACTGTTTTGGGAATTTGGTTTATCTAAATTTTTCTGTTTAGTTTTAGTTTGGATTACACTTGGGACATCCTCTGACTTAATCTGGATGAGTAAAATATGGTTACTTAGTAACATGAAATTGCTTCAATTAGCTAATTTTGTAGGGCACATATATTGTCTTGAGTGGCCTCTGACTGGGGCCATTGCCACGCAGGTGTATGGTGCCACAAAAAGGCACTCTTGCACTGGGTTACAAAGCTTGGTAATGCACAGGAGATCATTGGTGGCTTTGTACGCATGGGGTTCTCAAACTGTATTAGGGCAATTAACAGGACCCAGGTACCTCTTATTTGTCACCCCTTCAACCAGAGTGCAGAATTTATAAAGAAAAGGCCTATTCCTCCATGGTGCTCCAAGGGCGGGCTGGCTGGCTACCCAGCAGGTTTACAGACATAAATGCAGGATTGTTTGCAAAGGGGCACAGTGCTAGGATGTTTCTGAACTCAAGTCTATTTACCTTAATGGAGAAAGGATTCTTTGCCCCCATGTACATTAATGGCCTGGATACTGCTCCAGTTATCGGTGTGGACATTGCTCCAGTTATCCTGGGAGATCCAGCTTATCCCCTGCTTGCCTGGTGAGTGAAGCCATTCACAGGCTGCTTGGACAGAAGGAAGGAGCTGTTTTACCACTGCCTCAGTAGTTCCAGCATGGTAGTGGAGTGGGCATTTGGCCTTTTGAAAGGAAGATGGCCCTGTTTGTGGAATAGGTTGGAAGCAAGAGAAGAAACCGTGCCAAAGATCAGAGCAGCATCTTGTTTTTTTGCACTGATTGTGGGAGTAAGGGAGAAAGCCATAGCGATGAGTGGGAGGCTGAGGAGCAGAGACATGCTCAGCAGTTTAAGCAGCCAGCAGGGCATCCAAAAGGAAATGGAAACAGCTGGGGCAATCCTATTGGGCATGCTTCGTGCTCCTACTGTGAGTCTCAGGGCTGAAGATGTGCAGCTATACATTCAGCCATTAACCTGTGCAGGGGCATTGGGATGGATTGTGAGCAATGCAGTGTTGTTTATGGGCAGTAGAAGTTGAACACTGTGGCAGCCTTTACCTTGTGTCTGTGCCTAGATACTTTTGTAAAGCTCTATGAATTATTTAGAATCTATGGATTTTTCTATGTAAAATGCATTGACTCTGTAAATGAATTTTCAAGAGTTTTTGTTATTAAACACTGCATTATATAGCAAACCAAAAAAAAAAAAAAAGGAGAACAACAGAGAAACAAAAATTCCAAGTGCAAAAAAGAAAAAGAAAGAACTCAAGATTGAAAGTGACATCGTGCAGTGGAAGGCAGAGCACAAAAAGGGGATGGGGAATTCAGGTCACTGGTGAGTATATGCCAGCCTGTGCCTCGGCCTCGTCTTGTTCTTGGCCCTTCTGACGATGAGTGGCAAGCTATTAGGGGCCTTAGATGGCACAAAAGAGTTGGGCTCCCAGGTGTAGCTGATCTCACTGTTCTGAACTTGTCTGTGAAGAGAATGGCTTCTGGGAGCACTGCTGTAGCCATATAGCAGGACGGAGTTGGTGTTCCTAGTCCCCTGTATTGTCTAGGGCAGTGGTTTTCAACCAGCTGTACACAGATCTTCCAGGGCCTACATCAACTCCTCTAAATACTTGCCTAGTTTTACAACAAGCTACATAAAAAGGACTTGCGAACTCAGTACAAACTAAAATTTCATACAAAGACTTGTTTGTACTTCTCTATGTATCATGAACTGAGATGTAAGTACCATATTTATATTCCAGTTGGTTTATGATTATATGGTCAAAATGAGAAAGTAAGCAATTTTTCAGTAATAGTGTGGATGTGACACTTTTGTATTCTTATGTTTGATTTTATTAGCATATTGTTTTTAAGTAAGGTGAAACTTGGAGGTCCACAGACAAATCAGGCTCCTGAAAAGGGCATCATAGTCTGGAAAGCTTGAGAGCCACTGGTCTAGGGCTGCAGAATATGGCTGGGTCCTGGTTTACAGCACGGCATTGCCTGCTGCCCTAAAGGCTGTATGTGCTGCAACCGAGCATTCTGGCTCTGTATTGTCTCTAGAGTTCCGCTCCATCCCCCTGTCTTTTTCAATGGTGTCTTCTGCCATGACTACTCTATAGCTGGCCATTGTGACGCTGTCTCTGGCCACTCCAACAATCTCTCTGGAGAGCCCCATCTATTTCTCCCTCTCTGACCCCCAAGTTTGAGAACCACTGTTCTAAACTGAACATTCCCAGTCTTTTTAATCTCTACTCAAGTGGAACCTGTTCCTTAGTCCTTTTTGTTGCTCTTTTTTGTACTTTTTCCAATTCTAATACATCTTTTTGAGATGAGGCGACCAGAACTGAACGCAGTATTTAAGGTGTGGGCATACCATAGATGTATGTAGTGGTATTATAATATTTTCTGTCTTGTTATCTATCCCTTTCCGATGGTTTCTAACATTCTCTTTGCTTTTTTCACTGCCGTTGCACATTGAGTGGATGTTTTCAGAGAACTAACCACAATGACTTGAAGATTTCTTTCTTTAGTGATAACGTTTAATCTAGACCAGTGGTTCCCAAACTCTGCTTGTTCAAGGAAAGCCCCTGGCAGGCCGGGCCAGTTTGTTTATTTGTTGTGTCCGCAGGTTTGGCCAATCGCGGCTCCCACTGGCTGCAGTTCACCGCTCCAGGCCAATGGGGGCTTCAGAAAGGGCGGCCAGCCCATCCCTCGGTCTGTTCCACTTCCTGCAGCCCCTATTGGCCTGGACCAGTGAACCACAGCCAGTGGGAGCCACGATCGGCTGAACCTGCGGACGCGGCAGGTAAACAAATGGGCCCAGTCCAGTAGGGACTTTCCCTGAACAAGTGGTGGCCCAAGTTTGAGAACCACTGATCTAGACCCCATTATTTTGTATATAAGCTTGGATTATGTTTTCCAGCATGCTTTACTTTGCATTTATCAACAATGAATTTTTCTGCCATTTTGTTGCCCAGTCACCCAGTTTTGTGAAATCTCTTTGTAACTCTTCACAATCAGCTTTGCATTTAACTATCTTGAGCAATTTTGTATTATCTGCAGATTTTGCCACCTCACTGTTTACCCTTTTTTTCCAGATCATTTATGAACAGCACTGGTCCCAGTAGAGACCCTTAGGGGACACACTATTTACCTCTCTCCACTATGAAAACTGACCATTTATTCCTACCCTTTGTTTCCTATCTTTTAACCAGTTATTGATCCATGAGAGGACCTTCCCTCTGAGCCCAGGAATGCTTACTTTGCTTAAGAGCCTTTGGTGAGGGACCTTGTCGAAGACTGTCTGAAATTCTAAGTATGCTATATCCATTGGATTACCTTTGTCCATATGTTTGTTGACCCCCTCAAAGATTTCTAGTAGATTGGTGAGGCATGATTTCCCTTTACAAAAGCCGTATTGACTCTTCCCCAACATATCACATTCATCTACGTGTTTGATAACTCTGTCCTTTACTTTAGTTTCAACCAATTTGCTTGGTATTGAAGTCAAGCTTACTGGCCTGTAATTGCCAGGACTGCCTCTGGAGCCTTTTAAAAAAATTGACATCACATTAGCTATCCTCCAGTCATTTGGTATAGAAACTGATTTAAATCTGCAATTTCATATACATTAGAACATAGGAACAGCTGTACCGGGTCAGACCAAAAGTCCATCTAGCCCAGTATCTGTCTACCGACAGTGTCCAATGCCAGGTGCCCCAGAGGGAGTGAACCTAACAGGCAATGATCAAGTGATCACTTTCCTGCCATCGATCTCCATCCTCTGACAAACAGAGGCTAGGGACACCATTCCTTACCCATCCTGGCTAATAGCCATTTATGGACTTAACCACCATGAATTGATCCAGTTCTCTTTTAAACGCTGTTATAGTCCTAGCCTTCACAACCTCCTCAGGTAAGAAGTTCCACAAGTTGACTGTGGGCTGCATGAAGGACTTCCTTTTATTTGTTTTAAACCTGCTGCCTATTAATTTCATTTGATGACCCCTAGTTCTTGTATTATGAGAATAAGTAAATAACTTTTCCTAATCCACTTTCTCTGCACCACTCATGATTTTATATACCTGTATCATATCCCCCCTTAGTCTCCTCTTTTCCAAGCTGAAAAGTCCTAGCCTCTTTAATCTTTCCTCATATGGGACCCTCTCCAAACCCCTAATCATTTTAGTTGCCCTTTTCTGAACCTTTTCTAGTGCCAGTATATCTTTTTTGAGGTGAGGAGACCACAACTATACGCAATATTCAAGATGTGAGCATACTATGGATTTATATAAGGGCAATAATATATTCTCTGTCTTATTCTCTATCTCCTTTTTAATGATTCCTAACATCCTGTTTGCTTTTTTGACTGCCTCTGCACACTGCATGGACATCTTCAGAGAACTGTCCATGATGACTCCAAGATCTTTTTCCTGACTCATTGTAGCTAAATTAGCCCCCATCATACTGTATGTATAGTTGGGGTTATTTTTTCCAATGTGCATTACTTTACATTTATCCACATTAAATTTCAGTTGCCATTTTGTTGCCCAATCACTTAGTTTTGTAAGATCTTTTTGAAGTTCTTCACAGTCTGCTTTGGTCTTAACTATCTTGAGCAGTTTAGTGTCATCTGCAAACTTTGCCACCTCACTGTTTACCCCTTTCTTTAGATCATTTATGAATAAATTGAATAAGATTGGTCCTAGGACTGACCCTTGGGGAACACCACTAGTTACCCCTCTCCATTCTGAGAATTTACCATTAATTCCTACCCTTTGTTCCCTATCTTTTAACCAGTTCTCAGTCCATGAAAGGACCTTCCCTTTTACCCCATGACAGCTTAATTTATGTAACAGCCTTCGGTGAGGGACCTTGTCAAAGGCTTTCTGAAAATCTAAGTACACTATGTCCACTGGATCCCCCTTGTCCACATGTTTGTTGACCCCTTTAAAGAACTGTAATAGATTAGTAAGATATGATTTCCCTTCACAGAAACCATGTTTACTATTGCTCAACAGATTATGTTTTTCTATGTGTCTGACAATTTTTTTCTTAACTATTGTTTCGACTAATTTGCCTGGTACCGGCATTAGACTTACCAGTCTGTAATTGCTGGTATCACCTGTAGAGCCCTTTTTAAATATTGGCATTACATTTGCTATCTTGCAGTCACTGGGTTCCGAAGCTGATTTAAAGGACAGGTTACAAACCTTAGTTAATAGTTCCGCAACTTCACATTTGAGTTCTTTCAGAACTCTTGTGTGAAAGCCATCTGGTCCCGGTGACTTGTTAATGTTGAGTTTATCAATTAATTCCAAAACCTTCTCTAGTGACACTTTAATCTGTGATGGTTCCTCAGATTTGTCACCTACAAAAGCCAGCTCAGGTTTGGGAATCTCCCTAACATCCTCAGCTGTGAAGACTGAAGCAAAGAATCCATTTAGTTTCTCCACAATGATTATATCATCTTTAAGTGCTCCTTTTGTATCTCGATCATCAAGGGCCCCACTGGTTGTTTAGCAGGCTTCCTGCTTCTGATGTACTTATGTAACCCTTCTGCCCCTCTAGTTGGCAGCAACAAGGGCCGGGTTCAGTATCCAGGGGTTCCGTTTCAGTAACACAATGCATAACCGGCTCGAGCCCCCACCCAGTGACCTGGGACACTCACATACCACACCCCCCTGGGCGCCTCTAGGAGGCAATACTTCCCCTCTCGCAAGCACGGAGTCTGAGTGTAGCAAAATCTTTTTTAATAAAGGAAGGAATCAATGCGGCATCCCATTGGAGAAACACCACAAACAGGGTTATAACACAAACCATAAACAAAAACCCACCTCCAAGTACGTTTGGCACTGTCCTTTTTTCCGCTTAGGGTTTTAAGTCCAATCACCCCAAAGTCCAACAACCCAAAAGTCTCTGGTCAATGCCACCCCAGAGTTCGAGAGTCTATCTGTAGAGGTCCCTCTCCCCAGCCTGGGTAGAAAGGGGCACCTTACGTGGTCCAGGGCCAACTGCCCTGCCTCTCCGTGGGTTCTGCTTCCGCCTTCTCCACGAACTGCTCCGCTTTACCAGCCGCTCCACGCTGCTCCTCCAGCCGTCCTCAGAAACTGCTCCCCTCCACCAGCTGCTCTGCTCCATGAGCTGCTCTGCAAAACTGCTCGGCTCTGCTCACTCTGTGGGCTGCTCCACCCGTCCCACAGCTACTCCGCTCTGCCAGCCGCTCTGCTGCCACCAGCTGTCCCGTGATCCGCTCCAGCTGTCCCCGCAACTG
Organism: Gopherus flavomarginatus; assembly: GCF_025201925.1. Classification (NCBI taxonomy): domain Eukaryota; kingdom Metazoa; phylum Chordata; order Testudines; family Testudinidae; genus Gopherus; species Gopherus flavomarginatus. The sequence continues at coordinate 336,001,761 of NC_066617.1, forward strand.
CTCCGCTCCGCCAGCTGCTCTGTTCCACAGCATATCTTCAGGCTCCCCCACTAGTTAGCACAATGCTCAGTGCTCTCAGCTCAGTCATTCCAGCTTTTTTGTGATTTCAACTCTTTAGTGATCTCAGCTCTTAGTGGGGGAGCCCCAGTGCTAGTGCACCATTAGCCCAAAGTGAGTTCAGCTCAGTAACCTGTATTTAGATTCTTGAGGGAATAATAAAAATCAACTCTGACATTCCACAGTGGAGAGAGGAGGAGGTGCAACTGGTGCTTCTGGCTCCACAAGGCAGCTGCACCACCAGGCACAGATACCTGTCCCCAGCCTCTCTCAATTCTCTGGGTTTTGGAACCCATGTCCCATGTCTAGCCAGTACCACCCAACTGAGGGTGAGCAATTTGTCACCAAGCAGTCTTACAGCTTGGCAGTCTGGGATAGGGTGGGCGTGCCTATGCAAATACACTCTCTCACATTCTTTCCACCAGATGTCAGGGTAGAGCTTATCCTGACTCTGCTTACATCCTCCCCCCAGCCAAGAATTTGTCGTCCCGACAAATCACATTTCCTACTATACCAACTTATTGGTCCCCTCCAAAAGGCATTAGATAGCCCACTTTAGCTTTCACAAACCTGTGTGCTAAATGTATAGGCTCCTCACTAATCACCCCAGGTGCATCGTAAGTTAACCGTTTCACTGGTCTTATTACCCTGTCTCGCCTATTGAGAATCTCTGTTGCTATGGTAGAGGGGACATCCTCTTGAGTGATGGATGGGGAGGTTTCCTGTGAGTTCCCCTCGGGTACTGGCATAGGCCCCTGCATTTCTAGTTCTAACAGTGGAGGGTCGCAGGTGCTCTGGACATCCTCCATCTGTATGTCACCACTGTCCAATAGTCTGTGTAAGTCATTACACGGGGGTCCCACCAGTGGCTCAGGGATGTCAGGAATGGGCCTAAATACTTCTGCCATAGGGTTTAGGGCGGAAGAGGATGTGCTCTCTTCTGATTCAGCGGATCGAGACTGAAATCTTGTCTTCATCCCAGGATACACCATGGTTGTGTCTTCCTCCTCAGACTCACTGTCAGATGTGCCAAATAGGGGTAGGTTAGCTGCAGGAGGCCGGCTGTCCACATTGGAAGGCGGCTTTGGTACAGCACCTTCGTTCTGCCCAGTTGCCCTGTTGTGGCCCATCTCATAAGGGCTGCCTACCAATTCTCCCACAGGGAGCAAAAGGTTTCTATGCACGGTTTTGGTCTGCCCTGGACCCTCTTCAGGTTTTATCTTGTAGACCGGCAGGTCTCCTAGCTTTTCCATCACTAAGTAAGGTATTGCCTTCCATCTGTCAGCTATCTTGTGTTTGCCAGCAATACCCAAATTTCGCAGCAGGACTTTGTCCCCTGGCTGGAGCTCTTGCAGACGTACCCTAGCATCATATCGATGTTTGTTGCGGCCTGCATTCTTCTGAGCTGCAGATGTAGCTAAGTGATAAGCATCCCGCAGCTTTTCTCGTAGACGGGATAGATATTGCTGGTGAGTTTCATAGCTATCTCCATCCTCGGATACACCAAAGCACAGGTCTATGGGTAATCTTGGTTCTCGCCCAAACATTAAGAGATATGGGGTGACTCCCGTAGCGTCGTTCTTTGTGGCGTTGTAGGCGTGCACTAGAAATGCGACATGTTGGCTCCAGGTTGCCTTCTGCTCTGGCCGCAAAGTCCCTAACATATCTAACAGGGTTCGGTTGAACCTCTCTGGCTGAGGGTCACCCTGTGGGTGATAAGGCGTTGTCCTTGACTTTTTAATTCCTGCTATCCTCAGCACCTCCTTCAGAAGGTGACTCTCAAAGTCTCGTCCCTGATCCGAGTGTATCCGGGCTGGGAATCCATAAACTGAGAAATATTTTTCCCACAGTACTCGAGCGACGGTAGTGGCCTTCTGATCACGTGTGGGATATGCCTGCGCATATCGCGTGTAATGGTCGGTCACTACTAGGATGTTCCCAATATTCCTCTTGTCCACTTCTAAAGACAAGAAATCAATGCAAACCAGCTCCAGAGGTTTGTTGCTGGTGATGTTTTTCAGATATGCAGCCCTCGTGGGCAGAGTTTTCCTTTGCACACATCGCGCGCAGGTCTCACATTTCCGGCGAACATCTTCAGCCATCCGTGGCCAATAGAATCTACCGCGGATAAGTTCCAGGGTCCTCTCCATCCCTAAATGTCCAAAGTCATCATGCAGGGCCCTCATGGCCAGGGCTCTGTAATCTTTTGGCAGCACTAGTTGATTCCGTTGCTTTTGTAGAGGGTCTGTGGTCGTGCGGTGTAGCACTCCCTGAATCAGTTTTAGTTTGGTCCATTCTCTCAATAGTAGTTTGCCCTCTGGGGTAGGTGGGACAACCTCAGCGGGGCCTCGCCCCTCTCTTTTGGCAAGTAGTGTATCACGAATGTCAGCATCTTGTAGTTGGGCCTCTTGCCAGTCAGCCGTATTGAGCATGGGCAAGGGAGATTGGTCCAAAGCAATATAGTTCACTGAAGTAGAAGGCACGCCTTCAGGGGGTAGGCCCAAAGCTTCAGCAACACATCCATGAAGGCTCTCAGGGGCCTCCGGCTCTCGGCGACTCACACTGCAAATAGCTCTCACGCCATCCGTGGGTATCACAGCAACATCAGGTGCCTGCGGACGTCTGGACAAGGCATCTGCATCTACATTGCTCCTCCCTGATCGGTATTGAATGCTGAACTCATAGCTAGCCAAGGCAGCCACCCATCTCTGGCCTGTAGCATCCAATTTAGCACTTGTTAACACATAGGTCAGTGGGTTGTTGTCTGTCCACACCTGGAACTGAGCACCGTACAAGTAGTCTCGGAATTTCTCAGTGATGGCCCATTTCAAGGCCAAGAACTCCAGCTTGTGGATGGGGTAGCGAGTTTCACTGTCAGACAGTCCTCGGCTGGCAAAGGCTACCGGTTTGCGTTTGCCTTCCACTTCCTGATACAGTACTGCTCCCAGACCCTCCAAACTGGCATCAGTATGCAGGATAAACGGTTTGCTTGGGTCAGCAAAGACTAGGACGGGAGCATGAGTTAAGCGAGTAATGATTTCCCGAAAAGTTCTCTCACATCTTTCATCCCACCGCGGCCCAAATGGTTCGAAGGGGCCATAGTGTCTCTGCAAAGGCGGCTTTGGAGGCCTCCGCTTATTCTGGGTCTTAGATTTGTTCTTGTTGGACTGGTATCCCCTGGTAAGATCATTCAGAGGTTTTACAATCGTAGCATAGTTCTTCACAAATCTGCGGTAGTAGCCACTAAATCCAAGAAATGTCTTGAGTTCTCTGTAGTTAATGGGACGTGGCCAGGTAGTGAGTGCTTCTATTTTATCGGGGTCAGTACTCACACCCTCTTGGGACACGATGTGACCTACATACTTCACTGAGGTTTGGCAGAACTGGCATTTATCAATTGAAAGCTTCAAACCGTATGCCTCCAACCTGTCGAGCACTTTAAGAAGTCTTTCTTCATGTTCCTCCAGGGTTCTTCCAAACACAATCAGGTCATCCAAGTAAACTAACACCTGCAGTAAATTCATGTCTCCCACGACTTTTTCCATAAGACGTTGAAATGTGGCAGGTGCTCCAGAAATCCCTTGGGGCATGCGTTCGAACTGATAAAACCCTAATGGGCAGATGAAGGCTGTCTTCTCCTTATCTTCTTCACCCAGAGGGGATCTGGTAGTATCCACTCCGAAGATCCAACACAGAGAACCACTGACTACCCAGCAAACAGTCCAAGGCATCTTGTACTCGAGGCATGGTGTACTGATCAACTGTAGTGCGCCTGTTTAGGGTGCGGTAGTCAATACACATCCGGATTTTTCCACTCTTCTTACGAACGACCACAATGGGTGAGGCATAGGGGCTTCGTGACTCTGTGATGATACCATTCGCGATCAGCTCTTGAAGATGATGGCGCACGTCTTCCATCTCAGAGAGGGCAATCCTCCTAGACCTCTCCCTGAAGGGTCGGGGATCTTGTAGCCTGATATGGTGTTCCAACTCCCTTTGCACATCCCACGTCCCACTCATGTAGTGAGAACACCTTGGATCTCTCGCAAAGCTTCTTCCTCAGGCGATCCTTCCACTCCTCAGACAGCGGTGAGTCCCCGAAGTCAAACTTCGCAGGATCTATCATTGGAACTTCAGCTTCACACTGGGGTCTCACAACGCTTTCAGGCTCAAAAATGTCTGCAATCTTCTGCCCTGGTTTTACAAACACATCACGGCGTGTTTCATTAGCAACCAGTATCGTCACCTCCTCCTGGGCTTCAGCAGGTAGGGTTATGACTCCACTGAGAACCAGCACTCCTTCTGGGAGCCCTCCCTTGGTTGGCTGCTCTACCACAGCTAATGTTCCCTTACTGCCTTTTAGGCAGGTACTCCTGACAATCACCTCCTTTTCTGACATGGCAGGCACCACTAAAGGGACCGGGCCTGCATACCTCAGTGCTCCGACTGGCAAATCAGGCATCACTTTTCTCGTGTCCTCAATTTTTCTGTAAGCCTCGGCACAGTGTGTGTGTATCACCAAGGTATTCAGATATTGGTCTCCTGCTTGCTGTCTGCAGTAATCGGCCAGTATCCTAAAGAGGCTGGAGTTGGTCCCTATTAGCACAGACACATCAGAGGCTCCTTTGGGGTCAGGGCATATTAAAGCAGCAGTGTCCACCTCCTGTCTTACCCCAGCAATCTCTTCTGGGAATTCCAGGTGTACTATGACATAGCCCTGATAAGGGTATTCATCCATGCTGAGGCCACACAGACCAATGCCAGTCAGTGGCTGTATGGGCAGGTGCCTAAGCATCTGTTGGTAGAATGACTGAAATATAATAGTCACTTGAGATCCAGTGTCAAGCACGGCTTTACACTCCGCCCCTTCAATCCTCACCATGACCTCTGCTCGAGGCCCTATCAGTCCTGCAGGGATCCCAGCTGGTTGGTCTCTTCTGGGGGAATCTTCAAATCCTCTAGGCCTAGGTGGTCTCCGTCCCCGGACCTTCTGGCAGCTACTGGATCTCTCCCAACTGATCCTCAGCTTTTCATACACTAAGGAGGGGTTCTCTTCCTTATGGCAGTTAGCAGCACTGTGCCCATCCTGACCACACCGGTAGCAAAAGAAGTGTCCTTTCTCCATTCGGCGAGGTGGGACGGTGACTCTAGATACTGACTTCTCTATCATCACAGTCTGAGGCTCCTTATTCCTGGAAGTCTTAGCTCGGTCAATGATGCTTTGCAGCTCAGCTATCCGTTCTGTCAGGACCTGCATTTGTTGGGCAAGTTCCTCTGTGGTGCTCACCATCAGTACACTGGCCATTGGCGGTGGCGTCGTACTGGCTGGTTCCAATGTTTGGGCTTCCCAACACTCGCTGGCTGCCTGCCTTTCTTCTTCTTCCCTGACCTCCTTTATCAGCTGGGAGTAACTTGGGGGATGTTCCTGCCGTTCTCTTAGTCGGAGATGAAGTAGGATTGGGTTCCGATACTGAGTCCCTCTTACAACTTGAGCCAGTCTGGTCTGATCCATCTGCTCAGCAGTCACTGCTCCCCTCATAACAGCTCTCTGAAGTAGTCTCTCCAGCCTCTGTATATAGGCTGAAATTTTCTCACCCCTTTGCTGTCGGGAATTAATGAATTTACAGTAACAGTCCTCAGGGCCCTCTACACTCCCAAAGGTATTATCAAGGGCCTCTAGGCAGTCCTTCACACTGACCTCAGGGTCAGTGAGCTTCAGGGTGCGAATTACATCTAATGCTGGGCCACTAAGGCTCTCTATTAGACATCGTCGCTTTTCTACATCGGGTACGGCCCACTCCCGCAGCATTTCAGTAGTATGCTCCGACCAGAGTTCAAACTCCTCTTCCCCATCAAATAACCTTAACTTACGACAAGAGTTCGACGTAGCATAGGCCAACACAATCTTTTCCAATATATGCCCCAGTGCTTTTGCCCAATCATAGGCTGAGTCTGCCGCCCCTGAGCTAGAGGCTGCAGGACTGGGGCCCAACAAACCCGACATATTAGCCATTATACAAACAGTAGTTTCCTCAAAATATAAACATAATTATTTCCCAATACAGTGGAACACTCAACAAGTGCTTGCGAGGGGTACTGACCCAGGGATCCCGGACGAGCCCCCAAAAATGTAACCCTTCTGCCCCTCTAGTTGGCAGCAACAAGGGCCGGGTTCAGTATCCAGGGGTTCCATTTCAGTAACACAATGCATAACCGGCTCGAGCCCCCACCCAGTGACCTGGGACACTCACATACCACACCCCCCTGGGCGCCTCTAGGAGGCAATACTTCCCCTCTCGCAAGCACGGAGTCTGAGTGTAGCAAAATCTTTTTTAATAAGGAAAGGAATCAATGCGGCATCCACTGGAGAAACACCACAAACAGGGTTATAACACAAACCATAAACAAAAACCCACCTCCAAGTACGTTTGGCACTGTCCTTTTTCCGCTTAGGGTTTTAAGGTCCAATCACCCCAAAGTCCAACAACCCAAAGTCTCTGGTCAATGCCACCCAGAGTTCGAGAGTCTATCTGTAGAGGGTCCCTCCCCCCAGCCCTGGGTAGAAAGGGGCACCTTACGTGGTCCAGGGCCAACTGCCCTGCCTCTCCGTGGGTTCTGCTTCCGCCTTCTCCACGAACTGCTCCGCTTTACCAGCCGCTCCACGCTGCTCCTCCAGCCGTCCTCAGAAACTGCTCCGCTCCACCAGCTGCTCTGCTCCATGAGCTGCTCTGCAAAACTGCTCGGCTCTGCTCACTCTGTCGGCTGCTCCACCCGTCCCACAGCTACTCCGCTCTGCCAGCCGCTCTGCTGCCACCAGCTGTCCCGTGATCCGCTCCAGCCGTCCCCGCAACTGCTCCGCTCCGCCAGCTGCTCTGTTCCACAGCATATCTTCAGGCTCCCCCACTAGTTAGCACAATGCTCAGTGCTCTCAGCTCAGTCATTCCAGCTTTTTTGTGATTTCAACTCTTTAGTGATCTCAGCTCTTAGTGGGGGAGCCCCAGTGCTAGTGCACCATTAGCCCAAAGTGAGTTCAGCTCAGTAACCTGTATTTAGATTCTTGAGGGAATAATAAAAATCAACTCTGACATTCACAGTGGAGAGAGGAGGAGGTGCAACTGGTGCTTCTGGCTCCACAAGGCAGCTGCACCACCAGGCACAGATACCTGTCCCCAGCCTCTCTCAATTCTCTGGGTTTTGGAACCCATGTCCCATGTCTAGCCAGTACCACCCAACTGAGGGTGAGCAATTTGTCACCAAGCAGTCTTACAGCTTGGCAGTCTGGGATAGGGTGGGCGTGCCTATGCAAATACACTCTCTCACATTCTTTCCACCAGATGTCAGGGTAGAGCTTATCCTGACTCTGCTTACACTTAAAAAACATTTTGTTATTACCTTTGGAGATTTTGGCTAGCCGTTCTTCAAACTTGTCTTTGGCTTTTCTTATTATACTCTTGCACTTAATTTGGCAGTGTTTATGCTCCTTTCTATTTGCCTCACTAGGATTTGACTTCCACTTTTTAAAGGAAGTCTTTTTGTCTCTCACTGCTTCTTTTACATGGTTGTTAAGCCATGGTGGCTCTTTTTTAGTTCTTTTACTGTGTTTCTTAATTTGGGGTATACTTTGAAGTTGGGCTTCTTTTATCGTGTCTTTAAAAAGCACCCATGCAGCTTGCAGGGCTTTCACTTTAGTCACTGTACCTTTTCACTTCTGTTTAACTAACCCTCTCATTTTTGCATAGTTCCCCCTTTTGAAATTAAATGCCACAGTGTTGGGCTGTTGAGATGTTCTTCCCACCACAGAGATGTTGAATGCTATTGTATTATGGTCACTATTTCCAAGCGGTGCTGCTATAGTTACCCCTTGGACCAGCTCCTGTGCTCCACTCAGGATTAAATCTAGAGTTTCCTCTCCACTTGTGGGTTCCCGTACCAGCTGCTCTATGAAACAGTCATTTAAAGTATCAAGAAATTTTATTTCTGCATTTCGTCCTGAAGTGAAATGTTCCCAGTCAATATGGGGATAGTTGAAATCCCCTACTATTATTGGGTTCTTAATTTTAATAGCCTCTCTAATTTCCCTTAGCATTTAATCATCACTATTACTGTTCTGGTCAGGTGGTTGATAATAGATCCCTAATGTTATATTTTTATTAGAGCATGAAATTTCTATCCATAGAGATTCTATGGAACATGTGGATTTGCTTAAGATTTTTACTTCATATTTGAGTTCCTTTAAAACTCTTGGGTGAATAACATCTGGCCCTGCTGACTTATTACTGTTTAATTTATCAAATTGTTCCCAAACCTCCTTTATTGATACCTCAGTGTGGGACAGTTCCTCAGATTTGTCACTTAAAAAGAATGGCTCACGTGTGGGAATCTCCCTCACATCCTCAGCCATAAAGATCGATGCAAAGAATTCATTTAGTTTCTCTGTAATGATCTTATTTTCCTGGAGTGCTCCTTTAGCATCTCGATTGTCCAGTCACCCCACTGGTTGTTTAGCCAGCTTCCTGTTTCTGATGTACTTTAAAAATTGTTGCTTCTAGCTTTGGGTCTTTTGCTAGTTGTTCTTCGAATTCCTTTTTGGCCTGCCTAATTGCACCTTTACACTTGACTTACTAGAGTTTATGCTTCTTTCTATTTTCCTCAGTTGGATTTAACTTCCAATTTTTAAAATATGTCTCTTTGCCTCTTCTTCTCTTATATAAAAGCAGCAAAGAATCCTGTGGCACCTTATAGACTAACAGACGATTTGGAGCATGAGCTTTTGTGGGTAAATACCCACTTCGTCAGATGCATCTCTTATATAGGAGGTCAGACTAGATGATCACAGTGTCCCTTCTTGCCTTGGAATCTATGAATCTGTGAACTATTACAACTTCTGGGGCAAATCTTGTAGTCTTTATTCAATAAAAATGTCCATGAAAACTAAGGACTACAAGACTTGGTACATAATATTTAGATTCCAACTAGTATATAGTAGGAGAATGAAACAGGCTGTCTATAGAATTTTAAAGACCAGTATTTTGTATATTTGACTTCTAAAATATGCTATCAATGGTTTTCGACCCTGTTTAATCTGATTTAAACAGTGATTTAAAAAAAATCTTATGATCAATTATATCCCACAATCCTTTGCAGTTGTAAAAGCTTATGGATCATGATAAGAAACCATAGGTGGTGGTGGTGGTGGTGGGGGGTGAAATGGTGCTGAAAGACAATAGAAGGTCCTCAGGAGGGGATAGCTAATGCTGGGGAATGATAGAACTTGGGTCAGAATGCTGGTGGAGAGATCTGTCCTATAGTATCACTGGGGAATGGAGATGCTATTGCAATGGTGATGGAGGGGTGCTATGGCCACAGGCGCTGATTTTCATTTTTCCTGTGGGTGCTCCACCCCCACTCTGCCCCTTTCTCTGAAGCCTCACCCTTGCTTCACCTCTTCCTGCTCCTGCTCTGTCCCCTCCCCCGAGACCCCACTCTCATTCTGCCTCTTCCCGTCCTGCTCCACCCCCTTTGCTGAGACCCCATCCCACTTGCAGATTGCTGCTCTCCTCCCTCCCCTGAGCGCCTCCTTCCAGCAGCCAAACAGCTGCTTGGCGGCCCCACTGAACAGCTGTGGCCGGTGGCTTCTGAGCACCTACTATCTTTTTTCCGTGAGTGCTTGATCCCCAGAGCTCCCACAGAATTGGTGCCTATGGCCTTGGCTGCTGGAGTGAGGTGGGGGTGGGTTGTGCTGCAAGTACTTCTCTTCCTTCCCACTCCTCACCATCCTCTGAGTACTCTGCCCAGAGGCAGCAGCACTGCTTCCCCTCCCCGAGGGGAGGATCGTGAGAGTGGGGATTGAGAGGCAGAGGAGCAGCCTCAGGCTTGCATGTCACCAGAGCTGGTCAAATAATTTTGTGCAGAAAGTTGAAACCAACATTTTTCACAGGAAAATGTCAAATGTGATTTAAAAAATTATTTTTCTCATGGAAAATCTCAAACTAAAAGTTTCATTTGGAACTGGCCTTTCTAAATGCAACAATTTTTCATTTTGACTTAAAATGTTGATTCCTTTTGGCTTTTCAGTTTTAAAAAATGAGGCAAAACAACGTTATGAGGAAGTGTTAATTGGAAATGACAATTTTCGTTTCTTTGGTGGTGCTTTGCTCTCTCCCACTCTTTGCTTGTGGCACACGGTTTAGTCTCGTGAGGACTGAAATGTTTTGATCTAACTAAAATCTCTAGGCTCAATATGAGGGTGTCGGGGTGAAAATTAATGGTCAAACTAGATGATATAGTGGTCCCTTCTGGCCTCTTACTCAATTAAGTTATTTTGACATAAAAAGTTATTTCTTCTTAAAACTGAAAAATGAAATGACATTCTGAGTTTAAATGAAATGGAAATTGTTGTTCTGTTTAATAATGTTGATTCTAAACAAACACTTTCTTTACAAATTGGTTCAGAACTTCCTGAAGGAAACCCAAAAAATTTTGAACCTAGATTTTTCACCTGAAGTTTCTCATGAGAAAAATGTTGGTTTTATGACTAGCTCTTGGTGGTAGCCAGAGCAGGGCTGGTGCCAAGGACCCATGCAATCGTAGAAGGAGAAAGACAACTCCTTTCCTCTCCTGCCTTTGCTCTTAGTGAATGTTGGAATTTGCTATTTCTCCCTCAACCAGTGGAGTACACCCCACTGGGTGGGTCCTCACAAATCCAGTCTATTAAAATTACTGCTGCTGCTTCCCCTCCCACCACTCTGACCACATCACCTTGCCACTTACTCCTAAATTCCACAGGGACAGGGCCTGGCCCTGGTAGCACAGGTCAGAACCAAACAGCTAAAGAACAGAACAGAAGAGAAGGGACATCATCAAGTGGGCAGTGGTCTTTGAAACTGTAATGCCTCATGCACCGAGAGGATTTTTGAGTAGCTTCCTGAAGGAGAGAGAGGGTGAGTGGCAAACACTAAGGGCCTGCTCGTGTTTCTTTTGGAGTTTATGGAAGTTATGTTATTGACTTCTGTGGGAGCAGGGTTCGGCCCTAATTGTGAGGCTTACAGGTTTGAGGCTACATTTATGAGGGGGAGGGATAGCTCAGTGGTTTGAGCATTGGCCTGCTAAACCTAGGGTTGTGAGTTCAATCCTTGAGGGGGGCCGCTTGGGGACCTGGGGCAAAAATCAGTACTTGATCCTGCTAGTGAAGGCAGGGGACTGGACTTGATGAGCTTTCAAGGTCTCTTCCTGTTCTAGGAGATAGGTATATCTTTGTTTATTAATACATAATGGAATCAAATGGATAAGTCAATAAATGATGAAGTACATATACTTTATTTTATCTTATTGACACAGTGGCTTTTCAGTAATGAGGTGCTGTCAGCTTAGAATGTATTTTAATTGTCAAAGCAAGTTCAGAGACCTCTTGCCAATTGTTACTATGCTGAGTAATCTAACTTGGTGGGTATTTTTATGCACTTATACCCAGACATGGTAACTATATGCAACATACACACACCAGAGATTTATGTACCTTACAGCTGTTTCATGTTTACCTTTGTGTATATAGAAAGAGGTCATTTTATCAAGTGGATCTTTTGGCAATACACTTCTGTTACACTAAGAACAGAGAGTCCAAGGCCACCATTGCCCAGACACTGACACTTAAAAAAAACTATTAATGAGATTTTATTAAGACGTCTTAAGACAGTCTCCACTGCAACAATGAATGCAGCCTTGTTATATAAGAATTACTTGGAAAGATTGCATGGTACTTGATGTGTAGTCTAGAAAGAATTTGAGACAGACACAGCAACTTTAAATATAGACCGGAGCCTTAAGTTTGAATATGTAAGGCATGGGTAGGGAACTTTGGCAGGGTGTATGTGAAATGTTAGAACAACCAAATCTGTCAAAAGAAAATCAACTGGCCAACAAAAGAACTATTTAGTACATCACCAAAACCCAGCTTTATATTTAAAATATAATCATTTATCTCATCCTTTGCCTTCCATTCTCTTTTCCTTAGTCATTAGATGAGGTTAACTCACTAGATTAAGTATCAGAGGGGTAGCCGTGTTAGTCTGGATCCGTAAAAGCAGCAAAGAGTCCTGTAGCACATTATAGACTAACAGACGTATTGGAGCATGAGCTTTCGTGGGTGAATACCCACTTCGTAGGATGCATGCTGCTTTCACTAGATTAAATAAAGCATCCTCTTTTCCTACTGCCTTTAAGGTCTTTCACACTTCATAAAGAGCAAGGATATAGCTTAGAGAAATGGCTCAGCGGTTGACCCTATGGCGATTTTAGATTGTAGACTCTAAGCTGTGGCATACATAAGTCAGAAAAAGTGCCAAACATTGCATGATTTTTTTCTTTCACAGTTCAAGTCAACGAATGTTCCTCATCTTAATAATATCTAACATGGCGCCAATTAAGCTTAAGGTCTTTTTGCAAGCCTTGTAGGTATCCTGCCAGATGGCACAAAATCTAAATGTAATACAGTAGTTTGTCTCTTCTAAAATTACTATGGACTGTATCTGCCACTCAAAAATGTTCTTCCTTTGCCAGCTGTGTCTTGTGGTGATATAAAAAGTTCTGTCAAGTGAGTTGTCTCAACGTTGTCCATTGCAAGAGGAAAAATAAATTACTTCTGTCTTGATGAACATATAAAGCAGAAAGCCCTAATTAGAGTGTTACTGAATTATATTTTGTATAGTGCCAAAAAGCATGCCTGATATGTTCTAGACAGTCATATATACGGGCAAGTTCCCTGCTCTGGAAAGTTTACAATGTAAAGCTCCAATCTTGCTAGCAGGACTCCATGCAGGCATAAGCCTTGACTTGTGTGCCTCTGATTGCAGGATTGGACCTTAAAATCAGATTCTGTCAACCTTATCTGCATTGACTAGTAGTTTATTCCATAAGCAGTCCCAGCGAAAGCTCACTGAGTAAGGTCCTACACCACACAAGTAAGAGTGAAGGATCCGGTCCTATTTAGACACTATAGAAATAAAGGAAGGGATGCAAAAGAAGTGGTGATGTTTAGCATGTGACTGGTTAGTTCCACATTTATAATATTGTGTGTTTCAATAACACCTGAAGGAAGAGAGGGCTAGGTTTTATAGAGATCTTAAAGGAACTGTGGTTTAAAGCAGAAAGGATGGAAGGCCAAATGAGGAAAGAAATTTCAGGCATAGCGAGCCGCATAGAAGAAGATGTGGACATGAGAGTGGTGGCTAGAGTTGCTTTTACCATCATAATGATTTTTGATGGAAAATGTAGTTTCTGGCAAATAAAATTTTTCCATGGGAAAATTTCAATTTCACCAACATTTTTCAATTTCAGTTTTTCCCTTTGGGAAAAACCAAAAAAGAAATATTTTCTTTTGGGCTGGTGTGATGCTAATCAAAATATTTCAGTGTGTTGAAGTGACCTGAAATGTTTTGTTATGAGTCAGTTCTACATTTCTCTCTGGTGCCATGTGGGAACTGCAGTTTGGGTATCTCAAATTCCCCCATCCTCTCCTATGGGCTGGGCTGGTGGTTAGTTGTGTGACTTGGATGGAACTGTATTACTTGTTCTGAAATAATGTCAGTAAATTAGGGAGTACAAACTGGAGTCAGTAGCTATTAAATGCAAAAAGTTAGTGAAATATTATGGTTATGACTTTAAATGCACAACAGTCATAGGAAATTATAAATAATTTGTGTAATCCACAGTATGCAGTTTTTGGAAATAATTGTAAGGGACCGATTTGGATATCCTTCCTAACTTGAACCAGATGCTGATACCCTGACTCATGTTGGGTAGCTCCTTATTCAATAGTGGCTGCATTGACTTCATAGAAATATTTGTGGAGTAAGGTATGCAGTGTAATTGAGGTGTCCGAATTTGGTCCAGTGGAGTGAGGATGGTAGAATCTTGCCCCAATTCTGTATTATGTCACACTGCTATAGTCTCTTTCAAATGTATTTATTTGATGAAAATGCTTTTCTGTATTTTAATAATATTTTTGGTGACGTGTGTCCATTTTTATGACTGCCAAGGAGCAAAGCTAAGGTAAGGTGGGCAATATAAATTGGTTGGACTTCAGAGCAGTGTAATTTAGGGGGACAAATTCCACATTTGGTGAGAAAATATTTTATTGCAATTTTTTTACTAGCAACTCTTTCAAGTAGCTCAGGGGGTTAGAATGTTAGAGAAGTTCCCAGGGAAATGGGCTAATAGGCAGAGTGCAGGAGAGGCAGTTAATGGGGCATGGCTAATGCAACTGACCATGATTTTCAGATACTTTAATTTATTTCCAAATCCTTATGTCCAGTAACTATTATTTTATTTAAGTACTGCATATCCAAGTGCAAAAATATTTTGCTCTAGCTGTCTCTCTGAGACTAAATGAATAAGAACATGAGAAGTTGTTGAGACTATAATAACTATGTAAGGCAGCAACAGGTGCCTGTGCTTGTAAAGTAAACGATGTAGTCTGGACTTTGTTCAGTTTCTAAAGACTGGAAAGCGTCGTATACAGATCCGGAAAATGAATATGGAAAATTTCAAACACCGGTTTTTACGTTACGGATGAAGATCTTAACTGGTGAATTTGAAGCACAAAAGAAATGTTTGTAAAATCCAGTTGGTTCCAATGGTTTTGTGCATGTCTTTAACATTAAAGCAACTAATCAGAGGAAGAAATGAAATGGTCATATGTAAATCCATCCATATGCTCAAATGCATAAATAGCCCTAACTGAATCCTGAGGCCCAGCATAGCCTTTTTAAAATATTTAGTTGGTGATGTCATCACTTTTGTTGCCAATACACTTGTTGCTCTCCTCCCTCTGACTACTTTAGTTCCAACACAGAAACTGGGAATCCAGACTGCACTGGGAGATAGGCAGAAGCTGAGGAAGAAATAATATCTGATTGACTTAGGGTTCCAGAAGCTGTAATACCGTGTCATTTATCCTCTTCAGGTAAATCATGGGCTACTTTTTAGATCTACTTTTCCTTTGTACAAATAAAATATGAAGCTGACAGAGAAACATGAGGGCATGGGAATTTGTATAACTGCATTACCACATATTGAGCTTTTAATATTTCTTTAGTAAACTAAGACAATGTCCAGTTAAAGCCTTCTGTCTTTATTATGGTATGATACTGAACTTGCTCTTGTTTCCATCATAGATGTTACTTTCGAATCTAGCTTCTCCTTTAAGAGTTTGTTTGCATGGCTGCATTTCTTTTTTTTGCCCAGAGCTTATTTCTCTCTTTATTTTTTTAAAAAGTTTTCATTTTTATTACACAGCATACAAATAGGATTAGGCAGCAGGGTACTGGTCACAAATGTTATCACTTCTCCATGTATGCCCTGAGAAACATACACAAATCTGGACTTTCTGTGATTAAAGTGAATCACACAAAAACAATAGCTGATTAAAAGTTTTGGAATATATCTCAAAAGGCATTACTACTTAAGAGAACTGTAGCCACCTGAAAATGCAGGAGAGTCAGAAGAGTTTAGAGAAAATCCTATTTAATCGACTAGCATTAGCCCATGAATTTTGATGTTTTTCAGAAACAAAACTGTATAACTCTGCCTCTCTCTTTTTAGTGATAACAAAAATCCTTCAAGTTGTTTTCTCTTCCAATAACTGCAAAGAAAGACTGAATTTAGTGATTCTTACAAGTTATACTTGCAGTATTAAAGTAAACCTACTATTAGGGAATGAAGAGAGAGAGATGTAAATATTATAAAGTTTAAGATTTGAATATCAGAGAAAAAATTGAATGCTAGTAATTTTTAATAGTAATATGTTTGCAGTAAGTATCACTTCAAAGAATATGGCAGAAGTTTTTTAAAAAGAAATGTGCAAGTCAAAGCTGACGTCCAAAGATTGCTTGTTATGTGAGATGTATTTTGGGGTGACACTGAGAACATGTTTTCTCAAATGGTGGAAATCAAAGAAGGTGATAAGCTGGTAGAGATACTCTTTGCTTTTTAACTTCTGCAGCACACACTAACTTTTAGCAATAGAAATAACATTTACTTATAGTAATACATATAGCTGTTAGGCTTCCTAGCTTCATATGTCTGTTCTGTTGGTGTGTTTTTTTCAGGCGAGACTCTGACCTGGAGGCTGATCTCAAGGACTCTCGTGGAGGATTCCTTGAGGGTTTCCCTTTGCTTCAGCTGTTAGCCTCTGTGCTTCCCCTGATCATTCCTGAAAATGGAACGATCCACACAAGAGCTTTTCCTCAACTTCATGATTGTCCTCATAACTGTGCTCCTCATGTGGATTCTGGTGAAATCTTATCAGGAGTAAAAGACTGTGCCATATGCCATGAATGAGTTTAAGTTTGTGTCTGCAGCAGTATATGACATCTGTACACCTGTGTGATAAGCTTCATGTAGCTCTAGAATGTAATCTTTTTTACTCTAAAACACCTGTTGCCTGAGATAATATGTATGTTTTTCATGGGTCTATGATGATGTAATTATTTTATTCTTTGGCAATCCAGCTGTAAAATGTACAAGGCAAGCTCCTCAGTAGTTGCTACACATGATTGTCCCTCCAACAGTTACTGTCTCCATAAACTGAGACAAAAGAAGCACAAACCTACTGAAGAACTGAAAGAGATGTGGAACCTTTTCATTTGCTCACCATTGTACTCTCCCGAATAAAGAAGAACATGTAAGACATGTTTTGTAGTTATTTTTATCCTTTCCTTGAGCTGATTACTTTTCAGTGAAAGATATGGTGTGTTTACTTGAGAAATACAGACCAACAGCCAGGGAAGTTTGGTGGCTTGATTGCCTTTAGTTAAAAAGTACAAATAAAGGTCCACTTAATTGCTACTGAGTCCCAGTGGAACTCATACTGAGTCACATGAACACCAAATGAGTTCATCACAATAGTTAGTACAGTAAAATAGCCTGAGAATTTTCATGGCTAGACCATTATTTATGCTACCAGTTCTGTGAACACACACTTTAAAGAGAACCTTTGCCTTACTGCTGACAGTGCCATATAATTGCATCTTCTAGAGATGGATTTCAGATGTCACCTTTAGGGTCTAATGCTTGGATTTCATAGAATCATAGAATCATAGGGTTAGAAGACTGTGCAGGGGGCATCTAGTCTAGTCCCCAATCCCACAGTTTCACCAAACTGTGATTGGCACATGAGGTGGAGGGAGCAGAGGCATGGGTTGGTACCAGTTATTACAGCAGCCCCAAGGCTGCTCTAACTTCAAGAAGCTAAAAGGTTCCACTGCAGCAGCCAGAGATCACCAGAGCACAGAGGCACTCCAGTTGTATCTCCTTGCCCTCACCAGCTTTCCTATGCAAAGGGCTGCAAGGGAGTGCTCTAGAGCAAATAGGCTGGTTTTATGCTGCTTGGTGTCTTCCAGCAATAGAGGACTCATCAGTTATCTACTTTAGCCAACTTTGGGACTGTTATACAACAGTGCTTAGGTTTGGACCCAGACAGTCCCTTCGACCCCTCTCATCTGTCAATCAGCAGCTAAAGTCTTCCTAAGAATTCAAACATGCCATCCTAATGGCTTCAAAAGATGCAACCTTTTAGATAAAATGAGGCTTGCATTAGGAAGTCTGGATCATTTAAATACATCTCACTGTACTTACATTGGCTCACTTCCTGGCTAGGACACTTAAAGGAATGAGTAAAGGTCAGGAGATTACCCAAGGATGATTTGTTTTACTTTTATTTAGAAGCATAATGATAGGCATGTTTTGGGAATCAGGTTAGTGCTTTAAAGGACAATACTGAAAATCTCAGGCTGCATGGCTTTATTCCATCTGCTACAGTTATCTGTTTAAAAGTTGATATTAAGTAAGTTTCATTTTTCTGTTTAGTCTGTACTTTCCGCTCTCCTCTATAATTTTCCTCCTCCTCTGTTTTCTCAAAGATGATTGCAAAGTAGTTTCTGCAGTTAATAGACTATCTCCTCTCCTGTTAATAAATCCTCTCTTTAGCAGGATACTTATAAAACTATGCAGTATAGTTGTAGATATGTTGGTCCGAGGATATTAGTGAGACAGGGTGGGTGAGGTAATATCTTTTATTGAACCAGCTTCTGTTGGTGAGATAGACAATCTTTCACGCTCCACAGAGCTCTTCTTCAGACCTAGGAAAGGTACTCGGTGTGTCACAGCAAAATGACAGGTGGAACAGATTGTTTAGCATTAGCTATCACATAGCTTAGCATAGCTATCATATATTCCTAAGGGACCATTCAGGGGAGAGTGGCCCGTTAACCCCTCTGTAATCTTAGGACAAAAGGAGGGAGTTAGTGGGTTACAGATTGTTGTAATAAGCTATAAATCTAGTGTCTCTGTTCAAGCCATGATTTTTAGTAGCTAGCAAAGTTATGAATTTAAGCACCCAGACTCATCTTTCAAAAGTGCTGTGCATGTTTCCTTTGAGGATGAGAGTTGATCGGTCAGATATAGAGTGAGCGCTTTGTCTAAAGTGTTCATCCACAGGTGACAGAGTGTTTTTGTCTTTTATCATTTTCCTGTGTGAGTTCATTTAAGAGCATAGAGATTGTCTGGTTTCACCCACATGGTTGTTATTGAGGCATCTAGTGCTCTGGGTGAGGTACACCATGTGTTGTGATAGGCATTAGTAGGATCCATGGATCTTTAAAAGGGTGTGGTTGGGGCAGTGTTGATCATTTTGCATTTTGATGTGATGCTGGGAGTATCTTTCTCAGACCTGACAAAGAGCTCTCTGTAGCTCAAAAGCTTGTTAAAATGTAAGTCTTGTTTGTTCTTGGCTATGACTGAACTCTTTTCCATTCAGCATCTTCAGGCGATGTCTACTCTAGAGACCTTACAGCAGCACAGCTGTACCACTGCAGGTCTCCTGTGTAGCCGCTGTATGGGAGAGAACTCTCCCATAGGCATAATTAAACCACCCTCAATGAGTAGCAGTAGCTATGTCATCCGGAGAGCATCTCCCGCCAACATAGTGTTATCCACACCAGTGCTTCTTTCAGTGTAGCTTATGTCAGTCAGGGGTGGATTTTTTCACACCCCTGAGTGATATAAGTTTTACCGACAAAAGTGCTAGTGTAGACATGGCCTCAGGGATGTGAAATTTCTTGTGAGAAAGCTGAGATGGCATTAAATTAGCCTGTGTCAACAAAAGCCACAACCTTGGGTTTTGAGTCATCTAACACCAGGAGCTGCCACGATTCCACTAATTTACACAGTTTGTTTGCATTCCAAGGGCACATCTGAAGGCAGCGAAGTCTAGGGAAGGACATGGAAAATCTATTTTTAAATATAGTGAATACCTGATAATTCAATATGATTCTCATCTTTCACATACTGTGCCTTTCTATCCCGGCTGGGCCTCTCTCATCCGGTATTATCAGATCTACACTGTGGCTTAAAAATAGATTTTCAGATTCTCTTGTGCATCACAGCTTAGGCCTTAGAACATTGCAGCTGTACACCCAACTCTCGCCACTTCAGGGGTGAGAAACATACTGTGTACCACCTGGGTTGGAAGAATCTTTCCTGTTGATTCGTATACTGCATAGCAACACTTTGAGTGGCATAAGATACTGAGCCATCTTACACATTTGGTCTTGTCACAACACACAGTGATAAAAAATTACTGATACTTCACTGTTGAAAGCAACAAAGGGTCCTGTGGCAACTTATAGACTAACAGACGTATTGGAGCATAAGTTTTTGTGGGTGAATACCCACTTCATCAGACGCAATGCTCCAATAAGTCTGTTAGTCTATAAGGTGCCACAGGACTCTTTGTTGCTTTTTACAGATCCAGACTAACACGGCTATCCCTCTGATACTTCACTGTTGAAGAAGCTGCTAACTATTTTGGCCAGAGTTTCAGAATTGCAGAGCAATCCAACTCTCCTTGAAGTCTATGGCAGTGTTAGGTGTGCAGCACCTTTGGACATCAGCCTATTTGAGTAAATAGATATGTTATAAGTGCTTCGCTTTTCAGGGATTTCTGACTTTCTGGAAGAATTTGGATGAAATTCCTCATGCATATTCTCATGGCAGAGGTGAATTGTCTTTGAAAATTGTCATTTTTTCAAAATCCAATAGTTCAGGAAAGACCAAATGGAATATTCTCAACTTTCCAGAGTTAAAGCAGGATGTTCTAGTGGCTGACACTAGGATTCAGATCTAGAATCAGTTCTGCCAAGTCACTTAAGCTGTCTGCTCTTCATTTCCCAATGGATTATTTCTAAAACTTCTGACCTGATATGGAAAAACACTTTCAGGAAGAAATTTGCTTACAAACACAGTTAAGCCATTTGAAGATAAAGATGCTGTTCATGCAGATATTGGAAGCATTACATACTGAGTGCACTGCATGCATTTATATAGTGTATTTGTGTTTTCCATCCTATATGAATTTGAAAACATTCAAATAAAGATAAGGCCATTTATTTGAGTCTGAAATCACAAACTGAGACATGTTCATGTGACTGCTCATCAGTTGTGTGATCCTTCAAATTTATCTAGCCCAAAATTTTCAAACTGGGCACCCAAATTTAGGCACCTAAATTGATGTGGCTAGATTTTTCTGAGAGATGCAGGACATCTGCAGCTGCCAAGGTCAATGGGAATTTACTCTGGAAAATCAGGCCACTTTTCTTTAGGTGTCTAATTGTAAACATCCAGGTTTCAAAGTTTTGGTCTCAGGACCCAATTTTAAGAAGTGTTGCACACTTATAACTTCAGCTGAAGCACACTGGAGCACAGGGTGTTCAGTGATTTTGAAAAATCAAGCGACTGATTTGGGCACCTAAATATGGCCAAACTTTAGGCATCCATATTTGAAAATTTTAGTTTACAATGAAAAATTGGTTTTTGACTAAATTAATTCTTTTTGCAAAAAGTGTCTGCTTTCTGTGACAAATTTCACTTTTTCTTTGAAACACTCAATGGCTGAAAGCTGAAATATTCAGCTTTGAATATGCTGCCACAGTGCTTCATGGGAGTTGTAGTTCAGTTGCCTCATATCCCCATTCTCTTCTGTGAGCTGAAACCCCCCAGCCAGAGTACATCTCCTGTGAGGCACCATAGTCAATGACTCCTATGATGAACTGCTTCCCTGCTCCAAGAGAAGGAAACCATGATGCATCATGGGAAATGTAGTCCAACCAGGGAGCCTAGTCTATAGAGATGAAATAGGCCATGAAACATGTGATCTTCAGCTCCCATGAGGCAGTATAGACACCTTTGGCTTTTTGGCCAAAATTTTTTAATTTTCAAAGTTTCATTAAATTTTACCATGGAAAACTTAGAAAATTATTTTGTGTCTGTGTGATTTGGCAAAATATTTCACATGGAACCCCCTCTCAGCCCCAACTTTCTGACCACTTCCACTGGACATATCAAGATAGCACTACAGTTTAGGTATATTGTTTCTTTCTGGACCAAACCAAGAAATGTATTTTGGTCCAGCTCCTCAAAAAGATCTAGACATCTAATGTCCATTAAAGCCAATGGGAGCTAGGTACCTAAATACCTTTCAGGCTCTGTACCATTTAAACTACTGTGGCACAAAACAATGCAAGCATGGTTCTATTTATACAGGTCTGTTTGCAAATGCCTTAAAGGCATTGAAACATTCTTTCAAATCAGCAACGAACCTTGCATAGTAATCGATTGTTTGTTTTTACTGGGGTCAGAAGTTAAGTAAGATCAGAAGTCTGACAAATGCTGATTCTCTTGGATTATATTGCAAGCGGCATTAAATTTTTCTTCACTCATACACCTGAAATGGTTTGTCCCCTGTGCACAAGGCTTGCTCACAGGTTAGCATCTTAATAGTCTGGACTGGAAAACCATTTGGCATTCTTCCCAAAGCCATAAAATACAGATGTGCAAGCCAATCAACTCTGACTTCACAGTTTAAAGGCTCAGCTTCTATTTTTAAAGCAAGAATAGTTTTGTGTGGCCAGTAACTTGCTACAAAACTCTCCTTTCTACTCATAATAAGTCAGATCTTTGGCTGGTGTAAATCAGCATGACTTGGAAATGAATGGAGGATACATCAACTTTACATCAGCTGCCCCTTCATATAGAATCGGTTTTCAATAGTTCTTCTTCATTTTAAGGATTAGGATGAAGAAGAAGCTAATAGTTTAGTGCTGATAGAAATTTTAGCTGTGGTTGCCATTATCTTTTCTCTTACTGCAGTTAGTACTTTTGCTGTCTGGGCTTTGTATACAAGAAACTCAGGAGCAAAGATCATTTAACTTTGTATATATTCTCCACATACATAGGCTGACTATGGGCTCAGCATGAGCCTGAGAAGAACTGTAATCTTGGTCCAAAATGCCTATTTTCGTTTTCTGGTATATCCCTCGCCTTTGGAAAGCAAACAACAGCTCTGTCAATTTCTGCCTTGAGAGGAGAAAATCAGCACATCGGCCAAGAGAAGTATGTGATCCACCTCTTTGAAGTACCATGTCCCATTCACATCACTGTACTGCTAGCCCTGCCAACTTATAATGAGGTAAGGAAGGAGTGCAGCCCAGATGGCATATAGCTTGAAGTTCAGCTGTGTCATAGCACTCACCATTGACCCAGATAGTCAGGAACTTTCTCACTTCCTTAAAAGGGGTTTACTAGTCTACAAAGTTGTGCCTAGAGCTATGTACGCCTGGAGTGCTTCCCATTGGATGCCTGTTGGAATCTGCACATTCCTTCAGACACACTATGTGACTCTGGCATTTCACTTTACTATGACAAACCGGCCTAGGCAAACAATTCTAACTACTCAGCAGGAATGACCCAACTTGTCAACCTAAGTTATAGAAACAGACTGAGAAATAAATATTTAGGATGGATTACTCTCTGATGAAGTATTTATACAATTTAAATTAAGTTTCTTGTCCTTATTTACTGCTTTCAGAATGGTGACCTTTTTTAATATCTGACTTGTAGTTTTGCTGATGGCTGCATAACTCAGTATGAATAATCTAAGGCTTTCAAGAGTGATGGGAAAGCTTCATTTCTATGAACTATGGGCCAGATCCTGAGCTGACTTCAGCGGAGGTACTCTATTGTACACCGGCTGTGGATCTCTGCATTTGTCTTTTTGTGGTATTGCTTTATTTTCAGTGGAAGTCTATGCATGTATCAAATGAAGGAGGTAGTTTGAGCTAGAATGTAGGATCAGATTTGTTGCTTTAATGCAGTGTTGAGTGGACAGGATTTAACAATAGGAGCACTTATACCCTGTGTTCATTAAACTAAATGAATGGACCTACTCCTGCTGCCCTGAATCCTTCTTGAATTTCAGATCTTGGCTTATGTCATGGCAGCAATTTCTCATTCAGTTTGGATTGTTTGGTACATGTTTAGATGCTGAATAAAATGTGTTCAACTTAAGAGTCTGCAGTGGCCTCTGGTGGAAGGTGTGTCACTATTTATAGTGGGAGCAGATTCAGAACTTTTAAGGCCAGAGAGGACCATTATGATAATCTAGTTTGATCTTTTATATAACACATTCCACACACTTTCACCCAGTCATTCTTGCATCATGTCTACAACTTCTGGTTGAGCTACAGCATATCTCTTAGAAAGATATCCAGTCTTGAGTGAAAGACTTCAAGTGATGGGGAATCCACCATAGTCCAAGATAAATTGTTCCAAAGGTTAATTATCTTCATTTTAAAAAAATCTCACTTGTTTTCTAATATATTATGCACTTAATTATATATTATAAGATACTTTGCAGTTCTACCTTCATTACTAAGAATCCATATTAAAAAAATTAATCACAAATAACTCTTGGATACCAGTTCCAGTACATTTCTTGCCATGGTAAGAACTTAAAATAGCATTGTAGTTGCTGTTATTAAATGGCCCATTGACATTATAGGTAGCATTGTAGAGTTGGAAAACTACTAGATAGATTGATTTCCTAGTATTTTCTTCTTGCATTGAACAAAGAAAAGATAATTTAGGGAAGCATTGTGTAGGAATAAGATAGTTCCCAGGGACAAACCAACCACAGCAAGTAGTATGCTGGTGAAAAAATATTTTCTTCTAGGCAGATGGTTACTATGATTAACCATGATGAAATTGTGATGAACAGTTCTGACTGCACATTGAATGGTGGTGTGGATGGAAACTGTTTTATGGGTTTCTTTTTCTACCAGCACTAAATGCTTCAGAGAAGCCAACATCATAAGGACATTAGGAAATATATCTGGAAATTCAAAGCCCCCTTGATTCAAAGACCCCTTTAATATCTCCTTTTATGAGGAGAGATAAAAAAGACTGGGACTTTTCATCTTAGAAAAGAGATGACTAAGGGTGGGGGGATATGATAGACATCTATAAAACAATGAATGTATAGAAAGTGAATAAAGAAGTTTTATTTATTCCTTCACATAACACAAGAACCAGGAACCACCCAATGAAATTAATAGAAGGCAGGTTTAAAACAAAGAAAAGGAAGTACTCCTTCACACAACACACAGTCACTCTGTGGAACTCTTTGCCAGGGGATGCTGTGTGAAGGCCAAAGCTATAACAGGGTTCAAAAAAGAATTAGATAAGTTCATGGCTGTTAGACAAGATGGTCAGGGATGCAACCCTATGGTCTGGATGTTCCTAGCCTCTTACTGCCAGAAGCTGGAAGTAGACAATAGTGGATGGATCACTGGATGACTGCCTGTTCTGGTCATTCCCTCTAAAGCAGTTGGCCTTGGCCACTGAGGGAAGACAGGACACTGGGCTAGATTGCCCATTGGTCTGACCAGATATGGCCATTCTTATGTACGAGGGGTGGGAAAGGGACACATTATTCTTGGAGAAAACTCTCCCTATAAATATTGCCAGATCACCCCAGTGTAAGCTGATTACAGCGATTACAGTATTCACTGTGTTCAGAAGTAGGTAGTAAGCATAAAAAGAGGTGTTTTTGATGATCCCTTCTAGACAGCTTGGAAAGGATGAGAGCAGTTTGCTTTACTCTCACATACAAAGGATGCTATTCTGGATCAGCCTGCAGGTGCCACTGCAGCAAATAGCAAGGGTAACCCTCTCAGCTTCTTAAAAGGTCCCAGATCCCTTCAACTCAGATAGCAAGAGAGCAAGAGATGGGAATATTTGAGGCTAGGGAAGTATATGAAAGGAAAGCAGCACTGAGTGGGTTAAATCAGACCACTGTATACTCTAACAGGATTATCAAGGACTGTAGTTTTCTTGATCGCTTGGACAAGCATTTAGCTGATTGACAGGCATTCTCTGCAACATCAGAAAATAATCTAATTTGACATGGCTGACTTCAATCCAAAAAGCAACCAATCTAAGGCAGACAAATTAGCTATAATAAATCTGAACATAATATTTAGCTACAAAATATTTCTTTTTGCTATGATAGGGAAAATAATCTTTAGAAATGTGATTGTTCCACCCAGGGCCGGTGCAACCATTTAGGCAAACTAGGCGGCTGCCTAGGGCGCCTAGTGATTGGGGGCTCCTAAAAGTCCCCTCAGGCGAGGAGGTGGAGTGGAGGTGAGCTGGGTGCGGGGGCGCACGGGGAGGGCTTCCTGCAGTAACGGGGGGCACACAGGGGAACAGCTCCCTGCCCCAGCTCACCTCCACTCTGCCTGCTCCACCGAGCACACAATTAGAGCAGCGCCAGCGTGCTCAGTGGAGGAGGCGGAGCCGAGGTGAGCTGGGGCGGGCTACCCAGGCAGGGTTAGCTGCCGTGGCCGGGGGAGGAGAGAGGGGAAGTCTCCCCAGGCGGGGTTAGCTGCCATGGCGGGTGGGGGGGGGAGTCTCCCTGGGTGGGGTTAGTTGCCGTGGGAAGACGGGGGGGGGGGGGAGAGAGGGGTTAGCTGTCGAGGTGGGGGGGTAGCTGCTGTGGGGGGGGGCTCCCTGAGTCGGATGCTGAGTTAGCTGCCGTGGAGGGGGGTTAGCTGGGGGGGGGGTGCAAGGTGGAAGTTTCACCTAGGGCGTGTAACTTCCTTGCACCGGCCCTGGTTCCACCTGCACACAGATTTCCTACCCGTTAGAGATGGTGCTGCTGCTCCCATTTGCAGCAATAAGGCAGAGAGCTGGCCATGGTACTGAACCAAAGAGTACAATGGCTACCCTTGTTATGACTACTTCTGTAGTGCCACAAATAAGTATGACATTTTTTCTGACAAGAGAACAAAATATATATCTCAGTGCGATTACAAGATATGTAATCGTACAGACAAGCATTAGCCATAGAAGGGAAAAAGAGGACAAGGGCCAAGATAATGCGGATGATAAAAATATTGATGCATGCACTGTAGAGGTGGTGTTTTACATTATTTTCCATACAAAAAATATCTTTTATTGGACCAACTTCTGTTGGTGAAAGACACAAGCTTTTGAGCTTACACCTGAAGAAGAGCTTAAAAGTTGTTGCTTTCATCAACAGAAGTTGGCCCAATAAAAACTATTGCCTCACCCAGCTAATAGCCTGGGACCAACACTGCTACAACACCTCTGCAAAATACTTTCCAACACCTTCTCAAATGTATGCACCTAAACACGTGCTAAAAGTGAAAGAATAGGTTTTGGAATCTTATGAGAGGAAAATGTGTTTTAAGAAGAGACTTATAGATTCGTAGACTCCGAGGCCATAAGGGATCTTTGCCATCATCTGGGCTGACCTGCTGTATGAACTTCACCAAAATAATTCCTAGCTCATATATTTTAGGAAAACATTATTTTAAAAAAATGGTCAGCGAAGGAGAATCCACCATGACCCTTGGTAAATTACCCTCACTGTCATAAATTTATGCCTCATTTCCAGTCTGAATTTGTCTAATTCAGGGACATAGACAGGAATTTAAATTTTGACCTCCTTTTGAAGGGGAACATTCTGTGGCTGCCCCTTATCCAGGGTTTTCAGAACCCCTAACAGTGGTAACGTAACTATTTCACGCCAGGCAATGTCAGGCAATAAATCAACAGCAACTCAGCAATTCTGTCTGATCAAAGGATTAAACGAAAGTAAGCATGCTCTTGTCTAACACTGCAGTTTATTAGATTTAAGCACACACAAACATAAGCAATAGGTTTAGAACATCCCAGATATTTACCTAACATCTGGAACACTATTGAATAATTAACAGCAGGTTCACAGTGGTCAGTTGCTCATCCACCGGAGAGAAAAGGTGTCAGGAAAAACATCTCTCAAGATGGCTTCAGAGGACTGCGCCAAAGTACATTTTATTAGCTAATCTTTTATAACTAATGTCTACAAACCACATAATGACCCCCTACTGAATCATCAGTTTTCTAACTTTCAATAAACTTTTAATACCAGAGGTGTCTAGACTCAAAGTTTTCCAACCACCAAAGTTTTCCATCTTAGTTGTTTACTTGTCTGTCCCCTCCTCCCATTCTGATTAGCAGAAACTGTAGCTAATTTTGAGCTTGATTCTGAAAGCCTGTCTTCAAATTAACCCTTAACTATGTGGTGTTCTATTTCATTCATTCAAAGTGGCTGAATGCACATTGTATGGTTGCAATTAGCTTGATCACATTCTGGGATATACACACTCCTCAAATCTAGGGCAGCACTCCTGCCCCAGGAGGAACGTACTCTGCCCCCACCCTGGCAGGAGCTTGCTCTTCCCTCCCGCTCTACCCCCCCCCCGGAGGAGCTCGCTCTTCCCTCCCCCCAAGTCCTGGGGCCAGAGGAGTTCTGTGCCCTCAACGATTATTGGGGGTGGTGGTGGAGTGCCCCTTCTTGTCCCCTCTTGTGCACACTCCTGGTCTGGATCATGTTATACCTTTCTCTGTCAGCTTGAAGAGACCATTATCATATATTTTTTCTTCTTGTAGATACTTATAGACTGTAATCAAATCACCACTTAACTTCTCTTTGTGCAGCTAAATAGATTGAGCTCTTTGAGTCTATCACTATAAGGCAGGTTTTCTAATCCTTTAATCCTTCTTGTGGCTCATCTCTGAACCGTCTCCAATTTAGCAACATCCTTCTTGAATTATGAGCACCAGAAGTGGACATGTATTCCAGCAGTGGTAATGCCAGTGCCAAAAACAGAGGTAAAAACCTCTCTACTGCTACTTGAGATTCTTCTATATGCATCCCAGGATCACATTAGCCCTTTTAGCCATAGTATCACACTGGGAGCTCATGTTCAGCTATCAACCATGACTATCAACTCTTTTTCAGATTCACTGTTTCCCAGGATAGAGTCCCCTATCATGTAAGATTGGCCTATATTCTCTGATCCTTGAAGGAGAAGAGGGTGGATCAGTTCAGGCAACAAGTTCCAGGCATACAGACTACACAGGGAAAAGATGTGGCAACAAGAGTGGAAGAAAGAGACAAAGGGATAATTAGTTTATTATTTATTAGCACTCCAAAAATATGATGGACAGAAATCATAGAAAAACATGGTCCCTGCCTGAAGGATCTTATAATCTAAATTTTAGATGTTACTCAAGGGAGGGATTCAAGATTGTTGTTGATTTTTTTGGGGGGAAGTGAGGGGGGGAAGAGGACATGGCCAGAATGACTGTCAAGAAAAATTATCATTTGTATCTTGTATAGACTGGCAGGGGTAACATGAGCTTTGGGGAATCCAGAGCTGAGGTGGTTACAGTAAGCAAGATAGGAGATGATAAGAGTTCTACCTGTCTTACCAATGATTTTTCCAGATGATCATAAAGTGGCACTGTTGGCCCTTGAAGAGAGTTCTAACCACTCTTCCTCTCCTGCAAAGGCTTTCTCATGGCAAAGCAGCCAGGAATCCTGGGCTTTAGTCCTGATTCTACCAGGGACTTCCTATACAATGTTATGGCCAAATTAACCCATAGACTGTAGGCCACTTTTCTCTCTGACTTCTAACTTCCCACTCAGTAAAATGAAGATGGTACTCACTGAATTAATTACCAGCTGTAAAGCAAGGTGAGGTCCTTGGTTGAAAGATGCCATGTAAGTGCCCAGTATTATTCTTTATAAATTAATGGGCACATTTGTGTTTATTTATATTAAGAACATAAGAACAGCCATACCGGCTCAGACCAAAGGTCCATCTAGCCCAGTATCTGTCTACCGACAGTGGCCAATGCCAGGTGCCCCAGAGGGAGTGAACCTAACAGGCAATGATCAAGTGATCACTCTCCTGCCATCCATCTCCATCCTCTGACAAACAGAGGCTAGGGACACCATTCCTTACCCATCCTGGCTAATAGCCATTTATGGACTTAACCACTATGAATTGATCCAGTTCTCTTTTAAACGCTGTTATAGTCCTAGCCTTCACAACCTCCTCAGGTAAGGAGTTCCACAAGTTGACTGTGCCCTGCGTGAAGAAGAACTTCCTTTTATTTGTTTTAAACCTGCTGCCTGTTAATTTCATTTGATGACCCCTAGTTCTTGTATTATGGGAATAAGTAAATAACTTTTCCTTATCCACATTCTCCACATCACTCGTGATTTTATATACCTGTATCATATCCCCCCTTAGTCTCCTCTTTTCCAAGCTGAAAAGTCCTAGCCTCTTTAATCTTTCCTCATATGGGACCCTCTCCAAACCCCTAATCATTTTAGTTGCCCTTTTCTGAACCTTTTCTAGTGCCAGAATGTCTTTTTTGAGGTGAGGAGACCACATCTGTACACAGTATATGAGATGTGGGCGTACCATGGATTTATATAAGGGCAATAATATATTCTCAGTCTTATTCTCTATCCCCTTTTTAATGATTCCTAACATCCTGTTTGCTTTTTTGTCTGCCACTGCACACTGCATGGACGTCTTCAGAGAACTGTCCACGATGACTCCAAGATCTTTTTCCTGACTCATTGTAGCTAAATTAGCCCCCATCATATTGTATGTATAGTTGGGGTTATTTTTTCCAGTGTGCATTACTTTACATTTATCCACATTAAATTTCAGTTGCCATTTTGTTGCCCAATCACTTAGTTTTGTGAGATCTTTTTGAAATTCTTCACAGTCTGCTTTGGTCTTAACGATCTTGAGCAGTTTAGTATCATCTGCAAGCTTTGTCACCTCACTGTTTACCCCTTTCTCCAGATGATTTCTGAATAAATTGAATAGCATTGGTCCTAGGACTGACCCTTGGGGAATACCACTAGTTACCCCTCTCCATTCTGAGAATTTACTATTAATTCCTACCCTTTTGTCTGTTACAGCTATCCCCCTATTCCATTTTGTTTCTTACAGCTGTCCCCATACTCCATTTTGTTTTTGTTCTCCTCCTGTGGCCGCCCTTCCCTGGCTGTTAAGTTGTTTACCAGGGCCACTGCCCTTCTCAAAGGGAGGGCCCCTTGAGTTGTTTAACAAGAGCCATTGCCCTTCTCAAAGGGATGGCCACTTGTGCTGCGTGCTAACTGGGACCACTGCCCTGTTCAAAGGGTTAGTCCTGTTATCACCTCGTTGAACCTGGGCTCGGTGTAAGGCAGGCAATGTCCAGAGCTGCAAGACCTATTGTGTTTTTAAGATCCTGGGCATGAGTCATAGGCCTCATGTGCTTTTGAGTCACCTATTGCACAGGACTCTGCACAGACATGTTTCTGTGCTCACCTGCAGTCTTTTCCCTGTGCCTCCTCCCCTGTGACAGAGGGAACCTATCAGAATCACTGGCGGGAAACTGCCTAATTTTGCCTTTAAAACCAGACATTTTTGAAACAAACATCAGAAAGGTTCCTGCATTGCTGCCTGGTCTGATCAGCCAGGGGTTCTGGGGGGTCCCTTCTCCGCTCTCGTTTTATTTTTTGAGCGTACCCCCGTTTTTTGAACCCCCCACAAAGAACGAATTGCTGCCTGAGAGATCTCCTGATTATCAAGACCATACCGAGCCTTCTGATGTTCTTGCTGCTTCTGCCTTTGCTGCTGCCTTAGGGACTGGTAAGAATCCCTCTGTGAAACTTTCCCTACTTTTATTTTATTATTTTAGCTGCTGGCTCTGTTTCCCCAGCACACAGACTCAAGCTAAACCTTGGTCTGTGTCTTAAAACCTCTCTTAAACTCCATGACGCTTTGCTGCTAAAAATAAGTTTGTGCCGCTGCTGAGCTCTGCTCCTGTGGGCTTTGCCTCGGGGCTCCCTGCTTTCAGCTGTATCCCTTGGCTTCAGCCACCATCCCTTGGCTTCCTTGGGAGCTGTATCCTGGGCACATACCACTCTGCCCTCTGTGACTTCCCCATAGCATAAGGTGCACCATAGGTTTTGTTTTTTTTAGTTTAATAAGTCATAGTTTGTTAAGATTGTAGAGCTTGTAAGTTCACCTGCCTTGTTATAGTTTGCTGTTTTGTTGCTCGGTATAGTTGCTTGTTACAGTTTTGCTTAGAATTGTGATATTTGTTGTTTTGCCTAGTCGTTGGTTAAGATAGATAAGGTTTTTGCTGCTTAAATTCGTCCTCCCGCTGTCCCGATCTCTCCCTGAACTTTCCCGTGTCTGTTTTTCCCCCGCTTCAATCTCCCCTTCTGTGTGCTTCTCCATGTCTCCGTTATAACCCTTTGCTGTTTTTTCCCCCGCATCTGCACACCCTCCGAACTTCCCAAACCCCTTGCTGCTTCTCCCCCTGTATAACTTCCCAAACCCTTTGCTGCTTTTTTCCCCACATCTGCACTCTCTCCGAACTTCCCAACTCCTTGCTGCTTCCCCCCCGCGTCTGCATCACCCTCCGAACTCCCCAAACCCCTTGCTGCTTCTCCCCCTGTGAAACTTCCCAAACCCTTTGCCGCTTTCTTTCCTTTGTTTTTGGTGTCCGCTTGTTGCTTAAACCTCTCTCCAGACCTTCTTTGCACTTCTCCGCTGCCCCTCCCCTACCGAAGATCACCGTCACGCTGCTCCATTGTCCTTACCCTGCAGGGCTTCAGAGTCTCTCGCTGCTTCCAGCCGCACTCTCCTCTCATCAGTTGCCACTAATTCACTCCCCTCCCCCCTCCTGTTCCTCGACAGATTATCTGCTATCCTAGCCTCACAAATTAAGTCATTACTTTTCTTTTATACTGTTACATTGCATAAATTCACTTATATTCACATTTTACTTGTAATTCTAACACCCCATTGGTTACTTCCACTTTTCTGATATACTTTGTATTTGCATTGATACCATTGTGTTACATTGTGTATAAGGCCACTAACCACTTAATACATTCTATCTAAGATTGTTGACCATTTTATATAGAAGCTACCATTTTATTTTGCATTTCTTTTGATACGCTTATTGACTGTACTGTATCCCATTGTGCTGAACCCCACTTACTGTGCCCCACTGTTAGAACTCCCTACTTTGTTCAACAAGAACCGCCCCCATCATTGTCTATTGTAAACACCCTATACACCCCATCCCATCGTATTTTATTGTTAAATTCCCACCACTTCCTTTTTCCTTTAATAAAGAAATTAATTGGCACCCCACCTGTGTGGTAATTGCTCCCCAAGATCCCATATACCTGCAGGCTGGGACACCTTTGTTCCCTGTCTTTTAACCAGTTCTCAATCCATGAAAGGACCTTCCCTTTAATCCCATGACAACTTAATTTACGTAACAGCCTTTGGTGAGGGACCTTGTCAAAGGCTTTCTGGAAATCTAAGTACACTATGTCCACTGGATCCCCCTTGTCCACATGTTTGTTGACTCCTTCAAAGAACTCTAATAGATTAGTAAAACACGATTTCCTTGTACAGAAACCATGTTGACTATTGCTCAACAGTTTATGTTTTTCTATGTGTCTGACAACTTTATTCTTAACTATTGTTTTGACTAATTTGCCTGGTACCGACGTTAGACTTACCGGTCTGTAATTGCCGGGATCACCTCTAGAGCCCTCTTTAAATATTGGCGTTACATTAGCTAACTTCCAGTCATTGGGTATCGAAGCCAATTTAAAGGACAGGTTACAAACCTTAGTTAATAGTTCCACAACGTCACATTTGAGTTCTTTCAGAACTCTTGGGTGAATGCCATCTGGTCCCAGTGACTTGTTAATGTTGAGTTTATCAATTAATTCCAAAACCTCCTCTAGTGACACTTCAATCTGTGACAGTTCCTCAGATTTGTCACCTACAAAAGCCAGCTCAGGTTTGGGAATCTCCCTAACATCCTCAGCCGTGAAGACTGAAGCAAAGAATCCATTTAGTTTCTCCACACTGACTTTATCATCTTTAAGTGCTCCTTTTGTATCTCGATCATCAAGGGTCCTAAACAGATAGCTAAGGGTTAAGGTCTCTTTTACCTGTAAAGGGTTAACAAACAGTGACCTGCAACATCTGACCAGAGGACCAATCAGGAGACAAGATACTTTCAAATCGGGGTGGAGGGAGTTTTGGGTGTGAGTTCTTTGTTCTTGGTCTGTTCTCTTTCTGGGCTCTGAGAGTGACCACCCGAATCTCCAGGCTCTTTAATCTTCTGTTTCCCATTGTAAGTACAGCGGTAGAAAGACAATATAGGCTTCTACATTGTTTTTCTGTATTTGCAAATGTGTAGTCTGCTGGAAATAGTTTAAATTGTATTTTTTCTGGATAAGGCTGTTTATCCATTTTCTATAAGCTAAAAGACCCTGTACTGTTTACCATCTAAATTGCAGAGATAAACCTTTTACTTTTTTCTTTCTTTTTTTATTAAAAGCTTTGCTTTAAGACCTGTTTGAGTTTTCTCCTAGTTAAGGCTCAAAGGACTTGAGTCTGTGTACACCAGGGAATTGGTGGGGAGAAGGGAAAGAGAGCGGGGAGGGAAGGATAAGTTTCCTCTTTGTGTCACATTCAAGGAGCTTGAATCTGTATTGCCCTAAGGGAGGGAAAGGTAAATTTCCTCTTTGTTGAATTACGTGATCTCCTAGTGTACCCAGGGCGGGAAAGATCTGGGAGGAGGTAAAGAGGGGGGAGGGAATGGTTTATTTCCCTTTGTTGTGAGACTCAAGGAATCTGGGTCTTGGGGGTCCCCAGGGAAGGGTTTGGGGACACCAGAGTCTATCAGGCGCTCTACTTAAGTCCTGATTGGTGGCAGCCTATCAGATCTAAGCTGGTAATTAAGCTTAGGGGAATTCATGCTAGTACCCATATTTTGGACGCTAAGGTCCAGATTTGGGAATTATACTATGACAGCCCCACTGGTTGTTTAGCAGGCTTCCTGCTTCTGATGTACTTAAAAACATTTTGTTATTACCTTTGGAGGTTTTGGCTAGCCGTTCTTCAAACTCCTCTTTGGCTTTTGTTATTATGCTCTTGCACTTAATTTGGCAGGGTTTATGCTCCTTTCTATTTGCCTCACTAGGATTTGACTTCCACTTTTTAAAGGAAGTCGTCTTCTCTCTCACTACTTCTTTTTCAGGGTTGTTAAGCCACGGTGGCTCTTTTTTAGTTCTTTTACTGTGTTTCTTAATTTGGGGTATACATTGAAGTTGGGCCCTTTTATGGTGTCTTTAAAGAGTGCCCATGCAGCTTGCAGGGATTTCACTTTAGTCACTGTACCTTTTAACTTCTGTTAAGTCTGTTCAGTAACATATTAGCCAGGTTACTTCAAAATCCTACTTTTTTTTATTGCCAGAGGTCCCATGCATGTTTTTCTGCTGCAGGGCTTGCTGCAGGTAATTTAATAAGAAGGAAGATAATTTTCCACAATCTGTTTTGATTCTAAAAAGCAGTGGGTTGAAGTGTCCTGGAATTAATTCCTGGCAGTTCAAGGCAGGCATAGAATTGCAACTGTCATATTCAAGCATGCAGATAATACATCATCTGCCATTTCAATTTGCCTATGGATAATTCAGACCTTCTTTTAAAGAGATACACACTCTGATAAACATTTACCAAACTTCTGATCTGAACCAGATGGACATCAGATACCAATGGCATACCCTTATGTATGCAAGGTATGCATTGCATGGCCCAGGACTTTCTGTGCCTGCAGGATGAATCCATATGGCCTCTGAATGTACATGGAGGATGCCATTTTGAAGAACAAAATTCTGCAAAATGGCATCCTTTGCACAGTTTGACTTTGCACACACTGCACATGTAAGGTCAGGCTGCATGGAGAATGCCATTTTGCATGCAAGGGTACAGTTGCATGCCTGACTAAAAATGTCACAGCATGCCTCTGCTAGATGTCAATTTTATATAGGTGGTTACATTTTTAGTAGTATCAAACTATATTCCCCAAAGTAGAATAGGCTGCATTTCTTCACAGTGCCCTACACACTTACTGCCAGTCTATTTTGACTTTTTTTCTATAACACCTGTTGTTTTAGTATCCAAGCACAGTCACCATCTGTAGAATGATGAAATAGAACACATGGAACAGAACATACTTAACAGAATACACAAGATAATCATTATAGGCAGCCATACTACATTTAAGGTAACTATGTACAGTGCTTCTGCTATATAATGGTGTTTCATCTGCATGTAATGTAGAAGAGGTAGCAGAGTAGGTGATAAAGATTTAGTCTCTGCACAATTCTGCAGTTCAGCCATGCGAGTGCTGTAGTTTTCCAACTGCACTGCCAAGTCTCAAGGTAATGCTTGGTTGTTTATGGAATCTGAAAGGAGTTCCGCATTCATACAGCACTAGAATTCCTACAGGATACCTAAATCACTGAATGGCTTTTCAAGGGGGAATCAAGTATTCATGAGATACTTAACTCTCATACTGCAGCTCAAAGGCACTCATTTTCTAATCATAGGATGGGGAGGGGAACCTCTTCTGCTCTAGTGAGCCGATATTTGACATTTCTATCATTGCCTGGGGATGTAACTTTTCACCTGCCTGAGGGAACGAGAGTGCTGTGTTTTGAATGCTGCTCCTTAAACATATTCCTGAGCTCATGGAGCTGCAACTCCAGTTATGAGCTAAGTGACGATTACCTTGCCGTCACCTGTATCTGCTGATAAAAGGCCAGATCTGCATGTGGTGTGAAATGGTAGTGCTCCATTGCAGTCAGTGAAGATTTACACTAGCAGAGGAGTTGGCTCATGGACTGGAAGAATGAGTCCCCTCTTCAGCTGCTGAAAAGGGCTGATACCTCATTACTTAGGGCAGGAGGATGCTTGGGGAGGGGCAGAGCAGTACCAAGCCATGTGTGACCACCAGTCAGTGATGGCATCCACCCTCTCCCACACGGAATCTCTGAACTCCTAAAGCTGCCACTAGCCTTTGTGAAGTAGGCAGAGCAATAGGATGCACCAGCCCTGAGAGGAAGTAAGAGAACAGAGAGACCAAGACAGTTGAGCTGCAGCAGCTCTTCTGCCCACACTGCAACTGTGACCCGCAGGTGGGGCTGATACAGAGTGGGAGGGGAAAGCATCTGACAGCTCCTGCTCAGTAGCTGACCCATCTGCTTTAAAGCAACTGGTCGTTGTGGGAGCAACACAAGAGGGGATGCTGCCCAGACACCCTTTCATGTAGAACTCCTCCTTTCTGCTCCCTCATGAATACCCAGGTGCTCCTCCTCCAGAATGGCTCTCTTTGCAGAGGTTGGGTGTGAAAAAGACAACCCAGGAAAGCTTCACAGAGGAGGGCGAGGAAGCCTGGAAAGCCAGAATAGATATTGCTTCCTTGTTTATTCTTAAGAAATGGGGGACAATAGGAGAGAGAAAATGGGAAGGCAAGTGAGGGGTAGTAACAACTGCACTAGGGAATGTGGCGGGGCACCAGCAGCTAACCAGTGCAG
Organism: Gopherus flavomarginatus; assembly: GCF_025201925.1. NCBI lineage: Eukaryota > Metazoa > Chordata > Testudines > Testudinidae > Gopherus > Gopherus flavomarginatus. The sequence continues at coordinate 336,038,485 of NC_066617.1, forward strand.
TGGGACACGCCAGCCAGTAGGGGCTGCTGACCACTGAGCTATGGCCTCTTTTGCCTACATTCCTTTCTGTTTCCTCCCTCCCCGCTATCAGCAATGCAGGTGAAGCTTGATCTCTAGTGGACAGAGTGACTCAGTTTTGGAGTCCTGTGAGGTACAGGGCACATTTAACTTCCACTAACTTTCACTGCAATTGAGGGGAGTTCAATAACCTTCAGAACTGGGCTCTAAGGCCTTGATCCAGCAAAGCATTGAAACAGGCGCCTACTTCCAAGCCAGTGAGCAATCCCATTTGCTTCAGTGCGACTACCCACGTGAGTCAAGTTAAGAACCTGTTGCGCTGAATTGGTCCCTTACTTTGTAAAGTGTAGATGACTCGGGCCCTTGAGACAGCACTGAGTTACTGTATTTGATGTAAAGATTTATTCTGATTGCTCTGTGTGCGTACTATTGCTTCAGCTATGGTGAAACAGGAATGGAGAGAGGAGGTTTTGAAGCTGCTTTCACGAGGATTAGGTAAGTAACATCATCCCCCCCTTTTCTTGCATCAGTGCATTGCAGTGATTCACAGCAACTATCCCCATAGCTCGAGGCCCTATGCTGCATTGTTTCACTGAATGTTTAATCAGGTTATTGAGCACTTATTAAAAACGCAGCCAGCCCATCACTCACTGGGCTCCCACATTTCCACCTACCCATTGTTTATGTCCTGACATTATTTCACTCCACACTCATGTCATCTCTTCTGTGCTCCCTTGTCTCTTCCCTCCCAGCTGCCCCTTCCCATTACATTCCGCCCTGCACTGCTCCCACCAGCTCCACCTCCTCATTTCCTTCCCATCTCTATTCTCCTGCCCTCATCCCATCTCTGCATCTTTCTTCCTCTCCTCTCCACCTTTGTCACTGGTGACATCTACTACAACTCCAGCTCTCCATCCCTGCCTTTACACCATCAGCTCCCCCACCCAACCTTCCCCCTGGCCATGTGGTCCCTCAGGAACGCCTCCTTCATTTCACAAAAGACCACAGATATCAATGACCTTTTAGTCTCTTGCTTCCTTTGTTTCCCAGCAGTTGCTTAGGCCTGGATCCCTCCCTCACAGTCATGCTCTTTGCTGCTGCAGTCATCTAAGTCTTCTTGCATGCAACCCACTGCAAATCCAGGACAAGCAGTCAGCACACAGGGGTTGCAGCTGCTCTTCTAGCCCACTGAATAGCAGGTGCCAGAGAGTGGGGGGAAGGGCAGGAGTGAAGAGGGTTAATGGGTAAAGAAGACTCATTGGCTTTGAGTTCACAAGAGGGATTTCAGCTCTTTCACCCACCATCACCATTACTCAGGCTTTACAATTTGGAATAGATTTCAACCCTACTTATTTGGTGTGTGTGCTGCCCTTTGGAGATGAAATACATTTCTCTACATGTTCACTGTTACAGCAACAATGCACTAGAGACCAGATTCAATTCAACGGCAGTCACTCCATTGCTATAAATAAGTTGGATAAGATTCGAAACGAGCTATTTATATTCTTCTCCACTGCTTGAAGGATTCTCCTATTATTAAAAGCTCAAAACCAGATCTCCATCCTCATCTTCCTTGACCTTTCACACCATTGAACACGTTCTTCGTGAAATCTTGTCCTTGTGGGGCTTTTTTTATTCTTCTCTCTCCTTGGTCTCTTCCTATCTCTCTAATAGCTCCTTCAGAGGATCCTCCTCATCCCCTTCCTGCTTTCTCTGCTGGTGCCCCTCACACTTGGGAGGAGCTCCCCGTAAACACCCACCAAGCTACCTCAGTATCCTCCTTCAAAACCCTGCTTAAACTCTCCTTTGCTGTGATGCCTACAAAAAACTTGACAAGGGTTTGACCACTGTGTGCAGAGACCACAGCCTGTCATGTTGACCAGTACTGTCTTGGTGTTTCCTTGCATCCTTCAGCTGTTGTCTTATACTTAGATCATAAGATCACTTGGGGCAGGAGCTGTCTTTTTACAGCACCTAGAGCACAATGGGTTTCTGGTCCATGACACGGGACCCTACGTGCTACGGTCATACTACTAATAAGAAAAACTAATTGTTAAGGGGAGTGGTCTGGTCTAAGCTAATTTCTGTGTGTCTTGCTCTTGGGCTTTTTTGGCCAAATTCGTATTTGCTAATGACAGTTATACATTAAGAATATTTTCTCTAGTTGAATAAGTAATCATGTGATTGATATTGCATGTAGCCAGCGGGAGAATGCACACGACCAGCCCTGGTATCTTTCTACAACACCTATTGTTAGAAAAACTCCTCCCTTATATTTTTCAAGTCTTGCATCAACCTTGGACCATTGCAAAGGAAGGAAAATAAGACATTCATGTTCTTAACCCATATGTTTTAGGGTTGTTTTTTACCTCTGTTTAAATAATTTATCTGATTTTTAGCTGCACTGAGTGGCTAAGACAGTCAGACTGAACATAAACATTCTGTACTGTTCTCACCATAGCCCAGAGGTTTCATTAGCACAAAATTCAGCTTATATTTGGCCAAAATCCAATTTAAGCTACAAATCTCAAGACATTTAGGCAGATGTAAACCTGTGAAAACTGGGACAGTTCTGTGCAGCAGCATTAAACCATAGCTTGGGACAAGCAGCCAATAAAGAGTTTTCCAAAAGGGCCAGGAGAAGTCTTATTTCATCTGATATAGAGCCAAATGGGGGGCCAGGGGTTTGGGGGACAGCATTACCTCTCCCTGAAAAAAAGAATGATTTCTGATATAACTGCCTCCCCACAGTCTGATGCACAGTACTCCAGTCAGAGTGGGAGATAGATGTGGATGCAAGTTGGTATTTACTCTTCAGCTCACACCTAGAGATACACAGCCTGCTGGGACAGCCACCTGTGGGTCAGCATGACAGCAGGGTTGTCATCCTTAGAGAGAGATGCATAGATAAAGCCAAAAGATCAAAACAAAATTACATTTTGAAGCATGTTAAAAATGCCCACCTTGGGCCAGAATGGAGAACAACTGACAGTGCCTCATAAAATCCATTGCCCATTGTATAATCAAATAAGAGGGCATGGGGGAAGGGAAAGGGGAAATCACAATTTTGGTGAGCTCTCAGGTGCAGCAACAACAGTGATGCAAGATCTAGATTTGCTGATCCCAGATCACAGCCACCCAATTCACCACAGTTTATACACACACTCCATACTCCAAACACCGCAGCAATCTCAATTTACAATGTGCTGAAAATTCCTTACTAGCCAGTGTTTCCATTCCACCATCTCCCCTGCAAGGTGTCTTGGGGCAGATGGCACAGCATCTCTCATGTACACCAATCACAGGGGCTCTTTAAATCAGCTGAATGCTCAAACCTATGGTAGAACAACATCCTGCACCTCCCTCCCTCCACCCTGGGCAACTCTCCAGCGCAGCCCTGGTGCAGGAAGAATCCAAGGGACAGCATGTTCCAAGAGCTAAGGCAAGTCTGGAGACAAGTCTCTTATTTATGTATACACAAAAGTAGACTGGTGCCAGCAAATGAGTAAAAACTGCATTTCCTTGGAAAAGAAAAGCAATCAAATAAATGTGAGAATAACTCCTCTGAGCTATTGGACAAAATAGTAACAACTTACTAGAACCCGAAGAAAGCTAGAACTCCAAATGAAAGGCTGATACCTAACAGCAATACCTCCCACTCACACGCACCATCTATGTAGGGCTATAAGAAAAACAAGGGCCTCACACTGTCATAGTCCTGTAGTAGTCAATGTCCTGCAATGCTATAGGAGTCCTGACAGCACCACAAAAGCCATTTAAGTCAAGGGCTTTATGTTGTGGCAGCTGAATGAATCTTGGCATGGTCAGAAAGACGGGAAATCCTCATGCTATTTCACATAGACTTAATTTAATGTGATGTCACTTATTTCCTTCCATCAGTAGCTTGCTCCATGCTTCCATTTCTGCATCACACCACAGTAAATCTTTCAATGCCAGGGCAGTTTTCCCATATCCACACCCAAAAAAGATTGGTGTTATGTAGCACAAAGCAGTCTGTAATTATCTGCCAGTGCAGAGACAGAGAAAGCAGCCCTCTGGGCAGAGACTCCTTTCACAGCACTGGGGTGCTGCTGTAGAGCACTTGGCAACAACAGTTTCTGGGATCTCTCTCAGCATCCTCTTTACTCCAGCACTAGTGTCTGAATATAAAAATACATAGGACTTATTTAGCACTTGTGTTAAACTATGGCATCTAAGCTTGGGTAGCTTTTAAAGTGAGATCCTCAGTTCAGCCAGAAGTTACAGGTTGCACTAGGTTAAATTCTGTAGCCTGAGGTATACAGGAGGGCAGACCAGATGATCACAACAGTCCCTTAAAATCTTTTATTCAAATTGAAGGCACAAAAGCCATAGATGCCGAGAAAGATAGGATCTAAGACATCAGACAATAGTAAGTGAAATTAGCATTTCACAGCTAAGACTTTTCTCTGCTCCAGGAGTATGTGAGATATTTTCAGCATAGCAAAATGGGCCCAGTTCTGTCCATGGAAGGCAGCAGCAAAAGATGAGACAAACTCTTTAGTTGCTTACATTCTCTGTTTTCTCTCCCTACTTACAAGAAGCTAGCATCTGGTCAAATGTCTCCTGTAAAGAAGGTTAAACACAACAGACTAGAACTCAATAGGGGAGTGCACAGAACAACAAACTTTCAGCCCCAGAAACGAAGCACCAAAGAGGTCAGAAAAATAAAAACATGAATTAATTTAAGTCTAATACAAACACCTCTCTGGAACGTTGGTGACAGACTGTGATGGAAGATGCTTCCTGGTTAGAAAGATGGTGGCTTTAAGATCTCAATATTTATCATTTATATTGTGGTAGCACCTAAAAAGGCACAATTATGTTGGGACCATTTGTGCACAGAGCTGTGCAAAACAAAATAAATGACCTCTTCTCAGCAAGCTCAATGCAAAGACAGCTGCTGAACCATTTTCCGGGGATGGATGGAGAGGAGCAAGACTGAACTCATTTTCTTGTGTGGCAGGATCTGAAGTCATTAGAAGAAAACACACAGATTCCCTGAGCCACCCTCTCCTAATAGCTCACAACCATCTTGATGGAGCCACTCTGTGCTGCAGATAGGACAAGAACGAGAAGACCAAGGGTACTGCCCATCAAGACCTAGGAAAACGTGGTCTGCAAAAATACGTAACTAAGTAAAATAAAATACACAAAACAAAAATAGTGAGGCTTCCTGGGTGGCAATGGAGATATGAAGGGTCTCCAAGGGAAAGGGAAATTACATGTTTAGCACCATTAAATCCATCTCTCTGCACACTACTCACTTTCTTATTGGACCAACTTCTGTTGGTGACAGATACCAACTTTTAAGCTTACACAGAGCTCTTCTTCAGGTCCGGGAAACTAACCCAGACATGAAGAAGAGCTCTGAGTAAGCTCAAAAGTTTGTCTCTCTCATTGACCATTGTTGGTCCAATAAAAGACGTTATCTCACCCACTTTGTCACACTAATATCCTGGGACTGACACAGCTACAAAAACACTGCATACCACTCCCTGTAAGATAGCAGAAATACCACAAAAGCAACTGGGTTATCATTACACTGACACATAACTACATGTTATTTTCTGAATGTATAGGCAGCAGGCACCTGGAGAAAAGCCATGCCATACCATAGTTGTTAAGGTCACACTATTAGGGCTTGTCTTCTCTACTGGGGTACATCAACCGAAGTTACGCTACTCTAGCTATGTGAATAATGTAGCTGGAGTTGACGTAGCTTAGATTGACTTACTCTGGTGTCTTTACTGCACTGTGTTGACGGGAGATGCTCTCTGGTCGACTTCCCTTACTCTTCTCGGAAAGGTGGAGTACTGAGGTCGGGTGGAGACCGCTCTGCCATCGACTTAGCAGGCCTTCACTAGACCTGCTGCATCAATTGCAGCAGCATCCATCTCACCGTAGTGAAGACCAGCCCTAGAAAGGAAACACTGACCTGGATTTTCTCTTGCAAATTCAGATGAAGAGGATCCAATGCTGTGTCTTCCTTTAAGATCTCAGCAGGCTGCAACTATGTGCAAAACATTGCAGCCTGAATTGGATTGTTTTGCTCAATTAAATGTGAGGGGGGGGGAGAGAATTGTAAAGCATCAAAAGTTATAATCCAGACTGTTTTAGATGCTTTTTCCAAGTTTGAGACAGAAAAAAAATCATTTAAATATAACGTTGCTGGCATTACGTGCATTGTTCTCACCAATACTGTAAGTAATCTCTCTCCAAATCAGTGCTAACCAAGTACCAAAATAATTGAACAAATATCTTATTACTCCCATTTTCATGAACCACCCAGAGGATTCAAGGGGCCTGGGGTCTTTGGCGGCGGGGGTCCTTCTGCTGCAGGTCTTTGGGGCACTTCAGCAGCAGGTCCCAGAGCGAGTGAAGTACTCGCTGCCAAAGACCCGGAGTGGAAGAAGCCCTAGCTGCTGAACTGCTGCCGAAAGACCTGGAGCAGAAGGAGCCCTCGCCACCGAATTTCCGCACGGAGCGGAAAAAGCTCCAGGTCTTTGGCAGCAGGTCCGTCACTCGCTCTGGGTGTGCTTGGCGGCACTGGACCTGCTGAAAAACTCTTGTGGGGGGCCCCTGTGGGGCCAAGGGCACACTGCCCCACTTGCCTCCGCCTCTGGGCAGCCCTGTGTGCAACAGTGGGTATTCTGAGTTTCTCTAGTTTCTAAAGTCATTGGGTAAAAATTGCGGTCCTCAAAGTCAACTGGAGATTTGCCTATGAAAACAGAGCAGGATGTGGGTGTCTAGCCCTATGTGGGAGACGTGATCCACATTTGTATAATCTTTGTGAAGCACACGATTGACAGGACCAAAATCTAGATAGTTTCCTAGAAAAGGCTAATCCTCTCCTTGTTTTCTAAGTGTCTGGTCCAAACTATAAGGAGCAATAGCTACTTTTACAACACAAATAGACTAATGTGCTTTGGAACAGAACCTGTGAAAAGACTCCCACAGGATCCAATGGGCTTTGGATCAGGCCCATATTGCTTTTCACATTGGCCAGAGAGAAGCGCTGCTGAGATGGTTATGTTCCCTTTCACTCAATGACATCCCTGAAAGCACAGGAACATTCATTTTAATTTACATGTATGTACCTTAGAAATAAAATCCCATGCTGCTTCCCTATTGAGAATGACAGATAATGTATTCATATAATTCACATAGTTGGGCAATAGTCAAATTTAATCTCAATACTGTGACAAAGTTCCTCCTCTATCTTGGTGGGTCTTGCACTTATTGGTGGATTTGCTTGCCTCACAGATTCACCCTGTGGGTCGGGAAAAAGCCCAGAGACCTTCCCCTCTGGTAGAAGCCACAGTCCAGGTCAACTCCTCCTGTGTTTGATCAGGAGTTGGGAGGAACCTGGGCCCACCTTCTACCCCGGGTTCCAGCCAAGGGCCCTGTGGACCGCAGCTGTCTAGAGTGCCTCCTGGTACAGTTGCGCGACAGCTTCAACTCCCTGGGCTGCTTCCCCATGGCCTTCTCCCAACATCTTCTTTGTCCTCACCACCGAACCTTCCTCCTGATGTCTAATAACACTTGTACTTCTCAGTCCTCCAGCCGTATGCCTACTCACTCTCGGCTTCTTGCACACCTCTTGCTCCCAGTTCCTCAAACGCACTTCCTCTCCTCTGGCTTCCCCTGGCCTGACTGAAGTGAGCCCTTTTATAGCATCAGGGGGGCCTTAATTAGTCAGGTGCTTAACAGCCTCACCAGACTCTTAGCAGGTTAATTGGAGTCAGGTGTTCTCTTAGTCTGGAGCAGCCCCTGCTCTGGTCACTCAGGGAACAGAAAACTGCTTATCCTGTGGCCAGTATATCTCCCTTCTACTACTCTGCTGTTCCAAACTGGCCTGGGTCTATCACAATACGCAAGTGGTAAAACAAACTTTGATTAACAATAAAACTGATTGTTCAGAAGGTAAAAAAATACCCAGGGTATGAAATGCCACTGGTCAATCATAGTGACAGACACCTTTTTTAAAGTGATCTGGGAAACTTGTGTGATTTTCCTCTAAACCTTCTAATCAATTATTTCTCACAGTTCCTGGGAATTGATTTGACAACACAAAGCAAATTTTTCAATACTTCCAAAAAACTGCACCAAAAAAGACTTTTTTTGCTCAACTGAACTTTCCAAGCAAAACATGATCAAATCATGCTGCAGTCAGACATGTGAAATATTAACCCCTTGTGCACAGGAATTTAGATGTGCTAGTGCAGTGGTTCTCAAACTTTTGTAGTGGTGACCCCTTTCACAAAGCAAGCCTCTGAGTGCGGCCTCCCTTATAAATTAAAAACACTTTAAAATATATTTAACACCATTATAAAAGCAGGAGGCAAAGCGGGGTTTGGGGTAGAGGCTGACGGCTCACTACCCCCCATGTAATAACCTTGCAACCCCCTGAGGGGTCCCAACTCCCAGTTTGAGAACCCCTGCACTAGTGGATGCTGGGTGGCTCTAACCCTATGCAACTTTTTGTAAAGATGGCACCTGAGGTGTTCAGTCATTATGAATATATTTGCTCTTCACTATAAATGCAGCAGTCTTCAGCTCATTTTGTATTCAAGTAGCTGTGGAGTCTCATGGCAATTCTGCATATTTTAAATATATTGTTCCCACTGAAGTTTGTCTCAAATTTTCATTAATTTTTCATGAAGCATGAATGAATGCATGGAAAAAAATTAGTCTTTAATGTGTTTTTCTGCATTAGATTAAAGTTACATACATTATCTTCTAGATGAAGTCCAAACATGTACTTTGCTTGAAATGTCAGTAGTTATCACAAAACATATCAATAAGTTTAAAGGCTTTCACAATACAAGATTCAGATAATTATTCCACATATACAAAACACAGCTAGAGAAATACAGTTCTTCAATGTCGAATTATGGGAAAAAAAGTCTAAAAAAATAGAAAACTCTTGATACCTGGACATCAATTCAGAACGTAACACTGCATAATGCCGCAATATGAGCACCCATTTAATGAGAAATCCCCTGGAAAGAAGTGTAAGGGGATCTAATGTTTATGACAAAAAGAGATGAATACTGCACCAAAAGGCATGCATACAATCGCCATGGTCATTCAATATGTTAGTGATGATCTAAAGTGTGACCTAAGGGAAGAGTGAGGCAGTGTTCTCAAATCAAATCAAGTGAATGACTACATGTTGATTAAGCTTTCTGAGGCAGCAAAGTGAGGGCACAGAGCCATGTCTGGATTCTGGAGCTGTTTTAAAATTCGCTTGTGAAATTTCTCTCGCACACGGTTAAACTCCATTATGTCCAGTGGATCTTCTTCAATCCAGAATTTATGGAATTCATGCATCAAATAGCCTAATAAAAGAATTCAATATATAAAGAATTAGAACACAGGTAAAGTTGTTTCCTTTAGTCTACAGAATAGCAAGCACTGCAATCAGAAATCATAATGCACATTGTGGGGTAAGTGAAGCTAGTACTATTGAAGTGTGATGTATTACAGTATTTAATGAAGTTGTGTTAGTCTTACTAAGAAATGAAGCACTACAGCATACAATATTAAAACAAGCCTCTAAGAGGCATCTTCAAATAATTAAAACAAAATAACTTACATAGCTCTGCTAGCAATAGTAATGGAATTACTATAATTTACTTCTTAACATAAGAAAATACACTAATTTTATAACACCAAGAGCCCCCAATCAGGAGGACACTTACTCATGTGTTTTAAAGTTTTCCCAAATTGCGATGTTGTCTTGAATTAAGGCCTAATTTAGAGAAGCACTTTTGAAAGATTACTCAATTGCCTAATGCAAACTTTAAACAAAATTTTTATTGCTACTTATATGAATGAAATGGCCTAATTTTACCAATAACTAACTAAAATGAATCTATCAAATTACCAGATCTCTCCTCTCTTGATATGCAGTTACAGAATTGTTAACTTGTGCCTGGATAAACCAAGTGAAATACAAATATATTTTAATATTAAACTGCAGGCTACAAGCATTAAGAGATGACATTATTAATCAGAATCAGTCTTTAATAAGCATCTTTTGTTTATATTCAAATTATTCTCATGCTCAAATATCTATGAAACAACACTTACTCTACATTATAAACAGCCTCTAGGGAAGTGTCTATTATAAAATATTTACTGAACAAGCCCTACACTTAAAAACCATTTAATTTATGAATTGCGAGTTAACATAACTTATAGTCTGAAAACAACTAGTTACTGGATCTTTGCCAGGAACGTTCAGTTTTACACTTGTCTTTCTAAACATGAATAAAGGATTCCATCATATTGGGTTTGCACATAATCATGGCTAGACAAATGCCAAGGGCAAGAAATAATTGGCGTTGGCAAACTCCCCTTGTGTAAGGAAAAGGCATGAGAAACCTATACCATATGATAGCTGTCCTGATAAAGGTTTTTTTTCTTTTTAAAGTCTTTTTTGTTTTTATTCTTTGCCCCCTCTGTGACCATCTGTGATTTCTGCATCACCTTCCCAGCAGTGGTCTGGAGGTAGAGCATTGTCAACAAACAGCTGTGTCAAGAAATACTATGGGTTGTGTAGTCCAGTTCAGCAAAGCACTTAAACATGTGCTTGAAGCCAACAGGCCTTACACACAACCTTATGTGCTTTCCTGAATAGGGACGGACTTAAGCATATGCCATGGGCTTTGCTCAATCAGGACTTATTCCAGGACACTTTTATTATGTACTTTATTCCATCTTTGGTTTGATAAACATCTCATTCAGTCTATTCACTTCCAAAATGGTACCTTATTGCTAGACTTTACAAGCTACACAGTGGATTCCATGGTTAATTTATAAACTAAACCATTTTCATGTACTTGGGCAGACAGATGATACTCCTAAAGCTGGAAGGTTTTTCTTTGAAGGAAAAACCTAGCTCAGCAAAATACCTTTAAAAATTATTATTAAAGGTAAATATATTATGGTTGGGATTCTCACAGACAGAGCCAGGTGTTTCAAAAGTATTATTATTTATACAGCATGAGAAGTGGCTTGGTGTTCAGCGTGTAGGGTCATTTTTATTCCATCAAAAGGAATTTCATATTAATTAATGATATAGAATTGAGTGCATTGCTTGTAGTATCAAGAGATTTCAGTACTGCCCTGGGAATAGTCAGTCAAATTCTGCACTCAGCTACACCCAGGCAAGCCCACCAAAGTCCAGAAGAACTGGATGGGTGTAGACAAGAACAGAATTTGGCCCGGTGTTTGAGAGGTCAAATCAGTACAGCTATTGTATTCTTTCACCTAGAAATAGTGCTTGCTGTGCATTGTAATTTTGACTTTCAGATTCACACATGCAGCCTGCAGGCATTTACTGCAGCCTAATTGTGTTTCAATTTTTCTCAGCTGAATTCAATTAGTTGAAACCTAGGATGACTAAGGCCATGGGGGAAAAGTGTCAGTGTAGTGGGAAAGAATACAGAACTGTGTGAGTGAGTGAAAAAAACAATAAGGCCTCCCACTTCCCAAACAATGAGACAGGCATTACAACAACGTATGTTTGGCGTGGTCAGTCTGTCAGATATTTCATCATAAAGAAAGCAGCATTCCTTCTCCAAATATATCCTGACTTTCTTCCCACACACAATCCCACCATGCTGGGACTACTCCAGCCATCCCACATAGCCAGCAGCTCCACCACCTCCCCCACCAGCATGAAAAGTCTACTCCACCCTGGAATTCTTAGTCTTGTGGTTTTTATCCCACTGCAGCATTAAGCCAGGAGAGAGAGTGGTAAATGTAATTTCTTAGCCCTACTGGGCCTACTCCCAAACTATCTCCATGTCTCTCCAGGGAGCTCCCCTTTTTTTGTAGGTACACAGAGTAGGCAGTGAAATAAGATGGAATTGTAGGGTAGCAATAAAGATGGGAGCAGAAAGCATCTGCGATGGGATCAACAAGCAAAACAGTGACACCTGGTGGCTGGATCTGAGCACTGGCACACAGAAAACAAGCATTCTACGCATCCGAAGAAGTGGGCTGTAGCCCACGAAAGTTTATGCTCAGATAAATTTGTTAGTCTCTAAGGTGCCACAAGTACTTCCGTTCTTTTTGCAGATACAGACTAACACGGCTGCTACTCTGAAAGAAAACAAGCAGTCACCTCCAGAAAGCCATTTCTAAAGTGTAAAAATTACTTAAAATTTTGTGGATTTCACAAGACTTTGAGGATGCAGCAACACTGGAGATAACAGACAATGTGAAAACAACATAAGCCTATCCAAAAGATCCACTCACTCATTCAAAAACTAAGGCACACTGGCCAAGAAGGGATTTGCAGAAACTGATGACTAGACAGTGTCAACGAGAAAGACTCTCAGCGTCTTCTGAGAAAGGGCCTTTGAAATGTTGAAGAATTTGTTCCTCTTTGTTTGGCAAACAACTCATTGTAAACTTACCTTAAACATAAACATTCAGCTGTAGTCTGCAGAGATTATAATGGAATCTTTGTAGCTGAATGTCACATGCCACACAGTAAAAGTGTTAGCTTCCCTGAATTTGTGCCAGCCAGCTCCAGTCAGCTGTGACAGCCCAGAATCCATCACAAAACCATACGGGCTGATCCCTGCTGATGTATGGAGGTTGCCCACAGGGTAATGACTTGTCTTATACAGTAGCACATTTTCGAAGAGAGTTAGTGAATATCTGAAGTGCTTTAAGAGGCATTTATTGTATCTAACAGCCAGCATGTTAGGCACTTCACAGACATAAAATAAGACAGGACTCAGTGCCAAAGATCTTACTGTCATCTAACCAAACAACATCAGAAAGGGGGAACAAGCAATACAGTTATTGACACTATTTCCATTCCTTTTGTCTCTGATGATCCTACTTGAGAAAAAAAATTTATCAACTTCCTCTTCTTACCAAATGCTTGCTTATATATTTTCCATTTTATTTTCAGCTACTTCTCATTCTAACCCGTTTCCCCCTAACCACTCCCCCATATTCATCCATTAATTCACTCCCTTCCCTACCCTCACCCATCAGCAGCTACCGACTGCTGCCTACTAGTTAATTCTAGATCTTACTCTTCATAGTTCAGGCAGACCCTTCTCTAGTTACTTCTGGACCTCCTTTCCCAAATAGAGGGGAATGATCACATCCCTCGATCTGCTGACAATGCTCCTACTTATACAGCCCAAAATGCTGTTAGCCTTCTTGACAAGGGCACACTGTCGACTCACATCCAGTTTCTCGTCCACTGTAACCTCTAGGTCCTTTTCTGCAGAACTGCTGCCTAGCCATTCAGTCCCTAGTCTGTAGCAGTGCACAGGATTCTTTCTTCCTAAGTGCAGGACTCTGCACTTGTCCTTGCTGAACCTCACCAGATTTCTTTTGTCCCAATCCTCTAATTTGTTTAGGTCTCTCTATATCCTCTCCCTACCCTCCAGCGTATATACCACTTCTCCAAGTTTAGTGTCATCGGCAAACTTGCTGAGGGTGCAGTCCACACCATCCTCCAGATCATTAATAAAGATATTGAACAAAAACAGCCCCAGGACTGACACTTGGGGGCACTCCGCTTGATACTGGCTGCCAGCTAGACATGGAGCCATTGATCACTACCTGTTGAGCCCAACCATCTAGCCAGCCTTCTATCCACCTTATAGTCCATTCATCCAGCCCATACCTCTTTAACTTCCTGGCAAGAATACTGTGGGAGACCCTATCAAAAACTTTGCTAAAGTCAAGGAATAACACATCCACTGCTTTCCCCTCATCCACAGAGCCAGTTACCTGGTCATAGAAGACAATCTGGTTAGTCAGGCATGACTTGCCCTTGGTGAATCCATGCTGACTGTTCCTGATCACTTTCCTCTCCTCTAAGTGCTTCAGAATGAATTCCGTGAGGACCTGCTCCATGATTTTTCCAGGGACTGAGGTGAGGCTGACTGGCCTGTAGTTCCCCGGATCCTCCTCCTTCCCTTTTTTAAAGATGGGCACTACATTAGCCTTTTTCCAGTAATCAGAGACCTCAATCAATCATCATGAGTTTTCAAAGATAATGGCCAATGGTTCTGCAATCACATCTACTAATTCCTTTAGCACCCTCAGATGCAGCACATCTAGCCCCATGAACCTGTGTTTGTCCAGCCTTTCTAAATAGTCCTGAACCACTTCTTTCTCCACAGAGGGCTGGTCACCTCCTCCCCATGCTGTGCTGCTCAGAGCAGTAGTCTGGGAGCTGACCTTTTTCGTGAAGACAGAGGCAAAAAAAAAAGCATTGAGTATATTAGCCTTTTCCACATCCTCCGTCACTAGGTTGCCTCCCTCATTCAGTAAGGGGCCCACTTTTTCCCTGAAAGTCTTCTTGTTGCTAACATAACTGAAGAAACTCTTCTTGTTACTCTTAACATCCCTTCCTAGCTGCAACTCCAAGTGTGATTTGGCCTTCCTGATTTCACTCCTGCATGCCTGAGCAATATTTTTATACTCCTCCCTGGTCATTTGCCCAATCTTCCACATCTTCTAAGCTTCTTTTTTGCGTTTAAGATCAGCAAGGATTTCACTGTTAAGCCAAGCTGGTTGCCTGCCATATTTACTGTTCTTGCTACACATCGAGATGGTTTGTTCCTGCAATCTCAATAAGGATTCTTTAAAATACAGCCAGCTCTCCTGGACTCCTTTCCCCTCATGTTATTCTCCCAAGGGATCCTGCTCATCAGTTCCCTGAGGGAGTCAAAGTCTGCTTTTCTGAAGTCCAGGGTCAGTATTCTGCTGCTCTCTTTTCTTCCTAGTATCAGGCTCCTGAACTCGACCATCTCATGGTCACTGCCTCCTGTAGTAAGTGAAGGCCCTGATAAAGGCCCAATATGAGGCCTGAGGCCTGAACTAAAATAATGGCCAAGACTTTGCTAACATAAAGCAAAGTGAAGCTGTGAACCAGAGGCAGGCCCTGCTTACAGAAGCTGGCAAGGAAAGGGCTGATGCTGCAAGAAGATACGTACCTAAAAGGTACTGAACACTAGAGAACAGAACATTCACATACTTGCACATTCCACACAGATAACAAGGAACAGATTGACCCATCCCAATGACAGGGGCAAAAGGGTAATATGATGGATAGAGTTGTTTTGATTGAACCAACATGTACAAGGTGAGAGGCGGCACTTTACTCCGTAGAGGGGTTGCACCTCAATACGTCAGGAGTCATGTGTAACTTGTTTGTATCTGTGTATAAAAAATGTATCCCTGGGGTGATGTCTTTGTCCGGCCAAGGGGGCAGTGGAAAGTCCCGCCACTGACTGAGCTGGGTCCATTGCCAAGAGGCACTTTCTCGTAGTATGCCCTGAGTTAGGCTAAGAAACCTACAGGGAACTGCCATTGTGTCCAAGATCGCAATAAACCTAGCAGACGTGACTTTGCACCTTACTAGAGTCTGTGGTCATTGGGGGTTCTCGTCGGGTCTGCTGTATCAGCTATCTGCAGAGCTGGGGCAGCACACAGGGTGAGCTCATGCACGCAGCCGAGTGATACCAACAGAGAGAGCAGAGCACCACACCGGTAGCATATGACAACACCTCTGACAACAACACTCTTCTGACAACACCTCCCAGGTTCCCATCCACTTTTGCTTTCCTACTAATTCTTCCCTGTTTGTGAGCAGCAGGTCAAGAAGAGCTCTGCCCCTAGTTGGTTCCTCCAGCACTTGCACTAAGAAATTGTCCCCTACACTTTCCAAAAACTTCCTAGATTGTCTGTGCACTGCTGTATTGCTCTCCCAGCAGATATTGGAGTGATTCAAGTCCTCCATGAGAACCAGGGCCTGTGATCTAGTAACTTCTGTTAGTTGCCTGAAGAAAGCCTCATCTACTTCATCCTCCTGGTCTGGTGACCTATAGCAGATTCCCACCACGACATCACCCTTGTTGCTCACAGTTCTAAACTTAATCCAGAGACTTTCAGGTTTTTCTGCAGTTTCATACTGGAGCTCTGAGCAGTCATACTGCTCTCTTAAGACGTGCAACTCCCTCACCTTTTCTGCCCCGCCTGTCCTTCCTGAACAGGTTATATCCATCTGTAACAGTACTCCAGTCATGTGAGTTATCCCACCAAGTCTCTGTTATTCCAATCACACCATAATTCCTTGACTGTGCCAGGACTTCCAGTTCTCCCTGCTCGTTTCCCAGGCTTCTTGCATTTGTGTATAGGCACTTAAGATAACTCGCTGGCCATCCTGCGCTCTCAGTATGAGGCATGAGTCCTCCGCTCTTGTGCTCTCCTGCTCGTGCTTCCTTCTGGTATCCCACTTACCTCAGGGCTTTGGTTTTCGTCCCTCCTTCCACCTAGTTTAAAGCCCTCCTCGTTAGGTTAGCCAGCTTGCTTGCAAAGATGCTCTTCCCTCTCTTCAATAGATGGAGCCTGTCTCTGCCTAGCAATCCTTCTTGGAACACCATCCTATAGTGAAAGGATCCAAAGCCTTCTCTCTGACACCACTTGTGTAGCCATTCGTTGACTTCCACAATTCGACAGGCTCTACTCGGGCCTTAGACTTCCACAGGGAGGATGGACAAGACCACCACTTGTGCCTCAAATTCCTTTACTCTTCTTCCCAGAGCCATGTAGTGTGCAGTGATCCACTCAAGGTCATTCTTGGCAGTATCATTAGTGCCCAGGTGGAGAAGCAGGAAGGGGTAGTGATCCAAGCATTGGTGAGGCCTCATCTGGAGTACTGTGTCCAGTTTTGGGCCCCACACTATAAGGAGGATGTGGAAAAATTGGAAAGAGTCCAGCAGAGGGCAACAAAAGTGATTAGGGGGCTGAAGTACATGACATATGAGGAGAGACTGAGGGAACTGGGATTGTTTAGTCTGCAGAAGAGAAGAATGAGGGGGGACTTGATAGCTGCTTTCAACTACCTGAAAGGGGGTTCCAAAGAGGATGGATCTAGACTGTTCTCAGTGGTACCAGATGATAGAACAAGGAGTAATGGTCTCAAGCTGCAGTGGGGGAGGTATAAGTTGGATATTAGGAAAAACTTTTTCAGTAGGAGGGTGGTGAAGCACTGGAATGGGTTACCTAGGGAGGTGGTGGAATCTCCTTCCTTAGAGGTTTTTAAGGTCAGGCTTGACAAAGCCCTGGCTGGGATGATTTATATGGGGATTAGATCCTACTTTGAGCAGGGGGTTGGACTAGATGACCTCCTGAAGTCCCTTCGAACCCTACGCTTCTGTGATTCCCCGTACCATCACCAGGACCTCCAAACCATTTACAGAATTTCTCATCCTGAAAAGCCCATTTTTGCAAGTTCAATTTTGAATTTTTCTTTTAAAAGCTAAAATTCAGATCCTAATCACCAGTGTGCTGCGGTAGTGGAAGGCTGTCTGAAGAGAACAGTATAACCTATACCATGTGGGTGCCATAAGAACTGGGAACATTCGCTTCTGAACACTATACTTCTGAAAAAGGTCCAATGTGTCAGTTCACCACTTCTGTTTACAGTGCTGAGTCCCTGCTCTGCAGTGCATCCCTATCACAGATGTTCTGCAGGTAAGCTTGAATAGATGGGAGAATTTCTTTTGTATGGCTCTGTCAAAACACATTTTTTCTTCTTTTTCCTGAACTTATTCACCTGTCTGTTTTGCACAACATCATACACAGTATGCTCCGGGGTCCAAA
Organism: Gopherus flavomarginatus; assembly: GCF_025201925.1. Lineage (NCBI taxonomy): Eukaryota > Metazoa > Chordata > Testudines > Testudinidae > Gopherus > Gopherus flavomarginatus. The sequence goes on from NC_066617.1 coordinate 336,056,200, forward strand.
CATCACAAAGATAAAATAATAAGGTTAGGATGATGCCCATCCATGCTGCACTAATGTTGTTCCATGAAATTCACCAGTCCTGAGTGATTTTAAGAAAGGTGTTACTGGTAATGCAAACAAAAACAAAAAAACTTACAGAAAGTCTGTTGGAAATGGGATAACGTTGGAGCCTCTGGAGCAACATTGTAGAAATGAGTCTTCAGCGCACCACTCACAAGCAGGTTGTATGCAAGGTCAGTTATGTTAATGCCAACAATAGCAAAAGAGTAGCTGGAAGAAAAGTAAAGAGTAGGATTTATAGGAAATGCTGATGAAACTAAAAGGCTAGGGGAAGTAAATGTAGCACAGATTTTGTTTTTAAGAATAATGCTTGACTTTGGTTAATTTTCCTCTTATCTGACAAGGTTCTTAGAACAAAGTAAATGAAAACAAAAGAAGATATTTATCCTTTTTTCTGTACATTTTAAAGGCAGTGTTACACCTAAGATATCTGCCTGTACTATACTGAAAATAATAGTTTCATCATCTTGCTAATCATTCCCACAGAAGCACCATGGAAATATTTCTGTGGAAGAGGAATAAGACTTGCTTATTAAAGTCTCAGTGTTCTTGAACTTATTGTAGAGAGGGAGTGCTACATATGACACAGTTTTCATTATGACAAGTAATTTGTTATTATTACTGACCTGCTACACTTTAAACTACCACCTGTATCGTATGTACATAGTTACCCCAACAGTTAAGAATGATCAGATTTGGATCAGTATGAGATTAACAAAATGCTGCCGAGGAGGGTATTACACAGTCTCTATCAACATATAAAAAGAGCCAGTTGAAATATATGCATAGGCTCCCTGCTCGTCCCAGCAGATGCTGGAAATGATAAAAAGGGATAAAATATTCTTTGAATGCCCATAGGTTTACGTCGCTGTTGGGAAAAGCCAAGACATGTAAATAAATCTCTAGTATAATGATTCAGTTACCTCACTGTAGATCAAAGACCTGTTTGAAAAGGAAATGAATTATCTGCATAATGGGGCAACATCCTACACAGTCATGAAAGTGAATGATCAAGGAAGATGAATTTTAGTGGGCAGTCAATATGGTCCTTGTGTTAAGAAAAAGGACATTATCCCTTGATTTGTGTTTCTCATTAAACAAAGGAAGTGATACAGTCATGCCAAAATCATGGCTAAGAAATCCCACATCACTTATCCCAGGCCACTCATCCTGTTATTACAGTTGCTGGCAAGTGGCCTGTTCATAAATCACAACTTGTCTATGCCACAGTCAAAAGTGAGACCCCACCTCGTGAGGTTTATTCAACCCTTGATATGTGCAGTTATGCACAGTTACAAGTAAATGCTTATAATTTTAAGAGGTTCTTCCGGTTACTCGGAAGCAATTAGAAAAGTAGTACATTAGCTATAATCAACGTATGGCTAAGGTAAGCATAAAATAGTAAATGGTGTTGTTAATACTGAAATTTCATTAAAAATTGAATTAAAAAAAATTAAGAGAACTGATTTTTACATGCACAACATCAATCAGCATAATTGTATTTATGTCAACTTATTTTTAAAGATCTTGTACTTACCCAATTGCCTTATCAAACCTTTTCTTCTCCCATTCAGCTTTGCTGAATTGGCTGAAAAAATGAATTCAGATGTTACCATACACGGCTTTCCAATTTGTTTTATACTGTAATGTTATCTAACACAGGCTGGGGATTTTAAGTGCAGTTGAGCTGCCTAGTAGTATTTTACTTTCCTTCTATGATTTTGCCGTAGTTTGATCAAACTGGTATAATAGGTTTGAAGTGAGATTAGCTTCCTCGATTTATAGCGTCATCCATGTATGGTTCTCGTCAGTGCAATCTGAAAGGCGGCTGTGGCTATGCTATTCTCCCAGTCAAAATCAATTTATTCTGTCTCCTCTTCAAAAAGATGGTCCACCTCAGTTAAACTTGAACAAGTGTTGAAAACTCTACATTTCTTTTAACTTTGATCAAGGATGACTTTAGCCTTTGGTGTTCTCCAAGATATATATGACATGAACCACTTGAAACAAATATGAAAAATAGTACTTCTCCAGTAGCAAATGGATAGGGGAAATGTTATCTTAAAGAATATGTTTTTTTATTAATCTGAGTAAATTAGCGGCTACAGTTTAAGCAACATTAAAAAGCAGCCATATTTAATGCCTAATTACAAGGAAGTCTAGAGCAGTTTATAGATGCTTACACATCACTCACAACAGACAATTAACAAAGGAACTTCTTTATCTTTCAGGAGGTAAGATAATACAAACTAGGGTATGACAATGGAAAGACTTCTAGAAAAGGTAATTTGATACCGTTTACAAGTGTCAATTAACTGAGGTTTCACTGGCATAGCTGAACTGTATATGCCAAATCCCAATGACATCAATGGGAGTTTTGCCTGAATAAGCACTAAGGAGAATTTTCAGAATTTGGACCCACTATAGGGAAATATACTTGAATGCAAAAATACAGCCACGTCATGTTTAGATTGCACCGGAATTGTGAGAACTCAGACTATATTGTACAGCACATACTTCTGTGTATATCATTTAGAATAATTTTTGCACAATTAGAAATATCCACATTTAGTCCTCCAACAGATATTGAAGATATTATTAGCAGAACAAGGATTCGTGCACACATTCATCAGAATGCTGATCTGCTTATCTTCCCAATCGCCAAAACTTTGTTTTCATCTCCTGCAATTTGGTGAAAGGCTGAAGGGGGTTTATTATTGGCCCAATGAAGGAGACACCACGTTTAAAAGTGTCCACATTTAGTGTCATATCATCATAGTGGAAGGTGGAACAGGCTCAGTGGTGTCTTCAAAGGAAGGTAACGAATTGCTAAATGAGAAGATACAGCAATAATACAATTTAATAAAAACAGAAGCAACGTTCATCATCATCACATGAACACCAGCACAACCACTAAACAAACACATCAGCAAACACAAAGAGCATCACTAGAAGCATTTTACCCTCTGTGGATGCTCTTTCAAGGATGGAGCGCGCATGCTCACATACAGCGCTCCAAAAGGTTTCTAAGTAACATAACATGTAAATGAAGAATACTAATGGAATTCTTATTCCCTGTCTCACAAATGGGCCACTGGAATAAACACAGTGCTTGCGTAGCTACGTTGGTGCAAAATTCCCTAGCCCAGAAAGGCTCATAATCCAAATTTAATTTGCCATGTAAACTATGAAAATTTTAATTAAGATCTTTATTTTTTTTTACATTGAAGGACAAAACCATTTAAAAATTAACATAAACACACCCTGTTTATTAGCAAAGACAAATTTCCTTTCATGAAGATGGTAATGATTAACAAACAAACAAAACACTGTCCCCCCATCCATAGGGTGAGCAATATAAAGATTAGGTAAAACCAACTGGAAATGAAGCAAACTCTGCTAAAAATAAAACAAACTAAACTTAATAAAGAGATTAAAAAGAAGCTGTGTACAATAATAACTGAAAGATACAAAGCTAATGTCTGTAGAGAACTGCTCTTTTCAGATTTTGCTAAGATATAAATGTCTTTGGCAACGATATAGTGTGGTCATTTTGAATCAATTTTATCTAACATTAAATATTACTACTGACTACTATGCAATAGAAACATTTCCAAGAGAAAGCTCACGTTAGGTGTACAATATTATTTCCCTTGGGTATAATAATTGGTTCTACGTTTACAATATTGTAAATTAGGAAGTAGCTTTTTCTTTATAGAAGTTATTCATAATTTATAGAAATTAAACAAAACCAAGCTTTCACAAACTAAGGTGAGTCAGGCCAGGGTAGTCTTTAGATGGAAGACTTTTAAGGAAAGTGCTGGAGGAAGTGGTTTTGGCAATTCAATAGCAACACACACAATGAATCAATACCAAACCCATGAGCGGAAAGAAAAGCCATGGTTCAGGTGAAATATAAAATTATATCCTAACCAAATTCTCATTGAAGCAGTTACACTTCGGCTATCTAAATACCTCCTCTGCTGTCTTCACTTCCAGCCCTACACAGCTGTGCTGTGGGACAGACACTGCATTCCATCTAAATGTGCGCAAATTATTGTCTGTGCCTTACAACACTAACAGCTGGTTTTAGCTAGGATTGCTTACTGCAATTTTTCTGAGAACTGAAAATTATTTGCACTGCAGCACTCAAAAAGGCATGTTTGTGATAAAATTCACACTTGTTTAGTATGAAGAGCACTAAGAAGTGGGGCTACCAAAAGTAGAGAGTCTGGAAAGGAGCTTTCCTACTGGTTTGATTTAATGGCTGGCTGAGAGCATTTGTTACCACTTCTGACTGGTTAATGCAGCTGACAGGCTGAGATTATTTATTATCTATTTATGATTTTATTTAACACTTCTTGGTGGTTATCGCTGATGGTGATTATGGCTGACCCTGAAGATGTGGCCGATGTGATAAGGTCCTATGATGGTGTCCCTTGAATAGATACGCAGACAGAGTTGGCACTGGAGTCTGTTGCAGGGTTTGGTTCCTAGTTTGGTGTTTCTGCTGTGTGATTCCTAGTTTGGCGTTTCTGCTGTGTGGTGTATAGTATTTACTTCAGGTTGGGGGGGGCTGTCTGTAAGCGACCCTGCAACAGACCCCAGTGGCAACTCTGTCCACATATCTATTCAAGGGACACCATCATAGGACCTAATCACATCAGCCACACCATCAGGGGCTCTTTCACCTTCACAACTACGAATGCAATATATGCCATCATGTGCCAGCAATGCCCCTCTGCCATTTACATTGGCCAAACCAGACAGTCTCTATGCAAAAGAATAAATGGACACAAATCTGACATCAGGAATCATAACATTGAAAAATCAGTAGGAGAACACTTCAGTCTTTCTGGTCATTCAATAACAAACCTAAAGTGGCAATTCTTCAATAAAAAAAACTTCAGAAATAGACTCCAACGTGAAACTGCAGAACTGGAATTAATTTGCAAATTAGATACCATCAGATTAGGCCTGAATAAAGACTGGGAGTGGTTGGGTCATTACAAAATCTGAATCTATTTTCCCCAATACTAATTTCCCCCTACTGTTACTCACACCTTCTTGTCAACTGTCTGAAATGGACTACTCATTACCACTTCAAAAGTTATCTTTCCTGTCTTGGTATCCTGTTGTTAAGTGAATTGTCTTATTAGACTGACCTCACACTTGGTAAGGCAACTCCCATTCTTTCATGTATTTATACCTGCTCCTGTATGTTCCACTCCCTGCATCTGATGAAGTGGGTTTTAGCCCACAAAAGCTTATGCCCAAATAAATTTGTTAGTCTCTAAGGTGTCACAAGGACTCCTCATTGTTTTTGCTGATACACACTAATACTGCTACCACTCTGAAAGCTATAACTTCTGTATGGACTCCCTCGCCCCTACTCATTGCTTAAATAAAAAGATATAAAAAGACTACTGATCTAGGAGTCAGGTAGTCTCAAATCCTATTCCTATTGCTGGTTCTGACAGGCCTTAATAATACTTTGTGCTTGCATTGTATACTACACAAACATTTAGCAATGAGATGAATTAAAGGGGACACACGATAGGTGTATATAAATTAAGGAACTCCATAGAGAAGTTAATTAATTGCTCCAATTTTCATATTCTCTTACTACAAGAGCAAGGAGATGTCCATTGACACAAAAACATTTAAAAATGATAACACGAAGTGATATTTTATGCAATGCACGTGGAACTCATTGTCACAAGGTATTACAGAGGCCAAGAGCTTAGCAGGACTAAAACATGGATTCTTTATATGGATAATGAGAACACAAGGAATAAACATTTTTGTTCTTTTGGGCAACTGCCTGCCTGAGCTTTTGGGGAAGAGGGGCAGACACTTTCCCTACAGATAGGCTTTTCCATTATTACCCATTAGATTAGCTTCTTGCACCTTCTTCTAACGTATCTGACACTGGCCACTGGTATGGCAATGCTAATGTAGCCAGGTGATCACGATTAAGGAATAGCAGACAGTTGATATGAACAACTTGTAAGCTTAAAACTGTTAGCCCAAACTATTCGGCAAATACTTCTGACTAGTAAGTCAGGGTTACAGAAGTCTGGAACTGTTTGCATGACCTGAGAATTTTAATTAAAGAGCTAAATTTGTCACACATTTTATTTGCAACAAATAATTTGTCCAGTTGTAGCTACAATACGCAGAATCTGCTTTAAATATGATGAAGCAAGGCTGACATTTGATCTTATACACATCAGCATGTTTAATTGCACATATCCTTGTGCAGCCAGTAAGATTTGGTGACCACTGCAGCATTGAGCTAAAGAAGGGAATACATCAAGTACACTCTTGGGGAATACTTGGATAAATGTTGGGTTTACTCCAAATATGGTTTGATCTTTATTTACATGTAAAAGCTTACAAAACTGAAAGGAGAGAAAACAATACCTCAGCTCCTCTTTAGTGATGTCCCTTCATGGTGAAAGACAAGAGAGAATTAAAGAAAAGCACATAAAAAGATAAGTAGCTTAAAATTAAAAGAATATGGAATAAAATGAAAATATTTAGCAATAAAATAAACTATGTCTGATTCAGTACATGAAATACATGAGTTTGTCCTCTCAATCTGATTAATTTACAGTAGCTAGCTATTTTAATTTAGAGACAAGGCTTGCCTATAAGGACAGTTAGCATTTCAAACAGCAGTAGGTCAAAGCGCACTAGGGAACTTTTAGTACATGACAGCAGGGTCTGTACGGCCAGTTAGTGCACAGCAGGCTAGGGTGCTGTAGATTTACACCCCACTGTGCTGTGCATTAACTCTCCACATAGACAGCCCCAGAGACAGCATATGGCAATACCTGAGCACACAAGTCTAACAAAAATTTATTTGAAGTCAATTTACTGTTAGCCTCAAGCATTACCTGTATTTCGGCTGAAGGGAATCGGAGAGAACTTGCTGAGCTACTGCAGCATCCCGTTCAGCAAAATATCTGTAGGTGCACACATTAAAATACTTAATGCAATTTGTGAACAAAGTCAGGAAATTCTTAATGCTGGCAAGCTATGCTCATACAATAGTCCCAATACTTTCAAATATTGCCAAGGGCAGTTCTGCATAGATACGATGGTATATAAAATGCTTTAATATATTGATAATATATTTTTAAAATGATCAGTGTGTATATATAAAGTATCCAGATATCTTTATGTACATATTAAGGAGTGCATGTTACATGTCCCACCTCTGTCTCTGATACGCACAGGATAGGAGTCTGTTATAGCCCCAGCTACAGAGCCGTGGCACTTGAGCTCAAACTGTAACAGCTCCTGCTTTTAGCTCTGGAGAGCCTCAGTTCAATTCCCAAATTGTCCGCTAAGACTGGCCGTCACAATACCACAATGCCAAGTACAATGGGAATGATTTCTTTTGCGATCAAAGCGTAGAAGTTGGAACCAGGAGCTGGAATTCTAAGACAAGTTGTGCCACAGACCGACATTGGCTGAGTCACTGAACCTTTCTGATTCCCAATCTGCACCATGAAAAACATCCTGACCTCACAGGGATGTTGTGAGGAGTAGTTTATTAAACAATTGTAAAATACTTAGATATCTTTAGATCGAGGGACAAAAGCAGCACAGGATTTTTGTGTTATTTAATACTGACAGATGTCAAAAATCAAACGGACAGATATTATGGTAGCAAATAACGAAAAAATAAAAGGCTATTTAAAATTCACCACAGCAATCAGATTTTTTTTTCAGGGTCTAATTATAAGATTGAATGTGATCTAACTACAGACAATAACTAACAGTGATGGCATTTTTTCAGTTCAAACCAATAAGTCAGAACAAAACTCCTCAAAGGAGCAAACATATATAGGCAAACAAACAAGATTTTTATATTTCTTACAGAGTATATCTCTACACACACAAAAATACTATAAAATAAAATAAATGCTATATGCTTAATGGAAATGTTTCTGTTCTCATGTTTGTTTAATGTTTCACAAATGAGTACAAACTCAACATAAACAGAAATACCACAGTAAACCATGTGCATTGTCTAAATTTCAAGATTCGTGGCTTAAGGTTTTTAAGAAATATTTCTATCTCAAGATAAAATTGTTTTATTTGGCACAGTTTTCTGAGATGAGTCTTTAGTGTTTCAGGAATTATGCCTATAAACTGTTAACAATATCAACATTTGTGTTATATTAGTAGAAGTAGCATTACATCTTCAAACTCAAGTATCTGTATATCTACTTACAACAGGTTATATAATCCCAGGAGGCCCATCCCTCTAAAATCTGTTTTAGGATCATCTCCTTGGAAACCAATTTCACACCACTGCTTCGAAATCCGAGCTTCCAATGGGCAATCAGGCTTCAAACATTTCCATAACTAGGAATATTACAGAGAAGTTAACGATTAACTTTTCCATGTATATAGTAGGTCTTTATTTTTATGAAATTCTCCATGCAACCTAAGTGCATCACTATGCATAGCATTCAGCAACAAGAGCCTGTGGCCAGGTACCAGCCTCTAAAAATTTTTCTTTAATACTGCAAACAATTCAAATACTACCCTAGGAAACCCCCTCTGACATTATACAAGAGTTGTACAAACCCTCACAAGCACTCGTTTCTTTATACTTTAGGCATCGAAATAGAAACTGCCTCCATAAGCAGAATCAGAAATACGTTAGCATTTTGTTGTAAATAACTGACATGCCAGCAGGCAATCAACCTTCTCAGTTCCATGAGGCTCTGCAGCAATCTTTTCTGATACATCTTTTGCAATAGTCTAGAATTATCAGGAATTTAGAGTGGTGACTTGGCTAACACTGCACTGAAACTATAAGAGAGAAAAACCTAAACAGGAATGGCATAGTTCACCTTCATACTTAATTCAGGGACGAGGCCTTCACTGAGCTCACATAAAAACAACAAAAGAAAAAAGTTACCATGATTGAACAAACTGGTGTAAATCAACCAAGTTTCATTGGTCCACAGTATCTAGTTGTGGGAATAGATAGTCAGAGAGATGTGTCATTTTCATAGGCATTTTAGATGCCTTTGCTCCTACATATCTTTTTACAATCGCCATTTTAAAGCCGTTTATGAAACTACATCCACAGTGAATACCATGCCTAGATGCCACAATGATGGACACCCAATAATATGCTTAAATTGGCAGGATTATTCAAATAAGAGGCACACAATGTACATATTTATGTACCATGGTGTAAAACAATACATTTTCTCATTCTGATGTGAATAAGACAATTGTTGTTAATCTAAAATCTACTATCACTGTATCATCAGCTCACTCAGATATTCTTGACCAATGTCTCAAGGAGCACTCGTATGAAAAAGCATTCTTGAAGTGCAAAAAATCATTAAATACTAGGAGGGGAAATGAAACTCCAGAACTCATAATTTATAATATTACAGAAACTTCACATTCTAGAATTCAAAATGCAGTTTAATTTTTAAAACTTTATAAAACCATTTGTTCAACTTTTAAAAAAAATAAGCTTTATCTTTATTAACATTTCCTGTTTTATCATGGTATGCAACAGCATGTAATATTTTAAGCACATTTCCTAATTCTTGCTTATACAGCCAGCAACTGTATTCACTGCATCAATATTATTCTTCGCTAGTTCAATCACATTGGATAGATCTTTACCTTATCTCACAAAATGTCCTTCTGGTAACATGAATAAATAATAACCATTAAGAACTAGGAGAATTTCCCACTGGAGAGATCATTTAATCAGAATGTCTAGAAACAATGAGGAGGAATCAACCTAATCTTCCCTGATGTGAACTGAAAACAAATCGAAGCCCCAGACAGACCGCTATTTGGTATTCACTAACTCTTATGTTGAAAGCATGCTGCAAACTGATGCTTGATAAATGGTATGGGAGGCAAATAGTGGAGACTGGACATCAATGTCCTTATTTTAAAAACAGGAAGAACTTTACTGTTTAAAATGAAATTTGCACAAATATTTTTCTTATTACAATCAGTTTCCATCTGGCTTTAGTTCTAATTTAGGAGAAAAAATTTTCAAAAGCATCTATATGATTTAGGAGCCAAAGAGATTCAGGCACTTGGGGGAGGCCAGGTTTTTAAAATTGTTTAGGGACTTAAAGATGCAGTTAAGTGCTTAATGGGATTTTCTAAAGCACTTAGGCACTTACCTCCCATGGATTTCAATGACTCCCAAGTGACTCCTTGAAATGACTCTCCCTAGGCTATTATTCTGCAAAGTTACAAATGATGTTGCAGATGATGATGGTGCTATTCAGAGATACCAATTATAACTTTTAATAAAACAATCAAATGTTTGTTTTTCAAAGACTGTTCAAGTTTATTCATGATGAGAAGAGCTCTATTTCAGGAATTTGCTGGGTGAAATAGGTGTGTTAGGAGGAAATTTTTCCTTGGGGGCAGGTTATCCCCTCGCCAGTAAAATTGCAGAGCTTCTTGTACCTTCTCTGAAGCATCTGGTCCTGGCCATTTTCAGAGACAGGATACTGGACTACATGAAGCATTGGGCTGAATCATTATGGCAACAGATACTTTCCCCATTACTCTACTCCTTCAGCTCTGGCTGCTACAAGGAAGGTGTCTCTGCTACCCTATCCCATCCCACAGCTTCTGTTTTTGAGCCCTGTTCTTTAGTGAATAAGGCGAGTGCCTGCTTCTACTTAAGCACAGGGCTGTCCCCAAAGAATTGCATAGTGATTCTGATCTGATTCCTATCAGTTTCACTGCTGTCAACAATGATTCTGAAGAGCAACACTGAAAACTCACTAGACTAGTCAGTTTTGGCTCTATATAACCTGGAAACCAGAGTTGACTGACTGCAATATTACTTTAATTGTGTATTATTATATATGAGTTTTTAATATATATTCAACCCCCACACACCTGATTTTGAAATAATCATAGCTGGAGGTCTGCTTCTGGTGTAAGAAGTCAACACATTCAGAAACAAGAGAATTTACTTTGCCTAATGTTGGAGAAAAACAAACTTGGTTCTTTGCTTGAAGGAAACGTTCAGACATTCCTTCACTACAAAAATGACAGCTCAGTTCTATTGCCAAAGGCAGCAAGAGCGTGGGACAGTCAGTCAGGTAAGCGACAGACATCTGTGGGCGCGTCCAAATGGCAGAACATATTTCTAGGCTTTGTGTTGGTGACAAAAGTAGGAATTTTTGGCATGATTTTTGTGAACATGCGTCTCTCCCATCAAACTTTGCATTCTTACCCTCTGGGAGCAGAGGAGTTAAAATGCTTCTCCTAGAACAAAGGTCTGACACTGACAGACCTGGTGCCAGGCCATGCCAAGGTCCCTTGGCCTCCACTGAGTACTGACAAACACACAGCTGAAATCAGTCTGGCTCACCTGGGTGTTAGTACTGTTAAAATAGGTGTGAGAATTACAAGTATGTGTTCAGACTTTACTGAATGCTTGTGAGTTGCTGCATGCACTAATCTCACTTATAACATCTGTATCCCACATTGTAAGTGTTTGCACTGTCAGCCTCTAACTGTGTAGATCACCAGACAGGAGAGAGACATTAACTACAGTAGAAGCTCAGAGTTATGAACTGACTGGTGAACTACACACCTCATCTGGAAGCAGAAGTACACAATAAAAAGCAAACACGGAATAGCACAGTACTGTGTTAAACTACCAAAAAATAAAAAAGGAAAAGTTGAAAAAAATGCGACCATGTAAGGAAACTGTTTCGGTGCTTGTTTCATTTAAATTAAGACGGTTAAAAGAAGCATTTTATTTCAGCAAAGAAAAGTTTCAAAGCTATATTAAGTCAACGTTCAGTTATGGACTTTTGAAAGAACCACCATAACATTTTGTTCAGAATTACAAATAATCCAGAGTTACAAACAACCTCCATCCCTGAAGTGTTCATAACTCTGAGGTTCTACTGCAGTGTGAAATGCTGGTCTCCAACAGACGATGTTATGTCCTTCCCAAGGAGGAAGGTCCATTGACACCAGAAGGGTTACAGTGGAACATTAAAGAGGACAAAAGACTTCGTTGTTTACTCTCTCTCCCTCATGAAGATGAGTCTTGCAAGTGGATTCCTCCCATCAGCCAAGTTTGCCGCTCAGAGCAGAAGGAGGGAAAAGGAATAAAAACCTCTAACAAGGAGGAACTGTGTGTTTATGCTGCTAGGACTCTAGGGAGCAAGGATTATTAGGCATAAGCAAAAGATCCCTAGTGCTTACCCTGGATTATCCCTAAAGGACATATAGAACTTGCTTATTATAGAGAAAGCTCATGCTCCAATACATCTGTTAGTCTATAAGGTGCCACAGGACTCTTTGCTGCTTATTATAGAAGTTTCTATTACTTTTTTTGAAACTTACGATTGGAACTCATTTGTCATTGTATGTTTATCAACTTTAACCTTGCAAGTAACTCTCTAATTTCCTTTTCTTTTCATTAAATCTGTACATAGTTTATTGTAGGACTGACTACAAGCGTTGTCTCTGGTGTGATATCTAAGGTGCATTTGACCTGGGGAAAAAGTGGCTGGTCCTTTGGGACTGGAAGTAGCCTGAATATTGCTGTGAGTCATGATGTAAGGTACCATCTCTGTCACAAAGGGAAGCCTACCTGGGTGGCAAGACAGATTGGAGTACACAAGATGACAGTCTGTGACTCCATGTTAAGGTTGTTATAGTGCCCCAGGAGTTTATACTTGATGATTTGTTGGTGAAGGTGTCAGGGGCCTGTGACAAGTACAGGGTTCTCGGACATACAGGCGCTTTCACTTGGGACTGAGAGACAAAGGGACAGTGTGAGAGTGCTAAAATGGATTCCAGAACAAGCTGGCCTAATGGAGCCCTGACTTTAGCCAATATGAATCCTGTCTTAACCTTTCGTTCTCTCTGCTAACCTAAGGACTTCCCAACATTGTATTCCAGCTGACTATTAAAACCTACTCGGCTTTGGAAAAGATTTCCTGTTGCTGCTGGTTCTACTTACTGATGGGCACTGATCCCCAAAGGGCGTAGAAAATCTCTGAACAGGAGTCTACCTCAATTGGATTCACAGTTATGAGCTCATGCCAAGAAACAGGGATTGTTGGATCCCAAAGGCCAGTCACAGAGGAGTTGAGGGCAAGTGGCCAGCCCTTCTGGAAAAGTGTGAGCCCCTGAAGGTCTGACTGTTTAAAGGCTGGGGCATAGCACAGAGCCTGTAAATCCATGATAGTGTTCATAAATAAGTGCAGGGTAGCTGCATGTCTAGCAGCTTACAACCTGTGTTGATGAACACTGCTGAAACATGCCATTTTAAGAGACCATGGAGGAAGTTAAGAAGTACCTGTGGAAACTGTGTATGACACTTCTACAAATAGGGCATGTGGAATCACCAGGAAGCAAGTGTTCTATGTCAAAGTGATTTCAGCACTCACCTTTAGAAGCATCTCTTCATGTTGGGGATTCTCTGAATCATATGGCTCTCTGCGCAGCTTTTCAACCTCTGCAACCAGATTTCTGTACCCTACAATCTGTAGGAGACAGGCCTGAAGAGATACTCCTAACCTAAGCAAACAGAAGTCAAACAATGAGGTAGGGTACTATACTGTACACAGACACTTAATTTATATATTTGGGCATAAGCTTTCATGGGCTAGAACCCGCTTATGCCCTAATAAATTTGTTAGTCTCTAAGGTGCCACAAGGACGCCTCATTTTTTTGCTGATACAGACTACCATTTAACATGGCTACCACTGAAACCTTAAATTATATGAATATCCTCAATGAATCAAAAGGTTTAATAAGTTTAATTATGGAGGAAGAATTTTAATGGGGTCAATTCTTCTTACTAGAAAAACTACATTTAAAGATAGGGTTACCACATAGCAACTGTGAAAAAACAGGACAGGGGATGAGGGGTAATAGGCACCTATATAAGAATAAGTCCTCAAAAACGGAAATGTCCCTTTAAAAACGGGACGGATGGTCACCCTATTTAAAGAGATCTTGTACATGGCACAATTTTGCCATTTACTAGCTCTCTTTAGTATTTGGACTTTCTTTGTAAGTTAATATCACGCCCCCTCTCCCCCAAGAACAGCAGTGAAATCTCTCACATTTGTTAACATCCCATTCTGACTGTATACAGCAGCTGTGTGGATGCCTGCTAAAAAGGACTGCATCAGATCTTTCCCTTCACGCAAACCACAGCTTCTCAAAAAAAGCTCTGAGACAGCAATGAACTAAAAAATTCACATTGAATTAATCATTAAAACTATGTTTTGTTTCCATGTCACAAAAGCCCACACAATAGAGCAAAAAGCCTGAACTAATGCGTCTTATGCAGCCTTTATGGGATCTGCCCTTAGGTCGTCATTTTTTGCCTCACATGCTGAGAACTGCTATAATGGTTCTGTTTTCACTCTACTGTAAGTTAAAACATTTTAGGATTTTTATGCACCATTTAAAAGTCACTAGGCTTCTACTGCTTTAAATTGCAGCAATTTATTCAAGTGTTAGGTTGGACAGTCTACAGCATATTATTAAATGCAATTATATACTAATGTTATTGAATACCAATACCTTTCGTATTGCATATGGAAACACGCTATGAATATTTAAAAGACATTTCCATAAAATCTCAAATTAGTACAATCCCTAACATGAGTAAGGAAAGCACAATCCCCTTAATTTCAGTGCCGTTTGCATGTCACTAAATCAAAGATATCAGAGATGATAAGATCTATTAGGTCCATTTCTCTAAAAATGCAAGACTGTCCTGTTCAGTACTTCGTTTAATCTATTGTAGTATTAAATGACTTGAACATAAAAACTTCCACTTCTTATCTTTGAAGACTATTCCACTGAGTGGAACTGTTATTCATTAGGATATTTTTCCTTGCCTCAGTTTCATACTATGACTCCTAGTTATACACTCTTGGTCTACCCTAAACAAGTCTCCTCCTTCTTTGGTGTTTATATGCTTCATTTTTATAGTACCTTCCAATCCAAAGAATGAAAATGTGCTTTAGTAAACTATATATAAATGCTTTCACCTCATTCTAAAATGCTGCCATAACGGGGCTTAACTACAGCAATGATACATCACAGTTTAGAGCAGGGAAAGAATACCACCACTGGCAACTGAAACCGAGTAATTATTCAAATTAGAATTACTTTTTTTTTAAATTATATTTATACAATCATATGGACACATACTTTTTAAATTTGCCTGTAGTATACACACACTATATCTATCTATACATAGATGTATGGATAGATTCCAAGGTCAGAAGGGACCATAATGGTTATCTAGTCTGAACTCTGGTATAACACAGGCCATAGAACTGCTCCAAAATAATTTGTGTTTGAACTAGAGCATACCTTTAAAAAAAATGCCAATCTTGATTTAAAAATTGTCAGTGATGAGAATCCACCACTATATATACAAAATCTCCTCTCCATCCCCTCAGCCCCTTTTTCCAGTCTTCCCCCTCATCTTTCCATTCCCTGATACACACACACCACCACCTCCGCCCCAGGACTCGCTCCTCACACCTCTGCATTCCAATCAGGCTCTTTCCTCTTTCTCATCCTTGCTGATAGGGTAAAAGCTGAGGGAGCACTGAGGGCAAAGGACCAGGAATCTTTCTTCTCTTAAATTCCTTTTCTTGGCACCAGTAACCCCTAGCTAGCAGGAACAGCAATTGCAGGAAAAGTCCCATTCACCTCTGCAGCCCTGGGATGGAGTACACACAGGACCGGCGCTAGGGGTTTGAGCGCCCTAGGCGGACGGGAATTTCACCGCCCCGCGCGCTGGTCCGCGGCTCCGGTGGAGCTGTCGCAGTGGTGCCTGTGCAGGGTCCGGTGCTCCGCGGCTCCGGTGGAGCTGCCGCAGTCGTGCCTGCGGGAGGTCCACCGGAGCTGCGCGAGCAGCCGACCATCCGCAGGCACAACTGCGGCAGCTCCACCGGAGCCGCGGAGCACCGGACCCTCCGCAGGCACCACTGTGGCAGCTCCACTGGAGCCGCCTGCAGCCCCCTCTGGCAAAATGGTGTCCACCATTTATTCTGGCGCCCTAGGCGATTGCCTAGGTTGCCTAAATGGTAGCTCCGGCCCTGAGTATACACAGCAGAGATGGAATCTTTGGAAAACTTTGCCACCAAATTCTAACAAGTCTCTACTGAGTAAATGTAGAAACAGATTTTCAGATGTGCAAACTTGGCCAAATTTGAACAAATTTTTACAGAGATGGTAAAAGGCGTATATCTCAAGTGCTAGGACAAGTCCTTGCTCCAAAGCATTGGGACACTAGAGCTTCTCAGTGATGCAGTTTTTAGATTTTTTTTTTTTTAAACATGGACAGAACAATATTTTTCCTCATCTCATTTGGAGAAATGGCTGAACAATTTTTCCTGAAATTTCCCCAAAAAATTCAACCCGAGGTATATAGCTGGCATGTAAATTTTCAGCCCAAATGGTCAAAATTTGACAAATTTATAAGAAACTAAAAACAAGGTCTTATAACAGAAAGCGTTTGGCAACCTTAACTATAGTCCTTACTACCTAACACACACACAGTACATACGTACTCATACACTCCTCTATAAAATATGCCTGCTGTTGGAGATATTTAATCAAGAGTTAGAAAAATTGTGTTCACTAAGGGCTCAGACCTGCAGAGTGTGGAGCATACTCAGCTTTCATCCAGACCACATCACACAATCCATTGTCTACAGCCAAGCTCTAAGACTGTCTCTGTCTGAGGGATTGGAGCCTAACACCTAGAGGATCTTTATCAAGTGTTCTTAAAACTACAATACCTACCTGCTGAAGTGAAGAAACAGATTGACAGAGCCAGAAGAGTACCCAGGCCCAACAAAAAAAGTAACAGAACATCACCAGTGCATCATCAAGGATCTACAACCTATTCTGAAGGATGATCCCTAACTCTCACAGACTTGGGGAGACAGACCAGTCCTCGCTTACAGACAGCCCCAACCTGAATCAAATACTCACCAGCAACTACACATCACACAACAAAAACACTAACCCAGGAACCAATCCCTGCAACAAACCCTAGTGCCAACTTCGTCCCCATATCTATTCAAGGGACACCATCATAGGACCTAACCACATCAGCCACACCATCAGGGGCTTGTTCATCTGCACATCTACCAATGTTCTATATGCCATCATGTGCCAGCAATGCCCCTCTGCCATGTACCTTGGCCAACCTGACAGTCTCTACGCAAAAGAATAAATGGACACAAATCAGACTTATAACATTCAAAACCCCAAGGCTTTGGAGCTGTGTTCTGGCTCCACTCCAGCTCCAGGCAAAAACCTGCAGCTCCCCTGCTCCACACTCCAGCTCCGGGATCTGCTCCAAAGCCCTGCAAAAACCTGTAGGAGAACTTCAGTCTCCCTGGACACTCAACAGACTTAAAAGTGGCCATTCTTCAACAAAAAAAACTTCAAAAATAGACTTCAACGAGAAACTGCAGAATTGGAATTAATTTGCAAACTGGACACCACCAAATTAGGCCTGAATAAAGACTGGGAGTGGATGAGTCACTACAAAAACTAATTTGCATCTGCTGATACTCACACCTTCTTGTCAACTGTTTGAAAGGGGCCACTTTGATTGCACTGGCCTCATTAGCACTACACAAGTGATTTTCCTTCCCTTGCTATTCACCCCCTCGTCAACTGTTGAGAATAGGCTGCTTCCACCTTAACTGAATTGGCTCGTTAGCACTGACCCCCCCACTTGGTAAGGCAACTCCTATCTTTTCATATGCTGTGTATTTATACCTCCCTACTGTATTTTCCACTCCATGCATCTGATGAAGTGGGTTTTAGCCCACAAAAGCTTATACTCACATAAATTTGTTAGTCTCTAAGGTGCTACAAGGACTCCTCGTTATTTTTGCCAAATCCAGGAAATCACTTTAGCCTATGCTTCAAGTTAAGCACGTGAGTAGCCCTGGGCAAAGTTAAAAATGTGCTTAAATGCTTTTCTAGATAGGGACCTGTCATGGTATAATTCCCCACTCTGAATCTTAGCGTCCAAAAGATGGGGTACCAGCATGAATTCCTCTAAGCTCAATTACCAGGTTAGTACTTGTAGCGCTGCCACCAACCAGGAATTCCAGTACCTGGTACACTCTGGTCCCCCCAAAACCTTGCCCGGGGAACCCCAAGACCCAGACCCTCTGGATCTTAACACAAGGAGAGTAAACCCTTTCCCTCACTGTTGCCTCTCCCAGGCTTCCCCTCCCTGGGTTACCCTGGAAGATCACTGTGATTCAAACTCCTTGAATCTTGAAACAGAGGAAAATCCACCTTCCCCCCTCCTTCTCTCTCCCCCTCCCAGACTCTCCCTGAGAGAGGCAGTAATCCTAACACAGAGAGAAAATAACCTCTCTCCCCTCCTTCCCTCCTTTGTCCCCACCAATTCCCTGGTGGATCCAGACCCAGTCCCCTGGGGTCTCACCAGAAGAAAAAAACAATCAGGTTCTTAAACAAGAAAAGCTTTTAATTAAAGAAAGAAAAAACAGTACAAATTATCTTTGTAAGTTTAAGATGGAATATGTTACAGGGTCTTTCAGCTATAGACACTGGGAATACCCTCCCAGCCTAAGTATACAAGTAAAAATTAAAATCCTTTCAGCCAAATACACATTTGAACTCCCAGTCAAATACACATTTGCAAATAAAGAAAACAAACGTAAGTCTAACTCGACTTATTTACCTAGTACTCACTATTCTGAACTTATAAGAACCTGTATCGGAGAGATTGGAGAGAAACCTGGTTGCACGTCTGGTCCCTCTGAGCCCAGAGAGAACCACCACCAAAAACTAACAGCACACACACAGACTTCCCTCCCTCAAGATTTGAAAGTATCCTGTCCCCTGATTGGTCCTCTGGTCAGGTGACAGCCAGGCTCACTGAACTTGTTAACCCTTTACAGTCAAAAGAGACATGAAGTACTCCTGTTCTATTAACCCTTAACTATCTGTTTATGACAGGATCGAAGTGCTCAGTGCTTTGTAGGATGGAGCCCTGAAGCTCTGGTTTGATTGACCACTGTTCATCTGGACCTTGACTTTATATCTCTTCTGAAAGATGGCATCTCTAGTAGCATAGAGCCTACAACACCATGTTGCGTCTTTGCCACCAAACACCATTTCCAACTGAGCCATCCCATCAAAGTAAACCTGTGAGAAAAGTGATTTACCTGAATTGGCTTGGCTATCGTATCAGCAGTTAATCAAGACAAACCTTTCTTTCTTGTAGTATTTACGCAGTCTTGTCTGACCCTTTACCATTTTGCTCCAACATCTCAGTATCTCTGAAAGATCTTGATGTGTTCTGAGCACTGCACAATACCTGAGATGTGCTCTCACCAGGTACAGACAGAAGGTGTGGCAAATGAGATAGCATCCATCAACACATCATTTTTGCTATAGATGAAGTTACTGAACTGAGGATTTTAAGGCTTTGATGCAGAGGCTGACCTATTTCCTAACAATTATGCTAGGGGCTTCAGAGGTACCCTATGGGGACAGGGGAAAGAGAACGTTAATTTGGTTGGAGAGTCACAAATCAGTCTGGGACATGAAGGGATGTCTACTTATTAATAAACAACCCAAGCAGAGGAGAAGAAAACAATCTCAACCATACAGATAAAATGATGGGGATCTTGGAGTCATTGTGGATAGTTCTCTGAAAACACCCACTCAATGTGCAGCAGCAGTCAAAAAAGCTAACAGAATGTCAGCACTCATTAGGAAAGGGACAGATAAGACAGAAAATATCATATGGCCTTTATATAAATCCATGGTACGTGCACATCTTGAATACTGCATGCAGGTGTGGTCACCCTATCGCAAAAAAAGATGTATTGGAATTAAAAAAGGTTCAGAAAAGGGCAACAAAAATGATTAGGGGTATGGAACAGCTTCCATATGAGGAGAGATTAACAAGACTGGGACTTTTCAGCTTGACAAAGATAACTAAGGGAGGATATGATAGAGGTTTATAAAATCATGACTGGTGAGGAGAAAGTAAATAAGTCTTATTTACTCCTTTTCATAACACAAGAACTAGGGGTCAACAAATGAAATTAATAAGCAGCAGGTTTAAACAAAAGGAAGGATTTTTTAACACAACGCTGAGTTAGTATGTGGAACTTTTTTGCCAGGGGATGTTGTGAAGGCCAAGACTATAACAGGGTTCAAAAAGAACTAGATAAGTTCCTGGAGGATAGGTCCATCAATGGCTATCAGCCAGGATGGGCAGAGATGGTGTCTCTAGCCTATGTTCGCCAGAAGCTGGGAATGGGCAACAGGGGATGGATCACTTCATGATTGCCCTGTTCTGTTCATTCCCTCTGGGGCACCTGGTATTGGCCACTGTCGAAGACAGAATACTGGGCTAAATGGACCTTTGGTCTGACCCAGTATGGCCGTGTGTGAGAGAGAGTGAAAGAAGGGGAGAGGTGGGGAGAAAGGCAGGTAACTGTACAGTAGAAAGGAGCTTTCAAAATGGATATGGGAACACTCGAAAGGCATACAAGTACCTGTTTACTCTGGGAAGCAGACGTACATATAGCACTGAGCAAAACTGGAACATGCTGAGCCATTTTGAGAACAGATTAAAGCACTGACCAACACACTACATCTGTGCAAACACTGGGGTGACTACAGAGATACAAGCTAGGACTCCGCAGATAATATATTAATGCAAGCTCACACCTGCCTGTCTCAAACAGTGTGATGGCTATAACTGGCAGGGCTGAGAAGCATGGAGGGTACACACAGAGGGTAAAACACTTACTCAGTGGGGGAGATAACAAGACACTGAACTGCTGACAGGAAGAAAGAGAAAGATCCTGATTTCATACAACACAAACAAGTGAACCCTAAGGGTATGTCTACACTATGGGATTATTCTGATTTTACATAAACCGGTTTCGTAAAACAGATTGTATAAAGTCGAGTGCACGCGGCCACACTAAGCACATTAATTCGGTGGTGTGCACCCATGGTCCGAGGCTAGCGTCGATTTCTGGAGCGCTGCACTGTGGATAGCTATCCCGTAGCTATCCCATAGTTCCCGCAGTCTCCCCTGCCCACTGGAATTCTGGGTTGAGACCCCAATGCATGATGGTGCAAAAACAGTGTCACGGGTGATTCTGGGTAAATGTCATC
Source organism: Gopherus flavomarginatus (assembly GCF_025201925.1). Lineage (NCBI taxonomy): Eukaryota > Metazoa > Chordata > Testudines > Testudinidae > Gopherus > Gopherus flavomarginatus. The sequence goes on from NC_066617.1 coordinate 336,077,486, forward strand.
ACTCATTCCTTCCTCCTGGAAAGCAACGGCAGACAGACAATCATTTCGAGCCCTTTTTCCCTGGATTGCCCTGGCAGACACCACAGCATGGCAACCATGGAGCCTGTTCAGCTTTTTTTAACTGTCACCGTATGTCTACTGGATGTTGCTAACAGATGCGGTACTGTAGCGCTACACAGCAGCATTCATTTGCCTTTGCAAGATAGCAGAGACGGTTATCAGTTGTTCTGTACCATCTGCTAGGCCATTGTAAATTGGCGATGAGATGACGGTTATCAGTTGTTCTGTACCGTCTGCTGCTGTCATGGGTGCCCCTGGCTGAGGTCGGCCGGGGACACAAAGACAAAAATGGGAATGACTCCCCGAGTCAATCCCTCCTTTATGGTATCGAAAAATAGAGTCAGTCCTGCCTAGAATATGGTGCAAGTGAACTAGAGAACCAGTGTACCAGAGAAACAGAGAGCACAGCCACTCCGTGTTAGATCCCGCAGAAATGATGAGCTACATACCATTGTAGGGGGTGCCCCTGCAACAACTCCACCCGTTGCTTCCCTGTTCCCTCAACCTTCCTGGGCTACCGTTGCAGTGTCCCCCCATTTGTGTGATGAAGTAATAAAGAATGCAGGAATAAGAAACACTGACTTGTTAGTGAGATAAAATGAGGGGAAGGCAGCCTCCAGCTGCTGTGATAGTCCAGGCAAGACATTAAACGGTGCAGGGGAGAGGAGCCCAGCATCCCACTGCTATGATAGTCCAGGCAGTACAGAATCTTTTCTTTACACATGAAAGGGAGGGGGCTGATGGAGCTCAGGCCCAAGTTGCTATGATGAAGACGGTTACCAGCCGTTCTGTACCATCTACTGAGAATGACCGGGAGTCATTCCTATTTTTACCCAGGCGCCCCCGGCTGACCTCACCTGAGGTCAGCCAGGAGCACTCACGGGCTGATGACGATGATGGATAGCAGTCATATTGTATCGCCTGCCACCAGGGAGGGGAGGGGAGAGGATACTGCTGTTCACTGCCGCAGCATCGCGTCTACCAGCAGCATGCAGCAGACATAGGGTGACATTCAAAAAAGTAAAGAAACGCGTTTTTTCCCTTTTCTTTCACGGCTGTGTGTGTGGGGGTAAATTAACGAGCTATACCTTGAACCACCCCAGACAATATGTTTGACCCTACAGGCACTGGGAGCTCAGCCAAGAATGCAAATACTTTTTGGAGACTGCTGGGGACTGTGGGATAGCTGGAGTCCTCAGTACCCCCTCCCTCCCTCCATGAGCGTGCATTTGATCCTTTGGCTTTCCGTTACGCTTGTCACGCAGCACTGTGCTGTGGACTCTGTATCATAGCCTGGAGATTTTTTTCAAATGCTTTGGCATTTCGTCTTCTGGAACGGAGCTCTGATGGAACAGATTTGTCTCCCCATACAGCGGTCAGATCCAGTATCTCCCGCACGGTCCATGCTGGAGCTCTTTCTGGATTTGGGACTGCATCGCCACCCATGCTGATCAGAGCTCCACGCTGGGCAAACAGGAAATGAAATTCAAAAGTTCGTGGGGCTTTTCCTGTCTACCTGGCCACTGCATCCGAGTTCAGATTGCTGTCCAGAATGGTCACAATGGTGCACTGTGGGATACCGCCCGGAGGCCAATACCGTCGATTTGCGGCCACACTAAACCTAATCTGACACGGCAATACCGATTTCAGCTCTACTCCTCTCGTCGGGGAGGAGTACAGAAACCGGTTTAAAGAGCCCTTTATATCGATATAAAGGGCCTCGTTGTGTGGACGGATGCAGCGTTAAATCGGTTTAACGCTGCTAAAATCGGTTTAAACGCGTAGTGTAGACCAGGCCTAAGGTGTAAAGTAAATACCTGCTGAAATCGCTGCGCTGTCACTGCAAGAGCTGTAATCTACAACTCAGAAAGGACCATTGTTATGCTCCAGTCTGCATAACCTGCAGGCTATATCTGAGTTATACAGATGACCTGCATAACAGACCACATGATTTCACCCAGGGATTCCTGAATCGAGTCCATCCACGTGTGGTTAACTACAGTATCTCTTCCAGGAAGCATCCAATATTTGGCTTAAAGAAAAGAATTTTCAGGAGGTTCTTGTCACTTTCTTCAAAATCAAGCCCCTGTAGGGTGTCATAAGTTGGACACCCAGAACATCGAGGTAACCCGAAAATCGTTACTCCTTTTTTGAAATACCATCTTTTGCATGAGAAATAAAACCAAAGTCCTGAACACTTTTGGTGAATGACATCTTGTGGCATTTAAATTAAAAAAGAGTTAATCACGTTGCCCCGGTCAAAATTCCAACTTGGGTAAGTTAAAGGAGAATTTTGGTTAGAAACAAGAATATTGTTTGAATTGCTTAAGGTATGCTTCTTTCTTCCCTGCACTAAACTGCTCTGTAATGTTGCTATGCATTGCTAAAAAGCCATCATTTTTATTGCCATGAACACCAACTACAGCTGCATTTCATCCCAGGGGGAGAGACCACTATATAGTTTGTATATCAGTTTATAAAAAAAGACAGCAAGATTCAGAAAACAATCAAGTAAAGAGGCACAGGACTGTTGCAAATTATAGGCACCATAAAAGATTACTTATTTTTCAGTAGCATTATTTGAACAAGAAGCACAGAGCAGATTCACACTGAGAAATAAAACTAAGCATGAACGCCTGATTCACAGGAAAGACAGCAACAGTTCCAAATTTTCTGATAAAGAAATAAAAACTTACTGTGGATTTATATCTGGATTAATCTTTTTCAGTTCCATGATGTCATCTATAGTTTTTTCAATGGCATCTGGATGAACACTTACTGAAGTTTGCAGCAGCTGGAAATATGTTTTAACATAAATTAACTACTGTATGATGACATTTAGTGGATACTCATTGTGGTGGAATATGATGCACATGAGAACTTCTAGATTGACAGCCAGGGAAACTCAACCTTTCTATCTGCACACAGAACACACTCTGAGCAGCCCTTCCAATGTGTTTAATACCTCACCTTGATTCTGATCACCCTCCCTCCTAGTGAGAGGCCAGGTTGCTTTCCTAGGCTCACTCAATCCTGTACATCTCTATGGCGGCTGCCAACTGTGAAGATGTTTTGTATTGTGGACTTTTGTCTAATAGGAACTAAACTGAAACCACTAATTCAGAAAAATATATCTGCATTTCTGGCCTCCATTTGGTATAAAAGTACCAAAGTACATAGTATATTGGAGTGTTGTGTAAGGTAAATTGACACATTCTGGGCATATAGCAACTGAGCAAGAATTTTTTTTTCATGTATTCCAAGTGATCCCACTACAAAGATTAGAGATGCACAATCTCTAGAGTGAATTAACAGGAAAGGACCTCTGAACCATCAAATGATCAAAATCTAGCAAGCACTCAGAGAAGTTCAAAATGGATTGAATCTTTTGAGAATTTGCTCTGGCAACCTCATTTGTCACTTGCACGTATGCAGGTATTCAGTATGCAGAACAGAATCACAGAAACATAGGTCTGGAAGGAACCTCAAGAGGTCATCTAGTCCAGCCCTGATAGCATCCAAGATGTTCTTAAAATCCTCCAAGGATGGGCATTCCACAGTCTCCCTAGGTAACCTCTTTCTGTGCTTAAAACTATCCTTATAGTTAGAAAGTTTTTCCTAACACCTAACCTAAGTCTCCCTTGCTTCAGGCTAAGACCATTATTTCCTGTCCTACCACTGGTGGATTTGGAGAAAATTTTATCACTGGTCTTCTTTATAACAACCTTTCACATATCTGAAGACTTATTATATCCCCCTCAGTCTTCTCTTCTCTGGACTGAACATGCCTAATTCTTTCAAGCTTTCCTCATAGGTCATATTTTCTAAATGTAGAGCCATTCTATCCATTTCCATTAGTGGCACTGTAATATGTATAAAGTAGATGCCATTTAGCTTATTTTGCAAAAATTTTTTAAAATGCAGATATAAATAACATGCTTTCCAATGACACTGGTTTTCCCTTCCCAGACAGAAGTGTATAGTTTAAAAATATAGTTTTTATGTTCTCCTGCTCTTCGTTTTAACTTGTGCAATGTATTTAAGATAATAGAATTCTAATTTTACAGTTTGAGGAGAAAAGACTGAGAGGCTGTTTTTAATATTTTTATGAACATTCATGAAAGTGAGGGACAAAAAACACACTGCCCAGGTACTTCTACTTGTCCCCCAATCACCATAAGGTACAAAAGTAATAACCCCATTTTTACAGATAGAAAAACTGAGGCACAGGGTGATTCAATGAATTGCCCCTGGTCACACAAGAAGTCTTTGGCAAAATCAGGAACTGAACCAAGGACTCTTAAGTCTTAGTCCAGTGCCTTAACCACAAAGATCATCCTTTCTCTCTTTTCTTATTTGTCTCCATTACTGCCTACAATGTACTAAGCATTGTATAAACACAGTTTCCCAATATAATTTTGTTGAACAACTCAACCTTATCTTGCAAAATCACCTGCTACTCTAGCCACAGACTTCTCATGAGGAGAGCCTGCTATTTATGCTAGTGTGTCAGTCTTTATATAGGTTTTGTGAGGTGGGAAAACTAGTGTGCTAATTTTGACAAGTGAACACTGTGATGGGGTGCCTAGCCCACACAGGCATAGAAGGGGTTAATTATGCCCTGCCCCGGAAGGAGCAAGGGACGTGAGTCCTCCGAGCAGCCCAGAGAGGCTGTGTGAAGCACAACCAGTCAGAGTAGTTGCAAAGAGCACCCAATCTGGGCCCAGGGGGCTGGGATAAAAGGGAGCTGCAGGGTCAGTTGCTGCTGGCAGCTCAGGGAGTAAGGACTGTGTCCCTGGAGGGCTGAGAGAACTAAGCATCTTGGACAGAGCAGCTCCCAGAAGGGACTGAGGGAGGGCGAGGGACTCCTGGCTGGCTGCTGGTACTGAGCAGTGCCCTGAGGTAAGGGTGAAGAAGGTGCTAGGGCTATGGGGAAGGGGCCCACGGAAACACAGCAGCATTGACAGAGGTTACAGAGGAGTATAGCAGGAGGCTGCTATTTAGAGTCCCTGGGCTGGGGCCCAGAGAAGTAGGCGGGCCCGGATCCCCACCTCCCCACTAAGGAAATGGCTGGATTGTTGGACAGTTACCCCCTCCCATCCCTCGGAAGGTGGAAACACAGATTATGGCATAGCCTGAGAGCTGAGTCACAAAGAGGATGCTGCAGTTTTGGGAGCTGAGGGGGTGCAGCAGGGAGCAGCAGAGAGAATGCTGGTGTGCAGACCACGGACATGGGCATTGGCCTTGAGCTAATCTGCAGCAAGACTAGGAGGCAGCAGCGCCAGTCTGGTGATGAGGGTTGTACCCTGTGACAAACATGTTTTCCTCTACTGTTAAATTTCATTTTACAAATTGGAAAGAGGCATGCTGTGAAATGCTGAGTGGAAAAGTATATGGGAGAAAGAAGTTCACTCACCTTATTTTTTGAACCCCTCAGTGATGTCTCTGTTAAGAAAACAATTATTTAAAAATGTAATTATCTCAGTCCATTTTCAAGCCAAACAACATACACTGTGCGTGTGTCGTGGGCACACTTATGGACAAAGAACAGGAATGTGAGGAATACCAGGTATTTTACACTTACCTATCTTCATAGTTCTGCTAGCCCCAGGCTTGATATTGTAACAGATCCTTTGTAATTCACATCGTCCCGTTAATTTCCTCACCACAAATTTCAGACAACGCCACAAACATTTACAGTAGAAGTACAGGCACACCTGGACAAACATTCTGTCAAAGGAAACCTTAATGTGAGAATTTGAAACTGAATTTGTCTAAAACAAAACAGATGATTAAGACACTTAACTGTATATCTGAAGGACAAACCTTTTATACATATGGAGTCCTATTCCGCAATAGATTACTTATACATGTAAGGTTTGCAGAATCAGGCCCTTCAGTTTTACCTAGCTAAAAAGAGCCAAACCATGAATCAGCTCAGAAAAGAATCCTCAAAAGAATTTTACTTCTATGAAGTTTTTTTCCCCTTAATATATGAGTCTGTGTGCATAAGTCTTACTAATGTCAACAGGAATTATGCCCATATAATAAGAGATGTACAGACCTCAGAATGATTATAGTACTGTAAAGTCTAGTGAGCCACAACTCCTTAATTCTATATCCCGCTCCAATACAAACTCTATCCCCTTCGGCCAGTCACTCAACCTCTCATCTTGACTGGAAGTTAAAGGACTATTAATACTGATTAATACAATGCTGATACCTAATTCCCAGGGGTGCATGAGAATGAATGGCCCTAATTAGGGAAAGCACTGAATTTTCCTTTAACCAGGCCTTTAAGTGGCTGTCCTGAACAGGGATGATTCCTGAAGAAGGGCCAATGTTTGTTCAGCCCTTTGAAGATGGGGAGCAGCCATACAGCAGTGTTTATAATAACCACAAGTCACAGAAGTCTGGAAACGCTGCAGTTCTGAAGAGGATTCTATTTTATTCATGTTAAAATTTTGTTACTAAAATGTATGTTATTGCATTTATTATGGTGCTGCTTAAGGATCAACCAAGGATGGGGACTATACAAACACAGGGTAATAAATGGCCCCTGCCCCCAAAGAGCTTACAGTCTAAATAGGTAAGACAGAGAAAGGTTTGGGGGAAAAAGGGATACAACACACAGAGTGAACTATGTGAAGGCAGCAAGTGTTCCACAATTACTATTATTAGCTGTGTTTAGTTAGGAGGGGATAAGTAAAGACACAATAACATGCCTGCAGTTAAAAACAATTGACACAGAACTGTGACTATTATGTGCAGAAAAACCTTCAGACCCAAGAAATACATTCTCTGAGCAAATTATCCATGTAGCCCTTTTATTGCTGTGGATCTGAAGGGCCAGATCCTGAGGAGTGGAGCTCTTAACTCCCATTCACTTCACTAGGAGTGGAGGGAAGTGCAGGAAGCACTCAGCACTCCAGAGAATCAGGCCCTAATTTTGGAAGCAACAGTCTAATTACAAAAATAGTCCTGATAATTGGGAGAGTGACTCATTAGTTTTCAATTGTATTATGTTAGAAGGGCTCAAGAAGAGCAACCCGTTAAGTTCCACGTCTCTCATTCTACTATAATTTTATATAAAGGAAGTAATGGGATGAATGCTACGTAAGTGCCAAGAATATTTGGAAAACAGATTATAAAAAACCTACACATTTGGCAACAGACCCCGAAGTTAAGCTTATATATCAAGTTCTTGAAATTAGTTATACTGAAATACTAAAGCCTTGTTTACACTTCATATGCTTTGGCAGTATAGCTATACAAGCAGAGTCCCCTAATGTAGATGTGACTTACGCTGCTAGAAAGAGTTTTCTGTTGACACAGTAACACCATGTCCGCACATGACAACAGCTATTCCAACAGAAGCACTATTCTCTCAGCATAGCTGCATTTGCACTCGGGGTTTGCAGGCATAGCTATGTCAGCCAGGGTTTTTGTTTTTTAAACACACTCCAGACCAACATAGCTAAGCCAACAAAACTTTGTAATGTAGACCTGGCCACTGTGTAAGATACTCAACCAGTGGAAACTGGCTCAGCATTTATAGAGCAGCATCAATTCACAAGAGGTAAAGATCAGTCCCTACGGGCACATTTACATGGAGACGCTAAGGTCTGCTCTACAACAGAAAATTAGATTGGCATAACAAGGTCACTCGGGGTGTGAAAAATCCACACCTCAAAGTAGCCTAGTTAAGTAGATCTAATCCCAGTTTCCTCTGGGGGAGGTGGTTTATCTATGCCGATGTCAGTGTATGTAGTGTCTACACTGAAGGGCTATAGCTGTGCTGCTGTAGCATTTTAAGTGTAGACATACCCTAAGGAAAATTAAGCCACAATAACTAAAGGTGTGAAGATAAAAAGTGCATTAAACCCCTGTGTAGGTGCTTCGCTTGTTTTAGTTTAATTTAATCCTCTTTGAAGGAGGATTAAGCTAAAACAAAGGAAGGCTACTTTACATCTGAATAGGAGTATCCACATGAGGGTTAAAGGCACCTGAACTAATGTGCTTTGACTTTACATCATTAGTTAATTTGTCTTAACTTGCCTAGGTGCCCCCTTAGTGTTTATGCCACAGGAAGTCTGTATTTTGGATTCAGTCACAAAGCCTGAAGACTTCTAAGGGCTTGTCTATACATACACCGATGCAACTGTGCCACATATGGTGAACATGCTCTATGTAATGGCAAAATCTCTCCCGTCGACATAGCGCTGTCCACACCAGCGCTTATGGTGGTGTAATTTATGTCCCTTGGGTGAGTGGTTTATTCACACCCCTGAGCAACAAACTATGCAGGCATAAGCTGTAGTGTAAACATAGCCTAAATGTGTCCCCTCTGGTATCTGAATCAAATATACACAGATATGGAGAATACCCCAGTTGCTAGCACTAAAATGTTCTTGCACATTAAAAAAAGTAGTGAGGATTTGCTCTTAGTATTAAGAGAGCACACAAAACAGCAATCAGGAAAAAAAAATCCCATCATTAAGCAGATGCATAGACATTGTTAAAGTCTGCAGCAGTCAGAAGTATAAATCAGGCGAAAGGAGAGAATAAAATGTGTCACGCAAAGGCAGCCAATGTCTTCATCCATAATCTTCAATTCTGCTCCTGCAAAAATAGCCTCTAAAGCTGGACATTTCAGTATTCCTGCAGTCACATATGCCCCATGAGTCATTGTGGTTGTTGCTATCCTGGATTAGGTTACTATCTTCAAACAAGAAAACAAGCATAACTTAGCAACAGATACATGATGAAGCTGAAGTAACACTAAAGTGCTCTGCTTCATTCCTACTAAGGCAGAACTCCCTACAGAGTAAATTGAAGTTTTATCCGAGAGCACTGATGGATGGGACCCAAATGGAGTAAGACAAAAAATGTGCTTTTTGATCAGTGATCTGTGCTGTAAATTAAAATCACTTACTATTGGTGTGCAGTGAATTCCGTGATTATAATATACTCCTATTTCAGTAATGTCTGTAGGCCACAGTGGTCGTCTCTTCTTTGCATAAAGAAGATCCATTTAACTTCAAGCAAGCTGCTCAATCAAAATGTTTATTTCCAACGTATAGAATCACTCATACAAAGAGCATAGCTCCTTTATAATAACTGTATGATTGTAGTTAACTCATTCCCTTGGAGCTTAAACATTACAATCCATCTTTCATTACTGGTAAAAATCTGGTTTCATGGAAAACAAATATTCTTGGAAATGGATAAAGTGTCAAAAACTTGCTATTCGTGACATGTTATTTGGTCACTGCCTTTAGGTTCAATGATGAAACGTGCTTATCATTAACAAGGAGTTTGGACTCAGAGCTGTTTTTCCCCTGTTCCAATTTATGTTCATCATTATAACTTTGTGTATGGCTTGTACTGCACATGGCTATTCCCGTCTATAAAATGTGGATAATGATACTGACCTCCTTTGTACAGCATTTTGAGATCTACGGATGAAAAGAGCTACATAAATCCTAGGTTATTTTTATTATTAACAACCGAAGTACAGCTATTAAAAATGGATCACACTGCTACAGAATGACAAATATACTGCATATGTGACTTACCATAACACATTTGACAGAGGCTGTTTTTAATAAAGCAGACAGCATTAATTATAATTATGAACCTAAAATTAAAAAAGAAAATCTTTGTTTGGTAGATACCTGTAACGTTACACTACTCGTCCATCTTAACCTTTTGATAGTGGAAGTCTTCTTTACAACGAGAATGGTATGAACAGTTACTGAAATTTGTTTTCAATTATTTTTTTAATAAAAATGAATTCTTGCTTGCAGAAATCCTGTAATGAAAGCACACTGCTGATGAAATGGGCTAGATTTTTATTTTAAAGTGAACTGACAAATTCCTAACACCCATGTGAAACAAAGATTGAGCACTTAAAAAAAAAATAAAAATCTAGTGCGGCATTCCAGCATGATCACTGAATTAGGTTGGATGATACACAAGTGACTGCCTCTGGCAACATATGCCATACCTTCCGAATTCTCATGGAAATAGATTCTCCTTCCTCCCATCTCCCAAGCTTGCTCTGGGTCTGGCACATGTTTTCTTTGCACAGAAAATGTAGAGCCTGATTCACCACTGGCTTGTGTAGTCATTTACACCTGCTCAAAGTGGGTCCAAAATGATACTAAATCAAACTTCTTCACTCAAGTGAGTATTAATTCAACATTAAGGTTCAGAAAACCAAGTATGCAAAAGTCAGGACATTTCTAAAAGGTAGGGTTTGTTCCTCCACAGCATGAGCTCCCCAACACTGCAGACATGCACATTATATATAGCACACATACGTACAGTCTGCATTATGCATACTTTACACAGAAGGAAAGCCTTCCGTCTTTTTAACCAAAAATTCCTAGTTTTACAAAAGCTATTTGCCCTTTTTTTTTAAACCAATTTTCACTCTTATTTTGGACTACCAAAGTCCATGAAAATACTGATTTTATTATGAAAATCCAATATGTTCCATTAGGTAGAAAATTTTATGTTAATAATAAATTAGTCTAAGTGTAAATGCGAGGCAGTCTGTTAAACTAAGGCAATGTAATGGAAGACAAACACATTCATGCATGTCATATGCATACATTGGTGATTGAGTCTGGATGGGGAGATGGTGGCTTGGCAATCTGGGCCACTCAGTACCAAGACACCATCTCTATTTATTGCTTTTTTCAGTCCTTCTGTCCCCAATATTTACCCTATTTGCTCAGAAAACTATTAAGTTGCTCTGATTTTGCTCTGATTTTAAACCTTTTTAAAAATTCTGTAGTAAGAACTGATAAATTCCTAGGAAACTGTAAACAAACTAAAAAGCTAAAATGAAGGGCCTCGCCCATAAGTTAGTGGGGTACCATTTAATCAGGAAAAACGCAAAAAGAAAATACTGTACAACATGCACGTGGACCTGTTAACAGAAGTAAACTAGTAACTGTAAATATCTTAAGGTTCAGGCATTAAGCACTGAAAATTAATGATGCATTTAATACTAGTACACATGTGCACATGCACACACACAAGCACACATTACCTGGCATAAATCTCTCTCTCTCGTGGAATGCGCGTGCACAGACACACACGAACTCCATCCCTTAGCCCAAACATTTTGAGTATTCAAAGTGATTTGTTACATGCAGAGTAATATACTAATGAAGCTCAACGTAACTGGGATAACATGGCTTAGAAAAAGTTACTCTGACCCTAAGGAAGCGTTTCTCTCTATTTCGGGCTCCAAGAGGAGCTTTGGTGGGGCAGAGTGAATGGCTCAGAACTCTCTCCCTCTCTTCATCCCCCGCTGCTGCCTCTCACACCACCTCCCCCTTTACTCATGAATGTTGCCCTGGTCCATTGTCTTCCTGCTACACCCACTCCTTCCTCCTGGCACAGCAGTTCCAACATGCCTCCCGCAAACACTTTATAGCTTGAAGGGTTAGAATTCTTCAAGATCAGCCAGTGTTCAAAGGGAGGCACCAGTATCAAGCCTCCCATTCTGTGTCAAAAACTAGTTTGATAAACTGTAACCTGCACGTGGCTAATGTAGGCAAGTGAAAGCACATTAAACCCTCATGTGGATGTTCTCATTCAGAAGTAAAGTGGCCTTAGTACACTGTAACTTGTTCTTCCTTAGATTGGGTTACAGCAAACTAAGGACACAACTTCTGAATTAGAGCTTCCAAATGGGGGTTTAATGTGCTTTAACTTGTGTGCATTACCCACATAGCTAACCCCTTACACTACTATGATCTCAAACTAAGCTGAGTTGGTCTTGGAGAGTAGTGGAACAGGAACGCTCTCAGGAAGCCTACATGCAGCAGAGCGTGGTGATAACTTGGTAGATTATGTTCTTCACTCTAAAGCTGTCCACATGAGCATTTCCAGCTGATCTTGTAAAAGGTGTCACATATTTGCTCTCAGTTAGCCCCAGGGTCCTTTCAACTGGTGTTAAACATCATTATCCTAATGGACTGGATAGTGTCCTCTTAGTTCAAAATAGTCATAGAAAAGCATATTTGATGTGGTGGTTTCTGATCAGCTCAGTCAGACTTTTACATAAAGGGTAGTGGAACTCAGCTGATCTTCTCCATCATAGCAAAACATGGGGACCCATGTTTGTCATCCATTGTCAAACACAGACTGAAAGCCTGAGAAAAGACTCAACCAAAGTTAATACTGAAGCCATATCTCAACACTGTGTGGTCAACTTGATTAATAATCTATCCAAAGTTTCTTTGGTCTTCCCGTCTGGTCCTAAACCATTGTGCAATACAGCAGAACTTCAGATTTACGAACACCTCAGGAATGGAGGTTGTTCATAACTCTAAAATGTTCGCAGTTGTAAACAAAACATTATGGTGGTTCTTTCAAAGTTCACAACTGAACATTGACTTAATACAGTTTTGAAATTCTACTATGGAGAAGAAAAATGCTGCTTTTCCTTTATTTTTTAGTAGCTTATGTTTAACAGTACATTATTTGCTTTTTTTTTTCCTCCTCCTTCATCTTTGCTGCTGCCTGACTGTGTATTTCTAGTTTCAAAAGAGGTGTGTGGTTGATTGGTCAGTTCGTAATTCTGGTGTTTGTAACTCTGAGGTTCTACTGTATTCCCATGCCCTGTTAAACAAATATTATGTCCCATCCAAAACATGGCTGCATGTCAATGACTGGTGACTTAACGGCCTGTTCAGCACTTTCAGATACTACGAAAGGCATGAAAAATGCAAGTTAATCATGACTGAGTTCTTTTACTGCAGACAACAGTACTTGTTTTATCCATGATCAAACCCTCTTTTCAGTCAAAGATTTCCAAATTCCCTAATACATCTGAGAAAAATCCTATCCTGCATGAAGTAATCCCCCCAAGAGTTTAAAGGTGGGATTTTCAAAAGTGCTCAGCATTTCATTGATTTCAATAGCAGTGAGTCAGGTCAGTGAGGAGAGCTTTTGAAAATCCCACCTTAAATTAATGAATGGAACAAGCCCAGTTCTTCTTGTCTCAAATGATTTTTTCAGAGCCACAGGAAGATTAGTATTTTCAAAGCCAAGAACAGATCAGTATTAAACAAATTCAATTGCCTGAGTCCTTGGTAAACTGAATGCTTTTTAATTAGATGCCCAGTGCTGATGACTAAGTTTGGTGTAAATTAAAAAAAACTTTCTAGTTTAAAAATCCATCCCACAGATCCACAGTTTGCCACCCTTACTGTCTTCCCTTCATGCCTAGTTTTACCTACTGCAGATACACGAGACACCTATGCAACTATTTTGTTCCCTGCAGAGAGGCACAAATCAGTGGAAAAGTTGTTATTTCTGTCACATCAGAAAATGGATGATGTTTATTCATTTTGTCTGCTGGATGCTGGTGCAATATGCTAAGAGTTGCTCACTGTACCGTTACTGAGTAGCTGCACTCCGATTTTAGCTTGGAAACAAAAGACTTCTATATTCCATCCACAGAACAGCAGCTTTTCCAAGTAAGAAAAACCCTTTAAAAATATTACACTGAATTGTTCATAAAAGTACAATTTGACTGGTCCTCGTTTTATTTGTGTAACTTGCAGCTGTAAACAAGGATCACCAGTTAAGGTTCTCTGTTGGCCATAGTTACAAGGAGAATTATCTGTCTGCCCCACACAAACCTGATCGCTCCTTTTTTTTTTTTTTTTAAACAATTGTATGACATATCAGACAGTTTTTCAGACATAAGGAAGACTGAACTCCAATTTGCCCAACCGCTTATACGTGGAGGAAAATCACTATAGCAACCAAGGAACACATCAAGACAGAGTCATTCAAAAGCATTCTATACTGGGAGCTGCACCTTCGCATTCCTTACTTTCAACTGCCTCTGTGATTTTTAATTTACTTGATGGGATCAGGGCAAGACATATAACATATTGTAAAAATCTGCTAGTGCTTGGAGGCTGTTTACCAGTAGACCAAGGGAGGGTGACAAAGAGATTTACTGAGAAAAACTGCACTCCAGCCAACTCCAGCAGGTGTTAAGTAGAGTAAGTATGTAATTATATTTTAGTATCTGAAATAACAACAATAAAAGGGAGTGACATCTTGGCAGCCTCACCAAGACCAAGTTGTGAGCAGAGCTGGTTGAAAAGTGGAGATGTTTTCTATGAAAATCCTTTTCCCATTTTTGCCAAAAATGTCAAATTTTAGGAAATTCTTCAAAATGTTCTTGCTCGTGTTGAACCAGGAAATGAAACTGAAGCAAACAGAACCCAAGAGTATGCATGTGTAATAAGAATCAGAAAGCGAGAGCAAGAAACAACTCTTCCTTCTGGCTGGCTTATCAAATTCACACTTACCACTAAATTATCTGATAACTGAGTGCCCAGATCAAATGAGCTTTTCACATGAGTTTGTCCAGCAAAAGAAGGGGAGGAACTAATGAAAACAAAGAAAGCTCTGGAAAGGTTATATTAATCCCTCCATGAGAATGCTCTTTGCAATATTTATAAGTCCTCTGTTGGTGCTGCACAATAAGAGTGAAGGGTCAGGTGCACACATAAATCTGACCATATGGACAGTCTCAATTCAGTAACAGCGTCTGTCCAGTTTTTAAATCCTCAGAGAAGCCTTCCCAAAGCAAAAGGGCAGTTAAAAGGCAGAATGTGGAAAGTTGCAGATCCAAGCAGATCCCTTATATACAATGAATATATATTGTCTTTAGCTGGCTGGACCACGGTTGGAATGTGGAATAGTCTCACACTTTCACAAGCAGAGGGTACTTTCTACCCCTCACCCCCCAAAATCTGCCAGAGTTTCAGCATTGCTAAATGGTCATTAAATGGGTTGGAGCCTCTTACCTTAGAACCCAAGGTGCAGACCTACAAAAACTGTGATCAGCAGAGACATTTAAGATGGAGTCCCCTTGCTTTAAGTAGGATGGACTGCTGGCAGGGCATTCTCCATGAGAAACCTTTGGCTCTGGCATTTGCTACCCCTTTGGGTCGCCAGAGGCAAATTGCCTTTCCAAACACGCCACAAAGTCCATTTTCTCTCATTGGCAGAATCATGGGAAGGGACTGAACAGATGAGTTGATTAAGTGGACAAGGAATATCTGAAGGAAGGGTTTAAAATCAAATATATATACAGAGAAAGATTGATTGTGCTTTTTAATCTCTCAAGCACTGCAAGACTTCAGTTTATTAAATGAAGTGTCACTGCGCAGCATCATAACTAATTTCTTCATAGGAATCTTTCTAGCTTAGCCCTACATATAATAACTTAGTCTCAATGTCAGCCAGAGTTACTATCATTCACATGCAATGCCAAGTTTTTGAAAACTTTTCCAAGGCTAACCCACCATTCCTCCTCCAGGTGGAAGACAGATTGCTTCACAGTGAGGAAAGGTAATTTTTGAGTTCAGCCATTTCTGAGTTGTGTGTAAGAAGCGCTTTTAAAGGATATTTTCTACTTGAGCTTTTTTAAAGTGATCAATTTTGTAAAACCTATTTTGATAGAATACGCTTTAAATAGCATGCCCTGAAAATTTTGATATTTAATTAAAACAAACCATATATACAAAAACCACATCATCAAAGGAATGGGTCAGGATTTTAAACAGATTATAAAAATAACCCCCAAAAATACATCAGCAGAAAAGGAACAGATTAAAAACCACATAGAATCCAATATGCAAATTACAACAACTTCATCCTTATCTGAAAACTTGTCCTATAACAACCCTTAATATTTGTCTTGTTTAGCCTCATCAGGACATGAATTAGTGTCTTGAGCTCCTGTAGCACCTAGAGGTTCTGTCCTATATATGTACAGCATCTAGCACAATCAGAGACAGCCCCTATCCTGAGGGCCTCACAGTCTGAGGAGACAAGACAGACAAAGGTGGAGAAAGCAAGTATCGTACTTCTCATTTTACAGACTGAGAAGAGACATCGAGCAATTATGTGATTTGTCCATGGTGTCACAAAGAAGTCTGGGGCAGAGCCAGAATGGACTAGAGCTCCTGAGTCCCAGTCCAGTGTGTTAACCACAAGGCCATCCTTCCTTTCCACAAGCCCACTCTAATGCTATACTTCTAATACACACTCTGAACCTACCTCAGTAATTAATGGAGAGAATCTCTCATGCCACAGACTCTGCACTTACACAGACATGTTTTATCATATGTGAGAGACCCAGGCCAGTTGGGTACAGCAGAATAGCAGAAGGCAGATATCTGGCCACTGGATTAACAGTTTTCTGTTCCCTGACTGAGCAGAGCAGGGGCTACTCCAGGCTAATGAGAACACCTGACTCTAATTAACCTGCAAAGAGTCAGGTGAGGCCACTCAGTTAATGTGACCACCTGATTCTAATTAAGGCCCTGCTGATACTATAAAAAGGGCTCACTCCAGTCAGACAGGAGAGAGCCAGAAAGCCAGAGGAGAGGAAGTATGGCTGAAGGGTTGGTTAATGAAGACACCCTCAAACCATCATTAAGGGAGCCCTAAGGGAAGGGAGAAGCAGGAGAGCTGTGGGGAAGTGGCCCAGGGAAATGTAGCAACTCTGGCAGTGAAAGGTTGGCCGCCAACAGCTGCTACCATTAGGGTCCCTGGGCCGGAACCCAGAGTAGAGAGTGGGCCTGGGTTCCCCCCAACCCACCACTACAGGAACATCTCCTGGGAGGAGAAGTCAGGCCCCCATCAGGACAGGAGGCTGAACAGAGACTGTGGGAGTTCTCTCACCAACCTCCTTGCAAGCCTATGATGAAAAGGGCTCAGTAGACTGTAACCCTGGCCCTAGAGAGAGAAGGGCTACGTGGAGGGTCACAGTGAACCACTGAGACTAGCATAAACCGCCCAGAAGCGCAGGACCCATGGGAGCAAGGTCAGAGCTCTGCCACACATACCATCTGCTCTTTCTAGAGCCTATTCTTGTTCTCCAGCTCTCTCCCCAAGTCTTCTTTACAATGGCTGCCACTCTGGGAAGTCCATAGGGATGGAGTAGTTTCCATTTTGCTTCAAATGAACTCCCTCAGTAAGAGGCAGCTTCAAAATACCTTTATCACCCTTAATTTCTACCCAGTCTCCTTACACTAAAGCAGTGGTTCTCAATCTGTGGCCCAATCAGCACACAGCTGCGGCCCATGTGACATCCTTAGGGCCATACAGGTAATATATATATTGTGTGGATGCAGCCCCCATAACAGAGAGAGCTGCATGTGTGGCCCACAATGGTAAATAGTCTGAGAAGCACTACCCTAGAGCCTAACTGGAAAAATGATTGCACTAGGAGGCAGTTCTTTCACCTTGGCAAACAGCAGATATCAACTTTAGAAAGCTCCTGTTCTGCCACGCTTAATTCTATCACAGATGTCTAGCATTGTGCACAGTTTCTAGGTGTTGTCTCACTAGTGTTATTTAAACCGAGATATTATCACCTCCCTGGCCTGGAGGAGGATGCATCTGCAGCTCCAAATTTCATTGCAGTTTTGCAATGATATCACACTACATGCTGGTATCTAGTTTGCTGCTCGCTATCACCCTAAGTCTCTTTAACGAAGCTAATTGAAATTTTTCAACTAAAAAACATGCTAATACTGGAAAATTATTTTGATAAAAAAATTCCAAGAAAAATGTCAATTTAGATTAATGTTTTTGATTTTATGATGGGGGAGCTTCAAAATGAGATGTTTCATTTTGAAATATCAATTCAAAAATGAAATATTTCATTTTGAAACATACTTCAAAACTGTCCACTTTTTCCACTTCAACATTTCCAAACTGAAACTTTTCAGAATTTTTCATTTTGCAGAAACTTTTAGCTATTTTGACTTTTCAATCCAAATCAGAATGGAAAGTAATTTCAAAATGTTAGACTTCCCCATGAAAGGGAAAAACTGTTTCCCAAACAGATACTTATTTGGCTCTGACTGGTACAGCATCTGAGTGCCTCCCAAGACTCACTCTCTCCATTCACTGCCTTTAGGAGTATCATAAAATGAAGTAGAGAGATGGCAGTTTCCTTCTGGCCATCCACAGGAATTTATTTTAATTTCAAGTGTGTCCATCACCATGCTCACAATGGGCAATGCTAACCCTCCCTAATTAGTCACTAACAGGAAGAGAATAAGGAACAATGGGGAAGTGGTTATATGAGTCAAAATGAAGGCATTGTCTATCTGATTTGGACTGGACTAAAACAGGAGCTTTATTAATAGCACATTAAAAACAGAGAGCTAGCTGCGTGCGTACAATTCTAAATCATCAGCCTCGTTCCCTAGGGGGCTTATATACAGTCAGTGACAGACAGGGTGTAGTGCTGCTGGAGTAGTCCACAGTGTTCCTCCGGCACCTGAAATCCAGGACAGAGCAGCCCACTGGGATTCCACCTGGTGCATGGGGTTGTAACGCCATTCCCTTTTGACCCGGCCACCCTTCCGTCAGGACAGGGAACAGCCTGGTCAAATTTGAGCAAGTGTCATTGCGACCTGGCATGCAGGGTTGCAGTTTCACTCAGGTTTGGCCTAGCTGTTCTTTCATCACCCCTGGCCACCCCTCTGCCTCCACCAAACTGGACTGGCACTGTGACCCCATGTGCAAGACTGCAATGCCACTCACCACTCAAATTTGGCCTATGCTGTGTGTGTTAGCTTGGTGATAGAAGCTAACGAAGCTTCCGGGTGGTTGCAGTTGAGAGGAATCCCCCTAACCTGGGACAGAAGCAGAGTGCTGAGCCAGGGATGTGCTGGTGAATGGCCAGGAAAGTCCCAGGGGTAGTGGGTAAGCAGCAGAGGGGAGAGTTGTTGATGGGCTAAGGAGTGAATGAGGAGTGCTGAGGGCCTGTGGTATGAGGGACTGGAGGGCAGGGGGGCTGCAGTGAATAAGATGTATGTTATGGCTGCTGGGATGTGTCAGCAGGCTGTCAGGGTAAGTGGGCTGGTGGAAAACTATTGTCACCCTAGTCTGATTAGCCAGTCAAATCAGGTTTATATGGAGCAGCTCAAAAGTAGCTGGAGCAAACCAGTGAATCTTGCCCTCATATGAAATTTGCAGAGAATATGAATGTTGTAAAGACAGTATTTTACATGTGCTGCCAATGGACTCTTTGACTAAGGATGTGTGTGCTTTGACCATGCTTTGCTACCTAGCTTAAAGTTTGGAAAATAAAATCTGAGTTATGTGTGTTTCATGTTGAGATGTGCGTGTATTTATTACAAATGCATGAAGGCTCGCAATTGCTGTTGTGCAGATTTTCAATTAGATAAAATTTCTTGGTAAAACATTAGCCTCCAAAATCTAAACTACCTTGTGTCACTGTAAGACAAAGCACCCATATTCAAACCCTATCGCACGTGACAGAATTACTAACTTGAGATCACTTCTCAAGGCTCCTACACTATAAAATTTAACACTACATCACTGCTGAGAGAAATAGTGACAGAAACTCATTTAAACAAAAGAGTGAGGGCAGTGAAATTGGCTTAGGTACCAGACCATTACGGATGCTCAACCTTAAGTAACAATACTGAAATCTGCAGTACCAAAGGGATTCTCTGCCATTAACGGATCATTCTTTAGTTGTCCATTTGTGAGTTTCTTCAACTTTCCTCTGAAACATCAGGTACTGGTGACATGCCACTGGATTAGATGGATCACTGATCCGATTCAATAGGCCAGTCCCTATATTCTGTACAACTGAAAATGAAGTTCTAATACAATCTAGCATTTTGACAGTTTTAATTAAATGGTAGTGGCAAAGTGGCTGAAAAGCAACCAATAATAAGCTATGTTCCACAAGTAACATAGAAGATAAGGGCCAAAATAGGGCAAAATTGTTCTACAAGGAAATGAGTTATCATTAGACATAGTTTTGGAGAAGGGTTACCTCAGGAAGTGCTTCATTGTGGTGGCTTTGATGTTCCAGACATACAATCCTCCTCAACCAATCACAGATAAAGTTGTTCTTGAAGAAATAACTGATGCTGTAGAAAAAAATTATATCTCTGTTACTAAATAGGTCTAACAGTGTTTCAACACTCTCAGTTGTTAATGTATTTTTTCTACATACTTCCTGCAATTATTTTAAGAATTCTAATTCCAACAAAAATAGTAAGTTTATGTTCAAGTCCTCAGCCTGAAATCTTACCTATACTACTTTGCTCTATGCCTTTCTTTTTCAGATTACAGATTTTCTTAGATAAAGCCCAGGACTAAGAGCAAGAATGCCTCCCAACAAAAACTCTTCCATAGACTTCCTTGGAACTTGTGAAGTTGCAACATCGTCCCCATTTGTAACTGCAAAAAAACATGCACCTAACCTCACAAGGGCATTGTAAGCCTCCCTTCTTGAGCATCTGTAGCAGTATTTGAAGATCCTCGGATGAAAAGCACTAAATAAGTGCAAAGTATTATGACTGGATCCTGATCTGAGACATACATGGGAGACAAGACAGTAACTACCCTTCCAGGCACCAAGATCCTTGAGGTGATATGTTTGCTGTCTTGCAATTTACTTCCTCACATTTTACTCAGCATCTCCACTAGACTCTTCTAAGACAGGCAAGCCTAGTTAAGTTCCATTGTGATTACCAGTTAGCTGAAAGCAGTGGGTGGAATTCAGATAAGAAGTCTGTTTCTGGGAAGCAAGCCTGTACACTACAGATTTCTGGGACTCTCCCCAGCAACCTCTTTTCTCCATAAGCTTCTAAAATGTAGCATTGTTTTCACCCTGAAATAATACTTGCAGTAAGATGTAGAATTCAACTATTAATTTTACACAGCAAAATACTCAAAAGGATCAACAACACATCTTTTATTTGCCACCTTTCATCCAGAAGGATCCAAAAGCACTTTACAGACTTCAAATATGGGACCATTCGTCCATTACGGAAAGGGAACCGCCAACAGGGTGGCACATTCTGTGCCAGTAATAAACTACACCACAGTTTTTAAAAGGCAGAGGAAGCAAAAATGTCTAAAAAAATCTAATTATCTACATGCCAGATTTTCAAAAGAACTCAGTTCAAATTTAGGCTTCTGATTAAAGGCCAGATTTTCACACAATTGGGCACCCAATATTTTGAAGAGTTCAGCATCCTTTTGAAAATCTTGCAGCTTTTTGGGGGGGCTCAAAGGGAAGCTGACCCCTGGAAAGTCTGACTCCATGTACTTTTGCAGGACCAAATGATACTGCTAATCTGATGCAAACTTCTCCCCCACTCGCCTTCTTCCACCTAGTGAGCATTTTCCTTTCCTCTTTCTGACATCTCTGAATATTATACTGTCACCTGCTGCTAAGAAAAGATCAAGTGCTCCATTTATAAAAACATAGCTATCCGGTTGGATCACATCATGCTGTTCGCTAAAAATATATGATCCCTAAACTGTGAAAGCTTCAGTCCATTTAGATTGTTTTTGACTGGCTGAATCATGCTGCTGTCCCCCGAATACAGCTGTAATTGCTACTGCCTGCTGTGACACCTGCTTGAAAGGGTGGACAGAGGCTAACAACAAACTCTGGTTCAGGCAGGCTTCTAAAGCTCCCTAGGGAAGCTTTTCATGTTCCTTAGACAATATCAAGTGCAGGTGAAATGGGAAAGAAGGGCCAAGACTGGAGGAGACGTAAACTGCCCTCCCCCCACAGTTTTACGTCTAAAGATATAATCTGTACAGCACTCTCATTGCTGGGTCTTAGCATGAGATAAATGAAACAGCCTTTAGTCTTAAAATATTCCGACTCATAATGACAGTAGGAGCAGGAACAGGACATAATCTAGGCCCTCTATCGGCTGTCATACATCACCCCATGCTAAGCATATACATTGCTCTCTGAGCATCCCCAGTCAGTTCCTTCTTGAACTTGGTCAGTGAAGGAGCTTCCTGTTGGAGACTGCTTCTCTGTTACCAGAGCTCCAGAAGGGAGACCAAATGCACTTATGGTTCTGCACCCAAAAATTCAGAGCTGCAGTGCTAGGAATCCTTAGTATTACGGGTTTGTGAAACCTTCTGTCTTCATGGGCGTCAAGGTCAGATTCTGTGGAAAAAGTAGAGCTGGTCTGAAGTTTTTGAAAAGTTTATAATTAAAAATTGGCCTGTTTCAAAAAGTGGTTTTAAAAAGGTCAATACTAGTTTGGTGTTTTTCTTCCTTTTTTCATATCAAAGTTACTATTTTAAAAGCAAATACCTCAACAACATGTGTTTATGAAAAAAAACTGTTTTGGCAAATGAAAAAAATGTTGATAATTAGGGCATTACCAAATTCAGGGTACATTTTGGTCAAAATTCATGTTTATAGGATTTTAAAAATAGTTAGATGAAATCATGAAATTATTTAAATATGAAATGTCATGGTGTTGTAACTGTAGGGGTCCTGACCCAAAAAGGAGTTGGGGAGGGTCACAAGGTTACTGTGTATGGGAAGGGGGGTGTCACAGTATTGCTACTCTTACTTCTGTGCTACTGTTGGCAGCGGTGCTGCCTTCAGACCTGGGCAGCTGGAGAGCAGTGGCTGCTGGCCGAGAGCCTTGTTCTGACGATAGAGCCACTGCCAGCAGCAGAAGTAAGGGTGGCAACCATGGCATGGTAAGGTATCGCCACCCTTACTTCTACACTGCTGCTGGCAGGGCACTGCCTTCAGAGCTGGGCGCCTAGCCAACATCGCCACTCTCTGGCCGCTGAGCTTTGAAGGCAAAGCAGAAGTAAGGGTGGCAATACCGCGACCACCCTAAAATAACCTTGTGACCTCCCTGCAACTTCCTTTTGGACAGGATGCCCAATTTGAGAAACGTTGGTCTCCCCTATGAAATCTGTGTAGTATAGTACAAAAAGCACACAAGACCACCAGATTTTACAATCCATGACACATTTTTCATGACTGTAAATTTGGTAGGGCACTATTGATAATGCTTTAGATCAGTGTTTCTCAAACTGGGGTCTGCAGACCCTTGTGGGTTCCTGGGGGTCCATGGGTCCCACTGATCAACTTCTCTCCCTCCCTCACAGAGCCTTCTGCACACTAAAAGTCTGGCAGTGCAGTGGGGCTAAGGCAGGCTTCCTACCTACCCTGGCTCTGCACCATTCCCGGAAGTGGCTGGCACATCCCTGTGGTCCCTGGGGGTGGGGTGGGCAGGGGGTCTCTGTGTGCTGCCCCCACCCCAAGCACCAACTCTGCAGATCCCACTGGCCAGGAACTATGGCCAATGGGAGCTGCAGGGATGGTGCCTGTGGCTAGGGGCAGTGAGCAGATACCACCTGGCCTCACCACCCAACCCCCTGCTGAAGCCTGGTGAAAGTGAGAGAGAGTGAGCAAGCGGAGGTGGGGCCTCAGAGAAGAGGCGGGGCCAGAACTGAGCAGGGGGGCTTGGGGAGCCCCAATTTTTTTTTAAATCAAAATGGGGGTCCTTGGGTTGCTAAAGTTTCAGAACTGTTACTTTAGATAAAAATGTCTAAAAAAAATTTTAAAAATTTTTTAAAAATCGGTCCATTTCAAATAATTTGAAACTTAAATGGCTTTGAAATTACTCACAAAACTAGCTTTTTTCTTTTTAAACAAGTTCTAGAAAAAAAGAGGACAAAGGTTAGGACTGAAATTCTACCCCCATTGACATCAATGGCAAACTCTCACTGACTTCACTGCGTTCAAGATTTCACCCTAGGAACTTTAAAAAGCTAGTCCCCAAATGCATAGATCTGGCCCAACACCAAGTATGGGAAGCCTTTGGTGTGAATGAGATGACAGCAAAGATTACTGCCTCAAGAATGCACATCTATTGCTCCTCTTGGCTACAGGCAGGCAGCCAGACTTCACCCAAATGGCCAAAGAGAGCAGAGCTGGTACAGGGGTCTCTTGGTCCTGAGTCCCAACTCCCATGTAGGTGTAGAAACTTACTGTGATTGGTGGGTAGTATCCATGCTCAGCATGGGTGGCCAGTCAGGGACCCAGACTTTGCTTTTGCTGCCCTCAAGCAAGTTAACTGACCCCCAGGACACTAAGACATGCTGGGAAACTAGGTCTGGGGCCGAGACTTCTGTAAAATGGCATCTTCAGAGAAGTAGAATTACAAAGTAGTTTTCCTCTTATCTGTATCACCACCTTAAATGCTGTTCTTATTGAGGAGCCCAGCAGTATTCACTTCTAGAGAGTGGTTTCTTACACTGCAGGAAGATGTACCTGGTCTGGACTGGATACATACTAGACTATTTATGAAATTACAACAAATTAGAATAGCCAGAACTATTCCTTTACAATTTATCTTCGCCTAGAATCTTTATAATGCATTTCCACAAAAATGTAACAACTCAACAGTATATCAGCTGCTTCCAGCAAAACTAACTTGTCAATGATTTTTTAAAAAGTCACACACCATAATTTTAACTAAAGTATGCTACTTATGAACAATGTGATTCAATTAGCTTGAAACATTTCATCTAAACCTAATTCTATGTTTGGAAAACTGTCCTGCGATAGTGAAAGAGACTCAGCTTGTGGTCTCGTTTTCTGATCAAAGAGATATCAGAAGGAAATTGATAATTTCTCTTTAAATTGGTTGCCTGTAAGTCAGGAATGCTTACATTTCTGTCTTTCTGTGCAAAAAACAAGAACAAAACACCTCCATGGGTGGTATGGTACAAGGGCAGCACATACTACCAGATTTGTTGGAAGATTCAGAGAGAAGAAAATGCTATAAATAAAGGTTTACAGCACATCTTGGATTAGCAGCAATGAGACACTTTTTAAAGAAAAAAATATAGTTTAGAGGAAATATTGACTTTTAGCTCTTAAATGATTCTTATGGTTGATTATATCTTGCCATGCTAGATGGAAACCAACAGCAATCTGAAAGGTTAAGATTTGCTAGAGGCAGAGATAAATCAAAGGTAAACTGCTAGATTTCACATCTTGACTCTAAAGTTGTGGTTTTGTTTAAGGAAAAAAAAAGAGGTCCCCTGGGCACAACTGAAGAAAGAAAAATCACCCTATTCAAATAAAATTTAATTTCACAAAGAAAAAGATTGAAAAGCAAGGCAGTTTTGTTTGTTTCACGGAGGCCTAAGCATGCATTTGACTAGCAAACTCATCTGACTCACTAATGCTTATTGTAGAGTTTCAAAGATTTATGTTTGAGTCATAAGAAAGCATCAGTGCTGAAAATGCAGTGTCCTGACAATACACAGGTGACCCACATTGAAGACAGAGATGACTCCACATCATTAGAAAACTTGCAATTGTTGCTGGTCCCTTTTTTTAATGGGATGTAGATAATCAGCACAAATCATGTCATTTGTTGTTGAAACTGCCTCACTAAAGAAAATACGGGAATTGTACAAGGTTTTTGTTTGTGTTGGTTTTGAGAGTCAGCCATTTTAGAATCTCCAGAACCTAAACTTTTTCAATTAAAAAAGTATTAAGTCTAGTCCTTATGGTTGCAAAGTAACCGACACATCGTGAACTACGTTTAACCAACATAGTGATCTCTGCCTCTGACATGATCTACATCAGCAAATTAGTCAGTTTAATGACATCAGTCAGGGGTGTGAAAAATCCACACCTCCCTGAATGGCATAGTTAAACTGACCTAAGTCCCCACGCAGACAGTGCTAGGTCAATGGAAAAATTCTTCCATGGACCTAGCTACTGCTTCTCGGGGAAGTGAATTACTTATGCCAAGGGGAGAACTCCCCCTCCTCCCATTAGTGTAGGTAGTGTCTGCACTGAAATGCTGCTCTGCTGTTGTAGCATTTTAAGTGCAGGCAAGCTCTCTGGCTGCAGACAGTCTGGAGCAATATCTGTAAAAGGTGTGATGCTCCTCATTCACCTCAAGAGTGTTTGTGAGGAAGGTTGTCCATTGGTTATAGCGCTAGCCTAGGTTGTGGGAGACTGTGTTCAATTTCTGCTCTGCCACAAACATCCTTTGACACCCTGGGCAAGTCACTTCCATCTCTCTGAGCCTCCATTCCCCATCTGTAAAATGGCGTTGCAAGATAAGTATGTTAGAGATTGTGAGGTGTTCAAATACAATGGCAATTGGGCAATGCAAGCACCTTAGACAGGCACATCACTGAAACCTAATGATGTTAGTGCAGCAGTTTTTAAACTGTTCTTAATGGGGTCGCCAGAGCCAAAGCCCAAGCCCAATTACTCACAGTCACAGCCTGAGGGCTTCAGCCCTGGGTGAGGGGGCTCAGGTTACAGGCCCCCTGCCTGGGGCTGAAGCTTTAGGTCTTGGGCTTTGGTCCTCCACATCCAGGGCAATGGGGCGGAGGCTTGGGCTTTGCCCCCCCCCCCACAACACACACACACACACAGGGCAGTGGGGCTCGGGCAGGCTCAGGCTTCAGTCTTCCCTCCTGGGGTCATGTAGTAATTTGTGTTGTCAGAAAGGGGTCACAGTGCAATGAAGTTTGAGAACCTCTGTGTTAGTTAATGTTGTTGACGTATACACTATTTCACAAATAGCAAAAAAGAGGTCAGCTGACATCACTGCATGCAAGATATAACAGGGAACTGATTTATCAGGAAGATCATTTGCAGGCAATGGTGTTTTGGCATCTCAAGTGGCTGGCAGCAACATGGTTTGCGGCTGGAGCTAAAACTACACAATTTCTCCCTCCCTCAACTTGGCCCCTGAGCAAACAAACTGTATTAGTTGCTCCAAAATGGATACAATATTACCACCAAGGCAACAAAGAAAATAATCTAAGTATCTTGGGTAGCAATGCCAGGCAGTTAAACAGGAAATCGAAGCTTAAATTTAGACTCATTCAATCTTCTATTTCCCAAATCCGTAGAATACTGAGCTTTTCAAATTTATCCAGCAGCATCACAGCTTAAGTTCAAACACTGCATTTCCAGAGCACCCCCTGGTCGGGTGGTATATACAACGTCACAGATGATGCCAGATTTAAACTCAAGCTTTCCTAGCCCTGTGCAGATTTTTCCATGGCAGAAGAACAGATGATGCATGATTTGGCTGGAACTGTTTCTGACAACACTGGTTAGCTGAGTAACAATGACCAGGTTTTACATTGTGAGGTCAAACTCTTTCATGGCAAAGGACAAAACTTGCCTACATGAAAGTTTATTCTTCGGAAAGCAGCAAAAATTTCAGAACCCGACAGTTTCAACACTCTTCTTTCATAACTTGTTTCTCATGCCAAGTAATTTATAAAGACATTTTATAAATATCTGGTTGCATTTATGAAAGTCACAAAGGTGCACTCAAAGAAGTTCATGGTTTTCATGGCTTGTTCACTACAGTAGGTTTTTTAAAAATTAACCATTATCATCCAATGTGCAATATTCCTGTCATTTGTACTTTTACAAAGGGAATGTTAAATTGTATTTTGCATACAATGTCTGAGATTTGACTTGTTTAAAAATATTTTATATTATACACACATACACACTCCCCCATGAATTTTGCCTCTTTTATTCTAACTTCACTGTGTCCTCTGTTAAAGATTGCCCTGGCAAAAATGTAGCACAGCAGAACGGGAATACCATCACAAGCACCAAACAGCCACTTGGACAACTGTTTCAAACTGCAAAACGCTGCTGCCCAATTTTTAGTAATTTATTTTGCTTTCTTGGTCCTCTGCTTACTGTCTACAAGAGTTGAAGTCATGGTACCTTTGCTCCAGTTTTGTTCCCATTACTGACTCCTAAAAGCAACTGAATTCTAAGACTGCCTGAGAGCTTTGACAATTCCTACTACACAACAGTTTATGGGAACGAAACATTGGCATCCTTCTGCTAACAATGAGTCAAAGGGCCAAATGCACCCCTGGTGTAACTTAGTTGAATTCAGTGGAATTATATAAAGGACAAGTTTTTACTAGTATCTTCTGTGAGGTTTGCTTGGAGCAAACAGGATTAAATTAACCATTCGATTAGCACAATGCTGAACAAGTTGCCAGTCAATAAGCACTTTAATTGCCTTCACACTGATTTTGGGTAACAATTGACATGAACATCTAAGTCTTACCAAAAAGAGATGCAACCGGACAACGCAGGACGGCCCTTTGAGGCAAGAGGAAGATAATGCAGCAGCATCAATCTAGAAATTCAGGGAAACTCCAACATGACCCATATTGATTGAGCAGAAATCCTTCCTATGGTAAAAAGCTCTCCTACCATTGCATCCAGACAGCTTTTGTGGTAGTGACAACTTTACCCTGATGCTACAAGTGGCAGACAAGCTGAAAAGGGGTATGTGAGAGAAAACTATCCTTGTGTTAACATTTCATGGAGCCAAATGACTGCAACAGGACCCAGGATATACCTTACTCCAGGAAAGTGAGCCAGTATACAACAGTTCAGCAGAAGGATGGCACAGAGGAACATTATTTTTGTGAAGCACCGAGAGCCTCTGATGGAAAGTGTTATGTAAGTGTTAACTATTTATCACGGTCCCTCTGAGGATTGCAGGACCCCAGACACAGCTAAAGAGCAATCCAATGAACTTCTGATGAGTCTGCAGTTGAGCTGACTCAGAAATGAGAAACAGTTATTTCGGAAATTCTATGGCCTATTGATTTGGCTCCTGCTTGGTGCTCAGTGAACTGTTCTGCATGCTGAGGAAACCAGAACAATTCTGTGTGTATGTATGTGACCTTGCTGGGAGCCCTGACTGTGTGCACAATGCACAGCAAAGCACATTTTATGGATTACATTGTAGAGCAAGCTCTGTCTGTTTTAACAGGGTCTGAAAGAGTTCTAGATGCCTATGGAGAGTAGGAAGTTTTCCCAACCAAGTGCTTTCAACTTCTGCAGCCAGTAAGCTTTAATTTTATTTGAGAAGTTTGTAGATTGTAAAGCAAACATGGCAAATGTGAACCTGTTATAAACTGATTCAGGGGCAACTTCCCAAGGCTGCAAACAGGCTCAGTGCTTCTGCTGCTCCTGATCATTTCTCCCAACCTACAGCAATCACCATAGTCTTGTCAGTTTTCAATGTCCCTATTCACAACTCTCTGACTAACCAAGAACTGATGCGAATTAGGTCAATTTCACTCTTCTGCTGCTTGAGATCGCTCTGAGCAGCACCAGGGGCAGGCACTGAAGCTAGTCATGGAAGAAGAAAACCTGAACAAGGAAGCTATGACCTGAGATGGGTACTGGGAACATTTACAGAGAGTAGCAGAAACAGCCCATCCTAACAGCAGCTAGGCAACTGAGGCCTCAGTGAGGCTTGAGGGGGCTAAGGGCAGAGACAGAATGCTTGGTCTCCACTGCAAAAGAAACAAGGTTTTGGAAACCAGGAAAGAGATTCCAATCTATCACTCAACTAACAGGCAGAGACTGATATGAAATACAAAATCAAGCAGGGTCCAGGAACAGCACCCTGATAGGAAATCACACACCAGACCTTTTTCCCAACAACCGGGAAAGGGGTGTGTGGAAAGAAAGGGCTGTTTCTCATCAGGGTGTTATCTCTGGGCAGTGACTATTCCCACTCCCACACCCCTCTTATGCTGTTAAGTGTCTGGTAAAATTTCCAAGCTACTTGTAAGACTTGGTGTGTGTGTGTGTGTGTGTGTGGGGGGGGGAAGTATAGTGTTGACAAATAGATTTTTGGTGTAAATAGAGTCAGGAAGGAGGCAAAGAACACAATATGGCAGGGGGAAGAGAATGCTGTAAGTGATTAAAGGAAGATAAAAGGAATACAAGATACACAACATGATCTACTGAAGAAATGAAGAAGTGGAGTAAAGTCAGGAAGAGTAAGAAGCTATAATTAAAGCAAGAGACAATAAGCAGTAAATGACTTTTTTTTAAAAAAGTTCATTAAATAGAAAGTTGATTGAAAGCATTACCATTATATTACTCAAAATCCAGTTGTACACAAACACAACCATTACACTGCAAAGGATACGTAGGTGAAGATATTTTCAGCCCATGAGGTAGATAGGTTCTGGGCAAAATTTTCTAGCTCCATCTTTTTATCACTTTACATAGTTGTATTTTCAACATTAGTTTCATTGTCTTTTTTTTTTTTTATTGAAAAGGAAAAAAAGGGAGCAGTCACAGAAGCCCAAGTTTCCCGAAAATTTATGACAGGAAATATGATGAGAATTCAGTAAGGATGTACAGTCCATGCCATCTTAGAGATTGTGATCTACATGATGAAGCTGATAGCAATAACCTTGGCAGGAGAAAGATCTTACGGTTGCATTGCAGCGAACGATGCAGTGATCCTGCACCTTTGTCATACTACGGAATGAGTCCTCTTGGACTGTGTATACAAACCAAATAATTTCTCCATAGAACATAGTAACACCAATGTAGAAGTTCCAGACATCACAAGAATAGGAGGGTAGAGAATTTCTTATGAGCACCAACATCACTTGTGAAAGAGGCTTTTACAATACTTTTACAATAGCGTATGTGATAATGTACGTGACATGAGCTATGTTCCATCAGTTGCTCTTGTGGTGAGGAAACTCTGCAAGATGAAACTCAGGAATCCCCTCTCTTTCATTTGGATTTCCCACACAGAAATGATCAGATCGCTCTTAGTTTGTAAGTTTCAGTTTCATTCTGCTTACTTTGATTTTTTTTCCTTCTCTTTTTCATAGGAAGCAGCAATAGCTGTGCCCATGCAATCTGTATGTAACACAATGAATGTTTCAGTGCTACATTTCCCCTTCTGCACAATACAAAGCTGAATAAGGTTTTTCATTTTATCTTTATCCAGTGCCGGGCACGGTACAAAAACAGTGATAGTTCTTGCCCCCAAGAACCCGGAATCTACACAGATAAGACAGGCAACAGGTGGAAGAAGAAACATGGCCACCTCACAAAGGCCCCCTGCAGTTTTGACCAGGGTGCCCTTGCGGAATGGCTTCCATACACAGTAGATGCGTGGGAGGCTTGTTGTGAAGTCACTGTTTCCTTTTTAGCTCAAGCCCAGGGTTTAAAGGATATGAGGGTGAGCATAACTCCATATCTGCTGCTAGAAGCAAAGGGAGAGCTCCCCTTCTCCTCCCTGGCTTAGGCAAGCTGTGCTCCCCTCTCCTCTTTGGCTGGTGCGATGAGAGTTCTCCTCATTGCCTCCCCCACACCAGCTCTCCTCATGTTTTCTCACTGTTGCCTGTGCCAGGGACTATCAAATCCCAAGAAATTAACAATGGGGAAAAATCTACCCAAAGAAATAATGCTCTCAGTTATCTTCCAAAGAACCAGAACCTGTTTCATTGCACACATCCAGCTCACCAATGTTATCGATACCTGCAGGAAACAGGGTAACTGAACAATGTCAGTTATCAATAGGGCTGTAGTTTTGTCAAGGTACGTTTGGGGGAAAAGCTGACCTGTTTAGTATGATGATCGCCACGTCAGAGTCATGGAAACTGAGGAGAACTTCCAAGAACTACAGGCACTGGTTTGTACCCAAAGTGTTTCCATTCTTAGCATGTGCCAGTCCTCCTTGTTGGCACACTGATCATAAAGGATAGTTGACGTAGAAGTTGCCACACTACAGATGGATGTACTCTCATGACCTGAAACACTGTAGAGGAGGGCAAGAAGCACAGATCCCATAATTTTTCTTTTTCCATCATATTTGCATGGTAACCAATACCAAGCCCACTGAAGTCAATGCAAAGACTTCCATTAATGTCTTTGTATTTTGGAAATGGCCCATAAAGCAACCTGTTCCTGGTTCATACAACAGTAGAGCAGCATCATGAACATAGAATGACCTGGATCCTATATGTGTTCTTTTTTTTTCTCTAAACTGAATGACTTCAGACACAGACACATACTACTGGCTGTAATTAGAGACTTGTTTACATGTATTATGTAAGAGGTAAATGGTATCACTATTTATTTTAGGTTTTAAATTTCACAGGCATGCTATGTTTTCCCCAGTTGATGTTTTCCTTCCCCAATCGCCTCCATAAAAGCATTAATTGTGAATGAACAACGAATTAATGAAGAGCCAGCATCATCCAAGGGATTTTGGTCTGGGTTATGAGCCAGGAGTTCCAGAGTTCTAATCCTGCCTCTTGCACGGATTTGTTCTGCAGCCTTGGGCAAGTCATTTAATCTCTGCACCACAGTCTCACCAGATATAGCTGACAGATAATAATTACAATTACCTACCTCACAGGGCTGTTGTGAGGATCAACCAATAACAATAAAGCACTTCGTAAGTATTGTAGCACTTGGGGGCATAGGGGGGAGATCATAGCTATAAGACTATACGTACAATTCATTTTGGGTGCAGAATCATGATTCCAGCACCCCTGTACCTGTTAGGCCCCCTCCAAGACAGGCCCAATCCTCCAACCACCTCTAACAAGTCACAATTTCCCTCTTGTCATACATCAAGTCTGCAAACCATCTTCTGAACCTCTCAGCTCCTTCTCTTCACCTCCTGACACCACAAACTTTCTTCTCAGACCCTCATCAACCTACAACTCTCAGTGTTACCCTCACCAGCATCAGTGATCCCCACTCTCCATCTTATTTCAACTAAGTCCAATCATCCACCTTCATTTTATTCACTCCTCATTTTGAATCTCCCCAAATCACCTGGTTTCTTTCCCAGCACTCGAGCAAGCTCATCCAGATTAGGACTCTCCTTCCTTCCATAAACTCCTGAGAAATGTTCTGCTCTCCCTGGGCTTGCGGTCTTATGATGATCTACACCATCAAGCAACAAAGACTACTGAGGAGTATCAGACAAACCTTCTTCTCAATGAGGCTTAGCAGACATTCATGAATGGTACAGAGACTAACTCTCCCAAAGACCCAGCAGCATTTAGAACCAGTAGGCCTTGTTCTCCAGCCAGCCCAGATTTTTCTCTTTGCAATTTTCTGCTAGTGCTGCAAGTGGCCCATGGAGCAAATAAAGCTCCCCTTGGTCTGGTTTTGTGCATCTTATACCTCCTCTATATAATAAAGCAGGATCAGTGCTAATAATGATTGCAGCTGGGCCAGTGCTGATCACAGTTCAGCTCTGAATACAAACCTACTCTGAGCAGGATTAGAATACAAGGTACTTAATTTGCCAGCAGCCACCTGAAACCTTGTGTACCTTAGTGCTCCCACTACTGAGCTACACCTGCTAGCAACAATGGGAATTTTAAAAGAAAAGAAAAGCTAGTGCAGCACA
Organism: Gopherus flavomarginatus; assembly: GCF_025201925.1. Classification (NCBI taxonomy): domain Eukaryota; kingdom Metazoa; phylum Chordata; order Testudines; family Testudinidae; genus Gopherus; species Gopherus flavomarginatus. Next base: position 336,110,659 of record NC_066617.1, read on the forward strand.
GCCTTGAAGTGCCATAGCTTAAGTATGGTTTAGCATTCTGGCTGTGTTAGCAGTACTAGTCTCATTGGCTTACGATTCTGTGGCAAGGTCAGTAGAAAAAGATCTTTTGTCACTTAACAAAATGCTTTGCTACATAGAACTAAGGACAGTATCTACCTACTAAAACTTTGTGCAACACCTGTCCTGTGGGCTCTAACTCCCAAAGGGTTAAGAGGCACTTTTTACACTGCTGACATGATAACGAATAAATAATAATATATGGAGATATACCTATCTCATAGAACTGGAAGGGACCCTGAAAGGTCACTGAGTCCAGCCCCCTGCATTCACTAGCAGGACCAACTACTCATTTTGCCCTAGATCCTTAGGTGGCCCCTTCAAGGACTGAACTCACAATCCTGGGTTTAGCAGGCCAATGCTGAAACCACTGAGCTATCCCTCCCCCTTTATATAAACTTCATATACAGGCCTATTCCCTGAAATGCACCAAAGCTAGCAGGAAAATTAGCAGTGTTTTGTGGGAAATCTGTAGCATTCATTGATATTCAATGGTTTCCTGAAGTTTTTTCTACAAATGGCTATTTGTCTTAATGTGAAATACATCATCTCTGAAAAACAATGCCTATCAGTTTCAGGCAAGAATCTAGGTAGGCAATAAATAATCTATTCCAAAAGTGAAACTGACAACCACACTTAACATTTCTAGCAACAGCTTTCACCAACTCTAAAAACTAAGACATTAAATTCAAATATGTGGCACTGCATCTGGATTCTCCATGCTTGGCTTAGAAATGTGACTATCCCAAATATATTTTAAAGGTAACCACAGAAAGATGCTATTGTCTACTGTCATCACTGCTCCTAAAATCTAATTTATTTATCACCATGTAACAGGATGAAAAGCATGCAATATATCCTCACAGAAATTACTACAAGTAGGCATCAGTGCTCAATTAAGCAAGATGAGCAGCACATGTACATTGAACCATTTCAACTATTCATGGCTGGACAAGTACACAAAATAGTTCTTTCACTGTGTAACCAGATGTTTGAAACAGGAGATGACAATAAGCCAGTAGCAGTGCATCTGGGAAATATATGCTGTAGTACAGAAAGGAAATTTAACTATTTCCTCTATTTTATTTCTCTGTTACTTCAGTTTTCTATTCTCCAAAAAGGTACCCCCAGTTTAAAAGTGATCTCTTGGTTTACAACCACAAAAGCATGGAGATAAATAATTTATCTCAAGCATTTTCTAAAATGGCTCCTTTGTTTCAAATGCCTTTGTCACCAGAACTGTTTGTTATCTGAACGTTGAGCTGCTGGGACTCCACAGTAACAGTACTTCTCATCAATTATTGAATACACAGTGGCCTCTTTCCTCTAATACTTTTTTTTAAAAAGGCAGGAAGGGGCAAGGAAAAGGGTAGAGGTTGGTGGGGGATATAAACTTGAAGATTACAGTTATGGTGATTTCAGAGCAAACTTTAAAATGAATGGGGGTTTGCATGAGATAAGCACCCCAAGGGGCCTGATTCTGATCTCACAGCTTCCATTGACTTCAGTGGAGTTATTCACAATGGTGCAATTGAGATCAAATCTGGCCTCAGGTGTTTCTCTCTGCTTTCCACCATATTGGCAACTCCACTTGTATTAGGATGGTTGTCAAACCATCTGCATGACACAAACGCTGCAGAGCAAGACACCTGGATATCTGCCCAGAATTTCCTATCCTCCCTCTCAGTGCTTTAGGATGTTTTGTTTGTGTGCTTAAGTGCAAGAGTCAACCTAATTTCTCTAACACATAAAATCCCACTGAAATCCAAAAATCCAAAACGTAAAGGGATAAACTTTAACTCCAATGATTTTAATGACAGTTACTCAGCTAAATTCCAAAAGAAAAGGAGACGTTTCATGCCAGCTCTGGGGGATTACAAATGTGTGTCACTGGGCTACACACAGTCACTATAAAAACGTAACGCATTCTGCCAAGGATAAAAATAAAAGCCTCTTTTCTCCAGCACTTACCTTCGCTGGCTACTCCCTGTCCTGACAGTGACCTGGGAAAGGCGATATGGGCTGCCCGAGCACGAAGGCAGGCTGCAACCACAGTCACCAGAGTCATCAGATAATCAGCTCAAAGAAACTGCTCCACACACTAGTGTTTACAGCCCTGCCACAAGCCTACAGCGATCACCGCAGCATCCCCCCATTCCCGGCTCACGGAGCGGGCAGGGAAGCCGCTGCCCTTCTGGCTGCGATGCGGATGGCACCGGGGTGCTGCCAGGCGAGACCCCGCACCCTCTGCGCCCCAGGAGCTCGCGCCTCTCCAGGACCAGATACTCCGTCGCTAGGCGACCTGCACGGAGCCCAGGTCCAGCCACTGAGAGCGAAGAGCGGGAGGCGGCTGCTGCCAGGCTACACAATGCACCACGCCCGGGAGGCTGCACAACCAGAGCCGGGGAGAAATGCAAAATGCGCGCGGGGGGGGAGATACACACTGTTGCTCGGTCTGTCTGGCAGGGCACCCTGCTGCCGGGCTCCGTCTAGGGCAGCGCGGCCGCGTGCAGGGAGAAGGAGGGGGGTTTACAAGGCGCCCGTGCGGCTCCCTCACCTCTCTCCTGCCCGCGGCGGGTGCTACGGTCCCATAGCGCCGCAGAGCCGCCGCTCACCAGCCTCTCCCCCCTCGGCAGCTGCCGCAATGAGCCGCTGGTTCGGCTGCACCGGGAACAGGCTGCGCTGCGGCGCCGCTGGAATGTGGGTCAGGAGCTGCCGGCTCGGGGGAGGGGCCGGGGCCGCACGCGCGCTGGCGGGGAGGGCCGAGGAGCCGCGGGCGGGGAACAGGGTGCGGCTGCCACCTACTGGCGAGGGCTGAGAAAGGGGGTTAAGCGCCTGCGCGGCTGCGGGCCCTGGGGCAGGCGGGACATTGCCCGGGGTCCCTGCATGTGATGGGGAATGGCTGCCATAGCACCCCCCCCCCCCCGCAAGAGAAAAGGTAAAACTGACATCCCTGAGGGAGAGTTTTTGCCATGCTGACATTAGCACTTGACATGTCCCCAGCGCTCTACAGGCATTAAGGGATCAGGGCTGGCCCTCATCCAGCAAATCACTTAAGCACCTGCTTAACCCTGAAATTAATGGGCCTACTTGAAGTTAATCATGTGCTCAGATGCTTTACTAGATGGAGGGCAGGATGCTCAGCCCCTTGAAAGATTGAGGCCTGAGTGAGGGTCTGATTTTGTGGGTGTGGCTTTGCACCAGGGATAAACTACATTCACTGTTCTGTGCCCGCTGTCACTTGATGCTTTTTTCACTGGCAATGTGTTGCATGCACAGTTTATTGTAGGCATTGAACTGCAAGCTCAGCAAAGATGAGATAAAAATGCTACATACAAAATTCTTTGCATAGTGGACTACAGTAGTCTTAGCATAGCAGCCATGTTAGTCTGTATCCGCAAAAAGAACAGGAGTACTTGTGGCACTTTAGAGCCTAACAAGTTTGTTTCAGCATAAGCTTTCTGTTCTTTTTACAGCAGTCTTAATTGCATTAGTCATACTTACTGCATGCAGGCACTAGAAATGTGCTGCTGTACTTTGTATTGTATATAACCTTTTGGTTCCCTTTTCCCTGTGCTCCTACTGAATACACTTAGAGGGTTTCCTTGGCAGAGTGTACTAGGTATGCCCAAGTGCCCTTATCAGGAAGGGGCAGAAAGTTCTCTGCTCTTTAAGGACATAACACAGAGACTGAACCTTAAAAACAATCTAAGGTCACAGTTCTGTATTCTGATCTATGAAAGCATTCTGCTGCTCCCAGGCAGAGCCCTATTGATTTAAATGGGCTTCAAGTGGGTGCAGCAGTTTGCTTGGTTAGGATCGATTTGCTCTAAGTAGAAATGAGGATAGAGGAAAATAGGATTAAAGCAAAAGAAATAGGCTGCATAGCATATTTAGTCCTACAGCTGGCAAAAAAATAAACTGCTCTGGGTACAATTCATGTCATTACAGTAGAGAAGCATTTATAAAGACCAAATACATTCTAGCCAGCTTGTCCCTTTCTTCTATGTTCCCTTTCTTGGCTAACCTGCCAGTGAGATGCCCCTGCCCTCTAGCTAAACTGTCATCTTCTGCTTTCCCCTGTCTCCCAACATCGCACATATCAAGTGTCCTGGATCCCTCCCCTTCATCCCACCTCTATGGTAGCCTGTGATCCTTTTGATCTTCAAAATGTCAACATCATCCCAGGCATTCAATCAAAGATATTTGAATAGGTATCCCCTTCAAGGGAAGATGACAATTGTTTCAGTCATGAAATGTCCACAGAATGCTTTAAAGATAATTGCCATTGGGTAAACAGATTAGGTTCCAGCTTTTCCTCCAGTTACATAGATTTCTCCAGATGTTTCTCTGAAGCTGTATGCAAACTTTCAAACCACATTGGCATCCATCCACTATCCAATTGGTTGTCTGGTGTTGGAGGAAATCCCTAGGGATGCTAATTAACCTCTTTTCAAATGTTTCCCATCCCTGACCAAAGATGTGAACTTGAAAATAGCTCACTGCCTGCCTGTTAAAGAGACAAGGCTTATATTTCTTTTAATTCCTTTTTTACCAGTTATTTTTTCTCTATATCAAATATTACATCCACAAATCTTTGCTAAAAAATGTTGAGGTTGCAAAATCAGGCACTTAGTAGTTAGGAAATGCCAGAATTAAGGCTGCATGTTCAACTTTAATTCGGCTCCCTTGTGCGTATGCATTATGACACAATCTTTAATTAATTGATCACATATTGTGTTTTTTCCACAGGAGTCCTGCTCTCAGTTCTGATACCTCATCCCCAGCAGCAATTGCAGGGAAAGTCCTGTTCTGCCTTGTGCAGGCCTAGGCTGGACTCTGGAGCATAATCATTACAGATGAACACTTGGAGGAATTTAGCTGCCAAACTCTAACAACTCTTTACTGACCATGTACAAACTGGGATATTTCAGAGGCCTATAACTTGGCCAAATTTGAACGTGTCTTCACAGAGAGAGAGAGCAAAAAGCACATCCCTGACACCAGAGCAACATTCCCATTCCCTTCCTGAAATGTCAAGCCTTTGTTCCAAAGCATGGATGTGCTAGAGCTTCTCATGAAAATGGTTGTAAGGTTTTTGGGCTGTTTTTTTTTTTTTTTTTGACATGGACAAAACAGTGTAGTGTTACCTCTTTGATCTGAGTGACTAACCAAAAATTTGGGCAGTTGTAAGTGTTCCAGTTGGGAATAGAAATTTACAATGAAGTCTGGTGTTTTCTTTGATGCAATCTTGTATTTTATAAGCAACATACAGTCCTTTTTCTGTGACTTCATAAGGAATCAAGTAGCAGGATACAAACAGTTCCCTTGTTTGTGGTTCCAAGCCTGCCTTTCCAGTCAACAATCTGTGCCCAAAAAGCATTTTCTATGAGCTTTATCTCGAGGCTACATCATTGTGTTTCCATGCTGTATCTGCTTGGCTTTTTCTCTCTGCTGTTTTGCTTCTGTTTGCCTCTGCTTGTATAGTCTCTCTCTGTCCCCCCCAGACACACTCACATATGCAAAGATTGTGGAGCTCTCTCCTCAAAGTCCAAATTATTGGATGGGCTTGCACTCCCTCTTGTTTTGGGTGGGGCTTTCTAGCTATTGCTCAGCTATCATAAATGAGGGGTGGAGGTCAATATAGTTTAGAAGAGGTTTAACCCAATCAATTTAACAGTATTTCCCCCTAACAATATTTCATAAACATTCCCTTGTTTTAACTGAAATTAAAACGAAAAACCTTAGCCTGAGGCACAACCCAACACGCCCCCCTTCCAACTAATGGACCAAAATAACTGAGAATCAAGTCCAGTCTGTCACATCGACCACCTTCCAACCCAAAGAACAGCCAAAATCTCCCAAGGCAGACTTGCCATCCTAAAAAATCTGGTCCCTAACATAGCAGATGTTGATAGGTAAACAGGGCTACTAGGATGTTCATAAAACTCCCAATAAGAAACAGAACACCCCAGCCACCTGTATAAAATCTTGTGCCCAGGAAATTTGTGGCATGTCTGCCTACACCCAGGCATTCAGAAATGGTAAAAATTGTAAAAATAAACACATTCAGGAGACAAGTATCAGAGGGGTAGCCGTGTTAGTCTGGATCTGTAAAAGCAGCAAAGAATCCTGTGGCACCTTATAGACTAACAGACGTTTTGGAGCAGGAGCTTTCGTGGGTGCATCTGAAGAAGTGGGTATTCACCCACGAAAGCTCTTGCTCCAAAACGTCTGTTAGTCTATAAGGTGCCACAGGATTCTTTGCTACATTCAGGAGAAAAGTACAAGCTCCTAGTAGTTGAGTAATGTCACACTCTCCCAGAAATGGCTCATGGAACCTGCTGGGAGTCATAAGGAAACAGCAAGGTCACCCACAAGTTTAATTGATTATTGGAAAGAAGGTGACAGGAGCAGCAACAAAAGCATATACCAGCACAACTAATTCAGATCTTAATGTAAATCAAAAGCCAAAGCTACTTGTTATTTTGGATGGGAAATTTTTGTTGTTGCACATTTTACTGATGGAGACAAGGTTGATGCAAACTGTGTGTAATATGCCCCTAAGAAGAACTTATCATGATTTTAACACCTACCAGCAATGTTCCTTCCTCATTGCCAGTGCCACTCAGCCACTATTAAAGCATTGTTTGAAGTTGCTATTCAATTAGTTTTCATGGGAAGCCAACGCTTATATAGCTTTTGTTTCCTCTTTATCAAGTATAAAGTAGCATTTTACATTTTGTAACAAATACAGCTTGTATTTGAAATATTTTAGTTGTATAATCTGTTATTTCAGATATACTATAAGAAGAAAATATTTTGCCCAACACTTAAGTACTCATAAGAACTGCAATAGAAGAAAAGGAAAAGGAAACAAGAGTGATGCTAGATGAGTGTAAATGCTTTCCCTCCTGGAGGGAGCATACGTCCCTCTGGAGATACATTTTCTTATTTTAGTTTTTTTTTAAATGCAGTCAATAGCCCTGATTCAAACCCTACCACCTTTGCACCTGCCCTTATTCTGGGGGCTGGTAGGGAATTGCCCATCAACTGGTATACATTTGAGCAGCTTCAGGGCTTCTTTAATTTACTCTCAGCTGTCTATGGCTTGAAGGGGGCATTTTGTCAGATGAGAATAGTCAGCACACAGCTGGTCATACCCACTTCCTCAGTCATTCCACTGACACATTCCCTGTGCCAAGAGCTGTTTGCCGTCCAGAAGTCCTTATTCCCTACTGACCAGATCCACTGGCTTTATGTCATAAGTGACTTAATGGATTTTAATGCAACAGGCAACTGGGCCCAGTTTTATCATACATTTGATAGAAGTGTGCTGCCACATACAATAAAACTGCTGATAGTGGAGAAGCCGCCGTGGAATAAATACAGCTGAACTAACAGCTTGTGTCTTTATTATTGCAGCAGTTCCCTAACTGTGAAAGACAGATTAAATTAAGGTGATGATCAGACTTCCCAGATTCAGGGAATATGCTGCTTTAGCAAGGCTGTCCTGGTATCCCAGCCTATTGAAACATGTTTTGTCCCAGTTTCAATCTAAACAGACATATGACCTCGGCCCATCTGCCAATGCACAGCTCCTCTTTCCCTGCAGCCACCCAACCCAAACCCCACATCAGGATAAACTAGGTGCAACTGTGCTGGGTCCTGGCATGATGGGACCTTCTACTCAACAGTGGAACTCTGATGTGTGATGAAATTAAGGCACCCCAAATCCAGGTGCCCACCAGATTGTAAAAGACCATGGTTTAGTGAATCTCACACCAGCGTGTGCACAATAGTTCACTTGACACTAGTCCTCTGCACAGACACAACTGGGCCATAAATTCATTGTTTGAAGAGGAAGAAAGAACACAGGGGTCACTGCACAGGAGAATGTATGGTCTCCAGGAGGCTGGCAGGATGAACAGGACCCCATACTAAGGACACTAACCATCCAAAGCTCTATAGTGAAACGTGTTCACAGCCAACTCAACTCCCAGCTGCCAAGCTTGGCCATATACGCTAGTGACTAGTACTTGTAATATAACCAGCCCCTTCACCCCACTCCACCAGTGAAAGACTTCTACATCCTCCCATAACAAGTCCTTTATATTAAGCTCTTTACTATTTGCATAGGCAGCTAGAGCTTTAGTTTATACCAGGGTAGATTGATTTAAATCAAAACAATTTAAAATCTCTGATTTTAATAATAATTTATATCAGCAATCAGGAAACCTTGATTTGATCATCAATTTTAATCTTCTTGTGCATTTGTACTTTTTAGTTATTTTCCTAACGAAAAAGATGGATTCTCATTCATCAGTAACCATTAAAACATTATTTGCAACTAACTATAACTTTTCCACTACATTTGGTGCTCTTTTTTTGCTAACCAGGAGGACACATTATATCTGTGCTCATTTATTTATGCATATATATATATCTTTACTTACATTTATTCAGATTCTTACTTTTACATATTTTATTATGTTAGAAAATGGTGAATGCTTCATTTCTTATTTACTAGAGTATGATTTATCTTTTCCTTGTGATTTGTATCAAATCTTCTTTAGATGGAAATTCATATTAAATTAAAATGCACAAAAACAACATTTTCATTTTTTATTAAATAAAACTACCTTGAAAGTGCTGATTACATAAGAGAAAGTTTATTAAAAGATGTTTTACATTAAAACTAACTGATTTGCTAAACAAAAGAATCATTATCTGTCATTAATTAATTGAACGGATTGTTTCTGGTCACCATGTCCTTCAAGATTTTACAACCAGTAGATCTCATCCTCTCACATCTACTTTTTATTCATAGATTGGAAAAGGAAATCAAGCTTTCTTGCTTTTTCAACTCCAAACTGATTTCTTAACTTTGAATGACCTAGTCATTGAAATGAACTAGTAGGATGAATTGAACTGAAGAAAATATTCTCTTTACACCTGCAGGCTCGTTTAGCACTTCAGCAAGCTCTGCTTAGCCAGTGACTTGCAGCAGTTCAGTGGTCTGACTTTTTTTAAAACTTGACAGCAAACATGTTCTTCTTTATTTAATTTAAATGATTTTTTAGTTTATAAGAACTTTAGGCCTTATGACAACATATGTTGTCAGTTTCCAATTTAATTTAAATGAAAAAAACCCTATTTCAATTTTTAAATCTGTTTGTTGTTGTGGTTATTAAATAATTGATTTTATTCATCCTGGTTTATCTATTTAAATAAATAAATAAATAGAAACAGAGGCGCTGAATTCCTGAGTTCCTGGGGAGGGGGAGGGGTGCTCAACCCCCATTCTGCCCTAGGCCCTTCTCTCACTCCACCCCTTGCCCCAAGCCTCCACCCCTGCCCTGCCTCTTCCTGCCCTTGCCCCACCCTGTTCTGCCCCTCCCCCACCTCTTCCTGCCCCTGCTCCTTCTCCCTCCCGCCTCAGCGCCTCCTTCATGCTGCTGAACAGCTGATGGTGGCAGGCGGGAGGCACTGGAAGGACGGGGGAGGAGCTGATTGGAGAGGCCTGCCATCAGGCAGGGGGAAGGGGAAGAAGCTGATCTGTAGGGCTGCCAGTGGTTGCTGGGCACGGGCATCCACTATTTTTTTTCTATGGGTGCTCCAGCACCCCAATGAGTCAGTGCCTACGAATAGAAACATCAGTAAAGGATGTGGAATCAGGCTCTTTTATGGATCTATGAAAGTCTAATTTTATTGCAACAAATTGCTGTGTATATTATAGTTTGCATTTCTATTGAGACTTTCATCTAAGGATCTTCATTCACTTTTGGTTGGGTTACACCTCCATTTTATGTCTAACACAGCACTACATTCTGGAGATCCTGTATTCTTCACTGTATATAATAATGTGCCAGTTGTGTATGTAACTTATACTGGTTTGTATGTGCTTAAAACACAAGCAGATAAATAAAGGTACACTGGGGAACACACTAGAAAAATGTATTATAGGGAACAATTTTGCTTAGGCAGAAAGATCAACTAGATGACATAATACGTCTTTTCTCTATCTAATTTTATGATTGTGTTTGACTAAAATATCTGATTACTCTAATTAAAAACATATTGATACAAAAGTGATCATTTCTTGACTATGGATGTGCCTTACTGCCCTACATTGGAACAGCTGTGGTTTCTAGTTTACAACAAGAATCACACATAGGTATCTGCAAAAGACTGCATTCTAAGGGACTTGACGATACTGATATTGTGGTAACGAAAGTTATCTGAAGAAGGCCTTTCACTATCAGATCTTAAGCCTCTTTCCTTATCATTTGGTTCATTTATGGCATCCCATTTTATTTCATTCATATTTGTTTGACTGAAGATGCTGTACAGTTTAACAGTGGAGTCAATAACAACAACATGTAAATGATGACAACATCAGAGACAACGTGTGTCCAGCTTACTCACATAGCTTTCAGACAGATGACAGCTCAGTGAAGTGGCTAGTATGCTGATTTAGTTTACTCGACTCTTAATGTCAGTAATTCTGCTGGAAAGGATAATTTCTTCATATGAAGTAAAAAGTTTAATTTATTTAATGGAATGAATTGTTCCATTCATTCTTTCCAAGTAGAAAAAGCTCCATAGATAAGACCAGGGATGTGAATATGAATTCAGAACTCCTTCTGCTAAGAATGAATGTTTTTTTTTTAGCAAAGGTGATTATAAATAGAACCAACTTCAACATGCTAGTTACCATCAAAATATACCTGTATCCTCCACCTTTGTGTATCTGTGAAGAAATATGTCTACGATATTTATTTACATATGAAAAAAAGGTATTTACAATAAAGAATGGTCCTTGAGTCAGATTCTGAATGATGGGAAGAAGGAAGAGGAAATTAAAATATGTATGAATCCTTGTTTTCACTGTTCTTCCATAATTAATAATATGCACACTTTGTATTTATATACTATATTTAATCCAACGATCCCAAAGCACTGCACAAGCATTGATGAATTTTGTAAATATTATTATACTCATTATACACATTGGTAAACTGAATCATAGAGAAGCTAAGAACCACAATTTCAAAATAGCCTACTAATTTTGGATGCCTCAGTTTTTGGGTATCCAACTTGAAACACCTGCATTCTGATTTTTAGAGGTGCTGAGCACCCACAACTCCAGCTGAAGTCAAAAGGGGCTGCAGGGTCACAGCACCTTAAATTAGGTATCTCAAGGTGGGCATCTCAAATTAGTGTCCATTTCTGAAAATGTTGTCTTAACTGATGTGCCAAGCTTAAAAAGTGGGCCAATTGAAGAGCCAGGATAATAATACAGGGGCCTGGTTCTTCCTCCACAGAATATAAGTAAATCTCATGAGTAACAAATCAATGGAGATACTCATATAGTGCTGGTGAGTGCGGATTGAAAGGATAGGCCCCACTGGATCCCAATCTTTATAAGACTTTGCCTAAATTTCTCCTACCTCCTTATTCTACTCAGTGAGAAATTTGCCTGGTGGAGGAAGTCCAAAAGACTCTAAAAACTAACATGTAAATCATATAGTTCTCCAGTGCATGTAAACAATATTGTCCTCTGCGTAAATTGAGATTGCAGATAGGGTCTGGACTGCAAGTGCTGTATCTTTAAAAAAATGTATTATTTCAGTTGATGGAGTGGACAAATTCATGGTGTTCCATCACTGTTTTTATGATATGTGAATACCCTCAAGGATTACTCTGGGAAGCTATGGTTTGCAAAGAGATGGAGGAAAACAGAATGCCTGCATAGCAAATAGAGTAATGAGGATCTTTGGGTAAGGTTGCATAGCTTTCCGACTGCCTACCAAATCCTAATTGTATGTGACAGAACTGGGTTTTGTCAGGTTAGTGCAAGAATTTGACTTCAGGGATAGAAGAGAATAATATTATTGAAAATCAGCTATTTTGAAAATAATACTTCATGTCTCACCTTCCATGTAGAATAATGAGCAAAAGGAGAATGTAAAGTAGCTGTGCTGTGCAAGCAGGCCTTTGAAGGTGAGAGAATCATTTTCAGTCTTTGGTCTGCCTAAGAAAACACTAGTGTTTTCCAAATAAGTTGCTTGGACAAGCTTTTCATGTTGAGAATAGTGATTTGAAGGGAAATCATTAGAATCATAGTATTATGGAATATCAGGACTGGAAGAGACCTCAGGAGGTGATCTAGTACTACCCCCTGCTCAAAGCAGGACCAATACCCAACTACATCATCCCAGCCAGGGCTTTGTCAAGCCTGACCTTAAAACCTCTAAGGAAGGAGATTCCACAACCTCCCTAGGTAACTCATTCCAGTGTTTCACCACCCTCCTAGTGAATAAGTTTTTCCTAATATGCAACCTAAACCTCCCACACTGCAACTTGAGACCATTACTCCTTATTCTGTCATCTGTTACCACTGAGAACAGTCTAGATCCATCCTCTTTGGAACCCCCTTTCAGGTAGTTGAAAGCAGCTATCAAATCTCCCCTCATTCTTCTCTTCTGCAGACTAAATAATCCCAGTTCCCTCAGCCTCTCATAAGTCGTGTGCTCCAGCCCCCTAATCATTTTTGTTGCCCTCGGCTGGACTCTTTCCAATTTTTCCACATCCTTCTTGTAGTGTGGGGCCCAAAACTGGACACAGTATTCCAAATGAGGCCTCACCAATGCCAAATAGAGGGGAACGATCACATCTCTTGATCTGCTGGCAATGCTCCTACTTATACAGCCCAAAATACCATTAGCCTTCTTGGCAACAAGAGCACACTGTTGACTCATATCCAGCTTCTCGTCCGCTGTAACCACTAGGTCCTTTTCTGCAGAATTGCTGCCTAGCCACTCAGTCCCTAGTCTGTAACAGTGCATGTGATTCTTCCATCCTAAGTGCAGGACTCTGCACTTGTCCTTGTTGAACCTCATCAGACTTCTCTTGGCCCAATCCTCTAATTTGTCTACGTCCCTCTGTATCCTGTCCCTACCCTCCAGCGTATCTACTTCTCCTCCCAGTTTAGTGTCATCTGCAAACTTGCTGAGGGCACAATCCACACCATCCTCCAGATCATTAATGAAGATATTGAACAAAACCGGCCCCAGGACCGACCCTTGGCGCACTCCACTTGATACCGGCTGCCAACTAGACATGGAGCCATTGATCACTACCCGTTGAGCCCAATGATCTAGCAAGCTTTCTATCCACCAAAAGCTTTGCTAAAGTTACGGAATAACACGTCCACTGCTTTTCCCTTACTAATCCTGTAAACATCTACTGACCTTACTAAGAAGTGAATTAATATAAAGTAATAAACCTGCTAGCTGATTACTGGATGTCTTCCTCCAGCTCGGATGAGTTGGAGAGAAAGGATCTTTCAGATAGCGGAAAGTCCTGTGGTGCCCAGTTCAGCTCCCAATCGGTAGAGGATTCCATAACCCCTAGATTAGAAGAAAAGGAAGTACTATCCTGAGACCATTGAGGACTAGGCTTGCGAGAAAGCTAGAGGTTGTGTGTGAACAGAAGCAGCTGCCTGGAGGCAACTGCCTAGGAGTGTGGCTAGGGCAGAGGTTCTCAACTGGGGGATCAGGACTCCTCAAGAGGTCACGAGGTTCTTACAGGGGGATCACAAGCTGTCACCTCCACCCCAGACCCTGCTTTGCCTCCAGCATTTGTAATGTGTTAAATATATACACAAGTGTTTTTAATTTATTGGGGGGGGGTGTCACACTCAGAGGTTTGCTATGTGAAAGGGGTCACCAATACAAAAGTTTGAGAACCACTGGGCTAGGGGTTGGGTTTGAAACCATTGGGTTGAACCTCATTGTCACAGTAATTTGAAGTAATTGTGCCTAGGGAATTTGCCCCTTTTAGTTTCTAGCAGTCTTAGGCAAGGAATCCTCTAGACTCAGAGTGTGTATGTGTTTAGAGGAACCCACCGAGGGCAAGATCCTTGTGTTCTGGAGCACTGCCAATACTTGTGGCCAAACTTGTGGCACACAGAGCGTGCCACCAAGCATCTAGAGGGGACCATTATACCACAACACGCACAGTGCCCCCTGCAGTGGGGTTGATTTTGTATGTTGGGCTAGATTGTGGGTTGGTTTTTGTGCACTTGTGAGGGGTGTAATGGGGAGTCAGACCCTCCTGTAAGTCCCCGTGTGGGCCACCTAGACCCCAGATCTGGGTGGACAGTGGTAAGTGAATGCTACACACCTATTACTCCCCCATTGCAGCAGGTGGGCAGATAGAAAAGTTGGAGGGGCTGGGAATGGGCCCAACACCCTGTATGGCCAGCCATCAAGCAGTGCTAGGGTTTCTCTCCGCATCTAATCTTAGTTTTAGGCAATAGTTAAATGTGTTTTGTTTGTTTGTTTGTTTGTTTGTTTGTTTGTTTGTTTGTTTTAAAATTAAGTTGTTTTTTAGAAAAACTTTCAAACTGGGAGAACCAGGGAATACATATGGTTGTCCAGCTATTCAGTAAAGAAACTTTTTAATTTATTTAGAGATCAAAACTAACTTCAGCTGGCCCACTCTTCCATGGCACCAGTACTTTCAAGTTAGGCATTATGTTTCTCAACTTTCTAGGAAAGTTGTTTTGTACACAAAGCTAACTTTAATAGAAGTGATAGTGTCAATTCAGAAAGAAAAAAATAAATAAATAATTTGTATCAATCTTTGCAGACAACTTCCCTAACAAAAAATGTCTCTGTATGACATGCTGGGAAAAGGAACTGGATAGACAAATGAATTCAGAGGAATGGGATTTGATCCGGAAAAGAGGACCAGCAACCTCAGTCTGTAGCACAATAAAAGAATATTTCTTTAAAACAGTGTTTCAATGTACCTCACACCAGTCAGCTTAAATATATTGAATGCGGATAAGTGTTGGAGAAAATGTGGTGAAAGAGGGGATTTTATACATATATGATGGACTTTCCCAGTCATTAGAGAGTATTGGGATGCAATTCATACCAAATATCACAAATTATTGGATATTTACTACCAAATTATTCTTCGGTAATTCTCCCAGGGCTTTCTAGCAGAAGTGGTCACGCAAAAGGAAATCAAGACTTAATCTCTCATCTGCTAATAGCTGATAGGCTACTGACAGTCTCTCACTGGAAAAAAAATAAACAGTTTCAACTCCAGAGGAATTATTCAAAAATGTGGGAGATTGTTATAAAAAAATTAATGCACTAGTCACATACCCAGCAAAGTAGACCAAGGAGAAATAGATACTTAGATATTTGGTTACCATTTATTCAATACTCAGGCAAAGTACATTCACCTGCACAAAAACTGGCACACTTCCCCCCCACTTCTTTTAATATGAACATTTGATAGATATGCCTGGTTTGTAAAATACTCAATTTAATAAAATCATCAGAAATAGCGTGTCATGGATAGTGTAAGGATGTTCACACTGCAATATGGTAACACCTGATTAAACAAAGAGCTCTGATGACTACATTCCTGTACAATGGTTCTATAAACAAAAGTTCACTGTTGTAATGATTATTGTTTTGTGTTTATATAGCAAGGATTTGTAAACTTGTTAAAACTTCCTAAATAAATCATTTAAAAAAAAAAAACCTTCAGTATGAAAGTCTAGTATTGAAGAGCACAAAAGCGTAATCAACTTGACATGCAGCACAGAGCTCCCTTGATATCTTCCTGAAGAATAAGAGCCTTTGATGTTATAGCGATTTGTTATGGAGAATTTTACTATCCTGACTGGCAGCTGTAACACATTTTGAAATTAGGTCAACAAACATTTGTCAAAGCTCCTAACTACTGTACGAACATTTTCCTGAAACAATCTGCCTCTTTTTCATGCTCATGCTCCAGAACGTCTGTTAGTCTATAAGGTGCCACAGGATTCTTTGCTGCTTTTACAGATCCAGATTAACACGGCTACCCTCTGATACTTGCCTCTTTTTCATCATTTATAATAATACTCTTCAGCACTGTTCTTCTTGGGTTGTTCTAAGCAAGTCTCAGGTCTCTTCTTGTTTCTGTTAATGGATTTCACTTCGGATGGCAAAAATGGTTGGCACATATGCTACTTTCTTGTGTGTTTCTCTTTGGGTCTGAAAATGACAGCAGGCAAAGTGGGGTCACATTGGGCTGAATTATGTCTTGGAGTGCCCACTCAGGCAGGGAAGATAGAATCCCTTTCCACCCTGGCGGGGACTACCCATTGGGCCAAGAGCACAGATATCAGTGGCATTGCATGCTTCTTTATTCCCTTCTGAAGTGGGCAGGGTGTGACAGGGAATGGACAAGGCCCCCTGCCAAGGCCCCTGCTAATGCAACAGAGCCAGGGTGAGAAGTGTCATAATTTTCTGCTGACACATCAACAGCAATTTACTTCCCACCCCTAGAGCAAGCAGGAAACAAGGAGGAAATGTTTGCAGTTTTTCAATTAACTTCTAGAATGAAAAACAGAATGTTTTTGGGTGGAATACCATTTTGGTAAAAAAAAAATTACTGAAAAATGAACCAAAACCCAAAAATATTTACTGAAAACTGTTTTTTAACCAGAACATGTTCAGCTTTTGTAAAACTGGAAAATTTTGACAAAATTGAAGTTCTCTCTCTCTCTCTCTCTCTCACACACACACACACACACAGAGACACACACTTACACACACACATTGTTTTGGTTGAAAAGCCATTTTTTGTGGAAAATATCTTTAGATGCCAGCTGTAATCCCCAGTATTTTGAGAGATTTTGTGTGTTAGTCAATAATAATGTAGGTGGACATATGCACTTGCCTGTTTGTGGGTGATCATTAGGAATCTGGTGTCTGAAGGAGGCGTCTGTGTTCATGGGTGTGGGTGTTACTCCACAAGAAGGGGCTATGTGTACCTCAGGGTTTAACTCTTTCTCCTGGGATATGTGGTTCTGAGTTGAGTACGATATGGCATTAGTAACCCTAAGTAGTTTTTTATATAGCTTTCATTCATGTGGAAAAATTTCTGTCCTTTTTTACCAATAGGTTCTTGATATGTTTGCAAAGAAGACACTGAGACACTTTATGCCAAATATGCAAAATTTTCTGACCAATGCCAATCTTAAATAGACACTCCTAGGACAAACTATACAATACCTCTGTCATCCTGTTGGCAAATTATCCACAGGAGGATGAAAAGGCATCTTCATCCAAAAGATGACAGAGAAACACCCAGAGCAACCAGCTGCTCCTCTGCAAGAATCTAGCTGTTTATATACTGCACAAATCCCAATTATCCTGTTTCTCCCAGCAGTACCTACTGATCATGCATCTGAATTATCAGATCATGAATAAGAGTGTGCATAACACAGCAAAGCAGGAGAAATGTGCTCCTGTTAATTCTTTCTGAACCAGAATTCAGAGATGCAAAGCAGGTGGCTGGAACCATGACTCAGGGTATGTCTACATTACGGGATTATTCCGATTTTACATAAACCAGTTTTGTAAAACAGATTGTATAAAGTTGAGTGCACGCGGCCACACTAAGCACATTAATTCGGTGGTGTGCGTCCATGGTCCGAGACTAGCGTTGATTTCTGGAGCGTTGCACTGTGGGTAGCTATCTCGTAGCTATCCCATAGTTCCTGCAGTCTTCCCCTCCCATTGGAATTCTGGGTTGAGACCCCAGTGCATGATGGTGCAAAAACAGTGTCGCGGGTGATTCTGGGTAAATTTCGTCACTCATTCCTTCCTCCGTGAAAGCAACGGCAGACAATCATTTCGTGCCCTTTTTCCCTGGATTGCCCTGGCAGACGCCATAACACGGCAGCCATGGAGCCTGTTCAGCTTTTTTTTACTGTCACCGTATGTCTGCTGGATGTTGCCAACAGACGCGGTACTGCAGCGCTACACAGCAGCATTCATCTGCCTTTGCAAGATAGCAGAGACAGTTAGTTGTTCTGTACCGTCTGCCATGCCATTGTAAATTGGCGATGAGATGACGGTTATCAGTCGTTCTATACTGTCTGCTGCTGTCATGGGTGCCCCTGGCTGAGGTCGGCTGGGGGCGCAAAGACAAAAATGGGAATGACTCCCAGAGTCAATCCCTCCTTTATGGTATCTAAAAATAGAGTCAGTCCTGCCTAGAATATGGTGCAAGTGTACTAGAGAACCAGTGTACCAGAGAAACAGAGAGCACAGCCGCTCCATGTCAGATCCTGCAACAACCCCACCCATTGCTTCCCTGCTCCCCCAACCCTCCTGGGCTACCATTGCAGTGTCCCCCCATTTGTGTGATGAAGTAATAAAGAATGCAGGAATAAGAAACACTGACTTGTTAGTGAGAAAAATTGAGGAGGAGGCAGCCTCCAGCTGCTATGATAGTTCAGGCAGGACATTAAACGGTGCGGGGGAGAGGAGCCCAGCATCCCACTGCTATGATAGTCCAGGCAGTACAGAAACTTTTCTTTACACATGAAAGGAAGGGGCCTGATGGAGCTCAGCCCCCAGTTGCTATGATGAAGACGGTTACCAGCCGTTCTGGACCATCTACTGGGAATGACTGGGAGTCATTCCTATTTTTAGCCAGGCGCCTCCGGCCGACCTCACCTGAGGCCAGCTAGGAGCACTCACGGGCTTATGATGACGATGGATAGCAGTCATATTGTACCGTCTGCCACCGGGGAGGGGAGGGGAGGGGATAGGATACTGCTGTTCACTGCCGCAGCATCGGGTCTACCAGCAGCATGCAGCAGACATCGGGTGACATTCAAAAAAGTCAAGAAATGATTTTTTTCCCTTTTCTTTCACGGGTGGGGAGGGGGGTAAATTAACGAGCTGTACCCTGAACCACCCTGGACAATGTGTTTGACCCTACAGGCATTGGGAGCTCAGCCAAGAATGCAAATACTTTTTGGAGACTGCTGGGGACTGTGGGATAGTTGGAGTCCTCAGAACCCCCTCCCTCCCTCCATGAGCATCCATTTGATTCTTTGGCTTTCCATTACGCTTGTCATGCAGCACTGTGCTGTGGACTCTGTATCATAGCCTAGAGATTTTTTTCAAATGCTTTGGCATTTTGTCTTCTGGAACGGAGCTCTGATAGACAGATTTGCCTCCCCATACAGCGATCAGATCCAGTATCTCCCGTACGGCCGATGCTGGAGCTCTTTTTGGATTTGGGACTTCATCACCACCCGTGTTGATCAGAGCTCCACGCTGGGCAAACAGGAAATGAAATTCAAAAGTTCGCGGGGCTTTTCCTGTCTACCTGGCCACTGCATCCGAGTTCATATTGCTGTCCAGAGCGGTCACCATGGTGCATTGTGGGATACTGCCCGGAGGCCAATACCGTCGATTTGCAGCCACACTAACCCTAATCTGATATGGTAATACCGATTTCAGCGCTACTCCTCTCGTCTGGGAGGAGTACAGAAATCGGTTTAAAGAGCCCTTTATATTGATATAAAGGGTCTCATTGTGTGGACGGGTGCAGCGTTAAATCGGTTTAACGCTGCTAAAATCGGTTTAAACGCGTAGTGTAGACCAGGCCTCAGAAACAATCTCTGGACAGTAGGTATTTCCCACTTGCTGGAGATTGGCAGTGAAATGCCAGTTTAAGTCATTAGAACCACCTTATGAGTCCTTTTACAGATTTCATCAATTCCATACTGTGGCTCACAGAGAAAATTCTACCCAAGGGAGCAGCTGTCAGCATTGCTTTTGGACATTCTTCCCCCACTCTTAACTTCAACTTACAAAAGCACCGGAAAAGGTTAACTAACCCTCACAACACCCTGTGAGGTAGGAGGTTATCATCATCCCACTTTTACGTATGGGAAAACTGAAGCTGAGAGGTCCGTGCTGGGATTTACAAACGTTCACATGGGACGAGTGTCCTGCTTAGGTCCATGTGGGTGTTAAGGGGATTTTCAGAAAAGTTTGTTGTGCACAAATCTTTGTGGTGCTCCACAGGGTGAATGCTCCCTAAGGTTGAATTTGGACATGGTTAGGGGGCTGTCTGTCCAGCTAGGATTTTCCAAAGGGCTGCACACCACCTATCTAACTGATTAAATTAATACAGGACAGTGTGGATAGGGACTGAGTCTGTGATCTTCTGAGAGAGATAAGAAGGCAGGACACACACTTTTCCAGGAGCTATGGCTGGGCCAGAACAGGGGACATTAGGCTAGGCAGGGATGGGAGGGGATTCCAGGACTTCAGCATTTCTGGGTGTGGGCTGCACCAGCCACAGATGGCACCAAAAGTGTAGCTAGTGTAACACTGACAGACTGCAGTCATTAGCAGGCAGGATCGAACCTAGGACCTCTGGAGCTAAATGCATGAGCCTCTACTGCATGAGCTAAAAGCCACATGGACCTTAACTAAGGCTGTAGCAGACTCATTAATCTCTAAGTGGTCTCGGTGCCACTAGAGGGGACAGAACACCACCCCCAGCAGGTGTGTGGGTTACACTAGACGGTATGTAAGACTGTAAGTAAGGAAGAGGAGGAGGAAGGCAAGACTTGTGAAGGAGGTATCAGTTCCTTGGACACCCAGTGTATGAGACAAGGAGAAACTTTCTGGACCTGGCTAAGATGCAGGTTATTTACCAGTGCAGGTTCACCCAGGTACTCTTCATGTGCTGTATGATGAGCTAAGAGCTGCCACATGGAGCCATGTCCTCTCAGCTTCCATTAGGTTCACCACTGCCCTTTCCATACTAGCGTATGTTGTTCTTCCTCACCCTTCCCATAGTGTGTTCACTTTTCATTTGCTGCACCACATCTCAGACTGGACTGTACGATCTCCATGGTAGGAACAAGGTCTCTTTTTATTTGTTCTGTAAGGCAAATTTTTTGGGTACTGTATAAATAATGAATAATAATAATCAGTACAAGTATCAGTCAAGAAACTTTTAGCTAATGTGTAATGGAGAACGCTTTCTACTGGTTTGCGTATGCTATACTGCCCTCTGCTGGCAATTCAGTTTCCTGTGTAATGATCTGAGCTACTGAAGCAGATCTAGATGAAGTCTGATGTTTTGAAGGTGAAGATCCTGTGTGTGAATTCTGACTTTCAGCACTTCTCCACACCAAAGATCCAAATTTACTGCCACATTTACTGTCCCCCACACACTTGGTACTGTCTTACTTTTCTGTACACTATTCCTGTCAGAAATATTGAAAATATATGATGTTACCAACCATGCAGTTTATGAATATAAATTAATCCCCTACAGTTTAAACTGTGTGTTACATTTTTATTGTGTCTCTCATTTTGGGGTGAGTTCTCCATTGAACAGAATGCAGTTGGCATTGGCAAGCAGAAGATCACATGAAATAGCAGATCGATGTCTGAGAGGATGAGCCTTTGAGCCTCTAAGACCAACCTTCCTAGATCATAGCCATTGTCACCCTTCCCCTCACATCCCCACTGGAGAGACCTCTGCTGTAGCCAGCCTTTCTGGAGGGTCCAACTCCAGGAGTCAGGTACTGCTGCAAAGAGTAGGGAACGCTCAGACTTGCTACCACTTTGCACTTCTCCTCTCCTCTGGCACTGTCCTGGAGGGAAGAGCTGCATAAAGGAATCTGGGATTGGGTGTGGGGAGACAAATCAGGAGATTAATTTTTGAGGGGGAGGCGGAGAGAAAATGGGGACAACAGAGGATTCTGGGAAGAGGAAAGGTAGAAGGCAAAGGGAGGCTGAAGGGAGAGCAGGAATCAGGAGGAAGTGGAGGGCGGAGTTTTTCTAAGAGGGATGGGAGTAGGGATGTAAAATGTTTACTGGTTAACCAGTCAACATTAGGCTTACCAATTAACCGACCTTAGCCATTAACCCCAGCCAGCCCAATGCTTACTGGTTAACCAGTTAACCAACCTCAACCGTTAACCCTGGGCACACCGTCTGGATCCCAGCCCCTCTGGCCAGACCCCAGCCCCAGCCCCAGCCATGCCTTCCAGATGGACCCCATCAGCTGGACCCTGGCTCTGGCCACACTGCTCCAGATGGACCCCAGCCACACCAGCTGGACCCCGGCTCTGGTTGCGCCATGCTGGATCCCAGCCCCACTCCACTGGCTGCCAGCCAACCCCAGCCTCGTGGCTGGCCAACCAGCCCCAGCCTCGCTGGCCAGAGCAACCCTAGCCCCTCTACCTTTAATCAGTTAACCATTTAAATGATATAGTTTTAATTGTTTAATGGTTTAAACTATATAATTTTAATTTTTAATGTTAACTTTTTTAACAATATTTATATCCCTACATGGGAGGGTATGAGGAAGCAGCCAGGGGGTTCTACTGGGAGAAAGAGGAGGTGTGGGGGCAGCAGGAGGGGATGGATGAGAGGACAGGAGGCAGAGTGAGGGAGCACATGGTGGGGATGCTGTGGGTGACATGAGGAAGGGGAGATTAGGAGACCAGGAGGATAATAGTGTATTGGGGGTAGGTTATACTCTAGTGGGGAGAGAGAGAGTCTGACACCTAGCAGGAAAAGGAAGATAAATGAAGGAAAGACAGAGAGGAAAGAATGTATAGAGCAGTGGTTCCCAAACTTTTCACTAAGGTGACCCACCAGCTGCATTTTATTTTTTTTTGTGTCCCACCAGTATGTATATGTATCCTCCGCCCCGGCACCACAACCCTAGCCCCAGCTTAGCGCAGAAGTGAGTCTGCAAAAGGTGTGGGATTGGAGAGCAAGCCTGCCTTGCACTCACCCCACCGTGGTGGCTCCGGTCCTGCGGGACTGGTCCCAGCTCCTCTCTCCAGGCATTGCAACTCAACGCATGGGATCATTGTGCCATTCAGGTTTGGCCTGGCTGCCTCTCTGTCATGCTGGGGTGGTGGCTGGGCCAAATTTGAGTGAATGGCATTGCAACCTGGCTTGTGGGGTTGCAGTGCCACTCAGGTTTGGCCCAGCCGCCTCTCCGGGTCAAATCAAGTGGTGCTTTGACCCCATGTCCCAGGTCATAATGCCTGGAGCTGGGATCCAGTCACAGCCTTGAGTGACCACCATGGGTTGACTGCAGGGTGGGTTCACTCTCCAACCCCTCAACCCTTAGGGAATCCTCTCCACCCTGCGCTGGGGGAAGTGTATATTTGCCTAGTCCAGGGCCAAGTGATAGATTAATCCAGCCCTGGATGCAGCGACATGTTTAGAACCTTCTCATGACGCACTGCTGGATTGGCACTCACTGTTTGGGTAACATTGCAGAGGACAAAATGAGGAAAGGAAAAAGAGAACAGGAAGAGAAAAGAAAAAGTGAAAGGAAAGCACCGATGATTACGAAGAACATAATATCCAAGAGGAAGGGAAGTATATAGAGAGAAGGGGGCAGAAATAAAGTCCCAGTCAGACCAGGTGAGACTAAATATAAAGAGCCAGATTCTGACTCCTTCTATGCCTCTTTATGCTGCTCCAAAGGGAGAAAGTTGGGTATCTGGTCAAGAAGGGGAGTGGAAGGAGTGGGATATCTCAGTCCCCTTTCTCTGCTTTCCCTCCAAACTCCTTCTGCTTTCACTTCCCTTACCCTGACCCCCACCACTCCAGGTACCCTCGCCACAGTCTTGCTTTTCACTATGAAAATGTGATCCCCAAATACATATACCTCTACCCTGATACAATGCTGTCCTCGGGAGCCAAAAAATCTTACCACGTTATAGGTGAAAATGTGTTATATCAAACTTGCTTTGATCCACCGGAGTGCGCAGCCCTGCCTCTCCCCCTTCCTCCCTGGGAGCACTGCTTTACTGTGTTATATCCAAATTTGTGTTATATCGGGTCGTGTTATATTAGGATAGAGGTGTATTAAAACAGACAATACTGTGTTTGGGGATTTATATAATTACCATCTCTAAGGCACGTACCACCTTGTTGTCTGGATGCCATAGACAATGAAGAGGAGAGAATCCTAGTTTCTGTGTGCAAAGACACTGAATTTTCTGTCCCTGCCTCTCTCTGTTTATGGATGCTATCCAGATCAGCGAGGAACGCATGCTCAAAATAAGAATTAACAGGGCTATATATTTGCAGTCAGAGGAAGGAAAGAAAAACTAGGATTCAGAACCTAGTAGGAAATATATTTGGTTTTCTTTGGGGAAAAACAGAAGACTCTTCCCATTAGAAATCAAACCAGCACTCTTAGATGTTCAGCTTCTGGGTTACAGATTTAAAGGCTAAGGTGTAGACCAGTGTTTTTTCAACCTTTGGTCTGCAGACTATGTCTAAAATTTCCAAGTATCAGAGAGATAGCCGTGTTAGTCTGGATCTGTAAAAGCAGCAAAGAGTCCTGTGGCACCTAATAGACTAACAGACGTTTTGGAGCATGAGCTTTCGTGGGTGAATACCCACTTCGTCAGACGCATGTAGTGGAAATTTCCAGGGGCAGGTATATATATGCAGGCAAGCTAGAGATAATGAGGTAGTTCAATCAGGGAGGAGGAGGCCCTGTTCTAGCAGTTGAGGTGTGAAAACCAAGGGAGGAGAAACTGGTTCTGTAATTGGCAAGCCATTCACAGTCTTTGTTTAATCCTGAGCTGATGGTGTCAAATTTGCAGATGAACTGAAGCTCAGCAGTTTCTCTTTGAAGTCTGGTCCTGAAGTTTTTTTGCTGCAGGATGGCCACCTTAAGGTCTGCTATAGTATGGCCAGGGAGGTTGAAGTGTTCTCCTACAGGTTTTTGTATATTACCATTCCTAGTATCTGATTTGTGTCCGTTTATCCTTTTCCGTAGCGACTGTCCAGTTTGGCCGATGTACATAGCAGAGGGGCATTGCTGGCATATGATGGCGTATATTACATTGGTGGACGTGCAGATGAATGAACGTGTGATGGTGTGGCTGATCTGGTTAGGTCCTGTGATGGTGTCGCTGGTGTAGATGGTGTAGATATGTGGGCAGAGTTGGCATCGCGGTTTGTTGCATGGATTGGTTCCTGAGCTAGAATTACTATGGTGCGGTGTGCAGTTACTGGTGAGAATATGTTTCAGGTTGGCAGGTTGCTTGTGGGCAAGGACTGGCCTGCTACCCAAGGCCTGTGAAAGTGTAGGATCATTGTCCAGGATGGGTTGTAGGTCCCTGATGATGCGTTGGAGAGGTTTTAGCTGGGGACTGTATGTGATGGCCAGTGGAGTCTTGTTGGTTTCTTTCTTGGCTTTGTCTTGCAGTAGGAGGCTTCTGGGTACACGTCTGGCTCTGTTGATCTGTTTCCTTATTTCCTCATGCGAGTATTGTAGTTTTGAGAATGCTTGGTGGAGATTTTGTAGGTGTTGGTCTCTGTCTGAGGGGTTAGAGCAGATGCGGTGGTACCTCAGTGCTTGGCTGTAGACAATGGATCGCGTGATGTGCCCGGGATGAAAGCTGGAGGCATGAAGGTAGGCATAGCGGTCGGTAGGTTTTCGGTATAGGGTGGTGGTAATGCGACCATCACTTATTTGCACCGTGGTGTCTAGGAAGTGGACCTCCCGTGTAGATTGGTCCACACTGAGGTTGATGGTGGAGTGGAAGCTGTTGAAATCATGGTGGAATTTTTCCAGAGACTCCTTCCCATGGGTCCAGATGATGAAGATGTCATCAATGTAGCGTAGGTAGAGAAGGGGTGTGAGTGGACGAGAGCTGAGGAAGCGTTGTTCCAGGTCGGCCATAAAAATATTGGCATATTGTGGGGCCATGCGGGTGCCCATAGCGGTGCCACTTATCTGGAGATATATATTGTCATCAAATTTGAAATAGTTGTGTGTGAGGATAAAGGCACAGAGCTCAGCAGCCAGTTGTGCTGTAGCATCATCAGGGATACTGTTCCTGACAGCTTGTATTCCATCTGTGTGTGGGATGTTCGTGTAGAGAGCCTCTACATCCATGGTGGCTAGGATGGTGTTTTCTGGAAGGTCACCAATGCATTGTAGTTTCCTCAGGAAATCAGTGGTGTCACGGAGATAGCTGGGAGTGCTGGTGGCATAGGGTCTGAGTAGAGAGTCCACATATCCAGACAGTCCTTCAGTGAGAGTGCCAATGCCCGAGATGATGGGGCGTCCAGGATTTCCGGGTTTGTGGATCTTGGGTAGTAGATGGAATAACCCTGGTCGGGGCTCTAAGGGTATGTTGATTTGTTCCGGTGTTAGTGTAGGGAGTGTCCTGAGCAGATGTTGCAGTTTCTTATGTATTCCTCAGTGGGATCTGAGGGAAGTGGCCTGTAGAATTTGGTATTGGAGAGTTGTCTGGCAGCCTCCTTTTGGTAGTCAGACCTGTTCATGATGACAACAGCCCCTCCTTTATCAGCCTGTTTGATGATAGTGTCTGGGTGGTTTCTGAGGCTGCGGATGGCATTGCGTTCTGCACGACTTAGGTTATGAGGCAAGCGATGTTGTTTTTCCACAATTTCTGCCTGTGCACGTCGGCGGAAGCATTCAATGTAGAGGTCCAGACTGTCATTTCGACCCTCAGGAGGAGTCCATGTGGAGTTGTTCTTCTTGTGCTGTTGGCGGGAGGGTACCTGTGTATCAGTGAACAGTTCAGTGTTGTCCTGAAAGTATTCTTTGAGTCAGAGATGGCGGAAGTAGGCTTCCAGATTGCCACCAACATGATACAGTTCTGCGGCGATTTGGAAACCTACTTCTGCCGTCTCCGACTCAAAGAATACTTTCAGGACAACACTGAACTGTGCACTGATACACAGGTACCTTCCCACCAACAGCACAAGAAGAAGAACTCCACATGGACTCCTCCTGAGGGTCGAAATGACAGTCTGGACCTCTACATTGAATGCTTCCGCCGACGTGCACAGGCAGAAATTGTGGAAAAACAACATCGCTTGCCTCATAACCTAAGTCGTGCAGAACGTAATGCCATCCGCAGCCTCAGAAACCACCCAGACATTATCATCAAACAGGCTGATAAAGGAGGTGCTGTTGTCATCATGAACAGGTCTGACTACCCAAAGGAGGCTGCCAGACAACTCTCCAACACCAAATTCTACAGGCCACTTCCCTCAGATCCCACTGAGGAATACATAAGAAACTGCAACATCTGCTCAGGACACTCCCTACACTAACACCGGAACAAATCAACATACCCTTAGAGCCCCGACCAGGGTTATTCCATCTACTACCCAAGATCCACAAACCCGGAAATCCTGGACGCCCCATCATCTCGGGCATTGGCACTCTCACTGAAGGACTGTCTGGATATGTGGACTCTCTACTCAGACCCTATGCCACCAGCACTCCCAGCTATCTCCGTGACACCACTGATTTCCTGAGGAAACTACAATGCATTGGTGACCTTCCAGAAAACACCATCCTAGCCACCATGGATGTAGAGGCTCTCTACACGAACATCCCACACACAGATGGAATACAAGCTGTCAGGAACAGTATCCCTGATGATGCTACAGCACAACTGGCTGCTGAGCTCTGTGCCTTTATCCTCACACACAACTATTTCAAATTTGATGACAATATATATCTCCAGATAAGTGGCACCGCTATGGGCACCCGCATGGCCCCACAATATGCCAATATTTTTATGGCCGACCTGGAACAACGCTTCCTCAGCTCTCGTCCACTCACACCCCTTCTCTACCTGCGCTACATTGATGACATCTTCATCATCTGGACCCATGGGAAGGAGTCTCTGGAAAAATTCCACCATGATTTCAACAGCTTCCACCCCACCATCAACCTCAGTGTGGACCAATCTACACGGGAGATCCACTTCCTAGACACCACGGTGCAAATAAGTGATGGTCGCATTACCACCACCCTATACCGAAAACCTACCGACCGCTATGCCTACCTTCATGCCTCCAGCTTTCATCCTGGGCACATCACACGATCCATTGTCTACAGCCAAGCACTGAGGTACCACCGCATCTGCTCTAACCCCTCAGACAGAGACCAACACCTACAAAATCTCCACCAAGCATTCTCAAAACTGCAATACCCGCATGAGGAAATAAGGAAACAGATCAACAGAGCCAGACATGTACCCAGAAGCCTCCTACTGCAAGACAAACCCAAGAAAGAAACCAACAGGACTCCACTGGCCATCACATACAGTCCCCAGCTAAAACCTCTCCAACGCACCATCAGGGACCTACAACCCATCCTGGACAATGATCCCACACTTTCACAGGCCTTGGGTGGCAGGCCAGTCCTTGCCCACAGGCAACCTGCCAACCTGAAACATATTCTCACCAGTAACTGCACACCGCACCATAGTAATTCTAGCTCAGGAACCAATCCATGCAACAAACCGCGATGCCAACTCTGCCCACATATCTACACCATCTACACCAGCGACACCATCACAGGACCTAACCAGATCAGCCACACCATCACCCGTTCATTCATCTGCACGTCCACCAATGTAATATACGCCATCATATGCCAGCAATGCCCCTCTGCTATGTACATCGGCCAAACTGGACAGTCGCTACGGAAAAGGATAAACGGACACAAATCAGATACTAGGAATGGTAATATACAAAAACCTGTAGGAGAACACTTCAACCTCCCTGGCCATACTATAGCAGACCTTAAGGTGGCCATCCTGCAGCAAAAAAACTTCAGGACCAGACTTCAAAGAGAAACTGCTGAGCTTCAGTTCATCTGCAAATTTGACACCATCAGCTCAGGATTAAACAAAGACTGTGAATGGCTTGCCAATTACAGAACCAGTTTCTCCTCCCTTGGTTTTCACACCTCAACTGCTAGAACAGGGCCTCCTCCTCCCTGATTGAACTACCTCATTATCTCTAGCTTGCCTGCATATATATACCTGCCCCTGGAAATTTCCACTACATGCATCTGACAAAGTGGGTATTCACCCACGAAAGCTCATGCTCCAAAACGTCTGTTAGTCTATAAGGTGCCACAGGACTCTGTGCTGCTTTTAAAATTTCCAAATGGGTCTGCACCTCCATTTGAAATTTTTTAGGGTCCACAGATGAAAAAAGGTTGAAAAAACCACTTGTCTGGGCCAGTGGTTCTCAGCCAGGGGTTCAAGGCCCCCTGGGGGTTCGCAAGCAGGTTTCAGGGGGTCTGCCAAAATAAACCAGAGAGCAGGGCCAGCATTAAGAGTTGCTGGGGCCTAGGAAAGAATGCCAGAGCCTGAGCCCCACCATGTGGGGCTGAAGCTTGAACCCTGTTGCATGGGTCTGAAGCCAAAACCCGAGCAACTTAGCTTCACAGGTGCCCCTCTGACATGGGGCGCTGGCAAGGGTGGCTCCAGGCCCCAGCACGCCAAACGCATGCTTGGAATGGCAAGCCGCGGGGGGAGCTC
This sequence comes from Gopherus flavomarginatus, assembly GCF_025201925.1. Lineage (NCBI taxonomy): Eukaryota > Metazoa > Chordata > Testudines > Testudinidae > Gopherus > Gopherus flavomarginatus. Next base: position 336,139,925 of record NC_066617.1, read on the forward strand.
TGCCGGCGCCGCGAGGGCGGCAGGCAGGCTGCCTCCGGTGGCTTGCCTGAGGAGGGTCCGCTGGTCCCGCGGCTGGTTCCTGCCTGCCATGCTTGAGGCGGCAAAATCCCTAGAGCCGCCCCTGGGCGCTGGGCAATTCCCTTGATTGCTACCTCCCTAGCTCCAGCTCTGGTTTTTAATCTATTGTAGAATCTATGCAGAAAAACAGCTGTTGTGGCACAGGCAAGCTGTGGAGGTTTTGTAGCATGTTGGGGGAGGCTGCAGAAGGAAAAAGGCTGAGAACCCCCTGGTGTACCTATTGGGTTTCTGGGAAGTGGGCTGGCGGAAGCCTGCCCACTGCTAATGGACCCCTCCCCAGCCTAAGGGGAGGATCTATAGGACCTCAAAAACCCAACTGATTCCAGGGGACAACTAATAAAAGAACAGGGACAGGAGTGCAGTCAGAGGGTCATAAGAAGGGAGCCTGACCGGGACACTGAGCAGAGAACCAAGGACAGCGTCCACTGCTCCTCGAAGGCGTCAAGGGAGCCAGTGGACGCCGCCCAGAGGAACTCCGCCCGGATATGTGAACGGACTAAGGACTGGAAACAAGCCCCACAGTCACAGGAGTCTCCATTGGCCAATCTCCTCCCCCTGGTTGCATAGATGGTCATTTTAGCCGGGGCGAGGAGGAGGTTGACCAGGAGGTCCCATGAGTTTGTGGGGCCCTGGTGTAGGCAGGCAGTTAAACCTGCCTCACCCACCTCACTGCGGGAGGGTGATACTGCACTGCCCCAGGGATGCTGCAGGGTGAGCACGCTCAGGAGACGATGAGACCACACAGCTACTTGGGGACTAGAGGGTTAACAGGGAAGGGAAGCAGCCGCCCACTGGCATGATGGGAGCTGTAGGCAGTGAGGCTCATGGGAGCTGTAGTCAAGAGTTCCCCAGCATGGCTGCCTCCAGCAAGGTAATGTGCTTTGCTTCCTCTGCCACCTTCCAGCGGCTGAACGGGTCACAGCTGAGCTCCGGGGGCCACGCTCCAAGCTGGGCGGACGCGGCTGGCCTCAGCGGCACCGGGCCAGGGGTGAATGTGGCCCATGGCAGTCACTGTGTTAACGTGATCAAGAGTAATGGTTTGTTGTCAGATCCAGCCCTAAGGATGGGCTGGGCTGGAGCTCAGGTCTGTGCTGCAAGGGGCTGCTCCTTTGGGGAGGGGTCACTCTTTGTCTGTATTTGGTCTGACAGCAGCCGGTTCAGGGTCCCGTCATAACTGAGGCTTTAGGAGACAATTCGTCTCTCAACCCCCTCGTGGCAGAGTGCAATTCTGATCAGCCTTGCCATGTTGCCACTGGGAATCCCTGTGTGTAGGGAGAGCACAGTGTTAGAGTCAGGAGCACTCTCCCAGGGTTTTATGTTGCTCTGCCCCACTCCTGTGGTAAGTACTTGTTTACATAGGCTGATGTATAAGGCTAACCAGGTACGTGCACATGGAAATATAACTAAACCCTTTCTATAATGTAAGTTTTCCTCGGCAAGGGGATTGTGTGCACACACGTACACCTGTGCTGTACAAGAAGGTCACTGTTGGCAGCATGGTCCAGTGGATAGCGCACAGGACTGAGAGGTTAGAGACATGTTCTAGTTCGTGCTCTGCCACTGATCTCTGCATTATTTAGGGCAAGTCACTTCATTGTTCTGTTTCCCTTCCCCTCAGTGCTTAATTTGTGCCACATCTTGCCAGGGCTGAGCCCCAGCACTTCTGGGCTTGCTGCAGAAGTTCTGAATGTAAAAAAAATTGCTTTGAGCCCCAGCACCTCTTGCATTACAAATTAAGTACTGTTTCCCACCTTTTTCCTGTCTTCTCTAGTTAGCTTGTAAGCTCTCTGAGGAAGGGAACATTCTTACTGTCTGTACAATACAATTGGATTGAACCCAATCTAATCTTGACAGATGAATAAATAATAGTAATCTTTGGAATTATTATAATTAGTGACAGGTTGAGCCCAGGTCAAACCTCTAGATCTGGCCAGTCTGGAATTTTGGGAGTCAGTTTTTAAAATCCAAACCCAGATTCAAATTTTGCAAATGATGCCACCTTTTATAAGTGGGCATTTCAAAGCATTGCAGACTTTGAGATATTTGTAGCCCTAATCTGTATCTGAAACTTGCATCTGGAGCTCATTTCTGATTATAATATCTGACTTTGTAAATCAATGCAAAGTAGATTATGCAGAATTTTAGAGATTCAGATGGAAGTTCATCTAGTGGTTTGAGCATTGGCCTGCTAAACCCAGGGTTGTGAGTTCAGTCCTTTAAGGGGGCCATTTAGGGATCTGGGGCAAAAATCAGTATTTGGTCCTGCTAGTGAAGGCAGGGGGCTGGACTCAATGACCTTTCAAGGTCGCTTCCAGTTCTAGGAGATAAGTATATCTCCAATTATTAAAAAAAAAAAAAATTGTCATCTATTACTGTTTCATGTCAGTAATCTTACACAGTAAGGCCCTGATTCTGTAATGTGTTTATGTAGACCTGCATTGAAGTCATTGGAGTTCCATACAGGTGCAGGAGTTGCCCTCATGCATCTCATTGCAGGATAAGGGCCTGAATGGTTAAAGGGTATAAAATAAAACAATTGTGACTATGAGAAGTTATGTATTGGATCAACAGTTAACTAATGACTGTGAAACTATATATGGCATGTTATCATGAATACACTACATTTTATATGCAATATTAAAAACATCATCAAGAAATTATGGAAGTAATATATTTCTTCCCCACCCCCCTCTTTTCTCTGTTTTATATCCATTTTCTATCTAGGCATCTTTTCCAGAAGTTCTGAGCACCGACAAAGTGAAATCAGTCACCTTATAAGTGAGCATAGTGCTCCATCTGCTGGTAACTAGCACACCAAACTACAGTCTAAATTGATCTTGCTATTCTGTTCAGAAATTGCTCCTAAAACATATGGGGCCAGTCCAGGCTCTCCATTATTAAGCAAAACTCTCCATTAACTCTTTCCATTAATTTCAGTGTGGCATGATATGGATCATTATATTCACAACTAAAACTGCCAGTACAACATGATTGTGCCTATGTTTTTGCTTTAATTTTGATGCATTTTGGGGGGGTTATTTTTCAGTGCAAATGAGTTAAGGTCTGTAATAATGGGTCTGATTCTCCATTGCCTTGTACCTTTTATGGTAATTTTAACATGTGCAAAGTGGGTAAAAAAAGTTACAAATTGGGAATGATAGAGTTTTTCACTCACCGTGCATAGCTCTAAGGGCTTGATTTTGCACCATTAAAGTTAATGAGAGCTTTGTCATTGTTTTCAATAGACATAGAACTGAGCCTTAAATGGATATGTAATGTACAAGACAGTGGAGAATCAGGCCCAATATGTGCACGCAGCGTGCAAGCTTTCCTATAGAGTCCTCCATACCATTGCCTTTAAATCCCAACCTGTGTTTGCCTTTGATATTCAAATCCTGAAATGACTGATTAGTGAATCAGGCCAAATCCTTGCTATAAATAGATGCCCATTTGATAAAAGGGGCTTTTTCATTTCTTGTGTGTGCTGGAGCTATTACTTGTAACTGGCAGGTAACATTATAACAAGATAGTGGGGAATAAAGTCTCTTTTTGTCTGAGACTTTATTCCCCACTATCTTGTTATAATGTTACCTGCCAATTACAAGTAATAGCTCCAGCAGTAAAAGAGGTCTAGTTTCAAGTCTCTGAGGAAAGTTGTGTAACTGATTTCTCAAAATGTCTTCTTACAAAGATAAACAGGAATTTTAACTTTGTCCTTATATTTTTCTCTGTGTTCTCCTCTCCCAAGTGAAAACTAAATTCATTGCACTTTTTGTTTAAGCAGGTATGAGTTTCCCTTGTCTTTACTGGGCTGATTCTTGTTTTCTTGTATTCTGAAATACACATTACAGGCACTGCTATGCTCCAATTGTTTTGTTTTCAACTGCAATCTGTTCAGATAAGAGAAATATTCTGAATTTGCAGTCTTCATAGGCAAGTGTGATCGCCCTTGAAGGGACACTGTTGTGGACTGAGCCCACAATTTCCTCTAGCTTTCTCATGCATAGGAGACCTGAGGGAGGGCAAGTGGTTATTTATACTAGTAAAACTAAGAGTACTGGTTGCAGAAAAGGAAAATCAGAATTGAGTATTGACAAAAACTGTAAAACTGAGATCTGTTATCCTTTGGAATAGTCTCCTAAGGGAGACAGTGAGTGCCGCATCACTCAGGACTTTTAAAACTAGATAGGATTGCCATTAATAAATGTATAATGAGGAATAATCCCACACTGGTAGGAAGAAGGATTAGGTAGCTTCGTAGATCTTTTCTGCCTCTTTGTCTCTGTTTCTGTGGTCATGTGACATAGTGACATATTTCATTAGGTAGTGCTTTTCCTATCTGAACTGGTGCCCCAGCATGGTGTTAAGGTACCTGGAGCAGCAGAGAATCCCTTTTCTCAGTTCATTTGTAAATGTGAGAACCTGGCCATTCAGAGATTGCATAACACTACTTGGCAAAGAGGTCAAAGACTGAATGATCATGGAAATTCTCCTAACTCCCTCAACCCTATTAGTAATCAGTTGAAACACATATTCAGAACAGAGTTGTTGCCGCTGTCCCTGCTGGAACTTGTTCTATTGATAGAAGACATCACTTTCCAGTGCTGGCAATTCATTTCCTTCCACAAGCATTTTATTTCATCTTAAGTTTAAAGAAGGGGCGAGGAAAAGAGAGACAATTATTTTTTTAAAAGAAATTTCTTTGGCACTGTTTCATTTCAGGGTTCCAAATTAGTCGAAATAATTGTTAAGAATAAAATTGTCAGACACATAGAAAAACATAAACTGTTGAGCAATAGTCAACATGGTTTCTGTAAAGGAAAATTGTGTCTTACTAATTTGTTAGAGTTCTTTGAAGGGGTCAACAAACATGTGGACAAGGGGGATCCAGTGGACATAGTGTACTTAGATTTCCAGAAAGCCTGTGACAAGGTCCCTCACCAAAGGCTCCTACGTAAATTAAGCTGTCATGGGATAAAAGGGAAGGTCCTTTCATGGACTGAGAACTGGCTAAAAGACAGGGAACAAAGGGTAGGAATTAATGGTAAATTCTCAGAATAGAGAGGGGTAACTAGTGGTGTTCCCAAGGGTCATTCCTAGGACCAATCCTATTCAATTTATTCATAAATGATCTAAAGAAAGGGGTGAACAGTGAGGTGGCAAAGTTTGCAGATGATGCTGAACTACTCAAGATAGTTAAGACCAAAGCAGATTGTGAAGAACTTCAAAAAGATCTCACAAAACTAAGTGATTGGGCAACAAAATGTCAACTGAAATTTAATGTGGATAAATGTAAAGTAATGCACATTGGAAAAAATAACCCCAACTATACATACAATATGATGGGGGCTAATTTAGCTACAACGAGTCAGGAAAAAGATCTTGGAGTCATCGTGGATAGTTCTCTGAAGATGTCCACGCAGTGTGCAGAGGCGGTCAAAAAAGCAAACAAGATGTTAGGAATCATTAAAAAGGGCATAGAGAATAAGACTGAGAATATATTATTGCCCTTATATAAATCCATGGTACGTCTGCATCTCAAATACTGTGTACAGATGTGGTCTCCTCACCTCAAAAAAGATATTCTAGCACTAGAAATGGTTCAGAAAAGGGCAACTAAAATGATTAGGGGTTTGGAACAGGTCCCATACGAGGAAAGATTAAAGAGGCTAGGCCCCTTCAGCTTGGAAAAGAGGAGACTAAGGGGGGATATGATAGCGGTATATAAAATCATGAATGATGTAGAGAAAGTGGATAAGGAAAAGTTATTTACTTATTCCCATAATACAAGAACTAGAGGTCACCAAATGAAATTAATAGGCAGCAGGTTTAAAACAAATAAAAGGAAGTTCTTCACACAGCGCACAGTCAACTTGTGGAACTTCTTACCTGAGGAGGTTGTGAAGGGTGGGACTATAACAATGTTTAAAAGGGAACTGGATAAATTCATGGCGGCTAAGTCCATAAATGGCTATTAGCCAGGAAGGGTAAAGAATGGTGTCCCTAGCCTCTGTTCATCAGAGGATGGAGATGGATGGCAGGAGAGAGATCACTTGATCATTGCCTGTTAGGTTCACTCCCTCTGGGACACCTGGCATTGGCCACTGTCGGTAGACAGATACTGGGCTAGATGGACCTTTGGTCTGACCCGGTACGGCCGTTCTTATGTTCTCAACACTATTTCTATGAAGAATATGGAGTGTAATGTCACACCCTGCTGTAGAGATTAGTACTGGTTGCATTTTTACATATGGAGGTGAAGAGTTTGAAAAGATTTTTTGTATTTCATTGGTAGGTCTTGTTTTGCATTAAAAGGATCATTTTATTTTTTGAAAGTTCATTTTTAGTGATATAAAATGTCATTAAGATCATGGAACACACACACACACTCGACCTTTCCTCTTCAAAGTCCTTTATATACAGGCACTCACATCTGGAATGGGTGAGCTCCAGGACGAAAGATCCACTTGCCTGTGTAATGTAGGAACCTTTCCTCTTTGTTTGTTTGTTTTGTTTTATTTATCATTTATACCATGGTTGGCCCCTTAACTCCCAAGGAGGATTGGAGCCCCATTGTGCAGGATGCTCTACAAACACAGGTTGGGAGACAGTTTTCCTCTGGAGAGTTTGTAATCTAAGAGATACACAAACAGATGAAGCATTGAGGATGGGGTGAGACACAAATAGCTAAATATAGTGGTGATTGACATAGATTCTCTACAGTTTGGGGCAGGGGGCTGACCGGTGGGAAAGGGTTAGCAGGAGTAAAGGAATGAGAGAAGGAGGAAGAGGGGAGGAGGGACCATCCTAGCTCATCTGTCTAGCCAGTGCTGTCAGAAAGAAGTGAGAGAAGATAGGAGAGACAGAAAATATAGGGCAGGAGGTAGAGAACACACTGTAGGGAAAGAGAGGGCAAAATCCTGGTCCCGCTGTAGTCAGTGGGAGTTGTGCATTGACTTCAGTGTGGCCAGGATTTCACCCTGAGAGTCTGAAAGAGGTGGAAGGAGACAGAAAGGAAAAGGAGGCAGAAACCAAGGACAGTGCAGGAAAAGATACAGCATGATCTGTGATATGAAAGAAAATATGATATGAAATGAGGAAGGGTAAGAAGATACAACATAAGCAGGGAAAGGGTCGGGAGTGAATCAGCTTTTAAAAATGTATTAAGTAGAAAGTTGATTGACAAAATGTTACCATTATACAGATTGTTTCATTTTAATTGAAAATTTCCATGTTTCTTATATTAACACAATATAAACATTTTCTCTGGAAAGCTGACACTTTTTGTGAAAAGGTTTGGTTAGGGCTAGTCAACACTGGCAATGCTAAAGCACTGCCACGGCTGCGCTTTAATGTGGCTTGTGTGCTCAGGGCAGAGTGCTGGGAGAGAGCTCGCCCAGTGCTCTTAAAAAATACACCTCCATGAGAGACTAGCTCCCAGCGCTGGCGCACTGTCTACACTGGTGCTTTACAGTGCTGAAACTTACTGTGCTCAAGGGAGTGTTTTTTCATACCCCGAGCAAGAAAGTTGCAGCGCTGTAAATTGCCAGTGTAGACAAGCCCTTCGTTGAAAGCCTTATTTTCTATCGAAAAATGGAATGGAAGATTTTTGACAGATTCTATTGAATGCTATATTGTGTTGAATGCACAGCTGTTTGATCCCTTTAAGTGATGGGGCCTGGTTTCGGTGAGCTGTGTTGTATAGGTATTTGATTTCAAACCCGCTCAAACATTGCAAGGATGGAAGTTCAACTCAGATTTGGACATTTGTGGGTTCTTGTTCCACTCTGGAGATATTGGAGAAGGGGGGTGAAACCAACTGAAATAACAGGATGAAACTGATAGTGGAGGGGCAGGTAGGGTGAAAAACTAATGCCACAAGCTTGTGAATAAAGGAATAGAATAGGGAAGAGATTAAACACTGAAATGAAAAAAAAAATCTGGCATTATATACTATACATAGGACTCCCCTCAGAGCAGCCTAATTTTTTCTTCCCTAATATGTAGCATAGATTGCCATTTTCTTGCATGAATCACCCTACAGGAAAAAAAATCCCATGGGGATGAATTGAAGGGGAAAAAACAATTTTTGCATTCAAGTAAATTTTGTGATCCTCTCCCCCAAATTGTAAGATTTGTAAAATTGTGAACTAAATGAAGTTCCCCATTCCTACGTTAAAAAGGACTTCTGAGCAAGGTGAATAATCTCACCGGAGCAATGTGAAGTAGGTGAGTTTTGTTCTCCATTTTTCAAATGGGGAAAAAAATGGGAAACACCCCCAAGATCTGTGAGGGATTTGTATTAAAGGTGGGATTAGAACATAGGTGTTATTAGTAATAGAAATAATGGATTTTTTACATAGGAGTTTTGTTATTAGTGGCTCTTTAAAAAATATTTTAAAACGGCCTATGAATAAATGACATTTAGGATTTTTTTTTTTTTAAAGGACTCTTGAATGTTTTCTCCCTTCTGCTGTGGCCTTGTCTTTCCAAATCTCCAGTGCAGAAATGGACAGCACCGGTCAAAACAATCTGAAACGGAATAAATCTGAGAAGAAATTATTGAGGAAACAGATCAAGGCCAGAAACACATTAATGAGACATGAGGGCATCGAGTGTGTATCTCACACCACCCAGGTGACTTGAAGCTCTAATTGTTGTTATGTGAGCCTGAATGCACAGTTCATGCATATCCTAGCCTCACCTATGTGTTGACTAAAGTGCAGTTCTGTTCTGAAAAGTGTCTGTAAAAAGGGCAGTGCGACTCCATGTTGATTGTTTTACATTGATTCCAAATTAGAACTGCACTTCGGGCTTTGGTCAAAGCTCTTTATCCAGGGAGAAACTCCCAGTGACTTTAATGGTCTTTGGACCAGGTCTTTTAGGCTGAAAGGATTGTTCTTGTGGCTGGGAAAAGTTCTGATAGCCATAATTATATTACTAATAAAATTTGTTACCTTCGTCAATTAATATACATGTTAGAACCTCCCATTCCTTTTCCCGTATTGCTTTCTTTGTCTCTTCTGCTTTCATTTTTTGCCTTTATTATTTTTCCCTCCATGCTTCTCCACAAAGCATAATCTCTCTCCTTCAAACTCCCTATTAAACCCCACTCCTAGAAATCTTTTCTAACACTAATCTGATCCTCACTAGAAATCTCACTTCAGCTTTTCTTATGTAAACTGTTGTCCCATGTCTTGCCCGGTCTGTCTCAGGACTTCCTCATTCTAGTCTTATGGTTGCCATTGCAGCCTTGGCAGTTGTTTTAAGACAAGTCGTTGGGCCTGGTTTACACTGAGATTTAAAACCATGTGAGGATGTAGGTAAATAATGATTTGAAAACCTAGTGCAAATGGCAAATTCTTTGGAGAAGGGACTATCTTTTTGTTTTGTTTTTTTTACGGCACTAGCACAGTGGAATCCTGATCCGTGGCTGGGGCTTGTAGGTGTTACAGCAATCCAAATAAAAATAATACAGTAATAATAGTCAGAATTTGTAGCTGAATTTAACACACAGACTTTGAAAATCCTGTGAACGTTGTGGTCTAGTGACAATACACAGATTAGGTAATGAAGAGAGTTTCCTGAAATTGACTCTTCACTGAGATTTTCTTTGCTGGTTTCAAGCCAGAACAATTTTTTTTTATAATTGCATTGTAAACCTCTGGAAAGTGTGATTTCTTATAGAAGTACTGACACTGTCCTGAGACTTCATAATAGAAATATCTCTCAGTAGTTACTGAGACATGTCACCTAGCACTCCTTGTTAAGATTTTAAGAGTACTGTCATCCTTTTCCATTTATTAAATCTTTCCCTCCCATTTTCAAGCCAAATTGCTCTCGTTTGGAAGAATTAGACACTGTAATTTGAAACAACAAAACTTTTTAGGGTCTGCTTTCAGAAAAGGTCATAGAGCATTTATAGAAATGCTTTTACAGAAAGATTGGCTGACTCATTCTGGGAAAGATGTTGAGAATAAAAAATGTGTGAAACGCAGATATGCCATTTTAGGGCAGTAATGGCATATGCTTGCTAGTTATATGAAGGCACCGATATTGACTCCGTACTTAAAGTTGCATTTAATTTGCCCTTAAAGTAGGATTAAAATCCCTCTGTTTCATACTGAAATGATTGATTTACTATCCAAACTGGGCAAAATAACGATTCAGAAGACAATTGGACCTTGTCTGTAATTTTTGCAAAATATGTACACCTCTACTCCGATATAACGCCAACTGATATAACACGAATTCGGATGTAACATGGTAAAGCAGGGCTCTGGGGAGAGGGTAGGCGCTGCGTGCTCTGGCGGATCAAATCAAGTTTGATATAATGTGGTTTCACCTATAATGTGGTAAGATTTTTTGGCTCCCGAGGACAGTGTTATATCAGGGTAGAGGTGTACTATCTTTTGCAGAGGAAATATTTATGAATGCCTTTTTATTTTTTATTTTTTTTAAGTTTTGTCTTATTTTGTTTAGTTCCACTAACGAAACAACCACACTCCCCCCAACACACCCACATTCTGATAACTCTTCGGACATCAGCCAGTTTTAGAGACAAGGTGGGTGAGGTAATATCTTTTATTGGACCAACTTCTGTTGGTGAGAGAGACAAGCTTTCAAGCTACACAGGATGAGGACTGATAGGTAAGATATAGCGTGATTGCTTTGTGAAAATTGTTCACCCACAGGTGATGTTGTGTTTTTGTCTTTTATCATTTTCCTGAGAGAGAGCATGTCTACACTACTAAATTATATCAACCTATCAGTCCTCATCCTCAAAGGGAACCTGCCCAACACTTTCAAAAGATGAATCTGGGAGTTTAAATACATAACTTTGCTAGACACTCAAAATCATGGTCTTAATAAAGACATTGGATTTATGTCTTGTTATGACAATCTGTAACCTACTAATCCTCCTTTTTTGTCCTATTACTATAGGGATGTTAATGGGCCACTTTACCTTGAATGGTCACTTAGAATATGTGCTAATTGCTTATGCTAAACTATCTCTTCCACCTTTCCCAGACCCGATGAAGAGCTCTTTGTAGCTCAGAAGCTCGTCTCTCTCACCAACAGAAGTTGGTCCAATGAAAGAGATTTCCTCACCTAGTCTCTCTAATATCCTGGGGCTGACACAGCTACAACACCACTGCATATCAGCCACTTTTGAAATTCTAAAATTAAACACTCAAAAGGTGATTCCTCCTTACTCAAGTGAACCTAAATAAACAGCGGGGATGGCTGTCTCTCTTCCACCCCAGAAAGAGAGAGAGAGAAATTGGCATATGAAGGAGTCTCAGAAGTTCAGCTATCAGCTTCATTTTGAGGCTGCATCTTTTTGTGATGGCATAGGGGAGACAGGGACTTTGTGGAAAGCCTGTGATTGAGGGAGTCCATCTGTGCTGAGGCAGCAGTGCTTGAAGAGAGCCCTGGTATTACTGCCTCAGCACTCCAGTGCGCCATAAAGCAATGCTAGGGAAGCTGAGCATATGTCTACACTGCAATGTAAGCCCAGAGTTAGTGGGGCTTGAGTCTGCAGACTCTGGATTTGAAAGCTCAGGGGCTTGAGTGTCCATGCTCATTGGTAACCTTAGGATAAGAAATTTTAAGTCAGAGCCCCACACTGGGGCAGCAACAGCCATACTGCAATATGCAGACCCGAGTCCAACCAACCATATGCCAGACTACCTAGCATCCTCCCAAAATGTGGTCTCTCTAGTCCTTGGCTCATGGTGCAGAATTGGAAAACTTGACCGTCCACCCCGCACATCCCAAGAAGTTGTCACAGCCTGCCAACACATCCTGCCAAGCTGTCATTCTGGCCTGCATGCTCCCAGCAACTGGAGCCAGCAGCGTGGAAGAGTCACCATTTGAAGAACTTCTCTTGCTTGGGCTTTCGCTCCTGTATCAGGAAACAGGCAGAGCTTCCATGAGATGCTGGTGCACATTTCAGCAATGTTTCATGACCCTCCAAAAGCACCTGATGGAGCTAATGACGGAGCAAGAGGAGAACAACAATACAGATTCAGAAGTATGGAACTGGCTGGTACAACTCGCAACTCTCAGTATAGTTGCTGATACCCTCTGTGTAGACCTGTGCTACTGGAATAGGGCTTCAAGCGCAGATTGGCGGGATCCATCATTGCTGGCCATCCCAGGTCTGCATAATGGGGTCAGAACTTTTGCGTGAAGAGAGCTACATTTCTGGAGCTTTGTGAGCAGCTTGTCCTGTCCTTCCAGCAGCATGAGACCTGTTTGCGGGCGACCATATTGGTCCAGAAGTGGATTGCTATCACTGTCTGGAAGCTGGCTACCCCAGACTCCTACAGGTCTATTGATAACCAATTTGGTGTTGGAAAGTCAAATGTGGGTAAAGTGGTGATGTAGGCTTCTGAGATGATCAGGCATGTGATTTACCCAGCTGAGGTGGGCAGAAACTATATTTGTGAAGTAACTGCTGATTTTGAGAGAATGAGCTTTCCAAACTGCACTGGAGTCACTGATGGGACTTGTACTCCTCAGGGAGCAAATGAGTACATAAACCGCAAAGGGCACTACTCTTCTATTACACTTGCCCTTGTGCACCACAGAAACTGATTTATGGACACCCATGTGAGCTGCACTGGAAGGAGGGATCATGATGCCAGGGTTTTCTGCTGGGCAGGAGTTTACCTTCATGGACAGGCTGGGATTCTGTTTCCACCAAAGGACATTGTCATAAATGGAGTTACTGTCCCCACGTAATCCCTTTTACCTTGGCTTATGAAACTGTATCCTGATCTCGGGGCCTGGCAAAAGAAGGGTTAATCACAATGGTGGTTGAATGTGTGTTTGGCAGACTGAAATCCCACTGGCACTATCAACAGGCCTGTTTGGATTCCAGTGTCATCAATGCTGTCCGCATCACTGTGGCTTGCTGCGTTCGTCACAATTTGTGTGAAGCCAAAGGTGAGCTGTTTGCCCCTGAATGGCGCTATGGCAGTGATGGATCGCTGAACCAGTACACTCGACCAGAAAGTGCACCTGTGACAGCAGGATGGGCCCAGGCAACACAAATCGGGGATGCTCTGTGCTCCCACGTTATGGATTTGCATGGGCCAAGGGAAGAGGGAGAACAGCATGTTTTGGAATGTTTTTGTAAATCAGTGTTGACAGTAAATGATGTATTGTCACAGCACACAATAAAATGTGTGTGTGGGGAGGATATTGTCACTGTACACAGTGAATGGGGCATATTAAGAGAGAATCATAGAAAATTAGGGTTGGACGAGACCTCGGGAGATGATCTAATCCAATCCCCCTGCTCGAAGCAGGACCAACTCCAATTAAATCATCCCAGCCAGGGCTTTGTCAAGCTGGGCCTTAGAAACCTCTAAGGATGGAGATTCCACCACCTCCCTAGGTAACTGATTCCAGTGCTTCACCACCCTCCTAGTGAAATAGTGTTTCCTAATATCCAATTTAGACCTCCCCTCACATTTTTTATTTTGGATGACCTCACTGTTAATGTAATGGACGGGAAACTGTGCATTTTCATTATTGATTGATTGTACATAGATGTACTGAGAAATTGTGTATGGCTACAACTTGCCCATTGTTTCTTCCCCTATGTTTATCTTTATTATTCAAAACACACATTACAAGACGTGATGTAGTGATGGCAATAAACTCTCTAAATAAAGTAAAAGCATTTATTTGTGTTACAAAATTAACAATATTAAAGCATTTCCAGGCGGGCAAGCCAACCGTGTATGCCACCAAAGTATTCCAACTTATGGTGCCCGAATAGCACATCTGTGAGTGGAGTGTGTTGGCCAGCTACTGTGGTGGCCCTCGAAAATTTGCTCTTCCCCAATGTGCCTAGCTCTCTGGAGTTCCTGCTACGGGAGAAGTTTGCAGCTATATCAGCCCTTGGGATTGGGTCAGAATCCATGGGGGGAATCAACAGGATGCTGTGCTAGCATCTGTATGGCTTACTGTCTCCCCACAACTTTCCATACAGCCTTTTATGACTGCATGCAAGCACACACCTTAATATGGACTCGTAGAGAACTCCACAGCCACCCCACCTCCTTCCAGACACATTTCCAGATGGCATTCCTACCCTCCACCCCTATTTTGGACAAATGATTTTGTCATCCATGGACTACATACACAAATGGGCCACATTTCAACCCCCACCTGGACAGTTCACTGATTACAAGTGGCTCATTGCCCTGTTGTGTTAGGACAGAGCAACGTACTGACAGGGAAGGCAATATAAAAGTCTTATTTTTAACACCCCGGCGCCAAGGTGCTGCCTGTGTAATCTGCCATGAGTGGACACCCAGTGCTACCCACGGTATGTTATAACTTTTGCACTGGTTCATAACCTGGAAATCCCTTCCATTCCTATATTAATCAAGACAAACACGGAGCCAGAAACTTACAAGGCTCTCAGGTTAATTCTGTTTCTTCCAATTCTGTGGCAGGTTGCTGCTCAAAGTGGGGACAACACAAGGCTTCTCCGGACCCAGTATATGCTGCAGCTGCGCCAGTGACAAAGCCTCCTTGGGGACTGGTTCCAGCACCATAGTGACTTTGCTGGCGTGAGTCGGTGCCTGCTGGCCTCCCTCCATGCCTATGTTGGGTTCAGAAGTTTGCCACCCCAGCTGACCAGGCTGTTGTAAGCATTATTGGCTCTGTGCTCGGTGCAGTACCCAGCACCCAGTCAGACTCCTCATCAAAGGTGCAGGTTGACGGCGAATTCTGAGAGGCGCAGTTCTCGTCCCTGGATTGCTGGTAGTTGGTCTTGAGCTGCTTGATCCATTCTCTGACCTAGTCTGTGGTCCAGTGACTTCCCCGCACTGCCAGCTTCTTCTCTATCTCTTTTTATGCATGGTCATTGGTAGTACTCCTACTGAAACTCATCTTTTTGCTGGCCTCACATCAGAGATTCACCAAAATCTGGCTGTGCTCTCGGAACCTGGAAGCGGCACGCTTGGCAAAAGATGACTTCTGGTTGATGGCTGTAGCTAAGGCGGGAGAAGGTTTACTCTGTAGCTCAGTGGTCAGAGTAAAGTGGAAGGGTTAAACGCTGCCTGTCTGTACAAGTGGGGTTGCTTCCATTTCCTGGGGGTCAGTTGGCTACTTTTGGGATAGAGAGGACAAAGAACAGTGTCCCATGGGTTTGTGGGATAGCATTAGCTAACTCTTAGCCTGAGTTGCATCCGCAAATGCAAAACGATGAAGTTTGGTCCCGAGTCAGTGGGACCTAGGCTCGAATCGACTCAATCCTGCATGATCCTGAAGCCTGGGCCTGAGTACGACAGGATTGTGTGTAAACAGAAGAGAGGTTTGGGCTCAAGCCTGTGTCTGAGTCCAGGCTTGCATTGCAGTGTAGCCATACCCCGAGTGTCGCTGCACTGAGACATTGGTACATTGGTGATGGCGAATTGTCCCATTGAGACTACTCCTGTGCATAAGTGTTTGGAGGATGAACTGGGGCCCTAAAGCTGTATTTTGTATTGTGTAGCAGGCCCCCTGGGTAAGGGGTGATTCCGTTCTTTCAGCAGGATGTCCAGTATATCTTTACTTGTAGCATTTTGGGGCATCCCCAAGAAGCTAGTATCAACTTAGAGAAGTACCCTGAAGGGGATCTGAAGTTGGATTCTGAGCTGATCCTGCTCAGGGTTGATTCTGCTCAGCACTGGTTGCCTGGTTGGTTCCCAAAATGGGTCATGAGGGATACCTCATATTGCTCTCAAGTGACCCTCCTCCCCTGGCCCAATGAAAGAATAGCACTAGTGGGCTATACTAATGAATGCATTGGACTCTCCTCACACAGAGGAAAGGGTTACCCTTCCTTGCAGAAAAGAGTAAAGAGAAAAATGTTGAGGATGTTAGAGGCCACTCCTTCAAAAAAAAATTATTCGGAGTGTTTAGAAATGGGCTGCTGAGCTCAGTTCTCTCTGAGTTCGTTTGTGGGAGCCGTAACACTTGGCTGTCATGAAAAAAATCAGGCAGATACAGTTAATACAATGGGATTTATTTTTGTTCCACTCTTTCAAGGGTATTGCAGGACACTTACAGCCAACTGTTGGCTATGGAATCTGCAAATACAAATAAACTCTGTAGCTGAGGGACAAGAATGTTCAGGGCATGTGCAAGGCACATATCATCCAGGTACTGTAAATGTGTAGAAACCCCCCCTGCCCACCATCTCCTCTGCACAGATACCTGTTTGCAGGCACAGTTGTGGTGCCTGCACACACAAACATGGGCGTGTTATTTCTCTCCGAGCTCGAATGCTCTTGTTCTGTAAGAGCCTTTCCCTTAAATGTGTGCTGTACTAATGTGCTCTGGGCTTCAGCTAGCCACAGACTAATTGAAATATAAACATTTCCTGTGGAATATCAAACAGAATAACCACAGACCGATTTAGAGATAATAGCTTCATTTCTCTTTATGACACTTGTGTTTGTGAAATGCTATTTTCAGGACAGTGGTGACTGCTAATGTGTCTATTTTTAATTTTTTTAAATTAGAACTTGGTCGTTGCCAATGGAGGTCTGGGTAATGGTGTGAATAGACACCAACTGCTCAGCCTAGTAGAGGAATGTGGATTGGTGGAAGCACTCTTAATGCCTCCAAATAAACCCTATTCAGTTGTGAAATATGGGTCTACAGAAGAAGCCAAGAAAGCCTACGACACTCTCAATGGGAAAGAGATAATGCTGGAGGACTCCAACCAAAATGTTACTCTGTATGTTAACTTCGTGGAAAAAGGTATCAATATTCTGCTATCCCATAAAGCATCACTGTTCTTCCTTTGCTTTTCAGTTGCTTGTTATAGTGGAATTGTGGATAGAATTCTGGCCCTATGAGAGTCAATGGAAGCTTTGTCATGGACTTCAATGGGGTCAGAAATTGACTGTATATTTTTGAACTGTGTTTGGTGAATCATTCCTGATTTTTGTCTTTTATTATATGGCACTTAGAGCAATCTGTGGATGCGTGCAACAATACTTTATGTGGCTGAATAAAATAGATGAATAAATATATGTATCAGATAGAAGGGTCAGCTTTTCCTGGAACCTGAGAAACTAAATTAATTGCCCAAAAGGATCAAACAATAATAGAAGCAATAGTCTTCTTTCTCCTTAACCAAAGTCTAGGGGAAAAAAGAGGGGTCTTGCAGCATACCCTGAAATCTGGTCTCTTGTAGTCTGAGGCATGGAGTAAATGCCAGAACTAAAGACCCTTCACAGAAAATGTCCTGCTAGCAGCTCCTTCTTGTTTAATGCTAGGAGGCAACATCTGGAACACCTCCATGAGCACATTTGGTTGTATCAGGTGGAGAGAGAGATGGTCTCTCTGGTAGCTTGGAGCCAAACCATTTGTTGCTGGAGAGGAAAGATGATCTTTGTGGTGAAGACAATAGGTTGGGACTTGGGAGGTCTGAGGTCAGTTCCCATTCTACAGATTTCCTGTGTGACCCTGGCCAAGTCACTTGTTCTCTCTGCACCTTAGTTTCTCATCTGTAAAACAGGAACAAAAGCGCTTGCCTGTTTAGATTGTGAACTCCGTCTCTTTGTGTTTGTAGAGCACCTAGCACAATGAGGTCCTGATCTTGGCCCCTAAACTCTACCATAGTACAGATCATTTTCAATAATAATTCATAGGGCTGCAAGTTGGGAGCCTGTTACGTAAGTCATTTTCTGTCAAGATAGGTGTTGCAGTGAACATTTCATCACATCTGGTTGCAGAGCTACAAATGGCCATCTTAATTTTATATAATTTCTTACATTTAAGAAACAGCATATAGCATTCAGGTTTATAGCATTCAGACATACTTTCTTCACTGTGCTCTATGCTTGTCAACCATGAGCAGTGACAAATGCTGAGTCCTGGCAAAATAAAATTGACTCCAACTAGAATCTCCCCTGAAATGCATGGGGAAGTTTTGACCTTTATTTTGACAGACTAATCAGATATTTTTTGAGAGTGGAAAACATTAAGTCTCTCAGGTCCTACACGGTGAGATTTGAGAATTGGGTTGTATAGCACAGATCTTGGATTCTGATCCTGTTTTATGCTGCCAAGGAGGATAATTAGTTCAGATGATGATCAATCTAGGGTTTATCATTATTGATAAAAGAACACAAGTGGATCATTTTCCATAAGCAGTAGCACTGTTTTATTTTTATACCCATAGTGCTTTGGGAGGACATTATACCTATTAGCTTGCCTCCAGGCCTGATGATGGTTGAAGAGCTTGTGTCTCCTGAAGAAGAACAAAAGATGTTGGAAAGTATTGATTGGACAGAAAATGAAGTAATTCAAAATGGTTAGTAGAACCACAGAAATAACTGCAAATTGTCCTTTTGTTGAATTTAATTTCTGCAAGAAGTCTGCATCTTAGATAATTTATTCCTTAAATTCATTCTGTATATTTAGTCCTTTTAAAATTGAGTTTATATCATACAGTTACAATGAACCAGAGGCATGTGGTATAAGGTGATCCTCATGAATGGGTTAATTTGAATTATGCTCCTGCTTCCAGAAGCAGCTACTGTAGAGTCATTTCCTGACAGCATGATCAGTCAGTGAGTTTGTTCTCAAAATGCAGCACCTGTAATTTGATAGCTTGCTTGGGAACTGGAGCTTTTCAAGCACCAGAGAGAAGTCAAAGCTCCCTTCCCAGTTGCTCATATAGTTTCAAATGAGCTCTGTGGGAATTAAATTTCGTAACAAAGCCAGTTATTTTTTCCAGTTAGCTTCCATATTACAAAATAACTTTTACTTGACACAGCACAAAGCATTATATTGACTTCAGTTAGTGTGCAATGTAATGATGCAAGAAAGTGAAAGTTCCTATTATGTCCATATCATGAGCTTGTCCAAAGTGTCAGCCATCGCTCAAGAAAATTGGTACTGTTGTCAGAGAGAGACAAACACAAGGTCCAGGGACCTACAGTCCTTGCTCCCATGTGTAAGAATTGACGTCTGTGGGATTGCTGCTATGTGTAAAAGCATCGGGGTTTTGACTTCAAAGAGAAATGGTACTAAAGCTCTGTGTTGTTTAATCACTCTTAGTACATGGGAAAGTTGAGTTGTATATTGAAAGTGAGGTTCACAAATAATAGTATTTTCAACTATTGAATGGTTCTTGAGATGCACAGAGATTATATGGAATAGGCATTAGGCAGATACCCTGCAAGCATAGCAAATTGTGTAAATAAATATATTGTACATATTTTAATATTTTTACGTTGTTTAATTTTTTCTGCTTCGCAGCCCAGAAGTCTTTAAAACACAGAAGGGTAAAGCATTTTGGATACGAGTTTCGATATGATAACAACAATGTAGATAAAGATAAACCATTGCCTGGAGGTGAGAACTTTCCTATGAAAAGGCATTTTAAAATGGCATTTGTTTTAAGTCTGTTTTCCAACAGATACACACAGAACCTAACTTATGTACAGTGTAGTGTCCCAAGAAGTTGTGTAACTAAAGTCCTGATTAAGGAAGGCACTTAAACAGGTGTGTAAATCCAATTAACTTCAATGGAATTTAAGGAATTTAACCACCCTTCTTGAATAGGGATACTTTTCTGAATCAGTGCCTTAGTAATCATATTTTAGTGTGCATGAATGGAACCCATTTTTAATCACTTATAACTTTGTATGTTTAAAAAAGTTTGCAAAAAAAATAATGGCTGCTATTCTTCACTGAGGTCTAGCCAAATGTGGATTGTGAACTTCTAAATTTCGGTAGTTTTTTGAATAATCGCTATTTTAGGATCATTTCAGATTCATTTTTGTACTGGAAAAACGGTGTGTGTACACACACACACACACACACACACACACACAAAAATGTTCAAGTTATTCAAGATGGTAAAAATGTAATATTTTAAAAATATTTTTAACACATTAAATGAGTGAAAATGGGTGAATGGATTTTCCTTATAACTTTCCAAAACAACTGTCCTTTGTGCTGAAACCAATCATGAAAACTTTCTGAAAAATTGTCCTTTGAGTCTGAGAGCTATGAGTCACAGAAAACAGTGAGCCATCTACAACCTAGCTGTATAAATAATAAAATATAGAATTCAAAGTTAAACACAAGTGTTTAAGTTGACGTGTATACCGTTTCCCCTGGACAGGTGCAAGTTACTTTATATTTCGTCTGAAATTGTGCTTAATCATACAAGTGTTGTTATTTGTCTTGGCTGTTTTGTGGCCTCCAGCTAGATGTTAAATGATCTGTGTGTGTGACGAACATAAACGGAGGGAACAAGTTTTGGAGAGAAAAAGCAGTAATAACCATCAATATTGACAGATTGCTGAAAGGAATATTTCTTAGCATAGCATTCAAGTGTGCTGTACTTCACTGAATTTTACAGTTAAGGTTTCGTCCTGTATAGTAGCAAACTGCAAACTCTCTGAAGGTTTCATTTTTGCATATTACTGATAAAATACATTAAATTCAATAGATTTATTAGGATACCTTATTTAATTCAATGTTTGAATCAGTAGCAGGCTGTCAGGGTTAAATTTTAAGGTTCAAATTTTCAAAGTGGTCTGTCACAGGCTGGCTGTCCCCCGTAAATGAAAACTCCCCTGTGCCAGTGCAGATGCTCCCATTTGGGTAGCACTGGCAGCTACAAAAGATCAGGAAGAGACCCAGTGAGGGAGAGAGTCCTGGTCAGTCAGTCAGGAGACTGGAGGAGGTTTGTGGGGAAAGCTACAAGGAGCAGAAGGCCCTCTGCAAGATCATCCCTGGGAAGAGGGAGGAATTGGAGACGATATATTTGGGATCTGAACGTAGGAGAGCAGCAAGTAGGGTTTGCGGGCTGGCAGCCCCGAGCCAGGGCCAAAAGGCTGGAGAAGGCTGAAGGCAGGAGGAGCAGCAGAGGGAGTTGCCTGCTGGAGCTAAGGGTGGAGAGGGCTGACAGCAGGGGAACAGCAGAGGGGCTTACCCATTGACCTTGCAGGGCCAGAGAGTGAGACTGAGAGGAGGTGTGAGGGGTGCTCCCAGCAGAAAGGCGGTTGGGGTTCCAGCTGGAAAGAGTGGGATTGCACTTTGTTTGGAAGAGCCCGGTGACTGTCCTGGTGCAAGGACTGGAAAGGGCTGCATTGGAGAGCTGGGTTGTGGTGAGAGATGCCAGGGCTGTGTCTTACATATGCTGAGGGAAAACTGGACTATGATAATGGGACTTTTGTTATGATTTATGTGGACTGTACTTTTTTTAATAAGATAATCCTACAAGGGCTGTATTTGCCTTCAGAAAGATTCTGTAGACTATTCTGGGGGAGTCTGCAGGAAGGAAACTGAGGCATGTCTGTCACTCAGCAGCCTGCCATAGGAATGACTGCCCTAAGACAGGGTCATAACTCAGCCTTTAATTTTGTGCAAAACACTTGTGCACCTGGGTGAAATTCTGCACCCATGGGGGTGAATGGGGATTTTGCCATTGATTTCAATGACACTAAATTTGGCACAAAAATTCTACAGTCAAACAGTGGGTTCAGTGCTGTCAGTGCTTTGTGTGTGGAGGGCTTCTAAAAACTCCTCATAGTCTGTGCAAGTTATACATGTAGAGGGTTTACAACATTAGACCCACTATTTCCATGCACATGTCATAGTGAGTACAAAATTGCCTGTGTAATTGATGGGGTGCACAAACTTACACATCCCATTTTAGCTATTGTATTTTATCATATTTCTATGTATTTTGTCCAGTTGTTAGATTTCTCCTTCACCAAAAGCAGGAAAAAAGAATAGGAAAACACCTGGTTTATACTTCTGTTTGTAATAACAGGGCTCCCGGAAATTTGCAGCATGCTTCTAGAGAAGTGCTTGAAGCAGGGATATATCAAACATAAACCTAATCAGTTGACAATAAATCAGTATGAACCTGGACAAGGTAAGTGCATTTGCCCTTTTAAAAAACAAAATCAAACTCAATATTTTATCTAGGATTGAAAAGAGGAATCCAGCTACAACGGCTGTGATTCAGAGCCAGCACTTCTGCATCTGCTAAGTTCTACAGGGATGCTTTCATGAATTGAGGGCAGTGTCTGAATGCAGTGTTCCTGACTTGGGAAGTCACATTTAGAGATACCCTGGTATTGAAAATGCTCAACTGAGATTAGAATGTGGCCCAAGCATCTTAAACCAGGTCATGGAAGCTGATTGTGTAATAAAAGAGTTGGTAACCTGGAGAGAGAAACAGTCCGTGTATAACAGGATCAACCAAACACATTTTTCACTCGCTTCCCGGACAAAGATTCAAGAAAATCACCTGGTCCAAGTATAACTGCAGGGGTTTCAACGGGCTGGCCAAACTCCAACCTTTCCTGCCATGTTCTCCCAGCAACAAGAAGCCCCCTTCTATAAGTACATGTGAGAGCATCTTCAGGGTGATGCTCTCACATGTATCCCTGTACTGGAGGCAGGGAGTGCTGCTCCAACAATCTCTTCCAGACTCAGTAGGATAGAAGAGGTAGTTACTTCCACTCAGGCATCCACAGGGTAAAGCATATGCTGTGCTTTTTGCTGAGTTCAGTCATCAAGGCAAGGTACCTGGCTTTGGCTTTCCCTTCTCTGGAATATATCTGGTTTGTCCTTATGCATGAAGGACAAACACTTCTCTTCCAGAATTATTCTCTGACAGTGTACTTAGTATCTGCCATCTTAGGGTCTAGACATCTGACCCCATTTGTTCACATATCTGACAGCCAGTTAAATTGGTATGGTTATGTGCTGCTGGCTGGGTTATCTAAATTAATTAGTATGAATTGTAACTTTCTTCCACAAATACAGGATATGTATAAAACCTTTCTTAAGCACTAATCATTTAGGACATTAATTAGCGTACAGTATGTGCAATCCAGTGCATTCATATAAATACGATCCAGTATCTGTACTGAGTCAAATTCTATCCCTACCTCCTAAGCTTTTCAAGGCAGGGACACTGACTTCTGTTTTCAAAAATGATTAGTGATTTTGGGAACCTCAGTTTTTGGTGGCTACCTTTAAATGGGCTTCATTTTTCTGAGGTCACTTTGAGAAAATCAGGCCTCTATAAGGTATTTCAAGTTGAAAATCCAAAAATTCAGGCACCTGAAATCTCTATTCACTTTCAAAAATTTAGGCCATTGTCTCTTAGTATATGTCTGTGCAGCTCCTGGCACAATAAGGTCCTGATTTGAGTGTTTGGATGCTGCTACAAAGAAATAATAGATGCACATGTCTTTTATCAGGCTGACCTCAATATATTTCTGAGGGCAGAATTTCTGCAATTCATGTTGTAACATAGCGAACTTGGTGTAAGAAGCTTAACCTATGTAGTTCTGTGTGTGATTAAGTACATTGCTCCTCTTGAAACTAATGGAAGTCAATACGTTTGCATCTGGGGGCAAAATCTGGCTTCTGATATTGGTACTATGTATAGGACTGGCCAAAACAATTAGAACAAAACCTTTTCTTGTTGGAAAATAGGATATCATAAAAATCAAAACTTTCTACAGGAAGAGATCAATTTTGACAGAAGTTTTGATCAGGAGAATCTAAATGAAATGTTTAATTTGGGGTCACGTCAACATTAGTCTGCGTGCCTTCCAGAGCAGCTGTAGTGCCTCATGGAAGTTGTATTTCCAAGTCCTTCATGTCTCCATTCTCCCTATGGGCCTTGCTCTCTGGCCAGACTATGTCTCCCATGATACATTGGAGTCTCCCTATGGCTGAGTTACTGCAGGGCATTTTGAAAACAAATGTTGATTTGGGATGAAAACAATTGTTGAAATATCAGAATTTCCCATGGGAGGGGAAGGAAATTCCATTTTTTGATCTGCTGTAGTACTGCACTACACATAGTAGGCATAAAAATGCACAAGGTTACTGTGTTGTGGTTTACACATGGACAGCTGTGAAAATGGGACTTGGGAGAAGGTTACATTAAAAGTGATGGCATTTCATTATGGTTGCAGGGACTATTTATTTATTCTCTGTTTTTTGTGTTATAGGAATTCCTCCTCATATTGATACTCATTCTGCTTTTGAGGATGAAATAACCTCTCTCAGTTTAGGAGCTGAGGTATGCTTAATATTTCTTTTTATATTTTGATTATACTCAATGGACATGAAAATAAGATCTGAGTAGATCTTAATAAAAGGTTCAATGTTTTATATAACATTTTTTCTCACTCTTTTGTATCAGATGTCTAGCATGTTAACCTGTAACAACAGTGCGATACCTAAAGAGGTGAAATTCTGGCCCCATTGAAATCATTGCCATAAAATAAAATCTTCCATGAAACTGACTGTTTTAAACTACTATGACTCAATTCTCCATTGCCCTTCCTCAGTTTTATTAGCACCTTCAAAACTCTCATATCATTGCTCCTTTGTATTTTTCTACCTCAATTCTTCCTGTACCATTCCCTATTAGTTCCTCTCTCCTGTTATTACTGTGTTTATTACAGTAGCTCGCAGAGTCCCTATTGGGGTAGACACCGTACAGACACATAACTGGAGACAGTCCCTGCTCTAAAGAGCTTACATCCAAAACGAACAAGACATGCAAAGGGTGGGAAGAGAAATGGAGGCACAGAGAGGTGAAGGGACTTGCCAGGATCACACAGCAGGTCATTGGCAAGGCTGGGAATAGAATCCATGTTTTCCTGCTCCTAGTTCATTTCCCTCTCCACACCCTTTTTTCTGTTCTTTGTAATTCGGTTCTTGTACTGCACTTATCGCTGTGGTATGAGAGCATCTGTACCCACTCCCTACTTTGTGCCTTCTGTACTTGGAACAGCGTCACAACAAACATTGGCTAAGTGCCAACCCCATCTCCCTTCCTATCATTCCTAAATACTTACTTGTTCTGCAGTACTTACATGCACAAACACTCACACACAACTCCACTATGCAGTACTCCCATTGCTATATTGTATTCTTTGGGGGAGGGACATTGCATGTATTCTAGCCATTGTTAGTCGCCACATACATATACGGTGCTATTTAATTCCCAATGAGACCACTAAATTTGTATAACAGTGGAGAGTAAAGGTCTAATTTTCAGTGGGGCCTTGTTCCTGTACAGGCACATTTTATGAACTAATGACTACACATGTATGCTGTCACTTGCTCGTTCAGGGACTAGTACACAAAGAATGCAAATGTGTGCACCTGCAAAAATGCACCTGCCCAAATGGAGATTGAATGTGGATAATCAGGCCCTGGAGGTATGAAACTGTAACCTGATTGTTAGCCTGTGGTTGTGCTGCTGTGGATAGACAGAGGGAGAGAGGCATAGTCATGCAATCTGAGCACAGAACTGAGAGCCAGGAATTCCTGGGAGTTCTAATCAAAGCTCTGACACTGACTTCCTCTTTGGCTTTGGGCTGGTCGCTTAGGCCAATGTTTTCCAAAGTGTCCGCTAACAGTGGATGCCTCACAGGTCTCTAGGACCAGCTGTGAGTATAACATGAGTAGGATCAGTGCATGCTCCCCCATTTAGCACAGCCCTGTTTTGGAGATCCCCCCCTTTCCTCTAGCTATAGTTTATCTTCATGCCTATTCAGTTTTTGGCCTTGTTATTGAGGCAGTAGTTTCTATATTATTCTAATCTAAAGTGTTTTTAGCAATGTGGGCATCTGTCCATTAGAAAATGGGCTGAGGCCTTCAGTATATTTTATGTTAAGTCCCTGCGCTGGAAGTAGTTGGCTAGAGGAGAGAGGCTTTGTATCCTCTTATCAGTCCCGTGACCAATCCAGTCCTGCCCAATTTATTTTTTTTAATAGATGCTCAACATTTAGACGTCGGCATTGGGAACAGCCTGTCAGAAAGTTCTGTTCCTGTACAGCCCAAAATTGTAATGTCTTTTAATGATAATCATTGACACACTTCTCTGATGAAGGTAGCCAAAGTGTATATTTAAGGGCTAGTAAAACAATCCCAATGGCCCATAAATTACTGCATTATTTGACAGCCTTTCCTTCTGGTACCTAACTGTTTAAACTTCGGTAATACACATTGTTTGCATGTTGAGACCCTCATCTGCATTTAATATATTAATAATGGCTGCAGTAGTATGCACTTTGCTATTTTAGCATTTCTTTGTCTGAGCCCAACATTACAGCATGCTTTTTGTACTCATCTTTTGTTCTCCTTATCCTTTCACGATTATCTAGCACATTCACTGGGATATGCAGTGCAGTTGTAGCTGCATCAGTCCCAGGATATTAGAGAGACAAGGTGGGTGAGTTAATATCTTTTATTGGACACATTTCTGTTGGTGAGAGAGAGAAGCGTTCAAGCCACACACAACTCTTCTTCAAGCCTGGGAAAGGTACTCTCAGCGTCCCAGCAAAATGCAAGGTGGAACAGATTTCCCAGACCTGAAGAAGAGCTCTGTGTGCTTGAGAAGTTGTCCTTCTGACCAACAGACATTGGTCCAATAAAAGCTATTACCTCACTCACCTTGTCTCTGTAACATTCACTGGCATGTTCATTTACATCTTTTAATACATTTGCTCCACCTGAATATTGTGTGATTGAACAGGATTTATTCCTGATTTCAGCCTGAGTGTCTTTCCCTGTTCTTCTTGGTTCTGACTTGGTATTCCAGTTTGCTTTACATCCATAATGAAAAAAATTTATATAATCATTGTACTGCTAATCTTTCCTTTATTCTTCTCCAGAGGAGAAACATCATACTTTTAAAAGAGAATTGCCCTAAAGCTTAGGAACTACCGTAATAGACTCAGACTCAGACTCCAGGACTGGAAGGGACCTCGAGAGGTCATCGAGTCCAGTCCCCTGCCCTCATGGCAGGACCAAATATTATCTAGACCATCCCTAATAGACATTTATCTAACCTACTCTTAAATATCTCCAGAGATGGAGATTCCACAACTTCCCTAGGCAATCTATTCCAGTGTTTAACTACCCTGACAGTTAGGAACTTTTTCCTAATGTCCAACCTAAATCTCCCTTGCTGCAGTTTAAGCCCATTGCTTCTTGTTGTATCATTGGAGGCTAAGGTGAACAAGTTTTCTCCCTCCTCCTGATGACACCCTTTAAGATACCTGAAAACTGCTATCATGTCCTCTCTCGGTCTTCTCTTTTCCAAACTAAACAAACCCAATTCCTTCAGCCTTCCTTCATAGGTCATGTTCTCAAGACCTTTAATCATTCTTGTTGCTCTTCTCTGGACCCTCTCCAATTTCTCCACATCTTTCTTGAAATGCGGTGCCCAGAACTGGACACAATACTCCAGCTGAGGCCTGACCAGCGCAGAGTAAAGCGGAAGAATGACTTCTCGTGTCTTGTTTACAACACATCTGTTAATGCAGGTTAAATAAACATGTTATATACAAAGAAACAGACTAGCAGTCTCTGGTCCACTGTTCTCTCTCTGAGCCGGGCCACTACTACATGCTGTAAAAGAAGGAAAAACATCATAATGCATGTGCATAATTTATGTTTGTACTAAGCCATGGGGGGATATTTCATTCTGACCTCTGCCTGGTGAACAACTTATACACACATGAGGACTGAGCACCCTTCTAACATTTATCCTAGCTAGCACAACTGCAGAATGTTATTTCCATTCATATAAATGGCTAATCTTGTTTTTTGAAATCTGTCCATCTTAGGTTCTTATTGCATTCGCTCCCCCCCCCATCACCACAGTATCTGAGCGCTTAAAAATCTTCAGTGCATTTATCCACACAACACCCCTTTGTGCTTTATCCCCATTGTACAGATGGGGAGCTGGTGCATGGAGAGGCTCTGTGATTTGTCTGAGTCACATAGGAAATCTATGCTGGAGCAGGGTTTCCCAAGTTCTTGTCTAGTGCCTTAACCAGTGAACCATCCTTCCTCTCAAATGTACAAAGTTATTTACCTCAGTAATATCCTGCAGTGTAACACCTACTGTTCAGTATCTTTCCTTTTCTTACTGATGAATGAGTCCGTCCGGTCGGAAAGTTCTTCAGACCATTCCTTTCTCAGATCAACCTGTGCAAGTCTAATTTGTTTTTGAGATAAACTTAGTAATGGTTTCTGCCTCCCACTCGTTGTTTAGAAAGCACTGAAAACTGTTACCCACGCCAGAGGCAGAGTTGTGTTTGAGAGGACAGCATTTAGCAGCTCATAGATCATACACCTAAATGTTTAAAAAGTAACCAAAAAAGGAAATAGGGAGCCTGATTTTCCTCTCTGTTGTGCTGCAACTCCACTGGAATCCAGGGTGTGATGCTGCTATAAGACAGGTAGAATGGAGTAGGGAATCGAGCCCAAGGTGTTTCTCTCCCCTCCCACCCCCCGTTACTGTGATTACACATGTCTGTATCATGCGGGGAGGAGCAATACAGAAAATAATACCTACCACTATTTAAGACCGCACATATCCTCTAGAGAGGTTACAGGGCAGGCTAAACCTGGCCTTGAAGTGGAGAGGCAGGAGCTCAAAGAAGGGAGAGGAGATAGGTTTACAGAACACCAAAGGATAGCTGGAGGGATTGAAAGAGAGAGAGACCATGACGAATCCTGTGATGTGCATAGCACCTTCAGAGAGGTGTAGAGAGTCCTGTCTCCCACTGAGCTTCCATGGGAGCTGAGGCCATTTGCGCAGGAAGTGCTCAGCACCTTGCAGCATCGGACTCAACGGGAGAGACCCACATCTCTTGAGCAACTACAGGGTTGAGTGAAGCCACCAAAACGTCCTGTTGGGCTTCCATAGGGCATACCATTCACTGTATTCCTCTTGCCTTTAGGAGCTACTACAATATCAATAATAATAATAGGAAGAAGTCTGAGCACTGAGTTCAATTTTCCTTTCTTTGCTGAGAAAATGTCACAATAGAAAAAAAAAAAAAAGAAGCGGGATAAAACCGATCTTGAGGATTTAACTGTTCATCCTCCTCTTCCTGAAAGTGTCCATTGTTTGAACAAAATGCAGTAAAACAGGATACATCAGCTCTTTTACAAATAGCTTCCACTGTTTGGGGGACGCTGTTATTTTCTCTGCCTCCATATGGGGTCTCTAGAGATGCATAAGTTAATGCCTCTTATCAGAAGAGCGTGGTTTCTATTTGAGGCTAACTTTGCAATGATCTCAGAAGTCATCGTTTAAGCTTGTGAAAGGAGTTAGGGTTTCCTTTTGCAGACCTGCAGTGACTGTGAAAGGAGCTTAATAATAATATTTTCCCTCTTTGAGCTTCCTGATACTGGTTTAATTTGACGTTTAACACAGTATCACAAATGAGTCCCAGTTAGCTTCTGATCCGTTGTTAAAAAGGTAGAAACATAGGAATTGCGATATCAGAACAGCCCAATAGTCTGTCTCATTTGATGTCTTGTCTTTGACATTGATGTATTCTGGATGCTTTAGAAGAAGGCATGATAGTCCCATAAAGTACCTAAATGTACTATTGTATAGAACACAGACTATAACTTGGTATTGTGGGACAGCCTTTTTTCCTGACCGTGGATCTCCTACCCTCATGGTGCAGTGCAGTCCCATTCCCCATCATCCCAAACAGTAAAGTGGAACAGTCCGGAAGTTTCAGGATGTTCAGCTAATCAGTCAGATTCATGGGTCAGGTTTAAATAGTGGTGCAGAGAACTTGGGGTGTCACTAAACTCAGCCAAAGTCTCACACATCTTAGAATTCCTTCTGGATAATCTAACTACGGCTATTAAGGCTCTCAATCTAAAAAGACAATTTGTGGCTTTATCCAGCATCTTGGAAGCAGGGAACACCAGAAAAAGACAGGCCACAGAATCCTTAAAGGTATTCATGAGCAGCTCTGGTCCAACACTGATCCTGTGGGGCATCCTGCTATTAACCTCTTTCTGTGCAGAGAACTGGGGCTATTTATTTCTACACTTCGTTTCCTATCTTTTAATCTGTTTCTAATCCATATAGTGTTAAGACACAGATGTCGGGAGGACTTTTCCCCTCACCCTGTAGTAAAACCAAGATTTCTTAACAGCCTCTTGAGAGGGATCTTATTAGAAGCCTTTTGAAATTCTAGATTATATCTAGTGGCTCTCATTTACCTACTGTCTTGTTAACTCTTTCAAAGAATTCAGACAAGTTAGACAGACGCTACTTACCTTCACGTAAGTCTTGCTGTCCCAATTGTATTTTGCTTATCTTCTTTAGACACCTGCTCGGTTTAATGTTTGCCTGCTTTTTTGTTTCCTTTATTTGTCTTTCACAACAGGCAGACAGTATTTTATGGGATTGATTAATTGTTCTGATGATAATTATGAGAGTTTGAGCAAAATTATTCCCTCTTTACGCTAACAGCATAACTGTACTAAGTGAAATTGTTAAATAAAAGCAAACATTCTTTTAAAAAGTGTGTTAGAGCCTTTGCACCTCCCTGGAAAAATATCAGACTTAATATTTTAATCACTGCAGTTTAACCTTGAATAAGACCTAGGAGTTAGTCCAAGCTATTGTGCTTGAAATAAGAAGGGTCTGTCTTCATTGCATGAAAAGTCACCTCATCAAACCATTGTATGGATTCCCTTGAGCTTGCAATGAAGATAGCACGCCTTGCATCTGCATAGAACTGCCATCCCAGGCCTTTTACAAGCATTGGTTGGGTGCTTGAAATGGTGTAGTCTCCAGTTGTTTCTTTGCACTAGAGGGGGAAGCCACAAGGGTTGCAGGTGCACTTGTTCATCCAATCCCCCTGAATGTGCGCCACAACATAGTAGCTCATGGTTGGAAGTAACGAAAAAGCTCCTGCTCCCATCAGCAGTTTTGGGCATCATAAGTGGGGTCCTACCAAATTCACAGTCCATTTTGGTCAATTTCACTGTTGTAGGGTTTTTAAAATAGTAAATTTCATGATTTCAACTATTTAAATAGAGTTGTGGGAGGGTAGGGGGAGGGTTGCAAGGTTATTATATGGAGGGTTGTGGTACTGCTACCCTTACTTCTGCACTGTTGCTGGTGGCAGCACTGCCTTCAGATCTGGGCAGCTGCAGAGCAGTGGCTGGTATCGGGTATGGTATTGCCACCTTTACTTCAGAGCTGGGCCCTCAGTCAGCAGCCGCCACTGTCTGGCTTCCCAGTTCTGAAGGCAGCAGCGCAGAAGTAAGGGTGGCATGGCATGGTATTGCCACCCTTACTTCTGTACTGTTGTTGACGGGGCACTGCCTTCAGAGCTGAGTGCTCAGCCAACAGCCACTGCTCTCCAGCTGCCTAGCTCTGAAGTCAGCCCAGAAGTAAAGGTGGCAATACTGTGTCCTCCCTAAAATAATCTTGTGACCCCTCCCTGCCACTCCCTTTTGGGTCAGGTTTCCCAATTTCAATGCCGGTTTCCCTGTGAAATCTGTATAGTATAGGGTAAAAGCACATAAAAGACCAGATTTCATGGTCTGTGATGTGTTTTTCACGGCAATGAATTTGGTAGGGCCCTAATCATGGGATAGCTGCTTTAAGAATCCCAGAAT
This sequence comes from Gopherus flavomarginatus, assembly GCF_025201925.1. Taxonomy (NCBI): domain Eukaryota; kingdom Metazoa; phylum Chordata; order Testudines; family Testudinidae; genus Gopherus; species Gopherus flavomarginatus. Next base: position 336,171,479 of record NC_066617.1, read on the forward strand.
GCATTGGTGTAATCACAGTTGTAGGGCAGGCTGGGGTGGATGTGCCAAACAATGCTGTTTTGTGAACATACCAAATTGTTGTAGGGTCAAGTAAGGCAACCATTTAATGCAGCCGACGTTCATGTGATGTTTTCCTTGAATATGTGTGTCCTATATGTCTATTACCAAAGCAGTGTCCACTCCACACTGAGCTTGGGGCTGATATAAAACCTGTCAGAGAAAAGACTCCTGTTCATTTCAATGGGTGTTGAATTTGGTCCTCAGAGAAAGGGAACAAAAACCTATTCCTCAGCTCTGCCTGGGAACATTTGCGATATATTCACTATTTTTAGGCAAGAAAGAAATAGTCTATTCAGAAAACATACTGTTCCCAGTTTTTTTGTGTCTGACCTTCTCTTTTTTCCCATTTTTATTAAAGATTCCTCCCATCGCCTTCATGTCCTACCGTTGCTTCCACTTGATCAGTTACTATTTTCATCTTTGCAGGGTCCCTGGAAGCTCAGGTTCCTCTTTCATATGAATTGTTCAAATGGGACTCCATGCTGTAAATTCTTAATCCCCGCCTCCCCATTCTCCCTCCCACAATGACATGTGCTTCTAGGCTAACTTCTCACTCAGCCAAAAGATAACTGCAGACACCCAATGTGAGTGAAGACATGGCCAAGCATCTATTTTCATGAAAGCTGCTGCAATCTACTTACAGATCTTGCTTCACAGTGAGATGCCGTCAAGACAAGCATTCACTCAGAATTGCCCCAAGAATTATGATGCTCTCGTCATTTCTCTGGGAACTGTTTGACAGTAATTTGCTGTGAAACAAGACAGAAGCATCTGATTCTTACCTCACCCCCATCCCACCAGCTATTGTTAAGGTACAAAGCCAAAATTAAGTTACCAAATCAGCTGAATTTTTAAAGGATGTTTTAAAAAGTATTCTGGGTTTTTTTTTCCATTTTGGTGAATTTCTCTGAGTCCCTGTTGCCTCTTTACACTTGCTGTGGTATAGTGAACCTCAGAACCCTTCTAAGGTGCCACAAGGACTCCTCATTGTTTTTGCTGATACAGATTAACATGGCTACCACTCTGAAACTTAGAACCTTTGTTTTCACTGCCAAGGGCCTCACCCGAGAGAGCACCTGAGGAAATTTGGCTCTCACTTCTCTCCTCTGTAGGAGCTGTACCCAGGGTACAGTCAGCACTGCTGAATAGCTGTGTCTCCTCAGTTCTCCAACCTGGGATGCCTTTTACACTGCTTGACTGGTGAACTGCCACTCCTGACCTGTTAATACACAGCCTCCAGCATGTAACTTGCTCTCAGCTATATTGTATTGAGTACTGCTAGCTAGCCACTCATGAATTACACTGCAGAAGAACACCAGCAGATACTCTAGTCCCAGACTTTCCCCCAAATATGTGCCTCTTGTATGGCCCAGCACACTACTGGACAAAACAAGCTCATATGAAGTCCTGTTTTCATCAGTGGAAAATGATGTGAACCAGCTTTGTATTCCAAATGGAGTTTCCCACACTCTTTAATCCATACACATTGGTTAACTAAAACAGTGCAACAAGTTAATAAACTTCAGAAAGAAAAGAAAGATTTTAAGTGACTACAAGTAAAAAGGTCAGGATTGGTTACAAAGAAAATAAACTGAATAAGCTAAGTGAACTTAAAAGCAAAAAGGTTTCTCTCAGCATAAGTTTTGTAGTCGGCTGTAGTAGTTTAGTTTCTTAAGAGTCATTGATGTCATGAGCAGAGATGAAGGAGGAGAGTGAGGTCAAGCATTTTTCTCCCCTCTTTATAATGCAATCTTGCTGAGTCATAGTGACAAACAATCTCTTGTGGACTTGAGGTTTGAACCGTCCTTCAGATGAAATGCAAATTTTTTGTTCATGCCTTCTCTGCCAGAGAATGGCCACTTAAGCAGGTGATAGTCCATTAACACCTTGCTGGGATATCACTGTGTCTTTGTCTCTGAAAACTGGTTTGGGCCTGCTTTTCTAACTTGGAATATGTTACAGGAATGTTATACAGTAAAATCTTATAACTTCACATACAATGTTGGTACACACACTTTTTCAGGACAATAATGTTCAAGAGATTAAGCTTTCAAATGATACCTCACAAGGTATACTTTGTACAGAATTGTCATAATGCTGTGAAGTGGTGAACATAATCGTATAGACTGTTACAGAGCCCCTTTTCCTAACTTTCTCTTACTGCTCTCACCAACAAACAATGAGCTTCTTGCCCAGCATTCGTGGGCTCATTCCTCTTACTTGCCCATGAATTGTGTTCATAGAACATAGAACATGAGGGTTGGAAGAGAGCTCAGGAGGTCATCTAATCCAACCTCCTTCTCAGAGCAGGACCAACCCCAGCTAAATCATCCCAGACAGGGCTTTGTCAAGCCAGGCCTTAAAAACCTCTAAGGATGGAGATGTCACCACTTCTTAGGTATCCCATTCCAGTGCTTCACCAGCCTCCTAGTGAAATAGTTTTTCCTGATATCCAACCTAGACCTCCCCCACTGCAACCTGAGACCATTGCTTCTTGTTCTGTCATCTGCCACCACTGAGAACAGTCTAGCTCCATCCTCTTTGGAACCCCCCTTTAGGTAGTTGAAGGCTGTTATCAAATCCCCCCTCACTCTTCTCTTCTGCACACTAAATAATCCCAGTTCCCTCAGTCTCTCCTCATAAGTCATGTGCCCCAGAACCCTAATCATTTTCGTTGCCCTCTGCTGGATTCTCCTCAATTTGTCCACATCCTTTCTGTAGTGGAGGTCCCAAAACTAGACGCAGTACTCCAGATGTGGCCTCACTAGTGCCGAATAGAGGGGAATAGTCACTTCCCTCAATCTGCTGGCAGTGCTCCTATTAATGCAGCCCAATATGCCGTTAGCCTTTGTGGCAACAAGGGCACATTGTTGACTCCTATCCAGCTTCTCGGTAATGTTACAGTCTGCCCTGAGTAAGGGGAAGGCTGTAATTTCACCACTCCATGAGCAGACCAGAGAATGAATCGTGACTTGATGAGTCACAATCTCTCTTCTGCTCGCTGCTCAGGGAGTGTAGTAAGTTAATTCACCACTTTTTCTGGAGCAGCTTACTTGTTCCCCATGCACCCAGGCTGGTGTTTGGAGGAGGCAGAGGCAGGGCTTTTCCCATTCCCTGCTCTTCTCCTAACCCATTTGTTCACCAGGGAGGATATCAAGCAAGTACCCCCTGCTCTCCTCCATGCATCCAGAGTTGACTAAGGGGTGGAGGGAGACTCAGTGTTGTTCACTACAACTCCGCTGAGCTGCTTAACCAGCCCCCAACCCAAGACTTTGAGACAGTGAAATTGTAATTGGGAAGATTAGGCTAAAAAAGATTCCATCTGATATTGAGTGCAAAGATACAAGGGGTTTTGAAAAATATACAGTACAGGTGAAATAGTCAGGAACCACACCAAAAATCTACCTGAGAGAAAGTGAACTTTTTTAAAAAAAGCATTAGAAATCTGCTGAGGGTTTTTTGGTCTTCTGAGACACAATTCTAGCTTCTTACCAAACAAGCAAAACTTCTACAAAATTGCTTTATCAACCTGATTCTGAGTTAACAGAGCGTTGCTGATTCTTGCCTATTGCCTCCAAGCCTATTTGCTGTTTCTGTAGAGTGTCATTCCTATTTTGCATCATTTCATTTCTGCTTTGTCGCTGCCTGGCTCTTCAGGTTAGTGTTATATACAAATGCATAGGTGGAATTTTTTGGTGGAACCACCCCACTTACTGAAGTGTCTTGTTATTCCATAGCTTGTCTTAGAGAGTTCTAATTGTCTTCCATGTAATGGGAAGTATGATTATAGCTATTTATCCTAAAATGTTCCATACCTTTGGAGGAAGATCAAGTATCATGAAGTGTTTCCACTGGCTTCAGGGGAAATTGGATTGGATCTAGTTTGTGTTTATTTGAAATGAGACTGAAATAGTACCTTTTGTATCCTTTACAAATACATGAAACTAGATCCTCTCTCTCACACCTTCCCCCACCCTTCCCGTGCTTATCACTGATTATATTTTTAGTAATGGGTGTGATGGGTTCAGTCACAGAAACCCCCTTGGGACTGTTACCTGATGTGCTGAGACTACCTCTGAGCCCGTTTTCTCTCCCAGACCCAGGGTCTGAACCACACCCCCAAAGCTGCAGACTTAACTGAAAACAGCTTAGCAAGTGCTCCTGTCTCCAGCACCCAGACATCCAGCTCCCAATGGGATCCAAACCCCAAATAAATCCGTTTTATTCTGTATAAAGCTTATACAGGGTAAACTCATAAATTGTCCACCCTCTATAACACTGATAGAGAAAGATGCACAGCTGTTTGCTCCCCCAGGTATTAATCATTGCTCTGGGTTAATTAATAAACAAAAGTGATTTCATTAAGTATAAAAAGTAGGATTTAAGTAGTTTCAAGTAATAGCAGACAGAACAAGGTAAGTTACTAAGTAAAATAAATCAAAATACGCAAGGCTAACTTAATACACTAAGGACCTAGTTACAAATACCAACTTCTCACCCTAGATGTTATATCAGGTACAATCTTTTTCAGACGAACGTTGTAGTTCATAGCCTGGGTCCAGTAGTCACTCACACTCCAGTAGTTACAGTCCTTTGTTCCAGTTTCTTTAAGCATCTCTTTGGGGTGGAGAGATCATCTCTTGAGCCAGCTGAAGACCAAAATGGAGAGGTTTCCAGGGCCTTCTATATTCTCTCTCTTGTGGGTGGAAATCCCTTTGCTCTTCTGTGCAAAATCACAGCAACAAGATGGAGTTTGTAGGCACATGGGCAAGTCACATGTCTATGAATGAGTCAGCTTTTTGCAGGCCGACGCCATTGTTTACATGTTAGTTTGAACGTTCCCAGGAAAGCTCGGATGTGGATTGGTGTCTCCCAAAGTCCGTTGTTAGTTAAATACTCCCAATTACTTGAATAGTCCCTTCACAGTGTGTTGGCCAAACCTCCCTTATGTGTTTCCTACAGCAAACTCTTCAAATACAAGCATAGAGCCTACGTTCATAATTTCAGATATGAAAATGATACGTGTCTACAAATAGGATAAATATATTCAGTAGATCATAACCTTTGCAAAGATATGTTACATGGCATATCTAGCATAAAGCATATTTCAGTTATGTTATATTTACACTTATAAGCATATTTCCATAAACCTATAGAGTGCTACGTCACAATGGGGTCACCTGTTTTAGGGGAAAATATGAAATCCTAGTTTTGATCCCATAAAAGTTATGGTAATGGACCAAAACTCAAACAGCTTGCAATTTAAACTGCAGTAAATTTTATACAGCTGTGTATGTAGCTTTTCTCTCTGAAGCCCTAGAATCCAAAACCTTGGTTGGAATGTGGCAGTGCTACATATGAGTTTAGAAATATCAATTTTGTTATGTTGGTGGACATATAGTGGATTTTCTTAAAAAGAAATCTTAATTTCTGAAAGAGCCTTATCATTAGAAATTATTTTCATTCTCCTTGCTATTTTTGGAAGATCAGTACATGGTGCATGAAATGAAACCCCTGTCGCCTGCCACAGATTAACAGTGAACAAGCTGAACTTTGGGGCATTAGAAAGTCATTATCTTTAGCTGTTGCATTTCAGTAATATTTCAGTTCTGGAATTCAATAAAGAAAGCTAATTTCATCTCCTCAGTGATGTCTATTCTCTATTGTTATAGGAGTCTATTTTAGAACTGTGATGAATTTCATTTAAAGGTTCACACATACAAATGAACCCTTCATATGATAAAATAAGAACCAGTCACAATTAGTCCTTAAGCAAAGAAATGAGCTTAATTTGTTAAGCTCAGTGTGGCAGATTATTTCTCATGGATTTAAATTGGTCTTTGATACTGTCTCAACACATTGTAGCAAATGGAGTATAAAATCGATCTATCTTTGCACTGTTTTTTCAAAGCTGAGCCGTTTGCATGCTACAGTATCTTCTGTGTCCGGTTTCCTAATCAGGGTCTGTTTCAGCAGTGTTTAGACTTCTACGGGTATATCTTCAGCTGATTTAAAATATCAGAGCTCCATTGACTTTGATGAAGGTGTGTGTGTGTGTGTGTGTGTGTGTGTGTGTGTGTGTGTGTGTGTGTGTGTGTGTGTGTGTGTGTGTGTGTGTGTGTGTGTGTGTGTGTGTGTGTGTGTGTGTGTGTGTGTGTGTGTGTGTGTGTGTGTGTGTGTGAGAGAGAGAGAGAGAGAGAGAGAGAGAGATACCAGTTCCTTTTTGAAGTGCACTTATGAAATCTGTGTTTGGAGTCACAGGATGGGGAAGGGGTTCTGAGCCAAGGGACAGGTGGGAGGAGTTAAGTGTGGATTCTAAGCAACAAGGGAGGTTGAGGAGCCTGTGGAAGGCCATTGCTCCAGCGTGTGGGGAATTGGACTAGAGCTCTTGTTCTTTTGATGAAGGAAGAGGAACTGTTGGAAGGAGCCAGCGGTTGATTGTGAGGCTGAGAGAATGGATGGTGGGAGAGAGAAGAATAAGCAGCCTTCCTTCCCTGTTCCTTGTCCACTTTCCACAATTTTATCTCTGCCCCCACTACCAGTGCCCTCCCAAGGTATCCACTCCTCATCTTCCCCTTGATACCTCAGTTTTTACTTAGAAAATCTGGCAGGGCTGCCCAGAGGGTGGGGCAAGAGGGGCAATTTGCCCCAGGCCCCGGGCTCCGCAGGGGCCCCCATGAGTTTTTCGGGGCCCCTGGAGCGGGGTCCTTCACTCGCTCCAGGGGGCCCAGAAAACTCTTGCGGGGCTGGGCCCTGGAGCTTCTTCCGCTCCCAGTCTTTGCCGGCTGGGGGGGGTCCTTCCACTCCGGGGCGGAAGGACCCCCCACCAGTGAATTACCGCCGAAGTGGGATCTGCCGCTGAGGTGCAACCCGGTCTTCAGTGGTAATTCAGCGGCGGGGGGCCCTTCCTTTCCAGGACCCACTGCCGAAGGTCCCCGAAGACCCATGGCGGGGGCCCCCTGCTGCCAAACAGGGCCAGCTCTAGTCATTTTGCTGCGCAGGGGGCGCCCTGCCGCTTGCCGGTCCCGCGGCTCCGGTAGACCTCCCGCAGGCACGCCTGCGGATGCTCCACCGGAGCCGTGGGACCAACGGACCCTCCGCAGGCACGCCTGCGGGAGGTCCACCGGAGCCGCCTGCCACTGACAGCCCCAGGCCCCCGGAATCCTCTGGGTGGCCCTGAAATCTGGTCATACCACAGCAGTGGGAAGGGTTCCCTGCTGCTTACAACTTCCCACGCACCCTTTTTTTTTTTTTTTTTTTTTTGGAAGATCAGCCACTAATGCTGGTACAGCTTATCTATTCATCCAATCTTTCCCTACAGGGCTGGGGACTTTAGAGTGGGTATGTCAGGAGAGCTCTGTGGAAAGCTGTGATTCTGTTGAAGATGAACATGGTTTTCTAAATTGTTACTTGTGTCTTTGTTATAGGTATCTGTATCTCTTTTACTTTGATTTTTTTGGTGATTTTTCTTATTGATTGTCACAAGAAAATAGACAATGAAAAGTACAAAAAGGTAAATGATGTACAACTTGTATGTATTTCCAAATGCTTCTCATGATTTCCGATAGAATTATGCAATTTAACAGCTCATCAAAACTGTGAGACCAGACAATACTACACAGACATTGCCTATTAGAGTAGGGGTTTCGGTAATAAAATAGAAGATAATACATGAACAAGGAGAGGAGGGAAGGAGGGAGGCTAGGTGAAACGGACATCTGCCATTCTTTGAGCATCTCAACTTTTTTATCCAAATGTATCTAGAAATGGAGTTCAGATTTCTTTGAGTTCATATAATTGAACTCTGCAGTGATAAGCTGTTCTTTCTTTGGCTGTCAACACTTTTATTTTGATTTCTAGATAAGTATATAGGATAAAATCCTCTCCCCATTGAAGTCAGAGGCAGTTTTTGACTTCAGTGGGGCTAAGATTTCACCCATGGAATATAGGATGATTTATTACTGTTTTTAATTATGATATAGCCTAGTGGCCAGGGCCCCATTATGCTAGGCACTGTGCAAACATATAACAAAGGCACAGTCCCTGCCCCAAAGAGCTTGCATTCTACGTGTAACAATATAGACAGCAGGTGAATAAAGCAAAGTGTAAGCAGAAGAAAATAGAGAGATACAGACGGATGGGAATAGTTCAAGGAAACAATGAGACAGTACTGGTCAGCATGATATCCAGTGGTCTCAGCATACCAGCTGTGTAGCTGTTGTTATGGGTTGTTGTTTTTTTAACCTATTTAAAATGTTACATTTCACAACTTTTCATGCATCTATGGTACTTTTTGAGACGTGGAGAAGAACACAGCTACGGCATGAAGTGGATAAAGCAATCTCCCCAAATGAGTTTAAAGAAATCTATTTCAAAGAAAGTCATGCTGTGTTTGAATTATACTTCACTGCCCTGTGAGACAACATTGGCCAAGAAGATGGCTTTCATTATTTTTATGGTCTCTTTAGGGAGTACGATTTTGGTTGCTAAGGAATGACTTTACTTTTGTGTGGCTTAACTGGTTTTGTATATGTAGGGCCAGATTCTGGGCCCCCATATGTCCCCTCTGCTCAACACTGCAGCACAAAGAGGACATTAGGCTGCCCTACCAGCCCACTTGGTGATTCCTGTTGCCTAGGGATATGCCTAGATGCTATGCCACCCATCTCCTGGAAGGGGTGTGTGTGTGTGTGTGTGTCTTGTGCTCTGGTAACACACACCTTTTGAAACAGCTCCTGCGGGGCCATTACAAGCTGGCGTCTGAGACGTGTTAATCTGTTTACAACCACTGGTTCCAGCTACGCCAGTTTAGCCTTTCATCCGGCTGAGGTATGGACAGTGAATACTATGCAGTTTACTGCATGGGAGTTTCAGATGCAGCATACTGGGGACATGGTGGTGTGGCTAGAACAGTCCCAGGGGATAGGGTTGGGGTTAAAACAGGGCAGGTGGAACAAATCTGGGGTCTCCTGGGAATCAATCCAACTGGACCCCTGGTTTATGAGGCCCAAAATTCATTCCTTCTCCCCAGCTACCTCAGATTCCTATGCTAATCTGCGGAGGGGCAGGAGATTCAGACTCACAGAGGTGGGGAAAATAGAGGAGGTTTCCAGAGCTGCTATATGTCTTTGTGGAGAGAGGGGACTCATTTTTCTGACTAACGGGGAGGAGGGTGAATCTGCAGTCTGCTCTAGCCAGCGCCATAAAGCACAGGGAACGTCTTCACTCTCATGCTGTTATAACAGATACTGCATGGAAGTGGTGAAGGAGCAGTAAACGTCAAATTAGTATTTCATCCTGTCCCTGGTACGGAGGTGGTTCCTCACATGCCATGGGCCACCTATTGCTTCAAGTCTGGCAGCATTTTCTGAAGCCACGAAGGCCCATTCACCACATTCTTTGTCCAGTATTATTGTCAGTTTAATTATTATTCCTTAAATCGCCTGGAGGACCCAGTCAGGGGCCCAGTGTGCTGTTGCTGTACAAATTAGTAAAACCAAAAAGACAGTCCCTGCCCAGAAAACTCACAAATTAGAATAATAACAAGGTTCAGTAGGTGGACAACCAGATAGCTGGGGTGGGGTGGGAACAAGGTTACAGCAAAGATGGGTATATTTACATACATTTAATAGATTCAGTTAGATAGCAGCTACCAGCTGTTGGGCATGTTTTCACTTAATTCACACACACGCACATGCACACACACACACAATGGCGTTATCATTTTGCAAACTCTGAAGTTCTATTATTCGGACAATAAAGGTCCTTGGGCAGGCAGTAATTTTTGCAAGGAGAAAAAGCTTGTCCAAGTGTCCTTAGACAAAGCTTCCCCTAACCCCACAGTTGTATACCTGTTTCTACTCTGGTTGGCTGCCACCTTTTGTCTCAGAGTTGGCACTAAGTGAGTGTATGTAAATTACATATACACGGTGCCAATATAAGTACGTAAACTCACATGCACACCAAGTCATTTTACATATGAATATAGTAGCAAGGGTTAGTGATATCTGTTGTGTAATAAAAGGATAGTAGTTTGTAAGTAAACTGTGAGACCACTGAAGATGTAATAAGTAAATTATTATTTATTATGTGTATTATTGTATTGCCTAGGATCCCTAGTCATGGACCAGGACTCCATGGTGCTAGGTGATGTACGAACACAAAACACAAAGATAGTCCCTGCTCTAGAGAGTTTTGTGGTCTAGGCGGGAGGGATAGCTCAGTGGTTTGAGCATTGGCCTGCTAAACTCAGGGTTGTGAGTTCAATCCTTGAGGGGGCCATTTAGGGATCTGGGGCAAAAATCAGCGCTTTGTCCTGCTAGTGAAGGTAGGGGGCTGGACTCAATGACCTTTGGTCCCTTCCAGTTCTAGGAGATAGGTATAGCTCCAATTGTTATTATATATAAGCATAAAACAAGAGACAATAGATGGATACAGATTGGTGACAGGTAGTAAGGAAACAAGAAGACAGTATTGGTCAGCATGCTAGGAAGTGGTCTCAGCACACCAGTGGCCCAACGTTTAAGTATTTTGTAGACATCACAACAAAGGAGAATTTGAAGGAGGATAGTGAGATAGCTTGGTGGATATTTGTGGGGAGTTCCTCCCAAGAATAAGAGGCAGCATGGGAGAACATAAGAATGGCCCTACTGGGTCAGACCAAAGGCCCATCTAGCCTAGTATCCTGACTTCCGACAGTTGCCAGTGCCAGGTGCCCCAGAGGGAATGAACAGAACTGGTAATCATCAAGTGATCCATCCCCTGTTGCTCATTCCCAGCTACTGGCAACTGAGAAAGCACAAAGATGCTAGTTTGAAAATTTAATAAATGGGTGATGCAAGCTAACATCACAGGCCCATTGGAGATGGGAGCTGACCTCTCAATTCTAAATAAGAGATGACACAGATCCTGAAATGCCTTGGAAGTAAAGACAAGCAGTGTATGTTTGATGCACTAGAGAAGAGGGAGCTAGTGGAGGGATGCAAAGAGAGGGGTGACATGGCCAAAGCAATGGGCTAGGAAAATGATATTTGCAGAAGCATTCTGAGTGGAAATGAGGGCTGCAAGACTGTATCTGTTAAGCCCAGAGAAAAGGATGTTACGGTAATCGAGCCACAAAATGATGAGAGCCTGGATGGGAGGTTTAGCTGGATAGACGGATAGGAAAAGCCGTATCTTAGAGATGTTATACGGAAAGAATTGGCATGATTTAGACATAGCCTGAATGTAAGGACCTAGAAAAAGGTCTGAATCAAAGATGTAGGCCTGAATGACAGGCAGAATGGTGTGATGTCCACCGTGATTGAGAAAGGAGGTAGTGTAAGAGCTCTGTTTTAGTCATGTTAAGCTTGAACTGATGACTGACCTTCATGAGACATAGATGCCAACTTCCCTGCTTTCCCTTCGGTGCTTGACCTCCCACCTCCTGGCCCGCCCCCACTCCACTCTTTCTATGCAGCCCTACCTCTTCCCACCCCTTCCCCAAAGTCCCTGCCCCCACTCCAACCCCTTCCCCAAATCCCCGCCCCGGCCCCTGAGCGCGCTACGTTCCCACCCCTCCGCCTTCCTCCTAGCACACCGCCAAACAGCTGTTTGGTAGCGACTGGGGGAAAGCGCTGGGAGGTAAGCAGAGGAGTGGGGATGCGGCGCGCTCGTGGGGAGGAGAAGGAGGTGGGGCGGTGGGTGAGGGGAGCGTGGCTGCCAGTGGGTGCAGAGCACCCACTAATTTTTCCCCATAAGTGCTCCAGCCCCTGAGCACTCATGGAGTCGGCGGCTATGCCATGAGGAGATGTTGGAGGGACAGGCCAAGATTTTAATTTGGACAGAAGGAGGCAGGTCTGGAGTAGTGAGGTAGGTCTGTGAGTCATCAGCATGAAGATAGTCATTGAATTTGTGTTTGTGAATGAAATTACCCAAGATAAGCTATAGAAGAAGAGGACCAAAACTGAACCCTGTGGAACCCCCCACAGAAAGTGTGAGAGCAGGCAAGGAAGATCCTCTGAAGGACATGCTGAAGTAGCGATTAGAGAGAGAAGAAGGGAGCCAATAGAGAATAGAGGCTAAAGGAGGACAATAGTTCAAGAAGACAGGCATGGGTTACTGCGTCAAATGTGGCTGCTAGGTCAAGGAGGATGAGGATGGAGTACTGGTTCTGACATTCAGTGGAATGCAAGGAGTAGAAGCCAGATTGGAGAGGGTCTAGGATGGAATTGGAGGAGGGGAACTCCAAGCAGTAATTGTAAAAGTGTGTTCAGTAATCTTAGAGATGGAAGGGAGAGGGGCAATAAGTGGAGAGGCAAATGGGATCAAGAGTGTTGTAAGATGGAAGAAACTAGAACATGTTAGTATTGGGAGGGGAAAAACAGAGGAAAGTCAGAGGCTAAGCAGAAGAGTAAAGGAGGGCATGAGGGTGGGCACAAAGGAGATCAGGTCACTGTGATACAATGAGGTCACGGGGCAAGTGGAGGAGTTAAAGCAGACAAGAAACTAATGTGTCTGTAACAGGGGAGAAAGAGGAGAGAGCTGTAGGATGGGAATGGGAAGGATATACATGTCAGTGAAGTATATTTCCATCCAGGACATAGAGGTTTAGACTGGAGTAAATGAAATGCAAGACTGAGGAGATGGACACATTGACATAAATGCCATAATTCCTCTTTACGTCACTGAGGTCATTGACATGTCCTGCATGACAGAATTATGATCTAGTGCTCTCACCACTGAATTTCACCTCATTGGAAAGCAGAAGAAACCTAAATCATCAAGAAAGAAAGCTGATGGAATGGATATTTTTAAAGGCTCGCATACATTCAGCCTTGTCATAGGAAGATGCAATTCCACTGATGTCAGCAGAATAGCACACACCTTCATGAGGGCAGAAATCCCCCCTAAAGCAGTGATGCCCAGACTCTTCCTGTCGTGGCCCTGTCATAAACAGATAGCTAAGGGTTAATGTCTCTTTCACCTGAAGCACCTGACCAGAGGACCAATCAGAAAACCGGATTTTTTCAACTCTGGGTGGAGGGAAGTTTGTGTCTGAGTCTTTTGTCTGTCTGCCTGCTTTCTCTGAGCTTTGGAGAAGTAGTTTCTACTTTCTAGTCTTCTGTTTCTAAGTGTAAGGACAAAGAGATCAGATAGTAAGTTATATGGTTTCTTTTCTTTGGTATTTGCATGAATATAAGTGCTGGAGTGCTTTGATTTGTATTCTTTTTGAATAAGGCTGTTTATTCAATATTCTTTTAAGCAATTGACCCTGTATCTTGTCACCTTAATACAGAGAGACCATTTGTATGTATTTTTCCTTTCTTTTTTATATAAAGCTTTCTTTTAAGACCTGTTGAAGTTTTCTTTACTGGGAAATTTCAGGGAAATTGAGTCTGTACTCACCAGGGAATTGGTGGGAGGAAGAAATCGGGGAGATCTGTGTGTTGGATTTGCTAGCCTGATTTTGCATTCCCTCTGGGGGAATAGGAAAGTGCTTTTTGTTTCCAGGACTGGGAACGGAGAGGAGGAGTCACTCTGTTTGGATTCACAGAGCTGGTGTCTGTGTATCTCTCCAGGAGCACCTGGAGGGGGGAAGGGAAAAAGGATTATTTCCCTTTGTTGTGAGACTCAAGGGATTTGGGTCTTGGGGTCCCCAGGGAAGGTTTTTCAGGGGGACCAGAGTGCCCCAAAACACTCTAATTTTTTGGGTGGTGGCAGCAAGTACCAGGTCCAAGCTGGTAGCTAAGCTTGGAGGTTTTCATGCTAACCCCCATATTTTGGACGCTAAGGTCCAAATCTGGGACTAAGGTTATGATATGAGTGGCAGTGGTGGGAGGATAGACAGAATCCAGAAGCCAGTAGGAATATTATATTTTTCTTTTCTCTGCTAAGGGCTTTTTAGCAGAGAGAAACAGTTTGGTTTTAAAAGGGAACCAGAGAGAATTTTTTTTTTCTGCTCTCTCTGGCAGTTTGTGGCTTGCATGTTAAGCAAGAAGCCATTAAGGAGCTGTTACAGGTCTTTTGTCATGCAATAGCACTCCCATTGAGAGTCATTACCAGCACTATATAAATGCAAATAAAGTGGTTTTTCAGGTTTACTTAACATTGAAGATTAGCTAAAGGCACTGTTGCTAGGCAGACTTCAGGAGGCAACAGAGAACCTGCAGTGCAGAAGATAAACACCGGAGGGCACCCCAACACAAGAAAACAGGAACCATGACTTCGAAGGCAAAAATTGAGGCCGAAGAACAAATCAAAGAAGCTGATCACAGGCGACAACTGGAAATAAAACAAAAAGAGATGGAGATGAAAGAAAGAGAAGAACAAATCAAACAGGCAGCACACAAAAGAAAACTAGAAGAAGAAGAGTTCGCCCACCGAAGGAAACAAGAAGAAGAAGAGTTGGCCCACCGCCGAGAAATGGAAAAACAACAAAAAGAAAATGAAGAGAAGGAAAAACAGAGAAAGCATGAACTGGACTTGGCAAAAGCTGGGCTGCATGTGCCAGCCAACCCTAACAACCCGGCGCCAATTATTGCTCCACAGCACAGGAAATTTCCCACCTACAAGGCAGGGGATGACACCGAGGCCTTCTTGGAAAATTTTGAAAGAACCTGTCTTGGGTACAACATCCCCGAAGACCAGTACATGGTAGAATTGAGGTCACAGCTCAGTGGACCTTTAGCAGAGGTGGCAGCTGAAATGCCTAAGCAGCAAATGAATGACTATAAACTTTTTCAAACCAAGGCCAGATACAGAATGGGGATAACCCCAGATCATGCCCGTCGGCGCTTCAGAACCCAAAAGTGGAAACCAGAGGTGTCATTTCCCAAACACGCCTACTACATTGCAAAAAACTATGAGGCCTGGATAACAGGAAACAACGTTCAAATCTTGGAAGAACTGCACCTCCTCATACAAATGGAGCAGTTCTTGGATGGTGTTCCTGAAGACATCACACGGTACATACAAGATGGAAAACCCAAAGATCTCGCTGAGGCGGGGGAGATTGGAGCCAAATGGATGGAACTGGCAGAAAGCAAGAAAGCTACTGTCAAGGGGAACGATTACCCCAGGGGGCACACAGACCATAAACCCTACAACCGAGGACAGCCAAAGACCCCACATACCACCCAAGTAAAGCCACAGACACCCTACTCTTCCACCTCACCAGTCTCCAGTAACTCACCTCGGCCCAGTGACCCATCAGATGGAAGATGCTTTAAATGTAATGAACTGGGACATATCAAGGCCAACTGTCCCAAGAACACCATGCGAGTGCAATTCATTACACCACCATCACACCAAAGATCCCCAGGCCCAGATGCCTCTCAAATACCCTTGGAGCGAAGGGAAAATTTGAGAGTGGGCGGAAAGAAGGTTACTGCGTGGAGAGACACGGGGGCACAAGTGTCAGCTATCCACCAATCCTTCGTTGACCCCAAATTCATCAACCCAAAGGCCAAAGTTACAATTTACCCCTTCATGTCACAAGCTGTAGACTTGCCTACAGCTCAACTGCCTGTCCAGTACAAAGGCTGGTCAGGAATGTGGACTTTTGCAGTCTATGACAATTATCCTATCCCCATGCTACTGGGGGAAGACTTGGCCAACCAGGTGAGGCGGGCCAAGAGAGTGGGAATGGTTACACGTAGCCAAACCAGGCAAGCTTCCAGACCCATTCCTGTTCCTGAACCGTCCACAGACGCCCCGTCTGTGTTACCAGAGACCCAGACCGAGGTAGTGGATCCAGATTCCATGCCAACCACTGAAACAGCCACAGCACCTCCAGTCCCAGGCCCGGAACTGGAACAGCAACCAGCACCAGCGATTGCAACCCCATCTTCAAACTCAACACCAGTGGGCGCCAGCGAGCCACAACTGGCAGAAGCAACAGACAGCCATACCCAAAAGGCTCAGCCAGAGCCTGAAATACCCTCAGGTGCACCAGCGGAGAGCGGTTCACCAGCAACGGAAACAACCCCATCACCTACATCGCTTCCAGAGGGACCAAGCCCAAGTCCACAGTCTGAGGAAGAACTGGTGACCCCAGCCTCAAGGGAACAGTTCCAGACTGAGCAGGAAGCAGATGACAGCCTTCAGAAAGCGTGGGCGGCGGCACGGAACACCCCACCGCCTCTCAGCTCTTCTAATCGATCCCGGTTTGTTATAGACCAAGGACTTTTATACAAGGAAATTCTTTCTGGTGGACACCGGGAAGAATGGCAGCCGCAAAAACAGTTGGTGGTTCCAACTAAGTACCGGGGGAAGCTCTTAAGCTTAGCCCATGATCATCCCAGTGGCCATGCTGGGGTGAACAGAACCAAAGACCGGTTGGGGAAGTCCTTCCACTGGGAGGGGATGGGCAAGGACGTTGCCAAGTATGTCCGGTCTTGTGAGGTATGCCAAAGAGTGGGAAAGCCTCAAGACCAGGTCAAGGCCCCTCTCCAGCCACTCCCCATAACTGAGGTCCCATTTCAGCGAGTAGCTGTGGATATTCTGGGTCCCTTCCCAAAAAAGACACCCAGAGGAAAGGAGTACATACTGACTTTAGTGGACTTTGCTACCCGATGGCCGGAAGCAGTAGCTCTAGGCAACACCAGGGCTAACACTGTGTGCCTGGCCCTAACAGACATTTTTGCCAGGGTAGGTTGGCCCTCCGACATCCTTACAGATTCAGGGTCTAATTTCCTGGCAGGGACCATGGAAAAACTGTGGGAAACTCATGGGGTGAATCACTTGGTTGCCACCCCATACCACCATCAAACCAATGGCCTGGTGGAAAGGTTCAATGGAACTTTGGGGTCCATGATACGAAAATTCATCAACGAATTCTCCAATAATTGGGACCTAGTGTTGCAGCAGTTGCTGTTTGCCTACAGGGCTGTACCACATCCCAGTTTAGGGTTTTCACCATTTGAACTTGTGTATGATCACGAGGTTAAGGGGCCGTTACAGTTGGTGAAGCAGCAATGGGAGGGGTTTACGCCTTCTCCAGGAACTAACATTCTGGACTTTGTAAGCAACCTACAAAGCACCCTCCGACACTCTTTAGCCCTTGCTAGAGAGAATCTAAAGGATGCTCAAGAAGAGCAAAAGGCCTGGTATGACAGACATGCCAGAGAACGTTCCTTCAAGGTAGGAGACCAGGTTATGGTCTTGAAGGCGCAACAGGCCCATAAGATGGAAGCATCATGGGAAGGGCCATTCACGGTCCAAGAGCGCCTGGGAGCTGTAAACTACCTCATAGCATTTCCCAATTCCTCACTAAAGCCTAAAGTGTACCATGTTAATTCTCTCAAGCCTTTCTATTCCAGAGACTTACAGGTTTGTCAGTTTACAGTCCAAGGAGATGATGCTGAGTGGCCTGATGGTGTCTACTACGACGGGAAAAAAGACGGTGGCGTGGAAGAGGTGAACCTCTCAACCACCCTGGAACGTCTGCAGCGGCAACAAATCAAGGAGCTGTGCACTAGCTTCGCCCCATTGTTCTCAGCCACCCCAGGACGGACTGAACGGGCATACCACTCCATTGATACAGGTAATGCTCACCCAATCAGAACCCCACCCTACCGGGTGTCTCCTCATGCCCAAGCTGCTATAGAACGGGAGATCCAGAACATGCTACAGATGGGTATAATCCACCCATCTACTAGTGCATGGGCATCTCCAGTGGTTCTGGTACCCAAACCAGATGGGGAAATACGCTTTTGCGTGGACTACCGTAAGCTAAATGCTGTAACTCGTCCAGACAACTATCCAATGCCACGTACCGATGAGCTATTGGAGAAGTTGGGACGTGCCCAGTTCATCTCTACAATAGACTTAACCAAGGGGTACTGGCAAGTACCGCTAGATGAACCTGCCAAGGAGAGGTCAGCATTCGTCACCCATGCGGGGGTGTATGAATTCAATGTCCTTCCTTTCGGCCTTCGAAATGCACCCGCCACCTTCCAGAGGCTGGTAGATGGTCTACTAGCTGGACTGGGAGAATTTGCAGTTGCCTACCTCGATGATGTGGCCATTTTTTCAGACTCCTGGCCCGAACACCTACTACACCTGGAAA
The DNA here is from genome assembly GCF_025201925.1 of Gopherus flavomarginatus. Taxonomy (NCBI): domain Eukaryota; kingdom Metazoa; phylum Chordata; order Testudines; family Testudinidae; genus Gopherus; species Gopherus flavomarginatus. The sequence continues at coordinate 336,189,588 of NC_066617.1, forward strand.
AGGTCTTTGAGCGCATCAGGCAGGCAGGACTAACTGATAAGGCCAAAAAGTGTCAAATAGGCCAAAACAGAGTGACTTACCTGGGGCACCAGGTGGGTCGAGGAACCATAAACCCCCTACAGGCCAAGGTGGATGCTATCCAAAAGTGGCCTGTCCCACGGTCCAAGAAGCAGGTCCAATCCTTCTTAGGCTTGGCCGGATACTACAGGCGATTTGTACCACACTACAGCCAAATCGCTGCCCCACTGACCGACCTGACCAAAAAGACCCAGCCAAATGCCGTTAAGTGGACTGATGAGTGTCAAAAGGCCTTTACCCAGCTTAAGGCGATGCTCATGTCTGACCCTGTGCTCAGGGCCCCGGACTTTGACAAGCCATTCCTAGTAACCACAGATGCATCTGAGCGTGGTATAGGAGCAGTGCTCATGCAGGAAGCAACAGATCACAACTTCCATCCTGTCGTGTTTCTCAGCAAGAAACTGTCTGAGAGGGAAAGTCACTGGTCAGTCAGTGAAAAGGAATGCTATGCCATTGTGTACGCCCTGGAAAAGCTACGCCCATATGTTTGGGGACGGCGGTTCCAACTACAAACTGACCATGCTGCACTAAAGTGGCTTCATACTGCCAAGGGGAACAACAAAAAACTTCTTCGTTGGAGTTTAGCTCTCCAAGATTTTGATTTTGAAATTCAGCACATCACAGGAGCTTCTAACAAAGTAGCTGATGCACTCTCCCGTGAGAGTTTCCCAGAATTCAGTAGTTAAAAAGTGTTCTTAAAATGTAGAAGTCTGTTAGTTATATACTTAGGGGTATATGTAAAGGTGCATGTGTTGTATTAATCTGTTTATTTTCAAGTTCTAGAAGGAAATCGCCGCCAGTGAGCTTCCCCACTGTCTGCAGTTTGGGGGGCATGTCATAAACAGATAGCTAAGGGTTAATGTCTCTTTCACCTGAAGCACCTGACCAGAGGACCAATCAGAAAACCGGATTTTTTCAACTCTGGGTGGAGGGAAGTTTGTGTCTGAGTCTTTTGTCTGTCTGCCTGCTTTTTCTGAGCTTTGGAGAAGTAGTTTCTACTTTCTAGTCTTCTGTTTCTAAGTGTAAGGACAAAGAGATCAGATAGTAAGTTATATGGTTTCTTTTCTTTGGTATTTGCATGAATATAAGTGCTGGAGTGCTTTGATTTGTATTCTTTTTGAATAAGGCTGTTTATTCAATATTCTTTTAAGCAATCGACCCTGTATCTTGTCACCTTAATACAGAGAGACCATTTGTATGTATTTTTCCTTTCTTTTTTATATAAAGCTTTCTTTTAAGACCTGTTGAAGTTTTCTTTACTGGGAAATTTCAGGGAAATTGAGTCTGTACTCACCAGGGAATTGGTGGGAGGAAGAAATCGGGGAGATCTGTGTGTTGGATTTGCTAGCCTGATTTTGCATTGCCTCTGGGGGAATAGGAAAGTGCTTTTTGTTTCCAGGACTGGGAACGGAGAGGGGGAGTCACTCTGTTTGGATTCACAGAGCTGGTGTCTGTGTATCTCTCCAGGAGCACCTGGAGGGGGGAAGGGAAAAAGGATTATTTCCCTTTGTTGTGAGACTCAAGGGATTTGGGTCTTGGGGTCCCCAGGGAAGGTTTTTCAGGGGGACCAGAGTGCCCCAAAACACTCTAATTTTTTGGGTGGTGCCAGCAAGTACCAGGTCCAAGCTGGTAGCTAAGCTTGGAGGTTTTCATGCTAACCCCCATATTTTGGACGCTAAGGTCCAAATCTGGGACTAAGGTTATGATAGGCCCCTTCTCCACCGACGACGGAGCTGGAAGGAGAACTGGAGATGGGGAAAGAGCTGGGGCTAGAGGTGGAGCTGGCCTGGGGGCGGAGCAGGGCTGGATGGAGCTCTCTCTGCACCCCCCGTGGGGGCTGATCCAGGCCCTGTTGCATCCCACTCCTGAATGTTCCTCCACACAGGGCCGGCTCCAGGCACCAGCTGAGCAAGCTGGTGCTTGGGGCGGCAGATTCTACGAGGCGGCAGTCCCCCCAATCTTAGGGTGGCACGGCCGCTTCTTTTTTTGCTTCACCGATCCGGCTGCCATGTAGGGGGTGGCGGCGCAGAGGAGCGGAGTGCCCTGCTGGGAGCGGGCTGCACGCTCCATCTGCCCCAGCCGGTGCCAGGTCTGCAACAAGCCCGGCAGCCCATGTCCTTCCCTCCCTGCCGACCGGAGTGGTGCGGAGTCTGCCTGGCAGGTGGTGCGTTGGTCGGGGCCGTGTGGTGAGCCCCCCGCTGAAGCCCTGACTTCCCCCATTCTGTCTCTTCCCCCCGCTCCCTCTCCCTCCCCTCTGCTAACCGGGGCACGTCTGCAGCGTAGGGAGTCCCCCTGCACCCTGGCCATGCCGCAGGGGTTATTTTTTGTTTTTTCCCCCTGCTTTGCCACTCCAGCCATGCCGTTTTTTTGTTTTTTTTTTTCTCCCCCGCTTTGCTACTCTGGCCGTGCCATTTTTTCCTCCCTCCTACTTTGCTGCTCTGGCTGCCCCTCCTCCCACTTTTTTTTTTGCTTGAGGCGGCAAAAAAGCCAGAGCCGGCCCTGTCTCTACACCACCCACAGGGGGTGCGCCCCACCGTTTGGGGTCCACTTCCCTCAAGTGGTAAAATATTGCTAAGAAAAGCTAGGTCAGTAGAAGAAATAAATTAAAGACTAAACCATTAAACTCCTTTAGTACACAGAAAGCAAGTGGCTGAGCGCAGAATTAGAGAGGCCCTTTATTAAAGGATGAGAGTGGGAAGTTAGTGAATTGAAATAAACTAGATACTGCTGAGAACCTGACTGTGTCTTTGTTTCAGCAATCACAGAAGGAGCTGAAGGTCACATTCTGGGGCTGGATCACACTTTCCAGAGGGGATTAAGTTATAACTGTGGCAGAGGAGAGAGTGAGCCAATGAAATGATTTATCTCTCCACTACGGGAATGGGTGTTCTCTCATGCAAAATTCTAACATCAGATGCTTTGAGGCTTAGTACAGGGAGCTGCTTATGTAATTGGGAAGCTGGGAAAGCAGGAGGGCCTGACGAATTACATTTCAGCATGCTGAAGAAATAAGAGCCTTGGAAGAAGAGATAGTGAGAGTCTTTAGCATGGCAGAGGTGGCATGCGATTGGTTGGTTGGTTTGTTTTTCAGTAGCCTACTGTTGATATGGAAGTTTGGAGAGGATGAATGATTGGTGAATGGGAAGCAAACACATTACGAATCATAGAGTCATAGAATATCAGAGTTGGAAGGGACCTCAGGAGGTCATCTAATCTAAACCCCTGCTCAAAGCAGGACCAATCCCCAACTAAATCATCCCAGCCAGGGCTTTGTCAAGCCTGACTTAAAAAACCTCTAAGGAAGGAGATTCCACCACCTCCTAGGTGACTCATTCCAGTGCTTCACCACCCTCCTAGTGAAAAAGTTTTTCCTAATATCCAGCCTAGACCTCCCCCCCTGCAACCTGAGACCATTACTCCTTGTTCTGTCAGGACTGCAGAAAGATGGGCTATTGCAATGGCAGACCGTTTAGTGGAAGTGTGACTTTAGAGATTAGGAATACTAGCACTCTGAACTTCTACCTCACCTTCCAGCCAAACGTCTCAAAGCGCATCACCAACATGAGTGAGTTCAGTCATGCAATATGCCTTTGAAGAAGGGAAGGCGTGTTTATCCTCATGCTATCTTTCATTCCTCATGAGGAGTACTGAGACCCTGCAAGGCCAGTGGCCAGTATTCACTGCTGCAGTCGGATACCACAGAGCGCAGCAGAGTCGGGGCTGTAAGGGAGATAGTTGCAGCTGCCTGATCCTCTGGTCAGTTCTGCACCAGTCCCAGCTGCACCAGCTGGTCACGGCTCCTAAGGAGCCACCTGCTAGCTGTGCACAGAGGGAGCATTCAAGGGGAACCCCCCGTGGGGAAGTTGCAGCTGCCTTCCATTCCCCTGGCACCACCCAAATCTTGCAAAGGGAACAGAGCAGACAGAGAATCTGGCTCACTGAGTCATTTGCTTGGCACAGAGTCCAGGATCATAGTATCCTACCCTACTTGTTAGCTATTCTGCCTTTCTTATGGTTATCAAGCAAATACTAGCTGTGTAAGATCCTGAAAAACGAATGAAATGATGCCAATAATGTATTTGAGATTATAATGGTTTGAAAATCAGTATAATGGACTACACTTTAAAAAGAGATTAACAAAACAGTGTGGGATAAGCAGCACATGGTGAAGGATATATGAAACGAAGAATCAAAAGAAAATTATGCAGCATTTTGACGGAAAACTGAACACACTTTTTGGTGAAAGAAAATCTATTAAGTATTTATCTGACTCCCATCAGCATAGTATCTATGCAGCTAAGTAGTTAGTCGTCATTAATATGTTTTGGCATAAATCAGATAAAGTGTTAGCCTGATTTTTTTATGGGGGGGTGGGGTGTACTGAGATTCCGAGGGTGAGAATTGATGAGGCATATCAACTTCATCATAGTTTCATATTCCAGACCATATTCAGATTCTGTGGTCATGTGTGCAGCATAAATACCTGGATAGATTAGATAACATGTTTTTCTAGATCTGATATAATTTAAATAAGTAGATTATTTTGGTGAAATGACACCTCCTCCTCCCCCCCATATTCTAGTGCTGCTCAGAATTCTGATGCTGAGAACTTGCGTAAGCTGACATTTAATGTGCTCTTTGCATTTAATCACACAGCACAGTACAAACAGTAAAATTTTAGGCATCAATCTTTTGAGTAACTCTGTGAAGACAGACTCCAGCACTCACATGGAACCCCACTGTTTCGCTGGGGCATGGTGTGGGCACAGAGGTCTGTTCAGGCAGACTTATTTGCAGGATTGGGCCGTTTAGTTTCACAGCAGCCTTATGAGGTAGGCATTATTTTACATTTTGAGAAACAGAGGCACAGAGAGATTATATGGCTTACCCTATGTCACTCAGCAAATCAGTGACAGAGCCTGGAATAATATTCCATAGTCTGACTCCCAGCCCAGTGTTTTAGCCACTAAACCATGCTTGCCAGAAAGTTTTAGATTAATATTGAATATAAATTACACCAGAGTCAAATCCCAGAAAAGTGGGAAGTTATTCCTTCACAGCCAAGAGTGAAATCCTTATTGACATTATGTATATCCAGTTGCATCATTCCTTATCCACCTTTGGACAACTTCTCCCTTTCTAGAGTCCGGAACAATTATTCACTTCTGTCCTTGTTGCCTTCCATGAAATACGATGTCAGCTCAGCGGCAGGGGCAGCACAGAATTCTTGTACTCTTTTTTTATTTCATCTTTTTCTCTTTTCTTTTTCTTTCTTGGCATTTTCCTATATTTTATGTAATAGGAAAAGTGTTCAGGATGTAGGTGTCTGCTTTGCTTTGATGTTTAACCATCTTTGAAAGCTGTTTACTGATTCATATACTCCATCATCATGAATATTATCCCTTAAATAACCCAGCATCATGACGTGGTATTTACCTGTATAAGGGGATATTTTTAGCTCCTTACGTATCTTTCAGGTTTTTGATGTGCGTAGAGGCATGTATTTTTTCCATAGAACAAAGAAAGATTGTAAAAGGTGTAGAAGATCAAAGCATCCAGCATTTTTATCAACAAGCACCGTGGGCTAGCTGGAAATTTGATCTTTATTGGCTTTGCCACCTCAGATAATAAAGAAAATGGGTAAAAAACAAAAATAGTAATTGGAAATAGCTCCTGTGTAGCAGAACTGTCATGAAGCAGATTGATTCAGTGGTTGCTGAGTAGCTTTATTGATTGTGAGTCCTTAGTGAATTAAAAAGAGGACCAAATGACTTAATTTTTCCTTTTTGTGTGTCTGACGGTAACAACTGAATGTTCTGATAGGCTAGAGACACACACAAGTGTGGGAGTGTTATCTACTTCAGTCAGCAATAGTTCTTTGAGAGATGAGAAGAGAGGTCTGCAAAAACTCAGCAGGGTTAAATGTTCTTTACTGTACTACAGTCTAAGAGTGGCAGAAATTATGTTGTTTAGGTTTTTAAGTCTTCAGGTCTGATGATTCTAGGTGGAAACAAGAAACACTGACATAGGAATTACAGTCCCTTCCTTCAGATGTTCATAGTGTGTTCCTAAATTCTGGCTCTTAGTCTGACCCTCAGATTTGTTGCTAAGACAAAAAAAGTCAAATTATTGTTTGCTCTAGGTCAAGGGTGGGCAAACTTTTTAAACAGAGGGCCACATCTGGGTAGGGAAATTGTATGAGGGACCGAGGCAGGGGTTTGAGGTGCAGGAGAGGGTGTAGGAAGGGGTCAGGGGTGAAAGTAACTTACGGGACTTACCAGTACTGCCAGAGTCCTGAGGGAAGACGTGGCCTCAACTGGATGAGGTGGGGCCTCTCAAGATTTAAAGGCCCTGGGGCACTGGCTGTGGCTGGGAGCCCGAGGGCCTTTAAATCAACCTGGGGCTCCCAGTGCAGAGGTGGCTGGGAGCCTCCGGGGCTCAGGGGCAAATTAAAGGGCCTGGCGGTCTGGCCGCCGTGGAGCCCTGAGCCCTTTAAATCCCCTCTACAGCTCCGGCGGCTGGGCTGGGACCGGGATTTAAAGGGCTCGGAGCTCCCCGGGAGCTTCAAGCCGGGGGAACTCCGAGCCCTTTAAATCCTGGCTCCAGCCAAGCTGCCGGAGCTGCGGGGGGGATTTAAAGGGCTTGGGGCTCCCTGCAGTGGTGGGGAGCTGCGAGCCCTTTAAATCCTGGCCCCAGCCCGGCTGCCGGAGCTGCGGGCAGAATTTAAAGGGCTCTGGGCTCCCTGCAGCCGCGGGAGCTGCGAGCCCTTTAAATCCCATCCCCAGCCTGGCTGCCAGAGCTGCGGGCGGGATTTAAAGGGCTCTGGGCTACAGGAAACTGCACTACGGGATGCCTACAGGAAACTGCCAACTGATAAGTATAAGGGTGGGGGCTGCTATTTAGTTATCATAGAATATCAGGGTTGGAAGGGACCTCAGGAGGTCATCTAGTCCAAACCCCTGCTCAAAGCAGGGCTAATTCCCAACTAAATCATCCCAGCCAGGGCTTTATCAAGCCCTGTATGTTATGCTTTATCAAGCCCTGTATGTTATCAAACAGTGCAGGGCTGGTGCTTCCACTAGGTGACCCTAGGCAGTCGCCTAAGGTGGCAGGATTTGCAGGGTGGCATTTTGCCACCCTCGGCAGAAATTTGGCAGCGGGTGGTCCTTTCGCTCCGGGTCTTCGGCGGAAATTTGGCAGCGGGTCCTTCACTCACTCTAGGACCTGCCGCCGAAGTGCCTCGAAGATGTGGAGTGGAAGGACCCCTGCCACCGAATGCTCAGAGGAGGAGCACTGCCGCCTATGATGGCAAAAACCCTGGTGCCGCTCCTGTGCAACACAGGTGACCTGTAGCCATGTAAGCTTATTCCTATTACACTCCTCCTCCCTCCCCTTTCAGTGCTGTGGTTTGTTAAACTCATCGGTTCTTGTCTCAGCTTAGATCGTAAATTCTTCAGGGGAGGGACCCTGTCATTGGATGTGTTCCTACAACCCTTGGCACAGTGGTGCCTTGATTGTGGGTGCTACCAGAGCATGAACTACAATGAGCTCTTCCTATGTATTTAAATGCCATTATAGATTTTCCCAGTTCGCACTGGTAATGGTGTATTTTAAAGAAAACTATTTCAATTGTTAATTTGCAGCTTTTGAAGAAGAGTCTAATATGACAGTCTCTGCCTCACATTTCTTTCTTTCTTTGCTAAGTGACTGATCACTGCACCATTTCATCTTTGCTAAACTTCTGTATGTCCATAGGCTGGACATGGCTCAATGTGTTTGGATTCAACATACCATAAAAAGTTTTGGGTTTTTTTAAGTCTTACACTTGGTAGGTTACAAATCAGGTGGCAGCACTGGCCAGTACATGACACTCGGTCTTCAGCATAATTGGAGACATTGCCTCTCATATGTTTTTGTCTTCCTTTCTTTCAGGGTAAGTCTTCTCTTACCTAGCTTCTTTAAGTGCCATCTGTCTGCCTTGCTCCTTATCTTCCTCATCAGGGCCTTCCCCAATTTGAAAAATGTGTACCAATAAATCCAGGGAATAGGCAGCCAGGAACAAAATAAGGTTGCCAAATCTCATCATTTTGTTCCTAGTTTCATGATATTTGGTGCTTTCCTTAAAGCCTCAGTTCCTAGAGTTGCTTGATTTTGTAGAATCTCAGCTTTTGGTGAGGGGAAAAAAAAGTCTCGTATCCATAACCATAAGGGTTAAACTTGAGAAGTCTGACCCAAATATACCAGAATTGTTCAGAAATCAGAAGGTAAACTACAAGAGGAAGGGATGTCCCAGTGGTTAGGGCTTTAGTTTAGGACTTGGGGGATGTGGGTTCAGTTCCCTACTCTGCTACATGCTTCTTGTATGTGCCCTTTGGCAAGTCACTTAGTGTCTTTTTGCCTCAGTTTCCCATCTCTAAAATGGGGATAATAGTGCTTCCCTACCTCATAGGGATGTTGTGAGGATAAATACATTAAAGACAATGAGATGCTCAGATGCTGCAATGAAGGGGGCCGTATAAATACCTTAGATGGAAAGAATTTATTTTTTAAAGTCTGGACACTTAAAAAAACAAAAACAAATTTCATGGTTTTTGGACCCTGCCTCAGACTTTTGAGCGCTTGGAGTTAGCAGTAGTGAAGAGTGGAGATGTTAAGGGCTGTGGGGAGACCTTGAGGCCCTGGCTTCTCAAAGAAAGAAGTGGCTATTCCAATCGACACTGGCTGAAGATCTGGCCCAGTAGACTTTATTTTGTCTGCACAGTGCCATGCCCTTTCATGGGGCTGCATAAATACTAATCAGTGTGAAAGGTTTTGTCTTTGTTTTCAGATTGTAATGGATTTTAAGCACCCAGATGGCCGTACAGTGGCGGTTATGCTGCCTCAACGGAGTTTGCTGGTGATGACTGGAGAATCGAGATATCTGTGGACTCATGGGTATGTGCTGAAACTCCTACGTTAACTGCACGACGTACATAAAATGGGAGATGAATAGAACTTCCCCCTGCCACTTAATGTACTGTATTTAAATCTGTTCTGAAGGAAATGGACTTGAATGATATAATTAAATATACATGATTCTCCCATCTGTTCAAGGTGTGCTCAGACCAAGTGAAAAAGTAGGGGGCTATAGGAAATCATTTGCAGCTCACTGATTCAGAGCTGCAAAGAGGTAGTCCTGACTTTCACCACTGGCATAAAATTGCTCAGGGGCCTTCTGCTGGTGAAGGATTGGATATAATAGAACTCCAGTTTACACCCCACCTCGTCCAACCCATGTCTGACCCCTGACACATCTGCCTCCCCTTCCTTGTGCCTGGGTTTGGGTTGGAGAGGGGTTTAGTTCAGGAGGCTGTGGACCCACCTCTGTCAGCACAGGGGTTGGGTCCTTCTACCAGCTATCTCCAACTGGGTTAAGGCCACTTTTGACTGCTTATACAGCACAAAGTGGCCTTAACAAAGTGGGGTTCCTGCAGTGGAGATTTCCTGATGAATGCACCTAGAGGTTAAAGACATGCTGTTAAAATCATGCACAACTGAGAAACACATATGACAGGAACTTAGGAACATAGAAATCAGCATATGGGATCATTTGTCTCCCTAGTCCATCATACTGAATACTCCGGGCAGTAAAGCCCTTTCTTTATTGACAGAATAGATCCAACATGCTGATCAGCAATATGAGCTTCTTGCGCTGTCCTCGCTCAACCTTTCTCTGCAGGGATTGTCTCTAGCCAGAGTTAAGAATATGGTTCACTTGCCATGTCAGCAGAATCCCTCTCCTCACTGTTGAGATTTACAACAAGGGTGCCAGTTGTGGTGGATTTTGTGCTGTGGGCACGTGTCAGCTAAGAACCAGACTGAGATCACCGGTTCATTTCACATGTCTTCAGATGATCAGTCTTCTGGGTCCACAGACTCGGGCCAGATTCAAACCGGGGATCCCAAGAATTTCTCCCTGGAGGCAGTAATTCCAGGCCAGGCTTTTGGTGTTCTTTGTCCACCTTTCCTAAAAATGCTTTGTCCTACATTTTCAAAAGGATCCACATATATTTTTTGAAAAGGCATTTGTGGGCCAGATCCTCAGCTTATGCAAATTGGCATAGCTTCATTGATTTCAGCATATGCTTAGGAGGCAAAACACCCACTTCATATATCTTTCTAGTTGTCTCTGCTCCCCTTAGTTTCTTTGCTCTCAAATGCCACTTGATGCAATCAATAGAGCAATGTCCATTTGCACCAGATGAGGATCTGGCCCTTTGTGTCTAAAATGGACACTTTCAACAGTTGGTGCTTCATAGTAAAGAAACTAAGGAGAGTAGACACAACTAGACAGACATTTGGTTTGGTGTGTAGCCTTCCAGTGAAGCATGCAGTTGCAGTCTCCACAAAATTAGATAATTGCCATGGAAGCAAATGTAGTCACTTCATTTGCAAATATAACTAATCGTGATGTATTTAAGATCATCTGTATTGCTTTTTATCTACTTCTTACAAATCAAATTACTGAGAGCAAGAGGTTCAATTTTGAAATCATTCTGGAAATGTTTTCATCGCATGTACTTGGATGCCAGGGAAATTAGAGACTTCATTTAATCCTATTAACATCATAGATAGGGAAAAGTGTTATTTTTTCCCTGTTTCAAAAGGAGCTCCTGTTTCTGAGAGCAGCATAGGATTAAGAAACAAATTAGATAATATCGGAAAGGAGATATGGAGGACAAAGTACTCATTTTGCCTTGTCAGTACAATTAGCCTTGCACTTCCTTCAGGGTTTTTCATTTTGGTTCCAATGGGTATTTTATTTGGTTGAGTACAAATACGTAAGTTGGTAGAATGGGCCACCACATGACCCCACAACAGCAGTGACTTCAATGGAGCTAGGCTGACGTACACAAGCTGGCCATGCAGTTGGAGCTGTGCATTCTCAGAGACTCCTTCCTTCTGGCTCACAGGTAGCTGCTTCTCTGTAGATTCCAGGCTTCTCTGGACTGCCTTATTAAGCCTTCCATTTCCAGCTCTGCCTCATTACTCCTCTCTGGATCTGTGGAAGATCCAGACAGGAAGTTAATTTGCTGCATTCTTGTTTTCAGCCAGGGCACCCCAGTTTTCTCTATGTTGCAGGATACAAGAGGCCACTTCATTGAACATACCGATAGGGAGACTGTGTAAATTAATGAGCAAGAAGTACTCCTGGGGGAATTCTGCGCATCTGCAGATGAGCAGAATTCGTCTGTCCCGCATAATTTTGTATTTTCCTGCATAAAATACATTTTGCCTAAGAAGTGCTGCAGTTCTGTCTTTTGCCCACCAGAGGCGATTGTGGTGCCAGAACAGTCAGCTGCATGAAAGCAACTGGCTATTCTGGCACCACAGCGGCCTCTGGTGGGGAAAAAGGCAGAACTACAGTATTTCTTAAGCAAAACATATTTTATGCGAGGAAAAAAAAATTCTATGCCTAGTGCTACAGAATTTTCCCCAGGAGTTGAAGTTCACCACAGCACCCTGCCCGTGGAGCTAGGTTAGGTCAGAGTAGGGCACACAGCGCTACTGGGGAGGTCACAAAATGGTTAGTGTGCGGGACAGACTGGTCATGGGCTCAGGAGCTGTGGGGTGAGAGCTTTGCCTGGGGACGGGGTGCCGCAGAGACCCATGGGGATGAGGGGTGCAGGGACAGGGGCAGATGTGTCTGACTGAATGGGAAAGCCCTGGGATCAGCTAGGGTCTGCATGGGGGAGGCTTCCCAATTCCCTAACAATCCCACCCCCTGCAAAGAAAAAACCTTCTGGCACCTACATCCTCCAGGTTCACTTCTAGGCTCCTTTCCTCTCTCTCAGCTCCTCCATTATGCCGGTTTCTGACAGGTGCAGGAAATACAGCTCTGTATTGTCATTTAAATTAATTACTCAACATTCTGTATTAATATGCCTAGTAAAGAACCTATTTGTCCAAAAAAAAAAATCCCCAGAATCTTTTTTTTTTTTGTCTGTCTTGCTACAGACATACTTGCTGACAGATATTTTGAAATAAATTACCAAAATAGTTGAAACTGGCATGATTAAATTGTATTATTTTAACAAATAAAATATGCAGAATTTTGCAGACTCTTCAAATATTTTGTGCAGTATTGTTAATTTTTTGGTGCATAATTCTCCCAGGAGTAAAGAGGGTGCTTATCAGGATGTAAGCACCAGAGCAAAAACACTCTCCTTGTTTTTAAAAAAATCTGATCATTTGCATGTGACCTTGAGCAAGTTTCAGAGGTTCACTGTGCACTTGTTGTCTCAGACAGGTATATATACAGATTGGATGGTGCGAGTGTTACATGGAAAAAGTTATAATAGAAATTAGAGATAATGAAGAGATTGTTGTGCTTTGTAAAAAGATACGAATAAACTATCTCCTCGTCTGATCCTAGCAGGGTTAAATTCAGCTTGCCAGTATGGAAGTCAGTATTACATCAAACTCCTCTCCTGCTGAGAATCCAGTGCTTACTTTGAAGTGAGAGTTCTGAAGGGGCTTCAGTACGAGGCCAGTTCCTCAGAGACTAGTTCTTTTTATTAAGGAAATTTCTATATTAATCTCCTTGATAATGAAGTTCAGGAAATGCCTCAGTGTAACAATAACCACTTTGAAGTGTCGAGCTATTTCCCTGAAAGGTCTCAACTTTGTTCCGAAGTTTCCCGCTTTATTTTGCATGAAAGCCATGGGAAAGCACATGTGGATGCAGCTATGTCCCCTTTATCTCTGCATTCTCTGCTTTGCTTCCTCATTCTTTTCCCATGATTCTGTGCTTCCTGTCACCCTACAGCCAGGTCTAGCTTGAATAGGGCTGTGCAAAATTCCAGTTTTGGAACCTCTTCATTATGAAAGCCAGAACTTTTCACAGAGTTGTACGAAATATTTGTTGACATTACCCTAAAACAAACTGAAAAACAAACATAATTTCATTATCGAAATCTCACCTTGCTGAAATGCCTCTGCCTCTCTATTCTTCCTCACAAGACCTGGGTCAAAGCCAAAAGAAAATGAAATCACTGCAGGGGCTTCATTGGCAGCCCTCCTGGCTCCTGTCTCGCCTGCTTGATATGTCCCTTTTTTTCTGGTGGGCTGGTGAGGGTTTACTACTATGTCCTTCAAACCAGTGGTGTGCAGAATTACATCCTCATTAGTCATGTTTTACAGAACTGTCACGTTACTTGGCTCACCTACGGTAGAGGGCTGGAAAAGCAAGGTTGTTGCAAATCAAGACTGATATCGATAATCTTTAAAAATGTTCTTCTCAAGACATCTTTCATCTTCTCTGGCTCATAGTATAGGGATCTGGGAGCAAAATAAACAACCACCAAAAACAGATCCTGTGTGTGTGGGGGAAACTGTAATAAAAATTAAATTTCTCAGTAAGTAGCGAAATCCACTGACTCCTGTTGTACCACTCGCTTTCCCTTTGGAGTCTAATTCTTTCTGGGTTGCAGTGGAATAGGTTGAAAACCCTATGGCACAATCCTAGAGGGCTGGATTGGCACCTTGCAGTCCAGCCTGAGTAAGGGGCTGCACACAGCTGTGCAGCCTCACGAAGAGGCAGTGCTTCTGAGGGTCACAGTTCTGTCCCTGCTTCCCCCTTTGCTCCATGGAGGAGCTAAACTTGTGCCAGCCTTTTCCTTAGTGAAACTCATTTCTCCCTGTGTGCCAGTTCAGTGCTGGCCAGTGTATTGGTGGAGTGGAGTTAAGGTTTTATCTTTCCCAGAACACTTGTATAAAAGAGGGAGTAGCAGCCTCCTACTCTCCTACCACAGATCTGGTGATGTGTGAGCCTGCACATGGGAATAAGGGGCCTCCATAATCCCCTTAATCCTGTGCATTGTTGGGTTCACAGGTGAGCCCATAGAACTTCATAGAAAAAATTATTCTATCATAAACTTCTCTAGCATGGTTCAAAAAATCCTATGTAAATGATCTCATTTTCAATTACAATGTATAGATTGAGTAATTTTGCAGTTAAATGTCTATAGAATCCTATTCATTTTGTCCCTATTCAATACTAGTCAAGTCTTGCTATTTCATACATAGGGCCCTTCATTTTTGGTGTTTGTTTTATTTATTCTTTCCTGGGAATTTATTGGTGTTTATTACTACTACAACAAAAACAGGTGAAAATCAGTTGAAAAAACAATGATTTTTCTGGGTAAATATTGGGGTTTATTCGGTAAATTAATGCTTTGATGAACGGAATTCATGTGGTTTGCTGCAGAACTAAAACAAATTCAAAACACAATGCCATCTGTGAGTTTAAGAAAACAATACATCTCTAATCCCCAAATATAATTTTTCATTTGAATAAACAGTTTACTGTTGTAGACTTAGAACTATTAACCTATAAATATTTATATATAATAATTGAGCCACACCATTTGTAGCACATACACTCAACTTCATCCTTTTCTCCTGCTTTTGTTTTTTTTTTTAACTTTCAAACACTTCCTTGTTTTCTGAAAGTACTCTGATACAGATTTTCATTTTCTTCCTATTTTAGTGCGTCAGATCTTTATCTGCTGATAGCTTGAAATGTGTACGTAATGGGTGTGAGATTCATTAGTACATTCAGATGCTCACGCACTTCAGAGCTGGCACGTGTGCCTGTTTGTTTATTGTGTGTATCTTCTAGATTCATACCTAACCTTACTTCAACAGGCAGTTTTGCATATACACACAGACTAATGTATTATTGTAATACATATAGCTCATGCAGTGTATTGCATTTTCCTAATAAAACAAGTTATTTTTATATATATTTGAATTATACAAAAGTAGGATGAAAATTGGAAAAAAAGAAGAATACTTTTTGTAAAACCCGGGATTTTTTTCAGTAAAAATCAGTTAAAACTGAAAGTGAAGGGGCTTATTCACACTGAAGGAGCAAAGACTTGCTAACAGCCACCACCCGGTAGTATTGGAGATCCTCAAGTATGAGGCTAGCTGCGGTATCTCAGATACCGCTGTGTGGTAACTTTTGGAAATCCTGCCTCCTTAATGGAAACCACTCTATACAGCATTTGTAATGCTGGTGGATTGCATGTTGCACATTTGCAATTAGAGATGCAACAGCACGTTAAATAGCATGTTGGAATAAAATTTGTAGCAGGCTCTGTTTAAGAATTGCCCTCTAAAAACATAATTAGTTATGAGTAAGGATACATTTTAGTCAAAGGTATTTTTACTATAAGTCATAGACTGGTCACGGGCACTAAACAAAAATCCATGGCCCATGACCCGTCCATGACTTGTACTATATACCCCTAACTAAAACTTGGGCCAGGGGCTCGTGGGTGCTCTGTGGGGAGTGGTCTGGGGTTGCTGTGGGTACTGAGGAGGTAGCCTGGGATCCTCGCTGGTTCTGGGAGAGAGGGGACTGGGTGGCGGCACGTAGCCCGGAACCCTTGCTGGTGCTAGTGGGGAGGGTTGGCGGGGCTGGCAGCCTTCCTACCCAGCTCTGCGCAGCTCCCCAGAAGCGGCCGGAATGTCCCTGAAGCTCCTACAGGGAGGGAAGGCCGGGGGGTGCCATTTGCTGCCCCCACCATGAGCTCTGGCTCCGCAGCTCCCATTGGCGGGGAATCACAGCCTATGGGAACTGCGGGAGCGGTGCCCCGGCCAGGGCAGCTGCAGGGACATACTGGCCACTTCCAGGGATCCCTCCCGAGGTAAGCGCTGCCCCACATTCCAACCCCCTGCCCCAGCCCTGAGCCCCTTCCCACAACCAAGTTGCTCCAGCAGCAGCCGGTGCAGCTGGCCCAGAGGCTGCACTGGCCACTGTAGAAGTCACGGAGGTCATGGAATCCATGATTTCCATGACAGACATGCAGCCTTAGTTATGAGTGTTACAGTTCAAGACCACTGCACCTGTATTCCCTCTCCATGGTCCCTCACAGACACCCACTTTAGGCTGCCAGCTCCCCAGCTGTCACCTCTCTTGGGCAGAGACCCATGTCTCTCTCCCTCCTGACCAGGGTTCTTCTAGGTTGCACAGTTCCCTGCCTACCCTTCGGTATTCCCAGCAAGCCATACTGCCTACACAGGCCAGCGTCTGCACGTTGCTTTCTCTTTGAAGGCTATAAACAGTGTAATTGCCATGGTTAAATTACCAGTCAGCTCTTTGTAGGCAAGCACATTTATTCTGAATGTGAACGCATGACAGAAAACCATTATATACAATAAAATGCATGCTAACAAGCTTACCAGAGATCACCTCAACTCTAACAAGAGCTCTGGTAGGAGTCAGTCCTTCAAATCCCACAAAGGGCTTTTCCTGTGGTTACAAGTTCATATCAGCCTTAGGTGAGACCTAGCACATCCGTGAATAGTGCAGTCTTTGTACAGCTTAGGCCTTTGAGCTTCAGATTCCAGGAGAAAGAAATCAGACAGTGGGCTCCTCAGGGCATAGCTTCAAGAGGCTGGGTTTTTGCATAGCTGGAGGCAGGGAATTTGCATTCACCTCCCTCTTGAGAGGTTACATACAAGCCTAGCTCACAATAATCATAAACCATTCATTTAGTACAATGGCCCCAAAGCTACTTAAACTAAATTCAATGAGGTCTCTCAAGGATATGGCTGGAAATCGCTCCATCTGTCGCAATGAGCAGTTTGCCTAGTACAGATTAAATAATCACTTTATTTTGTATTAGGATCACGCCTCGAAAGTTTGATATCGTTCATGCATCTGAGCGACAGAAAGTTGGATCAGTCACTCCTGATGTTGGAGATTTGACATTAAACAGGAGGGGAACAAGGACATCGTTTACTTTTAGGAAAGTGAGAAGAAGCCCTTGCAACTGCAGTAAGTGTCTTGGGTTGATCATTGAATCCTGTATGTTGTCCTTTTATCAGACCCTTAAGCACAGTTATTTGAAATCATATGTAATGAATGTTTGGTATTTCTATGAGCAGCCCTCACATTCAAAGCTTGCATTTTCCTTGTGTAGCCAAAGAACAAAGCTTATCGGGTGGGCACTGTTTCCCTTTAAAAGCAATATGATACAGTATCAGTGCATGGATACTTTCCCCCACTTACATCTCCTCAGCAGGAGAATTTTGTGTAACATAAGAATGGCCATACAGACCAATAGCCCATCTAGCCCAGTATCCTGTCTTCCGACAGTGGCCAGTGCCATTCCAAAGGGAATGACCAAAACAGGTAATCATCAATTGATCCATTTCTTGTCATCCATTCCCAGCTTCTAGCAAACAAAGGCTAGGGACACTTCAGAGCAAAATTTTGTATCCCTGCCCATCCTGGCTAATAACCATTGATGGACCTATCCTCCATGAATTTATCTAGTTCTTTTTGAACTCTGTTATAGTCCTGGCCTTCATACCATTCTCTGGCAAAAAGATCCACAGGCTGACTGTGTGTTGTGTGAAGAAATACTTCCTTTTTTAAAATTTAAAACTGCTGCCTATTAATTTCATTTGGTGACCCCTGGTTCTTGAGTTGTGAGAAGGAGTAAATAACACTTTCTTACTTACTTTCTCCAAACCAGTTGTGATTTTATAGACTTCTATCATATCCTCCTTTTGTCATCTCTTTTCCAAGCTGGAAAGTCCCAGTCTTATTAATCTCTTCTCATATGAAAGCTGTTTCATATCCATAATCATTTTTGTTGACCTTTTCCATTTCCAGTATTTTTTTTTGAGATGGGATGATCAGATCTGAACACAATATTCAAGATATGCGCATACCATGGATTTATAGGAAGGCAATGTGATATTTTCTGTCTTATCATCCACCTCTTTCCTAATGATTCCCAACATTCTGTTAGCTTTTTTAACTGCTGCTGCACATTGAGTGGATGTTTTCAGAGGACTATCTACAATGACTCCAAAATCTCTTTCTTGAGTGGTAACAACTAATTTAGACCCCGTCATTTTATATGTATAGTTGGGATTATGTTTTCTAATGTACATTACTTTGCATTTATCTGCCATTTTGTTGCCCAGTAACCCAGTTTTGTGAGATTCCTTTGTAACTCTTTGGAGTCTGCTTTGGACTTACTGATCCATGAGAGGACTTTCCCTCTTATCCCATGACAGCTTACTGTACCTTAGTTAGTGTGATAGACCCAGGCCAGTTGGGAACAGCAAAGTAGTAGAAGGGAGATATACTGGCCACTGGATAAGTAGTTTTCTGTTCCCTGAGTGACCGGAGCAGGGGCTGCTCCAGGGTAATGAGAACACCTGACTCCAATTAACCTGCTAAGAGTCAGGTGAGGCTGTTAAGCACCTGACTAATTAAGGCCCCCCTGATGCTATAAAAGGGCTCACTCCAGTCAGGCCAAGGGGGAGCCAGAGGAGAGGAAGTGCGTGTGAGGAACTGGGAGCAAGAGGTGTGCAAGAAGCTGAGAGTGAGTAGGCATACGGCTGGAGGACTGAGAAGTCCAAGCGTTATCAGACATTAGGAGGAAGGTCCAGTGGTGAGGACAAAGAAGATGTTGGGAGGAGGCCATGGGGAAGTAGCCCAGGGAGTTGTAGCTGTCGCACAACTGTACCAGGAGGCACTCTAGACAGCTGCGGTCCACAGGGCCCTGGGCTGGAACCCGGAGTAGAAGGTGGGCCCAGGTTCCTCCCAACTCCTGATCAAACACAGGAAGAATTGACCTGGACTGTGGCTTCTTCCAGAGGGGAAGGTCTCTGGGCTGTTTCCCGACCCACAGGGTGAATCTGTGAGGTGAGCAAATCTGCCAATAAGCACAGAACCCACCAAGGTAGAGGAGGAACTTTGTCACAATAGACAGACATCACAGGACACATGCACCATTTAAGCCCTCAAAACAGGGATTTACATAGTGTTTAGCCCTTGTGAACAGTGGTGCATTTCACCTTTAAAAACATACACACTGTAGCAGAGGCTCTGTTACAGCAAGCACATGATCTTTGACAGTACATAGTGATAATGTATCATTTTGGAAGCTAAAGCTGGTGGGAACCTTGAATAACTTGACAGTAAGTCGATTAATATACTGGCTGTTTGTTTTAAAGTGTTTCAGACTCACAATTTGATCTGCTGTTCAGCTGTATTGACAGATGTCTTTTACAAAGTCTTCATTATATTCTATGGTTTTAATGGATTTTCTCTTTTTCTTTTTTTGTTTGTTTTCCTATTAAGTAAATGTAATCAACAAGTTAAAAGTTTCCAATCTGGATTTCTTATTCCTACACTCTAGCTTACCCTTCTGTATGTGACAGTCAGCAAGGCCATCAGCGAGAGGAAGCACCCTCATTCCATGACAGTGAGACAGAGGCCTCAAAGCTGGAACAAGCATATGTACACAAGGTGTATGAAGAGATCGCAGCACACTTCAGCAGCACCAGGCATAGTCCATGGCCCAAAATTGTTGAATTTCTTAGGACTTTACCAAAAGGCTCTATAGTGGCTGACATAGGTTGTGGAAATGGGAAATATCTTGGAATCAACAAGGACTTGTACATGGTAAGTCACTGATGTTCTTTGTCTTCTCTTATTGTTGTTATTATTTGTGTTACTGTGATGCCTAGGATCTCCAGTCATGGACTGGGACCCCATTGTGCTAAGCACTGTACAAACACAGAATTAAAAGGTGCTCCCAGCCCCAAAGAGCAATTACCGATTGTTTTAAGTTTGCACATTCCATTTGTCACGTTTTCTTTTTTTCTTTTTGGTTTACAAGTCAAAGTATGTCATAGTGGAAAATTGTAGGGAATAATTACAATGGTCTGTATTCAGCACTGCCATGAAAAACCTGCTAAAGGGGCAAATGGTCAGACAATTCCAGGTGTCCCGGTAGATTTTTCCATTCGGAAAGTGGATGGAAGGGATGTGGGGATGTCTCTGAAACTGCAGTACCAATAAGATCTCCAAGGTGTATCTACAAGGTGTTCCCTCTGTATGCTGCACCAGGATCCTCTTTCTCTGCCAGCGTGGCTTACTTGGGAACTGGGCTTCCATTGGCTGTCCTCGTCATGACTGCACGACAGCCCTCACCCCTACACAAACACATCTTGAGTGTGTACAGAAGTGAAGAGAAGAAAGTGGAGTTTTCAAGGAGCATCAAGTTCAACATAAACTTTCAATTAGAACTCTACCAGGTTTTGAGGGGAGCCTGCAAGTAAAGTGACTGCTTCCCAGTCCTCTCTTCCCCCCAAACCCTAGCCATGCAGCATACTCAAAGAGGGCTTCTGTGAGTTCTCAGGGGTGAAGGGAGCTACCACTAAGCCACCATTCTCCCCCCCCCCCCATTGTTTTTTGTGACATTTCACCCTTTCTTTATGCTCTTTTGTTTCCTTCTACATTACACAGTGGCGGGGAGCATTTGACCCTATGCAAGTGATACATCTTTATCTATTAAATATCAAAAAGCAGAATTGTTAAAAAATATGCCAGAGAGATGTGTCTGTATAAAAATATCTAGTTCCCAAGTATGCTAGTAGATAGCAGTAGAGTGCCTCTTGCTGATCGAACAGGGTATGACATCAGATCCCCGTAGTGTATAATGTCCACTAAATCTCTCCACAGATACACTTTGCTCGAGACAGATGCTAACACACTGGCATAATTTATAGTCAGTAGGTGCCACACCTTCTGTGGATTTTTCTATCTGTGGTATTTATGTCTAATGTGCCAAAGTACTCATGGAAGAAGCAAAGTCAAGACCCCCATGAAGAGTTTGTAGTCCAAGGGTATGTCTACACTGGAAACTTTGTGGGAACGCTCCCACAGCAGCGGTTTGAAGTGCAAGTGTGGCATGCATAATAGGGGCAGCTGTAGGCAATTTTCTGCCCAAGGTGAACTTCCTGCAGCATGGTTCTCCTGTCTCCTTATTCATCTTTTCTAGCCACATTTTATTCTTTATCATTTTATTTAATGTAACCTTTGACAGTTTGCACGCCATTCAGTAGTCGTTTTAAAAAAAACAAACATACTGGACCAGATCCTCACTGGTTAAAATTGGCATAGAGCTACTGAAGTCAATGGAGCTACACTGATTTATGCAAGCTAACAATCTGGCCTACTTGGCCTCCAGTGTATTATTGCTTCTGTTCCCCTTTAATCTCCTTTCTGCTCAATAAATCTTGGTGTAACATTTCGTCCTTGTTTCTCTTTTCCTTTCATACCAGTTTTTGTGGTGTGTAATTTTTCCATTGCCCTTTTTCTCTTCCTCTGACCCTTCTCCTTTCATTGACGTGATTGTGTTCTTGCAGTTTCTTGTCTCCCTTCAGTCACTCGTTCTTTCTCTCATCTTCCTTATCGATCCCTTTCTCTTTTCCCATCATCAAAGACACCCTCTATCACTAACATTCACTAATCTCCTGTATCCTGTCACTCAACTGTATCTTCTACCTTCTGGCACATCCCCCCACACTCCCTCTCCTCCTTTCCTGACACAATGACATACACATACAAATATTAGACAAATGATTATTTTTTTCAGTGTAGTAGAAATGCAGATATTTCAAAGTTAAAAGATACCATGACACTTTTTGTAGAGCTACAGGTTTCCCTTAATTCTTTGGCTAAAAAACCCTCCTCGGTGTTGTACAGCATGCTATCTGCTGCTCTCCTTTAGCACAGAAATGTCTGCATTTGAGCAATGAATTGATTCCTTTATGTGTTTAGATTGTAAAACAGTTTGGAATCCTTCAGGCTGAAAACATCATTACAATGTGAAATATTGTCATTAGTACTAATAGAAGTCTGACTTGTTTATCTGTTTCAGGAGTTTGTCCTACTTATACTCAGCTATAAAACATAAGCTATTATTTAAAGCTCTGCAAGTATTTGTAATAAAGCTGTTTGCATTACTGATGTCACAAGTCAGAAAGAACCAACTGATTTATAAGCAGGCATGCCTGACTCCTCTGGCCTGAAAATAATCATTAGTCCACTGGTATGTCAAGTACGTTGCAGTCTTTCATTCCTGACTGAGTGCTCTTCAGAAAGAAAAATCTGCATGTCTAACTAGAGAGAAAAAGTTCAAGTGATGGTCCCTGTGTGTATTCCACCCATGGATACGCATGCACACCATGCACCTGAGTCCGGAGATCTTTAGTAAGAGTGTCCATTGGTCCACACATGCGCAGTTGCTCTCCTTGGGGTCCAGCTCAAGCATATAAGGGATAGTAGGGACTGCCACCTCTCCCTCCAGTTCCTTCTCACTGCCGCACGGCCTGAGTTGCAATCTTCTGTGTCTGCAGCTACTTCCGTTGTTTTCTTTCTTTGATCTGCTGTTATATCTATATCTATCTATATCTATATCTATCTATATGGACATAGATATAGATATATATTCACTATTTTAGAATTTATCGTTTTAGTACTTAGTGTAGTGTAGTTTAGTTAGTTCTTTCCCTGTCTTGGGGAATTTCTCCTCTGAGTGGAAGAACTGTGGCCAGAGTCCTGGGATTTAAGAAGTGTGTTTTCTGCCCCCTCTCCTTTTCAGAGAGCGCCGAATACCAACACTGCCTTTTATGTCTTGGTGAAGTCCACGTCTTTGTTAAGTGCATTATCTGCTACTTCTTCCCTCCCCAGACTCATGACGGTTGAAAGCTCAAACTGAGGAAGCACCTCATGGAAAAAAAAGCCATGAGACTCCCCAGTAGGATCCAGGCTGGGGAGACCCCCTCACGCACACTGGTCCTGACTAACAGGCAGCAACCTTCCAGGCATGAACTCAGGAGATGAATCTACAACTTCCAAGCCTAAAGAATCCAAGGCTTCTCATGAGAGCAAGGGGACACTCACAAGCATAGGACAGTTCCTCTTCAAAATCTGCCCTGAAAAGAAAGGATCCCTCCCTGACTCCATCCAAGTCAGGTGAGTCTTCATACATGGGGCCAGATAGACTTAGGTCTGGGTAAACCTTCTCTAAAGAATGTGATGCTCCGTGACATGTGTACACTGATCTCAGTGTCGACATATAAACCAAAGGACTGGCATCCACTACCTTCAACATCCAGATCAGACTCTGTGCCAGTACCAACATAGCCCCAGAAGGATCCAATGTCCACTATAACCAATACTCCCTGCACCCTAAGAAGATCTGAGACCTATGTCTCCCTGGAGGACATTTTTACCCTTATCCTCGGTTGCCTGTCCCCTCGGGACCTTATTTAGAGATAGTGTCACACCGAAGAAGAACCCACATCAAGGACACAGAACGAACCTGAGTACCCATCCATCGGTACCAACGGTTGTAATGGTCGGTTGGGAACCAACCCTCTCATTGAATGAGTTGGAGGCCCCAGATGAACCTCTAACCCTACATAGGCAGGCGAGTCCAGACAGAAGTTACAGGAGATTGAGTTTCAGTTCTGTGCCAAGGTAGGACTTTCCAAGGGCCTGATGGTTCTCAATGCTATGGAGTCGGCCCTAACCTATTGACCCCTCCCATTGGCCTTACTGGGACCTCGGGGGTCCTTACTTTAGGCACCCTGGATCCATGCATGAACTTTATCTATCCTAGCCAACACCAACTGGCTCCATCAGAGTATGACGAGAAGGAAGTTGATTTGGATCTGATGGTTCCAGCAGCTATCTCTTTGTTCTCCCCAGGTGAGGCTGTCACCCAGTCTTCACCATCTCTCCCGGATGATCACAATCAATATCAGGTGCTTGTACAAAAAGTGGTATCTGAGCTCCAGACTGTGCTCAAGAAGGTCCTCCAAATACCTCACCATAGGCTACTGGACATCTTGCAACCCTCAGGTCCCAGTTGAGTGGTCCTCTCATCATTAAGGCAATTATGGATTCAGCCAGGGTACCATGATATACTCCTGCTTCATGCAGTCTCATCCCAAAAAAGGCAGAGAAATGCCATTTCATCCCACCTAGAGAGAAATTTTTTGTTCTCATACCCAGCATCTAACTCCCAGGTGGTACAAGCAGGCACTGAGAGATCTAGGCTGCAACACCCTAAGAAAACACCTTTGGACAGGGGTGCCAAATGCCTCAACCTCCAAGGGAGAAAAGGTTTCTCCTTGACAAGACTTATATTTTGAACTGCTAACTACCAGGCCCTGTTAGCAAAATGTGATTTCACCAGTTATATGAAGTTTTTGGACTTCAGAGATAAACCACTTCAGGACGATAGAGCCAAATTCTATAACCTACTTGATAAGGGTAAATTTGTGGCCAAAACATTGCTTCAAGCTGCAGTAGATGCTGCTGATACTGCTGCCAGAGGGATGACTGCTGCAGTTGTTACGAGGAGAGAATCCTGGTTACAATCCTCATGTTTTCTTATGTAAGCAGAGTCTGAATGAGCTCTCCCCTGACATCTAGTGATGAGCTGTGGAAGAGGATCCGATCTCATTTGCATGGGCACACCCACTCTGCCTAGCTGCTCAGCATGCTGGGATTGCTTGCCTAAATGGTCACTTTTGGCTGGTGTGGGATCTCCAGTCTCCTCCTTATTGGGGCAGGAGTAATAAAGTGTTGTTATCCTTGTTGTGTGAATCAAGAGCAGCAGAACTCTACTTGGCATACCCTGATTGAGGAACTCACCCTCAACTAAACGGTATTCACTAGGCAGGGGATATAGGTTCCAAAGTCCAGTGAGTGGAGAGAGTGTGGGGACAGGTACTTGTATGTGGTAGCTGGAGCCCTGCTTAAGGGCCCCAGACGCCATTTGACATTTCCTCTCTCCACTGTGTAATAACAAAGCTAATTTAGACTCAATTGAGAGTCTTGTTACCCACTGCAGAGCTGAAATCACTGATACCTAGGTCTAAACATTAGACCTGCTTTGGGACAGTGTATCTGCTGCAAGAGACTGCCCATTGTGTACCAGCAGAGAGGCTCCCCCGCTAACAACTGAAATTGCTGAGAGCTGTGTTAAGTGGTGGGACCTGAAGACATCCTGTCAGATTCGCAAGTGGCTGGCCATGTGGCCAGCAGAGTGGTGTGGAGATAAGCTGGCAAGGTGAATGATGGAGAGGCCTTGTGATCGACCAGCGGAGAGGCTCAGTGATCAGCCAGCAGGGCGACTGGTGGGGAGGCGTGGTGATTGGCCGACAGAGCGGCCAACAAAGAGGAGTGGAACGCTGGCAGTGTGGCCAGCGAAGAGGAAAGGAGAGCAAGTGCCCAGGCAGTGAAACGAGTAAAGTGCCTTCTTACCCCCCACTCCAACCAGGTGGGAGGTGAACTCTGCAAATGCACCTCTGGGTATGCACTGATCAAGGACAGCAACTGTGAGTGGGGTGGAGAGAAGGGTCAGGCATGTTAAAGGGACTTTTGGGTCACTGGACTTAAGAACCTGAGGGGAAAAGGACACTGTCCAACTTACTTGGAGGTGGGTCTTTTGCTCATGGTTTATGTTTATTAACCTGTTTGTGGTGGTTTCCCTCCTTTTATTAAAAGTTTCTTTTCTACACAGAGACTCTGTGCTTGCAAGAGAGGAAGTATTGCCTCTCAGAGGCACCCAAGGGGTGGTATGTAATTGTCCCAGGTTACTGGGTGGCGGCTCGAGCCAATTTTGTGTTGTATTATTCAAGGGGAACCCCTCGATATTGAACCTGGCCCTTGTTGTCGCCAATTCCAACAGGCAGAAGGGTTACACTTTGGAAGGTACAAAGCACGATTGAAACCCTGTCCTTTGATGAAATTAACTTGTTTAAGGAAAAGGACTGAGTTTTTTCACTCTTTTAAGGACTTGAGAACAACACTTTGTTCTCTGTGCATCAGTACCACTGCCCTATAGAGGAAGCACCACATAAAAAGGGGTACAGGTTAAAACTGCCACCTCATCCATTTTGTCATCAGCACTCTCACAAACGACTATGCAAGCAACAGGGGGTGCAGAGACCAAGGTACCCGGCTACTTAGGGTATGTCTACACTATTGGGGTGTAGACAGTAAGCTGAGGGGAGAGGTATATACGCTGGAGGGTAGGGATAGGATCCAGAGTGACATAGACAAATTGGAGGATTGGGCCAAAAGAAATCTGTTGAGGTTCAACGAGGACATATGCAGAGTCCTGCACTTAGGATGGAAGAGTCCCATGCATCGCCACAGGCTGGTAGCTGACTGGCTAAGCAGCAATTCTGCAGAAAAGGACATGAGGATTACAGTGGATGAGAAGCTGGATATGAGTCAGCAGAGTGCCCTTGTTGCTAAGAAGGCTAACGACATATTGGGCTGTATTAGTAGGAGCACTGCCTGCAGATTGAAGGAAGTGATTATTCCCTTCTATTCGACAATGGTGAGGCCACATCTGGAGCATTTTCACTAGGAGGTTGGTGAAGCACTGGAATGGATTACCTAGGGAGGTGGTGGAATCTCCATCCTTAGAGGTTTTTAAGGCCCAGCTTGACAAAGCCCTGGCTGGGTGATTTAGTTGGGGTTGGTCCTGCTTGAGCAGGAGGTTGGACTAGATGACCTCCTGGGGTCTCTTCCAACCCTAATCTTCTATGATTCTATTATTCTAGTGACATTACAGCAGCGCAGTTATACCAATGCAGATGTACTGCTGTAAGATCTCTCATTTAGTTGCTCTTTGCCAACGGAAGAGAGCTCACACATAGAAGACACAGCAGAGAAACAGGAACTGGGTTGTCATAGGAGTTTCTTTAACACTCAACTCCAGGGGGAATTTTTGTGTGTGTCTGTATTGTTTCAGACATACTTGCTAATGGGTATTTTGAAATAAATTACCAAAATAATTTAAACTCTGTGATTATGTAGTGTTATTTTGAGAAATAAACCTTGCAGACTTTTAAAATATTGTGTGCAGAATTTTTAATTTTTTGGCACATAATTTTTAATTTGTTGGTGCAGATTTCCCCTAGGAGTAAGATACAGAGAATCAAATCTTTCCTCCATTTCCCCACCCCCTTGACTGAGGGAGGTATTTGACCCAGCAGTTTTCTCAGTAACTGTGGTCTGCCCTTACATGACAATACTTATTAGTTCCTTTTAAGAGGTCTCTCAGTATTCATAACACCTGTTCAGAACTCTCAACGCAGGTACTCTAAGACAGGAGGCAGTGACACATTTCTGAGAAATTGAGTTATTTTATTAAGGCACAAATATATCGATGCTGCTATGCAGCCTGAATTATTTTGACCTGCAGATGTTGGAAAGCAAAGAGAAGGAACTGAGACAAGTAGTTTCTGTATGTAGGCAGTGTGCTATAGAGGTTACAGCCCATTTTTAGAAAGGGTACTTTAAATAGCAGCTCTAACAGCAATTCAAAGTTAAGGTACGTCTCATGGTGTTTTAATCTTTAGGCACTGTCTGAAAATGTCCCCACGGCTGTCTGTGCTATTGTGTTTGCTTGACTTTCTTTAGATGATTACACAGAGCCTTGTCTAGTCAGGTATTACTGTGTGACAATGAAACTAGCATGAGTTCAGGCACACTCAACGAAACCAGCTATGCTGTAATGGCTGTATTATTCTATTACAATAGAGAACAGCAATTGCATGACAATCAGAAACTCAGGTGAAGAATTTTGAGTGAGAGATGGAATCAGAGCCTCATTTAGTTAGGACAGACACTGACAGAAGATAGTGCATCTGATAAAATATGAGATCCCAGTGCTTTTTTGGCTCCCACAGGTATTTCATTGTTGTAATGTATGCTAAGGTGCCACAGAAACTGATTTTCACCAAACAATTCCCTGGGGTTTTTAGCTGGTTTTTGTTACATTTATGTCATTGTTTTTAAGTACGACTTTGATATCTATGTCCAAGGCTTTTGTTTTCTTATAATGTCATATTTCAGCCTAGGCCAGTAAAATGACCTAAGTTCAAAGCCCACTGAAGTCAATGCAAAGACTCTTATTGAATTCAATGGGCTTTGGATCTGACTCCAGGTTTCCAGCATGCCGAAGCAGGGGTGGTCATGTGTGAATGCACATGGGAAGATACAGCATCCTCAAAGGGCTACAGCATACGCTTGAAGGGGATTGTAGCCTTGCATTTTCAGAGTTTCCATTTTTAATTGGGATGGCACATTGATGGAAAATGCAAACAAACAGTGACTGTGTGGAAGTGTATCAAGTAGACCTTGGCAAGAATATTGACGTTAGTCAGAAATGTGGTAATAAATAAGATGTAAAATGGTGGGTTTTAGTGTAGCAAATTTGCACTTTTATAGCACCCTTTGTCCAAGGATCTCAAAGTATTTTACAAACTTTAATTAATGATTTACTTAATTTAAGTATTAAGTTATTCTGATATAGCATTTTACCTTTTCTGCAGTGAGACATGGGTCTATTTCTCCCCACTCCGTTTCCCCTCCCAGTCTAGGATCAGCCAGGATTTGGAGTATCACATAAAATATGCCAATATTTTTATGGCCTACCTGGAACAATGCTTCCTCGGCTCCCGTCCACTCACGCCCCTTCTCTACCTACGCTACATTGATGACATCTTCATCATCTGGACCCATGGGAAGGAGACTTTGGAAAAATTCCACCCCGATTTCAACAGCTTCCGCCCCACCATCAACCTCAGCCTGGACCAATCTACACGGGAGGTCCACTTCCTAGACACCACGGTGCAAATAAGTGATGGTCACATTAACACCACCCTGTACCGAAAACCTACCGACTGCTATGCCTACCTTCATGCCTTCAGCTTCCATCCCGGGCACATCACACGATCCATTATCTACAGCCAAGCACTGAGGTACAACCGCATCTGCTCTAACCCCTCAGACAGAGACCAACACCTACAAAATCTCCACCAAGCATTCTCAAAACTACAATACACGCACGAGGAAATAAGGAAACAGATGAACAGAGCTAGACGTGTACCCAGAAGCCTCCTACTGCAAGACAAACCCAAGAAAGAAACCAACAGGACTCCACTGGCCATCACATACAGTCTCCAGCTAAAACCCCTCCAACGCATCATCAGGGATCTACAACCCATCCTGGACAATGATCCCACACTTTCACAGTGTCATAAACAGATAGCTAAGGGTTAATGTCTCTTTCACCTGAAGCACCTGACCAGAGGACCAATCAGGAAACCGGATTTTTTCAACTTTGGGTGGAGGGAATTGAGTGTCTAAGGTCTTTTGTTTTCTGCCTGCCTGCTTTCTCTGAGCTTTGGAGAAGTAGTTCTACTTTCTAGTCTTCTGTTTCCAAGTGTAAGGACAAAGAGATCAGATAGTAAGTTATATGGTTTCTTTTCTTTGGTATTTGCATGAATATAAGTGCTGGAGTGCTTTGATTTGTATTCTTTTTGAATAAGGCTGTTTATTCAATATTCTTTTAAGCAATTGACCCTGTGTTGTATCATCTAATACAGAGAGAACATTTGTACTTATTTTTCTTTCTTTTTATATAAAGCTTTCTTTTAAGACCTGTTGGAGTTTTTCTTTACTTCAGGGAAATTGAGTCTGTACTCACCAGGGAATTGGTGGGAGGAAGGAATCGGGGAGATCTGGTGTTGGATTGCTAGCCTGATGTTGCATTCCCTCTGGGGGAATAGGAAAGTACTTTTTGTTTCCAGGATTGGGAACAGAGAGGGAGATTCACTCTGTTTGGATTCACAGAGCTGGTGTCTGTGTATCTCTCCAGGAGCACCTGGAGGGGGGAAGGGAAAAAGGATTATTTCCCTTTGTTGTGAGACTCAAGGGATTTGGGTCTTGGGGTCCCAGGAAAGGTTTTTCAGGGGGACCAGAGTGCCCCAAAACACTCTAATTTTTTGGGTGGTGGCAGCAGGTACCAGGTCCAAGCTGGTAACTAAGCTTGGAGGTTTTCATGCTAACCCCCATATTTTGGACGCTAAGGTCCAAATCTGGGACTAAGGTTATTACATGAGTGGCAGCTGGTGGGAGATAGACAGAACCCAGAAGCCAGTAGAAATATTATATTTTTCTTTTCTCTGCTAAGGGCTTTTTAGCAGAGAGAAGCAGTTGGTTTTAAAAGGGAACCAGAGAGAATTTTTTTTTTCTGCTCTCTCTCGCAGTTTGTGGCTTGCATGTTAAGGGTCTTTTGTCATGCAATAGCCCTCCCATTAGGAGGCAAGTACCAGCACTTATATGCATGCAAATAAAGTGGTTTTTCTGGTTTCCCTTCATTGAACATTAGCTAGAGAGAGAAAAGGAAAATTAACTAAAGGCACTGTTGCTAGGCAGACTTCAGGAGGCAACAGAGAACCTGCAGTTCAGAAGATAAACACCGGAGGGCACCCCAACACAAGAAAACAGGAACCATGACTTCTAAGGCAAAAATTGACGCCGAAGAACAAATCAAAGAAGCTGAACACAGGCGACAACTGGAAATAAAACAAAAAGAGATGGAGATGAAAGAAAGAGAAGAACAGATCAAAGAGGCAGCACACAAAAGAAAACTAGAAGAAGAAGAGATGGCCTACCGAAGGAAACAAGCAGAAGATGAGTTGGCCCACAGAAGGAAGCAAGAAGAAGAGGAGGCGGCCCACCACCGAGAAATGGAAAAACAACAAAAAGAGAATGAAGAGAAGGAAAAATAGAGAAAACATGAACTGGAGTTGGCAAAAGCTGGGCTGCCTGTGCCAGCCAACCCTAACAACCCGGCACCAAATATTGCTCCACAGCACAGAAAATTTCCCACCTACAAGGCAGGTGATGACACCGAGGCCTTCTTGGAAAATTTTGAAAGAGCCTGTCTTGGGTACAGCATTCCCGAAGACCAGTACATGGTAGAATTGAGGTCACAGCTCAGTGGACCTTTAGCAGAGGTGCAGCTGAAATGCCTAAGCACCAAATGAATGACTATAAACTTTTCCTAACCAAGGCCAGATACAGGATGGGGATAACCCCAGATCATGCCCGTCGGCGCTTCAGAACCCAAAGTGGAAACCAGAGGTGTCATTTCCCAAACACGCCTACTACATTGCAAAAAACTATGAGGCCTGGCTAACAGGAAACAACATTCAAACCTTGGAAGAACTGAACCTCCTCATACAAATGGAGCAGTTCTTGGATGGTGTTCCTGAAGACATCACACGGTACATACAAGATGGAAACCCCAAGAATATCGCTGAGGCGGGGGAGATTGGAGCCAAATGGATGGAACTGGCAGAAAGCAAGAAAGCTACTGTCAAGGGGAACAATTACCCCAGGGGGCACACAGACCATAAACCCTACAACCGAGGACAGCCAAAGACCCCACATACCACCCAAGTAAAGCCACAGATACCCTACCCTTCAACCTCACCAGTCTCCAGTAACTCACCTCGGCCCAGTGACCCCATCAGATGGAAGATGCTTTAAGTGTAATGAACTGGGACATATCAAGGCCAAGTGTCCCAAGAACACCATTGCGAGTGCAATTCATTACACCACCATCACACCAAAGATCCCCAGGCCCGGATGCCTCTCAAATACCCTTGGAGCGAAGGGAAAATTTGAGAGTGGGCGAAAAGAAGGTTACTGCGTGGAGAGACACGGGGGCACAAGTGTCAGCTATCCACCAATCCTTCGTTGACCCCAAATTCATCAACCCAAAGGCCAAAGTTACAATTTACCCCTTCATGTCACAAGCTGTAGACTTGCCTACAGCTCAACTGCCTGTCCAGTACAAAGGCTGGTCAGGAATGTGGACTTTTGCAGTCTATGACAATTATCCTATCCCCATGCTACTGGGGGAAGACTTGGCCAACCAGGTGAGGCGGGCCAAGAGAGTGGGAATGGTTACACGTAGCCAAACCAGGCAAGCTTCCAGACCCATTCCTGTTCCTGAACCGTCCACAGAGGCCCCGTCTGTGTTACCAGAGACCCAGACAGAGGTAGTGGACCCGGATTCCATGCCTACCACTGAAACAGCCACAGCATCTCCAGTCCCAGGCCCGGAACTGGAACAGCAACCAGCACCAACAAGTGCAACTACATCTTCAAACTCAACGCCAAAGGGCGCCAGCGAGCCAAAACTGGCAGAAGCCACAGACAGCCATACCCAAAAGGCTCGGCCAGAGCCTGAAATACCCTCAGGTGCACCAGCGGAGAGCGGTTCACCAGCAACGGAAACAACCCCATCACCTACATCGCTTCCAGAGGGACCAAGCCCAAGTCCACAGTCTGAGGAAGAACTGGTGACCCCAGACTCAAGGGAACAGTTCCAGACTGAGCAGGAAGCGGATGACAGCCTTCAGAAAGCTTGGGCGGCGGCACGGAGCACCCCACCGCCTCTCAGCTCTTCTAATCGATCCCGGTTTGTTATAGACCAAGGACTTTTATACAAGGAAATTCTTTCTGGTGGACACCGGGAAGAATGGCAGCCGCAAAAACAGTTGGTGGTTCCAACTAAGTACCGGGGGAAGCTCTTAAGCTTAGCCCATGATCATCCCAGTGGCCATGCTGGGGTGAACAGGACCAAGGACCGGTTGGGGAAGTCCTTCCACTGGGAGGGGATGGGCAAGGACGTTGCCAAGTATGTCCGGTCTTGTGAGGTATGCCAAAGAGTGGGAAAGCCTCAAGACCAGGTCAAGGCCCCTCTCCAGCCACTCCCCATAATTGAGGTCCCATTTCAGCGAGTAGCTGTGGATATTCTGGGCCCTTTCCCAAAAAAGACGCCCAGAGGAAAGCAGTACGTACTGACTTTAGTGGACTTTGCTACCCGATGGCCAGAAGCAGTCGCTCTAGGCAACACCAGGGCTAACACTGTGTGCCTGGCCCTAACAGACATCTTTGCCAGGGTAGGTTGGCCCTCCGACATCCTTACAGATTCAGGGTCTAATTTCCTGGCAGGGACCATGAAAAAACTGTGGGAAACTCATGGGGTGAATCACTTGGTTGCCACCCCATACCACCATCAAACCAATGGCCTGGTGGAAAGGTTCAATGGAACTTTGGGGGCCATGATACGAAAATTCATCAACGAATTCTCCAATAATTGGGACCTAGTGTTGCAGCAGTTGCTGTTTGCCTACAGGGCTGTACCACATCCCAGTTTAGGGTTTTTCACCATTTGAACTTGTGTATGGTCACGAGGTTAAGGGGCCATTACAGTTGGTGAAGCAGCAATGGGAGGGGTTTACGCCTTCTCCAGGAACTAACATGCTGGACTTTGTAAGCAACCTACAAAGCACCCTCCGACACTCTTTAGCCCTTGCTAAAGAGAACCTACAGGATGCTCAAGAAGAGCAAAAGGCCTGGTATGACAGACATGCCAGAGATGGGTCCTTCAAGGTAGAAGACCAGGTTATGGTCTTGAAGGCGCAACAGGCCCATAAGATGGAAGCCTCATGGGAAGGGCCATTCACGGTCCAAGAGCGCCTGGGAGCTGTAAACTACCTCACAGCATTTCCCAATTCCTCACTAAAGCCTAAAGTGTACCATGTTAATTCTCTCAAGCCTTTCTATTCCAGAGACTTACAGGTTTGTCAGTTTACAGTCCAGGGAGAGGATGCTGAGTGGCCTGACGGTGTCTACTACGACGGGAAAAAGACGGTGGCGTGGAAGAGGTGAACCTCTCAACCACTCTGGAACGTCTGCAGCGGCAGCAAATCAAGGAGCTGTGCACTAGCTTCGCCCCATTGTTCTCAGCCACCCCAGGACGGACTGAACGGGCATACCACTCCATTGATACAGGTAATGCTCACCCAATCAGAACCCCACCCTACCGAGTGTCTCCTCATGCCCAAGCTGCTATAGAACGGGAGATCCAGAACATGCTACAGATGGGTATAATCCGCTCATCTACCAGTGCATGGGCATCTCCAGTGGTTCTGGTACCCAAACCAGATGGGGAAATACGCTTTTGCGTGGACTACCGTAAGCTAAATTGCTGTAACTCGTCCGGACAACTATCCAATGCCACGTGCCGATGAGCTATTGGAAAAGTTGGGACGTGCCCAGTTCATCTCTACAATAGACTTAACCAAGGGGTACTGGCAAGTACCGCTAGATGAACCTGCCAAGGAGAGGTCAGCATTAGTCACCCATGCGGGGGTGTATGAATTCAATGTCCTTCCTTTCGGCCTTCGAAATGCACCCGCCACCTTCCAGAGGCTGGTAGATGGTCTACTAGCTGGACTGGGAGAATTTGCAGTTGCCTACCTCGATGATGTGGCCATTTTTTTCAGACTCCTGGCCCGAACACCTACTACACCTGGAAAAGGTCTTTGAGCGCATCAGGCAGGCAGGACTAACTGTTAAGGCCAAAAAGTGTCAAATAGGCCAAAACAGAGTAACTTACCTGGGGCACCAGGTGGGTCGAGAAACCATAAACCCCCTACAGGCCAAGGTGGATGCTATCCAAAAGTGGCCTGTCCCAAGGTCAAAGAAACAGGTCCAATCCTTCTTAGGCTTGGCCGGATACTACAGGCGATTTGTACCACACTACAGCCAAATCGCTGCCCCACTGACCGACCTGACCAAAAAGACCCAGCCAAATGCAGTTAAGTGGACTAATAAGTGTCAAAAGGCCTTTACCCAACTTAAGGCAACGCTCATGTCGGACCCTGTGCTCAGGGCCCCGGATTTTGACAAGCCATTCCTAGTAACCACAGATGCATCTGAGCGTGGTATAGGAGCGGTGCTCATGCAGGAAGCAACAGATCACAACTTCCATCCTGTCGTGTTTCTCAGCAAGAAACTGTCTGAGAGGGAAAGTCACTGGTCAGTCAGTGAAAAGGAATGCTAAGCCATTGTGTACGCCCTGGAAAAGCTACGCCCATATGTTTGGGGACGGCGGTTCCAACTACAAACTGACCATGCTGCACTAAAGTGGCTTCATACTGCCAAGGGGAACAACAAGAAACTTCTTCGTTGGAGTTTAGCTCTCCAAGATTTTGATTTTGAAATTCAACACATCACAGGAGCTTCTAATAAAGTTGCTGATGCACTCTCCCGTGAGAGTTTCCCAGAATTCAGTAGTTAAAAAGTGTTCTTAAAATGTAGAAAGTCTGTTAGTTATATACTTAGGAGTATATGTAAAGGTGTATGTGTTGTATTAATCTGTTTATTTTCAAGTTCTAAAAGGAAATCGCCGCCAGTGAGCTTCCCCACTGTCTGCAATTTGGGGGGCGTGTCATAAACAGATAGCTAAGGGTTAATGTCTCTTTCACCTGAAGCACCTGACCAGAGGACCAATCAGGAAACCGGATTTTTTCAACTTTGGGTGGAGGGAATTGAGTGTCTAAGGTCTTTGTTTTCTGCCTGCCTGCTTTCTCTGAGCTTTGGAGAAGTAGTTCTACTTTCTAGTCTTCTGTTTCCAAGTGTAAGGACAAAGAGATCAGATAGTAAGTTATATGGTTTCTTTTCTTTGGTATTTGCATGAATATAAGTGCTGGAGTGCTTTGATTTGTATTCTTTTTGAATAAGGCTGTTTATTCAATATTCTTTTAAGCAATTGACCCTGTGTTGTATCATCTAATACAGAGAGAACATTTGTACTTATTTTTCTTTCTTTTTATATAAAGCTTTCTTTTAAGACCCTGTTGGAGTTTTTTCTTTACTTCAGGGAAATTGAGTCTGTACTCACCAGGGAATTGGTGGGAGGAAGGAATCGGGGAGATCTGGTGTTGGATTGCTAGCCTGATGTTGCATTCCCTCTGGGGGAATAGGAAAGTACTTTTTGTTTCCAGGATTGGGAACAGAGAGGGAGATTCACTCTGTTTGGATTCACAGAGCTGGTGTCTGTGTATCTCTCCAGGAGCACCTGGAGGGGGGAAGGGAAAAAGGATTATTTCCCTTTGTTGTGAGACTCAAGGGATTTGGGTCTTGGGGTCCCCAGGAAAGGTTTTTCAGGGGGACCAGAGTGCCCCAAAACACTCTAATTTTTTGGGTGGTGGCAGCAGGTACCAGGTCCAAGCTGGTAACTAAGCTTGGAGGTTTTCATGCTAACCCCCATATTTTGGACGCTAAGGTCCAAATCTGGGACTAAGGTTATTACACACAGGTCTTGGGTGGCAGGCCAGTCCTCGCCCACAGACAACCTGCCAACGTGAAACATATTCTCACTAGTAATGTACACCGCACCATAGTAACTCTAGCTCAGGAACCAATCCATGCAGCAAACCTCGATGCCAACTCTGCCCACATATTTACACCAGCGACACCATCACAGGACCTAACCAGATCAGCTACACCATCACTGGTTCATTCACCTGCGCGTCCACCAATGTAATATATGCCATCATATGCCAGCAATGCCCCTCTGCTATGTACATCGGCCAAACTGGACAGTCTCTACCGAAAAGGATAAATGGACACAAATCAGATATTAGGAATGGCAATATGCAAAAACCTGTAGGAGAACACGTCAACCTCCCTGGCCACACTATAGCAGACCTTAAGGTGGCCATCCTGCAGCAAAAAAACTTCAGGACCAGACTTCAAAGAGAAACTGCTGAGCTTCAGTTCATCTGCAAATTTGACACCATCAGCTCAGGATTAAACAAAGACTGTGAATGGTTTACCAACTACAAAACCAGTTTCTCCTCCCCTTGGTTTTCACACCTCAACTTCTAGAACAGGGCCTCATCCTCCCTGATTGAACCAACCTCATTATCTCTAGCTTGCTTGCATATATATACCTGCCCCTGGAAATTTCCACTACATGCATCTGACGAAGTGAGTATTCACCCACGAAAGCTCATGCTCCAAAACGTCTGTTAGCCTATAAGGTGCCACAGGATTCTTTGCTGCTTTTACATAAAATGTACCTTTTTTCAGGAAGGGCAGTAAAAGGTTTGGTGCATTATTAGTGCAAGTTGGTGAAAGTATCAGGGCTGCATTCGGTATGCCATCTTCCCAGAGGAGATAGCATTTCAGTGAGCCTGGTGGAATGTGAAAGCAGATAGAAAGAACTGACTTACAGAGTATCCCTGGAGCCAGTTCTCTGTGTTGGGTAGTGGTCAGACTGCACTGACTAAAGACTGGGCAGGCAGTCTGTTCTGGGGAGCCTCCATTGCCTGCTCTCTCAATAAAGAGTAACTGAAGGGGTGAAAGATCTTGGGTTGGGGTGGCTGGGGGATGAAGGGAGAGCTCCAAAAGAACAGGTGAGCAAGGAGCACAAAACAAGTGAACATACTGATGAATATGAGTTGATTCTGATATTATGCCAGTGAGAGATGAACCTCCCATTTTAGACACAGCATGTTATTTCCAAAGGCATCTTGGGTCTGTGCGGTAGAAAACAAAACACTACGTGAAAGAAATGCTAAAGGTCTGACTCAGACCAGCTAAAGCAAGGGGATTTTTCTCTCTCGCTGTGGTTGTAGTCATCTTTCTTGCTCTGTGTGTGTGTGCGTGCGTGTATGTGCGGACGCTTGCTAGAATGTAATTTGGTTCCTTGAGACTCTCATGCTATTAGTTATAGCTGAAATGTTTCTCTGAGGAGACATATAATTTCATTTGGTGGTTGGATTTCAGAATTAGATGTCGGTCTCTCTATCAGCGTCTGATGAGTTGACTCAGTCAGGTTCCAAGAGATTTAAATGAACTAATTCCACCAGGTGGAGTTAGTTATAATGAGGTAAAGTACAAAGAATATACATAATGATGAAATACTGTGATATACCAGAGCACAGTCCAGACTAATGAGCCCTGGCTCTGTAACCTGGGATGCCCTGTACGATGCCTTGCTGTTACAGCCTCCCACCTGGATTGTTCACAAACAGCCTCTGGCATGTGTGTCACTCCCAGCTATTTCTGTGGGTGCCGCAGCCAGCCAGCCTCTCTGTGCCTCTTACCAGCCTGGGCTATGTGGCAGGATAACCCCAACACCGCCCTCCCGCCCCCAGACCCAGATCTTCCCCCAGAAATGTCTGTCCTGTACTGTCCAGTCCTCTCCTAGACAGTACAAATGTATTAAATCTGGTATTCCTTTAAAGGAATAATATGCCATTTTATTTTTTTTAATAGCTATCCAGACACTTCAATTTAAACACACTGGCTTAGAGAAGGCAATAAAACAAGTTTGTTAACTACAAAGAGAGAGAGATTTGAAGTGAGTACAAGTAATGAGGCATAAAAGTCAGACTGGTTACAAGGAAAAAATAAAGATAACACGTTTACTAGTATCTACTTAAGAAACTAACTTAGTTGCAAAGCAGACTTTCTCACCATATGTTCCAGCAGATTACTGCCCAAACTCTCAGGTCTAGACCCTTCCAGAGTCCAATGGCTGTCTCCTTTTGTCTTCTCAGGTGTGAAGAATGAGGTGGCAGGGAGAAAGAGAAAGGGGTGTTTTGGGGTGTCTCCCCTTCTTTTTATAGTCCTGTCCCCCCTCTGAGAAGCATTTCCAGCTGGGAGCAAGGCTACAGGCAGTCTGGTGAAGAAAGGACACTCCCTATTGTTTCTTTGCTAAGATGTAGATTTTTGTCCCTGCTGCCCCCTCCCTTTCCAAAGAATGGCCACTTAGCAGGGAATGGTCCATTAGCCTTGTTGACACCTGGCTGAGGCGTCAACTTGCCCTCTGTCTCCAAGGAATTGGTTTAGCCACTTCCTAGACTTATCTGGGAAACATACTTCAGTCATGATTTCAGCTTATGTTCATAAGTTTATATACAACACTGCTATGTGCATTTTGCTATATTATTGAT
This sequence comes from Gopherus flavomarginatus, assembly GCF_025201925.1. Classification (NCBI taxonomy): domain Eukaryota; kingdom Metazoa; phylum Chordata; order Testudines; family Testudinidae; genus Gopherus; species Gopherus flavomarginatus. Next base: position 336,228,171 of record NC_066617.1, read on the forward strand.
CAGCAAATTATGAGTTTTTAAATGATACCTCACAAGGCATACCTTGTATAGACATTATTACAACAACATGTAGTGTGTGAACACAGGGGTTTATTCTGTCACAGCAACATAATAGTGTTTTTATCTATCTCTACCTAATTTTGGCTGAGGACTTAGCCTCTCCCAGGTTGTGATGCGATTAATAATATCTTTATTTAGCATTTTTTGTCCCTATGTTCCATTCCACATGACTTTACTAACTATATGCTATTAGAATTCTTTTACTCACCACTGAAATGCAGCCATCTCTGGATGAAACAATGGCAGTTGGGCTGCTAGAAGCCCAGTAGTGACAATAGGTCTGCTTCATGCTCCTCCCCACCCCACCCCCAAAGAATCCGCCTGTGGGGCTGCTGGAAATGCTTACAAATTACCACTCTGCCCATTTTTCTCCATCCCCACCTTCCTTCCCTATAACTTCCCTTTTGTTCTTCCATTTCTCTCTTCAGTCTAAAGGGTTGTATGGACCACTCCTAGGCAGCGCTGCTCTTCCACAGCCCACATGTGGCCGTTAAAGTGACTAAGAACTTGTTTACAATGGGGTTTCACCTGCCCAGCTGCAACCCCCAGTTCAGACATGATTTTTGCCAGTGCAGCTTACTCTGGTGTAAAACAGAGTTGGATATGCTAGTGTAAACCATGTCTACATTAAGTGGCTTATCCTGGTGGATCTACATCTGTGACTGAAATTGAAGTGTAGCTGAGGCCTTAGAAAATCAAGAAGACCCTGAAACTGCAACTAACAAGTGTCTAAAGATTGCAACCCTGGAAGGATTGTACAGAAATGCAATGCTTACATTAAGTGCGTTTTTGCAAGCAACCAGAGAGAAGTAGCAGCATCCATTGTGGAACTCCCTGTGAGCCAGTGTTCAATTCACAAAGAATAATGGAGAAAGATAAGAATGTGTGTGTCACAAAGGCAGCCATTAGGGGATTGCTATCTAAAATAAAACCAGTTAAACCTGAGATGCAAGCCCCCTTCAAGGAAATAATAAAAGGTGTAAAACTCCTGGCTGCTAGAATGATTAGACTTGAGGCATGCTCAACTGAACGTTCAGCTACAGTACCTGATGCAGATAAGAGACTTCAGGTGGTTCAAAGCAAGAAACTTGTTTTGCTGAAATAAGATTGAAAGGATTCCCAAAACGGATAAGAAAAGGGGGAACTCTTAAAGATATACAACTTACCTAGGGATGTGATGGATTCTCCATCACTTGAAACATCTAAATCAAGATTTAATGAATTTCCAAAAGAGATGCCTTTGCTCAACCAGAAGTGCTGGGCTTGATGCAGGAATCACTGGGTGAAATTCTATGATCTGTGTTTTGCAGATCATTCTGGGTGATCATACTGGGCCTCCCTGGCCTTAAAATGTATAACTATATATGGAAATGCTGCAGAGAACTCCTGGGGAAAGAGGAATAATCTCCTATGCATTTAGACTGAGCATGCCATGTCCTGTTTACACAGTCAGCTGCAAGGTCATGCCATAGGGATGTGGTTATCTTGCTGCATGAGAACCAGGATCACTTAAGGTATGTCTATCAGCCAGCAGCAAAGAGCTTCTGAGCCCAGGCTCCTGGGAAGTGACAGACTCAGGCTCATGGGGTTCATGCTATCATGATAAAAATAGCTGTGTAGATAGCACTCCTAAGTTATGGCTCAGGCTCTAAAGTCCATCCCCTGCCCCAGGTTTCAGAGCCCGAGCTCAAGCTGCAGCATCTACACAGTTATTTTCAGTGCAGTGATGATGATGTTCGTCCATCGTTATTGATGAAGACCTCAACAACTCGTTCGTTCGATGACCGGGCGCTGTGCGTCTGAAGATGACTGATCAGTCCGATTTGGGTGTGGAACGTCCTGTCACACATTGGACAGACATGTGATGGCACTGTTGATGATGTGCAGGCAGCTCTGGACTTGCGCAGCTCATGCTTTCTTTCAGCCTCAGCAGTATGCCTCGCTTCAGAGGTATTACTGCCTGTGTGAATGAGGCTGCGCCATGCTGGATGGTTCAGTGAGAGGGTTTCCCATGTGGCGGTGTTGATCTCGAGGGACTTCAAAGAGGTTTTCAGCATGTCCTTGAATCGCTTCTTTTGTCCTCCATGGGAGCGCTTTCCCTGGGTGAGTTCTCTGTAGAAGAGCTGTTTAGGAATGCGCTCGTCAGACATTCTCACCACATGACCGGCCCATCTGGTCTGGGCTCTCATCAGCAGTGTGTGAACTGACAGCAGACTGGCTCTGGTAAGGACTTCAGTATCAGGGACTTTGTCCTGCCATCTGATTTTAGAAGCTTTCGCAGACAGGAAATATGGAAGTGATTGAGCCTTCATGCATGACTCTGATAGACAGTCCACATCTCGCAGGCGTACAGCACAGTTGGAAGCACCACTGCTCGATAGACCTTCAGCTTCGTTGGTAGGCTGATCCCTGGACGTTCCCAGACGTTGGAGCGCAATCGGCCAAATGCAGAGCTGGCTTTAGCAATTCTGCAGTTTACTTCATCATCGACTGACACTGCTCGGGAAAGGGTACTGCCCAGGTAGTGAAGTCGTCCACTGCCTGAAGTCTCTGTCCATTTACAGTGATGGACGGTTCTGAGTACGGAGCATGGGGAGCTGGCTGGTGCATGACCTCAGTCTTCTTGATGTTAATGGTGAGACCGAAGTTGTTGCATGCAGATGAAAACTTGTCCATACTGGCTTGCATTTCTGGCTCTGTACTAGCATTCAAAGCACAGTCATTGGCAAAGAGAAAGTCTCAAAGTACAGTTTCCTTCACCTTGGTGATGGCACGCAGTCGCCTCAGATTGAATAGTTTCCCGTCAGTTCTGTACTTCAGGCCTACTCCTTCAGTGCAGTGTTGAAAGGCATCAGTCAGAGTGGCAGAGAATATTATGCTGAACAAAGTGGGTGCTAAAACACAACCTTGCCTGACGCCATTGGTGACTGGGAAGGCCTCAGATGTTTCACCGTCATCCAGGACACGAGCCATCATACTGTGATGAAATTGACGTACATATGAATCTGTCTGGACAGCCGAATTTCGACATGATCCTCCACAGGCGCTGGCGACTGACAGAGTCGAATGCTTTCGTGAGGTCCACAAAAGTTATGTAGAGTTCACGATTCTGCTCTTGACATTTCTCCTGTAGCTGACGTGCAGCAAAGATCATGTCAATAGTCCCATGTCCCTTGCAGAAGCCGCACTGTGATTCTGGCAGTAAGCCCTGCTCCAGGTGAGTGATCAATCGGTTCAACAGAACCCGTGCAAGAACTTTCCCCACTGTAGAGAGCAGCGAGATTCCCTGGTGATTGTTGCATACCAGGCGATTGCCCTTCCTCTTATAGAGATGCACGATGGACGCATCTCTAAATTCCTGTGGAATGGATCCCTGCTTCCAGAAGGACTGAAACAGCTCAGTGAGTTTCCGTAGCAGTATGGGTCCACTGACTTTGTACACCTCTACTGGTATGGCATTTGACCCTGGGGCTTTGCCACGTGACAGCTGGTTGATGGCTTTCTTCACTTCGTCCTCTTCTGGTGAAGCATCCATGGAGTCATTGACTGCAACCTGGGGCATCTTGTCAGTGGCCTCATCATTGACGACTGAGGGGCAGTTGAGAACTGCTTCAAAATGTTCAGCCCATCTCTGGAGAATCTGCATCTTCTCTGTAAGGAGTACAGTGCCGTCAGAGTTCAGGAGGGGAAAGCTCCCAGAAGACTGTGGACCATAGAGTGTGTTGAGGGCTTCATAGAACTGCTTACAGTCGTTCCTATCCGCATATGCCTGTATTTCATCTGCTTTGGCGCTCAGCCACAAGTCCTGCATTTTGCGCAGTCGGTTCTGTACTGTTCTGCAAGTGTTGATAAAGGTGGTCTTCTTTGCTGCTGAGGATGGGTCGCTCTGATATGCACGATGCAGGCGGTGCTTCTCAGCAAGTAAGGCCTGGATTTCTGCATCATTTTCGTCAAACCAGTCTTGCCACCTGCATGTGGAGGGCCCCAATACCTTCGATGCAGCTGTATGAACAGTGTTGCGGAATCACTCCCAGTCTTTCTCAGCATCATCCTCAATACGAAGATCAGAAAGCTCATTCTCTAGGTCTTCCGCTAGATTTTCAGAGATGTGGCTGTTCTTCAGCTTCGACACGTTGATCCTTTTGAGAGCCTTACAGCCTTGTGGTCGTCTCTTCGGCATGATACGGAGCTTCATTTTGGATACTATGAGCCAGTGATCCGTCCAACAGTCAGCGCCGCGCATAGCTTTTGTAACCCTGACATCTTGTCTGTCCCTTCTCTTGATGATGACATAGTCGATCAGATGCCAGTGCTTGGAATGGGGATGCATCCACGAAGTCCTGTTACGGGTAGGGAGGCGGAAGACCGTATTGGTGATCAGAAGGTCATGTGCTGCACAAGTTTTCAGCGGTAACAGGCCATTGCTGTTGCACTTTCCCACTCCATTTTTCCCGATGACTCCTTCCCAGGCTGCGGCATCGCATCCGACTCTTGCGTTAAAATCGCCAAGCAGGATCAGCTTGTCTGTGCGGTGCACTTATGATAGCAGAACATCTAGTTCTTCATAGAATTTATCCTTCACATCCTCTGGGTTGGTCATTGTGGGAGTGTATGCGCTGATCAAAGTAGCTTGTTTTCCTTTTTGAAACGGAAGCTGCGTTGTCATGAGTCGGTCATTCACACCCTTGGGGGGACTGGCAAGTTTCTGAACAAGATGATTCTTGATGGCGAAGCCAACTCCAGATTCGCGATGCTCATCGCTGCTGCGGCCACTCCAGAAGAATGTATAGCCTCTGCCTAACTCGGACAGCCGTCCTTCATTAGCAAGGCGAGTTTCGCTAAGGGCTGCAATGTCAATGTTATAGCATGCAAGCTCTCTGGCAACAAGTGCTGTTCTTCTCTCCGGTCTGTCTGCCATGATGTTGTCCAGTAGCGTGCGCACATTCCATGTGCCAATGGTGATCGGTGTCACTCTAAGTTTTGTTTTTGTTCGACCACTTTTATGGGATCCCCGCCAGCCACGGTATGCTGGCCAGGGTAAGGTGAAGCAGGCAATGTTTAGGGCACCTTTTCTAGCCCTCTCCTCATTCTATGGAGGTGAGCAGTGCAATCCTGAATACGGCTGCTCAGTCGCTCAAGAAGTCGCCGAGCTCCACTGCTGCTTCGGTCAGTGGGGAACGACCATTGTACCTGAGCCGCCTGCGTGCAGGTCCGCGGCTACAGCTCCCAGTGTATCCACACCTGCTGCTTCATCGCTCGCCCATCGCCGCAGGACTTGATATGATGTGATATGATATGATGTCGAGACTTGCACATGAATTGGATTGAAGTGAGGGAGAGTTGCGCAACATCAACCTCACTCTCTCTTCCCAGTTCTTATTTGTATCCAGTGGCAGGACAAGAGTCGAGACGGCTGGAGACAGGGCAGGGCGCAGTGGATGACCAGGACGCCTACGTGTCTTGTCATGCTCTTGAGCGTTCCACAATGCTTGGTGTCACCGCCTTCCTGACTGTTGAACCAGGTTTCCTCAGTCAGCTGGAGCCAGCGTTCGCATGAAATGGGGAGACAGGCCCTAACTCACCGAGGGTCTCAGACTCATCGGCTACCCTTTCAGTGCAGTAGCGTGGCACCCAAGAGTCTGAGTCTCTCAACCTAGGCTTGGAGGCTCACTGCCCCAGGCTGTGTAGAGTAACCTTAGTGAGAATCATTAGAGAAGGACATGCCCCACTGGAACTCTGGGGAAAGAAAAGGACAGTCAGTGGAATTATCAAAACACCTGTATCAGGCCAACATAAAAATAGCACTGGGGCTTCCCCATAAACTTTGGTTTTCCTACAGAGATTGCATTTAAATTCTGAGAGCTCTGGCCGAAGGTAAAAATCCTGGAAAGAGATGGGGTTTCATCGCATAACACTCAACAAGAGGAAAGAAATGAGACGAGCAGAAGTGGTAGCAGGTCAAGCCCCAGAGGTCTTCCAAAGAGAGCATATAGTGAGAACCAGAAGAGTAGAAGGATAAACAGGAGATGAAGATTCTGGCTGAGGAACTAACTAACGACCTCAGGGATTTCCGGGACTATTATTAGTTATCTAGGCTGTGATGGCTCACAAAATGGGCTAGGTGCTGCACAGACATGCAAGAGGAAGACCATTCAGAAGCTTAGCATTGTACAGCTGTCTGTCTTCACCCATTTTTGTCAGGTTCCTACCACATATTTGAACACACAATAATAATAATTTTATAGCTTACAGTGTGAGAACTATACACACATTGTATCACTTCAAAACGAATATACATTGGCTTAGGTCTTTTAAAAACAATGAGCCAGATCCCCAGCTAGTGTAAACTGGGTGAGTTCAATGGAGTGGCCCATTATTTTTATGCGTATTTTTTTTTCACAGTGGGGAGGCACTTTTGTCCTGTGAGGTGTTGTCTGGCATTTACAGCCAGAGACAGGGAGTCAGAACTCTGGGCTCCTGCGTCCAGCTCTGCCACTGACTTGTTGGGGTGAGCTAGGGAAAAATATCACTTCACCCTCAGAGTGATATGGTGAAGTTTCATGTTCACAAAGCATTTTGGGGACAGAGAAGTGCCCCATATTATCATCTAGCAGACCCTCTCCCTTACACTGTTCTCTGATTAAAAATAAAATAAATAGTTAAGAAAATGCCCTATGTATAATGGAGAACATTTTTTTTTGTCAAGATAAGTTTCTAAATATTGTTTTGTTCAGCAAGGGATGCTGTCCTCACTGTTATTTTCTGTAACAGTGGGGAAAGGAAGGAATGAAGGAATATTGTAATTATAATTCTTTGATAACTATATATTAAAAAAGTCATCCCGTGCTTATCCGAGTAAGGATCTTAAACTTGCTTAACTCCTGTAACAGACAGATTTATGGTAATTCTCTGTGTTCAGTCCTTATGCATATACACATAGGTTCTATCATAATTACATGGACTACAATGTTATATTTTGCCTAGTGAACATTTTGTAGATCTGCTATGAATTGTAATCAACATGTTTCAAGGTCTCCTTGTTCATCACAAGATACAATCTTTTTGTTTTGGGCAGTGGATTCACTTTAATAAGTATGACATAAGTAAGCCTGACTTCACAATTATTTCATATAATTTAGATGCAAATTAGGACCTCACATTCTGGCTGTCATGTGATTTGTTCTTCTCAGTGATTTGTTCTTCTCAGTTAGTTTCAGGTCACTGGATTTCGTTAATGTACAGTGTGGTCTCTTTCAAGGTCATTTCTGTGGTTTTTATTTAATTCACACTACCAAGCCCATTTCTACTGTACAAGTATAGGGCCAAATTGTCCTTAGGTGTGAGTGGGTGTATTGTGGAATAAGATCCTACCCCAGTCAGAAAGGAATTAAAGAGCTTCTTAGAGCACAGTCTGTCCTCATAGACTCATAGACTCATAGGTCAGAAGGGACCAATCTGATCATCTAGTCTGACCTCCTGCACAAGGCAGGCCACAGAACCCCACCCATCCAATTTTATACAACCCCTATCCCAGGACCGAGTTATTGAAATCCTCAAAAATGGTTTGAAGACCTCAAGCTGCAGAGACACCACCAGCAAGCGACCCGTGCCCCACGCTGCAGGGGAAGGCGAAAAACCTCCAGGGCACCTGCCAATCCGCCCTGGAGGAAAATTCCTTCCCGACCCCAAATATGGCGATCAGCTAAACCCTGAGCGTGTGGGCAAGAGTCACCAGCCAGCACCCAAGAAGGAGTTCTCCGCAGCAACTCGGTACCCATCGCATGCAACATCTCCCCGCAGACCATTGAGCAGACCTGTCTGGTGGTAATTCAAGATCAATTGCCCAAATTAACGATCCTATCATAACATCCCCTCCATATACTTATCAAGCTTTGTCTTAAAGCCAGGAAAGTCTTTTGCCCCTACTACTTCCCTCGGAAGGCTATTCCAGAACTTCACTCCCCTAATGGTCAGAAACCTTCGTCTAATTTCAAGTCTAAACTTCCTAATATCCAGTTTATACCCATTCGTCCTCGTGGCTACATTAGTACTAAACTTAAATAATTCCTCTCCCTCCCTAACGTTAACCCCCTTGATATATTTATATAGGGCGAGCATATCCCCCCTGAGCCTTCTTTTGGCCAGGCTAAACAAGCCAAGCTCTTTGAGTCTCCTTTCATAAGGCAGTTTTGCCATTCCTCGGATCATCCTCGTAGCCCGTCTCTGAACCTGTTCCAGTTTGAATTCATCCTTCTTGAACATGGGACACCAGAACTGCACACAGTATTCCAGATGGGGTCTCACCAACGCCGTATACAACGGTACTAACACCTCCTTATCCTTGCAGGAAATACCCCGCCTGATGCATCCCAAAATCGCATTTGCTTTTTTAACAGCCGTATCACATTGGCGACTCATAGTCATCCTGCTATCAACCAGTACCCCAAGGTCCTTCTCTTCCTCCGTCGCTTCCAACTGATGCGCCCCCAACGTATATCCAAAATTCTTGTTATTAATTCCTAAATGCATGACCTTGCACTTTTCACTATTGTATTTCATCCTATTTCTATTACTCCAGTTTACAAGATGGTTCAGATCTTCTTGAATAGTATCCCTGTCCTTCTCCGTGTTAGCAATACCCCCCAGCTTCGTGTCATCCGCGAACTTTATTAGCACATTCCCGCTCTTTGTGCCAAGGTCAGTAATAAAAAGGTTAAATAAGATCGGTCCCAAAACCGATCCTTGAGGGACTCCACTGGTGACCTCCTTCCAGTCCGACAGTTCACCTTTCAATACGACCCTCTGGAGTCTCCCCTTTAACCAGTTCCTTATCCACCTTACAACTTTCATATTCACTCCCAGCTTTTCCAATTTAACTAACAGCTCCCCGTGCGGAACCGTGTCGAACGCCTTACTGAAATCTAGGTAAATTATATCTACCCGCATTTCCTTTATCTAAGTAATCCGTCACCTTCTCAAAGAAGGAGATCAGATTGGTTTGGCACGATCTACCTTTAGTAAATCCGTGTTGCAATTCGTCCCAATTACCATTGACCTCTATGTCCTTAACTACTTTCTCCCTTAAAATTTTTTCCAAGACCTTACATACTACAGACGTCAAGCTAACAGGCCTATAATTACCCGGATCACTCTTTTTCCCTTTCTTAAAAATAGGAACTACATTAGCAATCCTCCAGTCATACGGCACAACACCCGAGATTATCGATCGCTTAAAAATTCTCGCTAACGGGCTCGCAATTTCACGCGCCAGTTCCTTTAATATCCTCGGGTGGAGATTGTCCGGGCCCTCCGACTTCGACCCATCGAGCTGTTCAAGTACGGCCTCTACCTCAGTTGCAGTAATATCCACTTCCATATCCACATTCCCGTTTATCATCCCTCCATCATCGCAAGGTTCCTCACTAGTCTTATTAAAAACCGAGGCAAAGTACTTGTTTAGATGTTGGGCCATGCCTAGGTTATCCTTAACCTCCATTCCATCCTCAGTGTATAGCGGCCCCACTTCTTCTTTCTTTGTTTTCTTCTTATTTATGTGGCTGTAGAACCTTTTACTATTGGTTTTGATTCCCTTTGCAAGTTCCAGTTCAATGCGGCTTTTAGCCTTCCTCACTTTATCCCTACATGTTCTGACCTCAGCAAGGTAGCTTTCTTTACTGATCCTGCCTTCCTTCCACTCCCTGTAAGCTTTCTGCTTTTGTCTAATGCCCTCTCTGAGTTGCTTGCTCATCCAGTTTGGCCTGCAACTCCTGCCCATGGTTCTTTTCCCCTTTCTCGGGATGCAGGCTTCCGACAGTCTCCGCAGCTGTGACTTAAAGTAATTCCAGGCCTCCTCCACATTTAAATCCACTAATTCCTCCGTCCAATCCACTTCCCTAACTAATTTCCTTAACTCTTTAAAATTAGCCCTCGAGAAGTCAAAAACCCTAATCGCAGATCTACATTTGTTTATCCTTCCATCTAGTTTGAACTGAATCAGCTCATGATCACTCGAACCAAGGTTGTCCCCTACCACCATTTCTTCTACGAGGTCCTCACTGCTCACCAACACCAAGTCTAAAATGGCATCCCCTCTCGTAGGTGCTTCAACTACTTGATGAAGAAATCCATCCGCTATCACATCCAGAAAAATCTGACCCCTATTATTCGTGCAAGTACTCGTCCTCCAGTCTATATCCGGGAAGTTGAAGTCCCCCATAATCACACATTTCCCCTTTGTGTTTACTTCATTAAAGACATTAAAGAGGTCTCTATCCATATCCCAGTCCGATCCCGGCGGTCTGTAGCACACCCCAAGCACTATCTCAGGGGAAGCTCTAGTTGCTTTTTTACCCAGCGTGATTTTTGCCCAGACGGACTCCGTCTTATCCATTCCATCGCATCTTATTTCGCTACATTTAATTTCATCATTGATGTACAAGGCTACTCCCCCACCTTTGCCTTTCTTCCTGTCTTTTCTGAACAGCACATAGCCTTCAATACCCGTGCTCCAGTCATGACTACTATTCCACCAGGTTTCGGTAATCCCTATAATATCCGGCTTCACTTCCTGCACGAGTAACTCCAGTTCCTCCATCTTGTTACCTAGGCTCCTCGCATTAGTGTACAAACCTTTTAATTTTCGGCGTTTGGCGTCAGTGACATTCTTTCCCCCGTCGTGCACAAACTGTCTGCCACCAGCATCACCCGTTACTCTGGTTTCTACTCCACTATTCCTCCTTGGATCAAATCTTGGGGCCGCAAGGGTATCCCCGCTCACTTTGTTTACTTCCCTCTCCAGGTTATGTTCTGGCGTGGAGATCTCCCGAACATTTCCCAACCATCTCCCCCAACTTTCTAGTTTAAAGCCCTCTTGATGAGGTCAGCGAGCCTCCATCCTAGAATCCTATTTCCCTCCTTGCTGAGATGAAGTCCATCCTGAGCAAACAGTTGTCTATCCTAGCTGAGTATACCTCTGAGGCCTGTCAAACATGGAGGGGGCAGCTCCTTAAAAGGAAGGATCCAAGTCATAGGCACCAACTCCAGGGCTGGAGCACACATGGAAAAAAAATCTGCTGTTTGGTGGGCCCCAGTAATCAGTTGTTTGGCGGTGGGTGGGAGGTGCTGGGGGAAGGGGCAGAGCAGGGGCAGGAAGAGGCAGAACGAGGGTGGAGTGTGCTCAGAGGAGGGGGCAGAGTGGGAAGGGGTAAGCTGGGATGCAGTCTATGGGGAGGGGGCGGAGCAGGGGTGGGAAGAGGCAGGGCGAGGGTGGGGCCTTGGGGGAAGGGATGGAGCAGGGGCGAGACCTCAGGCAGAGCAGGGGTGGAACACCCACCTGGACAGATGAATGTCAGAACCTGCGATCCAAGCCCAGTGCAGGGTGGCACTCAAAGGAAAGCTGGAACCACTCAGTGTAGGTAACTGGGAATGGTCAGGTTCTGCCAGCCCCTGTAGGAGGAACCGCAGGGGATTCTGTGACAGACTGGTAATGAGCTGTTGAGCCTATCACATAAAGATCATCAGTTGGAATTCAGCTCAGGGCAAGAGTGATTAGAAGATACTACCATTGGCTTTCAATCTGAAACGAGTTGGGATCTCTGCCTACTTCTTCATGGACAAGTGTCCTCCTCCTATCAATCACCAGCCAAATTAGGCATCATTTGGCTCAGGTTTTGGTAAGCTCAGTGGAGAAGCCAAAGATTAAATAGAAATTGAACAACATTAAATTGATCCCTTCAGGGCTGTACTGAGGCACTTGGGCAGGGCACTGTGTGCAAATTTGCAGTGTCACTGTCCATGCTGTACCTGGCTTTTATTGTGTAAAAGGATTCCATTTTCCTGAGCTGTCAATTCAGCACTTTTCGCAACAGCTACATTTACTTTGGGCCAAATCTTGCAGTTTCTTCACTTGGGCAAAACTTTTACTGAGGTCAATAGGAATTTTGCCTGAGTCAGATCACAAAATTTGGCTGGACATTTGCAAACAAGCCTTAATTGTACACTCAAAAACTAAGCTAGATTGAACCCAGAAAATATGATGGTATTATGGATAACTCAGCTCTTCCTTACACTCTCTCTCCATATAGTAATTTTTACAAATTAATGCAGCGGAGATTTTTTAAATTTAAACTATGCTGTCACCTTTAGTAAATTGATTAGTCAGAACAATTGTTTACTGTTTTTCTCCCATTCAAGGTGACTTGGAATTCTTTTGGTTTCAAATAAAACAAATACTGCCAGCAAATATTATTTAGGAATTTTGTTTTCCATTATCTGCCTATCGATGATTATTTAAAACAAAAATAAATTTAATATTTCCAGCCAACATGCATTTGGAATATATTTTGGTAGCTTGATTATTAAATTCAATACAGGTGGCAGACCTGGAAATCAAAGAGATGCGTGCATCACTGCAGGTATGTTTTACAGAAGTTCCTTCCTCATCTCTGATTTATTCTTTTAATGTAAGGCATGTAAAAGGATGTTTGTAGATGCTGTTTCTCTTCACTCTTGCCTTGAATGCAGAGGAAAGTACAAACTAAGGAAATATCATATATGAAATCTGCCCTAAGACTGACCCTGTGGCCCATCTCCCTTGGTATATACTGTGCATTCAATTCTAACAGTTGTATTTGTGATGATATTTTGGGGCTGGAAAGTCTGTACCGACACATTTCACATTCCTGTACTCAAACAGAAACTAGGAAATGTTGATGTGTACTGAATCTTTATAGCAATTACTATAGCGACATGAGTACCAGCATCACCAGAGTTAGAGCTCAATTGCTTTATTCCATTGGAAAATCCAGCTCTGGGGAGTTCAGTATTTTAGCAATTTAAAATTTTATCAGACAAAAATTTGGCATCTAGGGGCCAAATCCTGGCTCCAATGAAGTCAATGAATGAGAGTTTTACCATTGATACAGGAGTTTAGCTGTTGGATATTACCCACGTTTTTAAATACCTAAGGGGTTACCAGTCAGACACGTTGCACAGCTCACACGGTGCAGAGTGGTTGGATAATAAGTAGCCAATGAACAGTTCCTGTGATGAAGGACTGTGTGAAGCTACAGGTACTCCTCCCTGTGTAAAGCCGACCGCTGGAAGGAAGAGGAGGAATATCAGGAGCATGGCAGAACTCCATTCCCATGTTCCTGTCTACCTTAAGGACCAAATGCCAATAATGTAAGTTGGAGCAGTGTGACACAGAGGCCCATTGCAGCCAACTGGCAAAGAGTTCCCTGTTCTTTTCAAGCAACTCATGTCTCAGATATGACAAACTCACAACACCTAATACACCACTATCATGGTATTTATCCATACAGGATAGCATGTGAGGTCTCTACTGAAAGCTTGTAACTTATTAATACTCATAATCATTACAAGATGTGTGTACGGGTAATATATAAGGAATAATGTAACTATATTGAAATGATGCCTTATAGACTTGGAGTAAAAGTTAGTCACCAGGGAATCAGATGACCCGGTTATGAGCCATTTAAGCAGCAGGGAGTTGTCACTTCTCCCTGGTTAGTCCAGGATTGTCTAGCTTTGCCCCATTTCCGAACAGTCAATGGAAAACCACGAAAGACAACTGCCAACATTTGAAACCACTTGGAGGTAAAAAGGGAACATTGTACCAGACAATTGTCAAAGTTAGACTCAGGACTAATAGTTTGTCAGACCACTCTGTTTTACTAGCACAGCACTCTGCTAATAACACCCAGATAATGTGAGCCCCGTGCAAGACACAAACTATCTTATTTATACAAATAAAAGGGCGGGAACTAAACAAAGGGACAAAGAGAGCAAAACTGTAAAATTTACCTGGGGCACAGCATGCATATCCTACTTCCTTACTAACTCTTATCTGTCTAAGGCTAATACTTCACCAATCACCCTTAAATAGAGCAATTGTTTTACCTTAATATCTGCATTCCTGACACCTGGATTGCAGCAATTCAGCTCTTTTGCTTAAAGGTACACACAGCATTTCTTTAATCCATTCTTATTTTTACAATATAATTCATTCTACTTTCACACCAGAAATCACCCTGGCTGTGAGTAAAGACAACAGACTGATTCAGTATCTCACAGGGTGGAGAAAGACACTTTGCATCCATTCACTGAGGAGATATCTTGGGTTGGGGGGGGTCATGAAAGGTTGGATCCTGGTTCCTGGGAAGCCAGCCAGCTCTGCAACAGACTGAACTTTTGGATTGTGGAAAACCTATTTATTAAACAGGAAAGGTCATTAATAAGCACAGGCCCTAATTCGCGTTGTATGATTTTGTTTTCTGTTGTCACCATTTGTTTCCATCTCTCTTGTCTAGTGGAATCCCTATTTCTTAATTAAAGCTTTTTTTGTTTTATTATAAGTGTTCACAAGTACTGCGCATGATACAGGAGTGGTGATATATTGGTGGTAAATTGGGATGCACTGTTCCCTTTAGAGCGGGGGATGTGGGATTTCTGTGAGTAGCCAGTGTCGGGATGGATATCACAGGGGAATATTTCAAGGGGACTGGGGCACATGGGTTGTTAATCAGCAAGGTAAAGACGGGATTGGCATTGCCCAGAGGAGAGTGTTTGAGTGCCTGGCAGGTTAGTGGTGTTATGGAGCAAATCCCCAGTTAGCACAGGCAAGGCTCCCTCACGCTGGAGGCAGGAAGTAACAAGGTGGTTCATAGCCTGGGTACCTTGAGAACTATCCCAAGCAGTCCCAAGGCTATTCTGACTCATGCTTTTCAGAATCAAGGATCCATAATCAACAGCTTTAGAATCCAGTGCCCCACAAGTCAATTTTAAATGAGCAGCAACAGAAAAATGTGGACTTTTTTTTTCTCCTTTTAACTAGAACTTATTTTTTTACTAAAATGTATCCAGTGTAGTGTCTGAACAGAAGAGACTGATGGAGCCATTCCTGTAACTATCTTCCTGTGAAAACCAGCAGTTTAACAATACCCTTTCTGTTACAGATTGGCTGTGATCGTAGCCAAAACTTGGTGGACATCTGTGGAGAAAAGAAATTCCAGGCGTTTGTCTGTGATGCGTTGTCTGTGCCAGTTCGAAATAGTTCTTGTGATGCCTGCATCTCCATCGCTGTAATCCACCATTTTTCAACAGCAGTAAGTCCACTCTTACAACTGTAGATCTCAGAAGAGGTCACCAGCTTGTCCCATTAGAAAGTGAATGGCAAAAGAGGATCTCAGAAGAGGAGAGAAATTGGGAGCAAAAGGAAATGGAAGGGAAAGAAAAGAAGAGAGGGTATGGACAGGGAGGATGAAGGCCTGAGGGGATGGATATAGCCACTTCATCCCTTCTGATTCCTTTCTCTTGTTTCCTGCAACTCCTTCCTCCTCAAAAACTTTCAACACTTTCCTTGCTCCCTGGCATTAAAAGGATCAAAAGGTGAAGAGATGTTACATGTGGGGTGGTTGATAAGATCAGCTTGTGCTGCACCTTGATGATGATGATATTATGTAGCTTTAATATTTATTTAGATTACTTAGACTGTAAGCTCTTTGGGGCAGGTGGTATCTCTTTGCAATGTGTCTATATAGTGCCTAGCATAATGGGGCTGATGCCTCTAGACACTACTATAATACAAATATAAATAATAGTAATAATTTGTATGGCAGTAGCTCCTAGAATCATCCATCAGAGATTAGGGCCCCAAAGTACTAGGTTCTGTATGTACTGTACACATCAAGCAGAGTCCCTGCCTCTAAGAGTTTACAATCTAAGCAGATGATGAGAAACAGGTGAAGAAGACAGACAAAATGGAAGAAAGACATGGTAGACAGAGAAATGACTGAGTTTAGAATGATGATCAGCAGGCAGAGCACACCAGCTAACCTCATTCATTTCTGCTCCTCCTGACAAATTGTCTTCATGTGCTTCCCTCTCCTTATCAGCTGCTTTTGCTTCTCCAGTTACTTCCCATTGCTTGCTGACTGCTGTCCTAGGTGGTAAGATTGCAATATATCTGTGTTACAACTCAAAGACTTCCTTAGACCTCAGAATCTGCAGTGGTGTTGCTGTCCCTGTCATTTCCCCACTCTGTGTAGACCGCTAGGGTATTGTTCCACTTTCTTTTAAGAATTTGGTTGGATTGTGTAGACATCTATGTTTCATTTTGCTTTTGTTACAATTAATGACATTTGAGAGGAAGACCCTGCATTAGGACGCAGGAGACATTGATAAAATTCCTGGCTCAGTCTGAGACTTTGTGCCTTAGTTCTCCATCTATAAAGTGGGGATCACAACACTTTGTCTATCTTGTCTATTTAGGTGGTAAGATTTTTGTGGCAGGGACTGTGTGTTTGTACAGCACCTAGAACAGAGGGGCCTGTATCTCAACTGGCACCTCTCAGTGCTACTTGTAATAAAAATTAATAAAATCAGTACAGCTGATGTTACCACATATTGTAGACAAAAAGTAGTTCCCATGCAGCTTTGGCCTAGCCCGTGTGCATAGTGGTTGACTATATTATGAATGAATTACTCCTCTGCCCCCTTACTAATCATCACCCACTAGTGGGGAGTATGCTCACTTTTGTCAGGCTACGAACACATAACCAAAGAGTAGGATGGAAAAAAAAATCTCCAGTCTGTTTTATACTTGGGGGAAGAGCAGAGAGGAATCATTTCTGTTCATTGCAGCAGTGCGGTTGCTGTCAGTTCCATTTCATTGTGTTCCTGCTTATGTACTAACTTCATATGTACTCATTGAGTCTTTTCATTACTAGGAGAGAAGATTGGCTGCTGTCCGTGAATTAGCCCGGCTCCTAAGGCCTGGCGGAATGGCACTCATTTACGTCTGGGCAATGGAACAGGAATACAACAAACAGAAGTCAAAGTACCTTAAGGAAAAGAGAACTAGTAAAGGGAAAGAGGAGGAAATCAATAATGATGTAGGCTGGGGATTATTCTGTGCTCAAATGCATGACAACGGTAGCCAAGACTCAGCATGTTCTGACCAAGTCCTTAATGATTCTAAGGACAAAGGCGGCAATGCAAAGCAGGGAATTAACTCCAAACTGCCTGTTCATACTAACAGAACATCCTTTCGTTCTCAAGATGTGCTGGTTCCCTGGCACCTGAAAGGGAGCACTAACAAGAAAGGGGAATGTGTCAAAGCCCTTCAGCTTCCAGCTAGCTCTAAGGAATTGCAAGAATTCAGTCCTGTTTTCCACCGCTATTATCATGTGTTCTGTGAAGGAGAACTGGAAGCAGCCTGCAAAACCCTGGATTGCATAAGAATTCAAAAGAGTTACTATGATCAAGGAAACTGGTGTGTGGTTCTTGAAAAACAGTAACCCACTGCACTTCCTCCTGTGAATCTGAAAGAGATGCTATTTTCAGCCTAAATCTTTGCCTGTGATAGTACTGTGCAGAGGCATTTTAAAACCCATCCTGCAGTTGTTACTGCCTTTAAAATTGTACAATAAACACAGTTATTTTAAGAAATTAGCCAAGTTTAGATGCTGGTAGTTGTCTCCTTGTGTTACTAAAATTATGGTAAAATTTGGTATTTACAGAGAAATTTATTTTATTTTTCACAGTAGTTAAGAGAAAGAGAAAAGGGGTGAAATTTTGACCATGTGAAGGTCAGTGGCAAAACTCACATTGACTTTGGGGGGGGCCAGGATTTCATCCAGGGTATATAGTTTTAAGGAGACAGGGCCTGATTCTCCACTCTGTTACATTAGTTTTATGCCAGTGTAACTGAACTGACCTTGGTAAGGATAGAACACTGCACTGCACCTGGGTAGTATTGGAGCGGAGAACCAAGACCATTATCAGGAAATTAACTTGGGTGTAACGTTATTGGTTGGTGAAGTAGAAAGAATGTGCAGTTAGGTACTTTTGCAGAAGATGTTGATGGGACACAGCACTGCTAATTTCTCATTTTCTTAGGCTTTGTTTTTAGTAACGTTTCTCTTTAAATTATCACTATTAACTGTTCCTTGATGCAGCTTTAGTGGTGAGAGTCCAAATGTAAACTGACTGCAGGCATTTTAACCACTGTCATCTCTAAACCTAACAATCTATTCTAGCACTGCTACTATTAGGCCTGGTCTACACTGGGGGGGGAGAACGTCAATCTAAGATACGCAACTTCAGCTGCAAGAATAGCGTAGCTGAAGTCGACGTATCTTAGATCAACTTATATTGACTTACTTCGTGTCCTCGTGGCGTGGGATCAACAGCCGTCTCCCCTGTCGACTCCACTTCTGCCTCTCGCCCTGGTGGAGTTCCGGAGTTGATGGGGAGCGCATTCGGGGATTGATGTACTGCGTCTAGACCGATAGATCAATCACTACCCGCTGATCCGGCGGCTAGTGTAGACATACCCTTAGTGGATCTGCAATGGTGGAAACTGTAGGCAGACCCTTGGAAACCTTTCACTCAGCATCCAAATGCTACAACTCAGTATTTTCCTGAGAGTGAGAGAAACTAGCAATGGTATCCCAAAGACACTGTTAAAAGTAGAGGTGAGGAGACCTGATGGTGTCAGTTTCTAATGCTAGGATGCTGGTAGTAGTAATACTGCTTTCTCTTCAGTTCGTATAAATCTTTCACCTTTTACTAAAGATTTCCGTGGAGAGGAACATTTATGATATGGTAATAACTAGAGGACCAAAGTGGGCTTAGGGCCCCTTTGTGTGCATTACTGTACCTCCTGAAAGAGTTTTCAGGCTACATACACAAGACAGACAGAGGGTGAAGCAGAAACAGAGTCATAGAGAAGTGAAGTGAGTCACCCAAGGAGACATAGTGGCAGCGATGAGAGTAGAACTGAGGTCTCCTGAGTCCCACTCCAGTGCCCTAACACGGGCGCACGCTGCCTTTGTAACAGTAATATTTGTGCTATAGGGTAGCATGGGCTGTATCCTGTCTCCAGAACACACCATTAACTCCTTTCTTTCCTGGTCCAGTTTGAGATTTGTCTACCCCATCACAATGAGTAATAGCTGTAATTGTGAAATTCATGGCTGTTTCAGGATAGTCTAAAGGTGTCTGTACATTCTAGATTGCTGCCATTGGCAGCTAGTAAAATGATCCCTCACACTACAGCAATACCAGTCATTGGGGTTAATATTTAGCTACTATGGCAGCTAGCTGAGACAGTGACATGATGACACTTGAACAGGTCTGACATCCACCCCACAGAGGCCAGTGCAACACGTGTCTGATGTGGGATCATAGACACGTCGTTCCTCAACCTGGCAACACTCTGCCGGCCCAGGGTGAGCTGGGTTTTTGTTTTTTGACTGGTAAGTAAAATCGTGTAATTTGTTTTCCTTCTCCTTCTCGTAGTAAAAGTTTAGGTGAGCAGATTTTCCGTCTTGGCTGGTAAATTTTTCTTGACAGCTTTTGCAAGCTGATGCTGGTGAGAAATTCACAGCGTAGTAGGATTGACAACAGAGGTAGCTGCCTCTTCTTCATTTTTCCTTTTCTTTCCCATTCTCCCCTTATTGCTGCCTTCATCTGTTCTTTTCCCTTGCTCTTTTCTCCCCTTCCTCCGTTCTCTCTCTCTGTTCCTTCTTTCTCCTATCCTGTTTCCCAGCCCTTTGTTTAGGCCAAGATGTAGGTCTCTAGAGCAGTGGTCTCCAAACTTTTTTGATCACGCACTCCTATCAGTAAAAAATTTTTGAGCATGCACCCCCAATATATATTTATTTATGTATAAATTATATACATGTACTACTATGCTAATACATTATGTACATTATAAAACATACAAAAAATAGAAATTAAAAAAAGGATGAGATAAAGATGAAATAAACAATATTTTAAAAATATTTTTATTTTATTTTATTAACGGTACAAAAAACCTTTTTGCTCTCAAAAAAAATTATTAATATTTTTAGTGAGCGCAATGTCATTGAATATGCTTCATTATTTCTGAAAATCTTGGTTTAATACTTTGTGATACAGCAATTTGAAGGTCTGGATTAGAGTTAGGGTGCGAGAGGGGGCTCAGGGTGAGGTGCAGGGTCTGAAAGGGAGTTAGGGTGTGGGAGGGTGCTCTGGGTTGGGGTGCGGGGTCTAGGAGGGAGTTAGGGTGCGGGAGGAGATCTCAGGGCTGAGGCAGACAGGAGGTGCAGAGCACTTACCTGGGGCAGCTCCTGTTTGGTGCAGGGGATGTGCAGGTGGCTCTGTGCAGCGCAGCACCGCCCCGATGGCCGTGATTCTGAGAGCCATGATTCTGGTAGCTGCCCCCCACCCCCAGCAGGCGGGGCTACGCAGAACACAGGGGCTTTAGGGGCTGCAGGGCCCTGGGCTAAGGAGGCCCCGAGGCCCTGGCCTGCAGCTCTAAAGCCCTTTTCGGAATGTGGCCCTGTGAGCACAGGCCAGAGGACTGAGGAGGAGCAGAAGCAGCCACGCAGCCAGCAGCCAGAGAGAAGTGGTACTTTTCCCTTCAAAGCCCCACTTCTTTCCAGCCGGCTTTGAAGGGGAAAGCGCTGCTTCTTTCCTGCCGCTGGCTGCGCAGCTGCCCCTGCTCCTCCACGGGCCAGAGGACTCAGCGCTGCATTCTGAAAGGGAGTTTAGGGCTGCAGGCCAGGGTCCCGGGGCCCCCTGAGCTCAGGGCCCTGCAGCCCCTAAAGCCCCTGTGTTCCAGGTGGCCCTGCCTGCGGGAGGGGCAGGGCAGCTTCCCCACTCACTGTTCCCTCCCCCCTCCAACTGCCCTTCTCCCCCCTGGCGGCACTCCTCCTGCCGCGCCCCCCAGTGGATTGTCTTGTGCACCCCCTGGGGTGCGTGCACCCCACTTTGTAGACCACTGATCTAGAGGGCAGCCTGCTCATATATGCATTTGAACAGAGCTGCTAATGACATTCCATCCAGCAGAGGGCAGTGTTTGGAAGACAGCCGAAGTATGCATAGCTGATTATTATTTAAATAGCTGTGCACGAAATAAGACTCATTGATATATTTGTAAACTAAGAACATTTAGGGTGATGTTTGTGGTGCATCGACAAAAGAAAATTGTGATGATTTAACTAGACAGTTCATTTTATTCACTATATTTGCTGCTGTGGAATAGCATTGTGCAACTGTGCATAACAATTTATTAATACTCCAGCATGTTTGGTAGAAGTAAATCCCCACTGGCATACTTTAATCCCTTTGGGTTAGATTTTCAAATGCTCAGCTCCTTCTGTGACACAGGGCAGGGACCATCTCTTTATTTTATGTTTATACAGGTTTCTAGCAAAATGAGGCTCTGGCCTGCAAGTGCAATCCTAATACAAATAATAAATAATTACTACAGAAACTGAGATCTTTTGAAAATCTAGCCCCAGTTATGAAGGCTAAGTCCTCTTGATAATTCTGGCTCATACCATTCCATTGGTCTATTCTGTGCACTGGTTTCATTGATATATATAATTTAAAAAAAAAATCTCCACACTGACGTGTCCGAGATGAGGGAATTGGGACATATTCTCTATTCCCAGACATTCTGTGACTCATTCATTTTTTTGCTATTGATATTGCAAAGAGGTTGCGGTCTTTATTTGGGGAAGTGTATTTCTTTTGATGAGCAGCTAAGTCATCAGTCATCCCTTTGCCTAGTACTCCTAGTTATTCAGAATTCTCTGACTGTATGTGCTTGTTCTAATGTTCTCCAAGCTAGGGTACGCTGCATCTCTTTCATTTTCTAATTCCATACAGAGTGCTTGGCCATTTGTACAGCAATGCCCAGATTGCTGCTGACACATAACAGCTCCTGCATTTGCTTGCAGGTGCATTTCCATACCAATGTGTAATTTATTGACAGTAACGGCAAGCACTGTTCAGAAACCTGCTTGACATGCTGCTGTAAACCTTGATTCTCACTTTGTGAAATAGCAAGTCTGGCACAGGGAGTGCTTCATTGTGCAAAATGCTGGGGCCCAATTTAGCAAAGCACTTAAGTGCATGCTCCACTTTAAGCATGTGAGTAATCCCTTTGGCTTGAATTTAAGCGTGTGCTTAAGTGCTTTGCTAAATTGGTGCTGAAGTGCTCAGCCCATCACAGAATGGAGCCCTTAGGAGTCCAACATGGACCTAGCTCTAAAAAGAAAATACATTTTCTCAGGCGTTTTTACAGCACCCCTGGAATGTTGCTGCTACCTCTGGCCTCATAGCAGAGAGTATGCCTTCTTGAGGAGACAGGAGTTGGCAGCTCCTCGCTTCTGATTCTGTGTTATATATTCTGTTGGGCCTTGAGACACTGGACCTGTAAATGAGGCCAGAGTACCTCTCACACTGCTTTTACCCTGGTGAAATGCCATGGACATTCTCTTGCATGAGAAGAGAATTGGGACTAGATTTTATTATTGATGATGTGATTACCATGCTAAGAAACCTTGAATTTTACCCTCACAAAAAAAAGGCCAAATATCTGTTCAGGGTATTCCTTTTATACTAATACACTTACAAGATAACTGGCCATGATGGGATTCATCAAACCAACCAACCAACCCTGGGAAAATGCCAGCAGTTACCCTGTTTGGAATATAGAGTGTTGTTAATCACCAAAGTGTACAGGTCAAAGGTCTGACTCCACAAAGTGCTGAGTATCCTCCACTCCCATTTACCTTAATGGGAGTGGAGGGTACCCTGGAGCTGTGAGGATCTGAGGAATTTGTACAACTTGTGGATTCTGGTTGACATTATGAGACTATTGAAAATTGCTGTATCGTGGAATTCACCAGGGCCAGTAGCATGTAACCTCACTGCACTGGGCACAATGGAGCGCAGTTGACTGCAATATCTGTACTCTGACCTAACAATGGGTAGTCTGTGAAGGTTGGCTGAAGCCTGAAGAACCAGTTTTCTCCCTCACCTTAACAGGGGCTGGTGTCTACAGTAGTGGAAAATCCCCAGAAGCAGAATAAATAAATCAGATGGTGGTGGTGGGATATATAAACACACATGGTCACAGCAAGCTTTGGGCCAGCACTGGAGGGGAAGAGCTAGGCATGCTGCCTTAGTGGGAGGGCTGGTTTAACTGTGGAACATCAGAGAGAGCAAGCTGACCTGGTGCGGAGGCCTCCATGACTGAGAAAACAATCCATGCACTAACATAGAAGAACCCTGGATGGCCCCACAGGACTCTGACCCCAGCCCAAAGAATACTATGGAATGGTGAGGAAACTGAGGCAGGGAAATGCATGTAGGGTTTATTATTTGTCTAGCTCTGTGTACAGCTTGTGCAATTAAGTACTGAGCAATGATGTCTTCGAATCCTGTGCAAAGTCTGTGTGTTGTGTTCCACCCACAACATACAGGGTGATCATACATCCCATTTTGGCCAGTACTGTCTTGGGCATACCAATTTTTTTCCCCAAAACAAGAGCAAACAGGACAAATACCCAGCTTTGACAAAAAAAGTGGGGTGTGCCCCACTAGTGACGTGTAGAGGAATATTGGGGGGTAGAGCGAACGGCAATGGTAGTGGGGCTTAGGTAAGCAGTGATGCCAGGCGGCTCGGGCCTGTGGGGGAGACCTAAGAGACCTAAGGCCAGCCCTGTGCCTGGGAGGGAGCTCCCAGGCGAGCGGCTTGGGCCAGCTCTGCACACGGGGTGGGATGGGGTGTGCTTCAGGAGAGCACTGTGTGGTGTCCCGTTTTCCTTTTAGAAAATATGATCACCCTAACATATCCCTGAAGATGCAGGATACCCACCTGGCTGGAGTTCTGGGAAAGGGTGTTAAGCTATGGAGGAAGTCTGAGGGGTCAGTCTAGTCCTAGAGTCTAGGCAGTTGGACTATGAAGACTCAGCTCTCAGAGCGGGGGTGCTAGACAGAGGTTCTGCACCCTGAGAGTGTCTAGAAGCCTCGAGACGTGCAATACCCAGCAGGGCTGCCCAGAGGATTCAGGAGGCCTGGGGTCTTGCCACCGAAGACCTGTCACTTCATCGGCGGGTCCTGGGGCAGAAGGACCCCCAGCCACCGAAGACCTGGAGTGGAAGAAGCTCTGGGGGCCAGGGCCCTGCAAGAGTTTTCTGGGACCCCCGGAGTGAGTGAACGACCCAGCTCCAGGGGCCCCGAAAAACTCTTGTGGGGGCCCCTATGGGGCCCGGGGCAAATTGCCCCACTCGCACCCCCCCCCCCCGGGCGGCCCTGATACTCAGACTCCGTTTACAGTCTAGAGGCTTAAAGCACAAAGTATCCAGCAGTTTGCTCCCTCACAGCAGTCTGGTGAGTATCCACGTAGAGGTATTCGACTCCCGCATTGGCCTTACTGGGAGCTGAGGGCACTCAGAACCTCTTGCAGTTGTCACTCAGCACCTCACAGAATTGGATATTTCCAGAAAGATTTCTTCAGTGAAGGTGAGGCAACCTCCTGTAATGCTCCAGAGAATAAACGGGCACCGGAGGAGAAAATGACAAGGCAGAATGACGGTGAAGTGGTGACAGATTTATTACAGAGAGGTGGTGTGAAGGGCTCTCGTTTGGGAGGATTAACTTGAAACTTTCATTACAGAAGAGAGTGATTTGCCACCCACAAGCACTCTTTATAACACTCACTTGCCCTGTCTTTTCTCCTGAAAACGTAAATGAGCCAGAATGCTTCAGGGTCAAGAGTCTGAGGGTATGTCTACATCTGCAATTTTGCAGCGCTGGTTGTTACAGCTGTATTAGTACAGCTGTATAGGGCCAGCACTGCAGAGTGGCCACACTTACAGCAACCAGCGCTGCAAGTGATGTTAGATGTGGCCACGCTGCAGCGCTGTTGGGAGTGGTGCATTGTGGGCGGCTATCCCACAGAGCACCTCGTCCCATATCGGCGCTGTGGCTTGTGGGAAGGGGAAGGAAGTGTGATTGTCTTTCCGCTTCCTGTTCCTGTTCCAACGCCCAGCGGTGCTTTGTTACACATGCGGAGCAGTGTGGCAGCATTGTGACTGTACAGCGCTTTTTCTGCGAATTTTTTTAAAAATGGATCCTCAGCAACTGACGACCTTATTGATGAATGTTGCCAGCACATCGCGCTTGGCAGTGGAGCTATTCCTTCACCTGCAAAAAGTGAGTGATAGTGAGAGTGACAGTGAGTCAGACGATGATATTGAATCGCCTCACTGTGAAGACAGTACATTGCTTGTGGCAGTAACAGACGTGCTCAGCTCCCTGGACCGGCGCGTTTGGGCTCAGGAAACCAGCACTCAGTGGTGGGATCAAATCGTCCTGCAATCCTGGGATGACGAGCAGTGGCTGCAGAACTTTCGGATGAGAAAAGCCACTTTCATGGCACTGTGTGCTGAGCTCGCCCCTACCCTGTGGCGCAGGGACACGAGATTTAGAGCTGCTCTGCCTGTGGAGAAACGGGTGGCTATTGCAATCTGGAAGCTGGCAACTCCAGACTGCTTCAGATCGGTGGCGAACCAGTTTGGAGTGGGGAAGTCTACCATTGGAATGGTGCTGATGCAAGTTTGCAGGGCCATTAATCGCACCCTGCTAAGAAGAACCGTGTGTCTTGGGAACGTGCAGGACATTGTAGTTGGCTTTGTGGAAATGGGGTTCCCTAACTGTGGAGGGGCAATAGATGGGACTCATATTCCTATTCTGTCACCACCCCACCTGGCATCAGAGTATGTTAATCGCAAGGGTTATTTCTCCGTGGTTCTGCAAGCGCTTGTGGATCACCGTGGGCGTTTCACTGACATTTACTCAGGATGGCCTGGAAAGGTGCACGATGCACGCATATTTCGGAACAGTGCCCTGTTCAGGATGCTGAGGGCCGGGACTTTTTTCCCAGACCGCAAGATCACAGTAGGGGACGTGGAAATGCCCACTGTGATCCTTGGAGACCCCGCTTACCCCTTAATGCCATGGCTCATGAAACCATATACAGGGAAGCTTGACAGGAGCAAGGACCGGTTCAACTACAGGCTGAGCTGGTGCAGAATGACTGTGGAGTGTGCTTTTGGCCGTTTGAAAGCTCGCTGGAGGTGTCTTTATGGGAAGCTAGATTTGATGGAAAGCAGCATCAGCGCTGTTATATCCGCGTGCCGCACCATCCATAATATTTGTGAAGGGAAGGGTGAAAGATTCAGTGAGGAATGGACCTCCGAGGTTAGATGCCTGGAGAATGAGTTTGCTCAGCCAGAGAGCAGGGCTAATAGGGAGGCCCAGGAAAGGGCTTCAAGGATTAGGGATGCTTTAAGGGAGCAATTTGATGCTGAGAGCCAGCAGTAATGTTTGATGCATTTGATGTGCTTTGCTCTACCTCATTGTGTATTATTTACCACTTCCAGCAGCAATAAAACGTAGTGAAAGAAATAGAAAAACTTTATTCAACATACAGTACAAAACATGCAAGGGGGTAGGGGTGGTTGACAGTACATTTACAGGTTTTACTATGTCCTATTTTGATCAATATTCACTGTCTGTTGCACTTCAGCATTACTATGCTGCAGAATGATGGGGGTGGAGTGAACAGGGTAAGAATTATAGTTATCAGGGCTAGTAGGTGATCTTATAGGTGTTGGGGGCAGCTGGGGATAATAAGGAACTGGCTGCTGGAGAAAGTTGTTTTGTGAATATACAGGGTGACAAGAAAGAGGGCTTTGGGAGGGCTGTGGGTTAGCACGGTACATATTTGTCTGCATGGCTACAAGAGACTCGAAAGACTCAGTTTGGCGAGACAGGAGGCTTATCATCTGCTTTGTTGTTTTTTTTGCAGACAATTCCTTTCTCCTGCTTTCTGTTTGCCTACACAATTCCTTTCTCCTGCTTTCTGTTTGCCTCCATTCATGTACAGTCTTTCTCCACTCCTGTACACTGCTTCTCCATTCCTCTGTCTTCCTACTTTCCCTGTTGTAGTGGCTCAGAACAGACTTGATCAATTCCTCTTTTGATTTCCTAGGATTGCGTCTCAAGTTCTGCAACCTACGTGAGGGCGGTGATACAGCTGCAGTAGTCAAGGTCCCTAGAAAACAGAGAGATAGAAACATGTAATACACAGAGGCATCATTGTTTATTATCAAATTTTGAAGGACTTTTGAGACTTAGGTAGCATCCTTCTCACATACCTCACATAACACAGAGAGGGCAAGCAAGCTAAGTCATGGCGAGCAATGGGGTGAGTGTTTTTAGCAAAAATTACCCCTTGGGAGTGGGAATTGACCACTGTGTCACTGGGGTTTATCAGCAGTGGGTACAGGGGGTAGCTGGTGTCCTGAAGAAGGGACAGTAGTGAACAGGAAGGTGGTGAGCTACGTGCTTGGGGGGTTGGGGTTTTTTTTGGTCCGCTTTCAACCCGTCCTGATACTGGGGGGGGGGGGTGGAAATGTGGTGCTGGATGCCTGCACACCATGTGGCTGCCTCCGTGCTGGGAGGGTGGCTGGGGAACACAGCAGCACACCGCGGGGCTCGATGCCTGCTTGGGGGGGGGGGGGGGAACACCAGAGCAAACCGCGGGGAAGGATACCTGCTTGGAGGGGGGGTTCGGGGGACACCAGAGCAAACCGCGGGGCTGGATGCCTGCTTGGAGGGTGGCTGGGGAACACGGCAGCACACCGCGGGGCTGGATGCCTGCTTGGGAAAGGGGGGGGAACACGGCAGCACACCGCGGGGCTGGATGCCTGCTTGGGTGGGGGGGGAAAACCAGAGCAAACCGCGGGGAAGGATACCTGCTTGGAGGGGGGGTTCGGGGGACACCAGAGCAAACCGCGGGGCTGGATGCCTGCTTGGAGGGTGGCTGGGGAACACGGCAGCACACCGCGGGGCTGGATGCCTGCTTGGGAAAGGGGGGGGAACACGGCAGCACACCGCGGGGCTGGATGCCTGCTTGGGTGGGGGGGGAAAACCAGAGCAAACCGCGGGGAAGGATACCTGCTTGGAGAGGGGGTTCGGGGGACACCAGAGCAAACCGCGGGGAAGGATACCTGCTTGGAGGGGGGGTGGGGAACACGGCAGCACACCGCGGGGCTGGATGCCTGCTTGGAGGGGGGGTGGGGAACACGGCAGCACACCGTGGGGCTGGATGCCTGCTTGGAGGGGGGGTGGGGAAAACCAGAGCAAACCGCGGGGAAGGATACCTGCTTGGAGAGGGGGTTCGGGGGACACCAGAGCAAACCGCGGGGAAGGATACCTGCTTGGAGGGTGGCTGGGGAACATGGCAGCACACCGCGGGGCTGGATGCCTGCTTGGAGGGTGGCTGGGGAACACGGCAGCACACTGCGGGGCTGGATGCCTGCTTGGAGGGGGAGTGGGGATCACCAGAGCAAACCGCGGGGAAGGATACCTGCTTGGAGAGGGGGTTCGGGGGACACCAGAGCAAACCGCGGGGCTGGATGCCTGCTTGGAGGGTGGCTGGGGAACACGGCAGCACACCGCGGGGCTGGATGCCTGCTTGGAGGGGGGGGTGGGGAACACGGCAGCACACCGTGGGGCTGGATGCCTGCTTGGAGGGGGGGTGGGGAAAACCAGAGCAAACCGCGGGGAAGGATACCTGCTTGGAGAGGGGGTTCGGGGGACACCAGAGCAAACCGCGGGGAAGGATACCTGCTTGGAGGGTGGCTGGGGAACACGGCAGCACACCGCGGGGCTGGATGCCTGCTTGGAGGGTGGCTGGGGAACACGGCAGCACACTGCGGGGCTGGATGCCTGCTTGGAGGGGGAGTGGGGGATCACCAGAGCAAACCGCGGGGAAGGATACCTGCTTGGAGAGGGGGTTCGGGGGACACCAGAGCAAACCGCGGGGCTGGATGCCTGCTTGGAGGGTGGCTGGGGAACACGGCAGCACACCGCGGGGCTGGATGCCTGCTTGGAGGGGGGGGTGCGGAAAACCAGAGCAAACCGCGGGGAAGGATAGCTGCTTGGAGAGGGGGTTCGGGGGACACCAGAGCAAACCGCGGGGAAGGATAGATCAAATCAATGGGCTATTCCACGTTTAGGCATGCATGCAGGCAGCCATAACCAAAATCCTCCTCTCCCAAAACATTGAAATCTACTTACCACGAGCACGATCCTCAGCTTCCTCCTCACCGTAAGCTTCCAGCTGCTGCGACTGGCTAGCCTCCTCCGGGCTGGAGAAGAGATCCTGGCTGCATGTGTCCTGGGACTCCGGGGTGTCTCCCTCCACGCCAGTAGCCTCACTGTCTCCGTCCTCTACACCATCCCCCACTTCTCCCTGCTCTGAACTCTCCATCGTGCTCCTAGGACTCGCGGTGGGGTCACACCCAAGTATGGCATCCAGCTCCTTGTAAAACCTGCAGGTTGTGGGGGCAGCTCCTGAGCGGCGATTTCCCTCACGGGCTTTGCAGTACGCACTCCTCAGCTGCTTAATTTTTACCCTGCACTGCAAGGCGTCCCGTTCATGGCCCCTTCTCATCAAGGACTGCGATATCTGACCATAAGTATCATAATTTCTCCTTCTGGAGTGCAGCTGTGTTTGCACAGCCTCTTCTCCCCACACACTAATGAGGTCCTGCAGCTCTGCATTGGTCCATGCTGGGGCTCGTTTGGTGCGTGGAGGCATGGTCGCTGAGTGATTGATAGATTAATTGCACTCCACACCTGGCTGAGCAAACAGGAAGGGGATTTTTAAATTTCCCGGGGCATTTAAAGGAGGGGTCAGGTGAGCACAGGGCAGTGGAGTTTGCTTGATTACCAGAGAGGCTTCCTCAGGTATGCTGGGATACCTGCTTATTCCACGGAGGTCAACAAAAACGCTGGTGAGTATCTACACCTGATGACCAGCGCTGGTGATCCAGCGCTGGATCCTCTACACCCGAGGTTCGACCGGGTGTACGGCCAGCTCTGCAAACAGGGAGTTGCAGCGCTGGTAATGCCCTGCAGGTTTGTACACCTCTTAAGTTGCAGCGCTGTAACCCCCTCACCAGCGCTGCAACTTTGTGGTGTAGACAAGGCCTTCGTTCAATGTCTAAGGCTTGGTGGGGCATGGGTTTTTACACTAAGTTTCTATTTAGGGTTAATTAAATGACAGAACTGCTTGAATTATTGTCATTATTATTATGAATTTGAAATCTGTTGGATGAAAAGACTAAATAAGACCTATCCATACACACCCCCTGCAGTGGCTGTTAAGTGGTCTTATTGGCTGATCCTCACTGAATGCTCCAGAGGAAGGTGTAAATCACCCAAGGCAAAATCAACCCCAAATTTGACAGTCGGTTTAACCCTGAGCACATGAAGACAAATGTCTCACGTCATGTCCATCAACAGAGGTAGATTGTTTTAGGGGTAGAAGCCCTGCTCCTTACTCCACACCTCTAGTTCCCAGCCTCCTTTGGCGGGGATAACCTGGCAGCCACATCCCTGATAGATCAAAACCCTTCAGCATGTACTTCAGTTTAAGCATTGAAGTCAATGGCATTATTTTACATGTTTAAAGTTAAGCACATACCTAAGTGTTTTGCTGGTTCAGGGCCTAAAAGGCTGATCTGGCAAAGTATTGAGTCCTGCACTTCCCACTCAAATTCATAAGGGCAAAACTCTCCTTAACTTCAATGGGATCACGATTTTACTGTAAGTAAAGAAGGCACTCATCACTATATAGTCACACTGGCTGCTGCTGGGGCAGTCTTGGGCCACTGCCCTCATCCCCCCAGCAGCAGCAGAGTTTGGGTGTGAGAGGGGGCAGGGGGTTGGGGCACAGGATGGGGTGAAGTGGGCTGTGGGTAGCACTTTCTTCGAGGGCTCTCTGGAAGTGGTGATATCCCCCTCGCTCAGCTGCTAGGCGGAGGTATGGCCAAGCAGTTCTTCATCCTGCTTCCTCTCAGAGTTCTGGCTTCGCAGCTCCCATTGGCTGGGATTTGCAGCCAGTGGGAGCTGCAGGGGTGGTACCTGCAGGCAGAGGCGGCTACACCTCCACCTAGGAACTGAGTGAGGGGGATATTGCAGTTTCCAGGGGCTCCCTCAGGTAAGTGCCACCCAGAACCCTCCTCTCCCTGCCCGAACTCCCTCCCACACCAGGTAGGGAGCCTGTCAGCCCCACTAACCCATTCAATCCAGCATGCTGCTGCCTGCCTCCCCGTCCCCAACACCCAGGCCACCCTACTCCAGTTTCCCCTTCACCTTTCCCCTGTGGAGAAAAGGAGTGGTTTTTGTTTAAAAAAAAACCTTTAGCGGTGACAAAATTTCAACCAGCTCCACTTATAACCCTTCCCGTTTATAATAGTTTTCTGTCCATGTATAACCTCATTTTAAGGGGCTTGCCTAACTTTAACTTTGTTTTATGTTCTTAAAATGAAAATTAAATAAGTTGATACAGAAAACTATATAAACTGGTTCACCATCTTCAGGACAAATAGGGTTAGTTTGTTTGATAAATCCACTCTGTTCTATCTAACATTGGCCCCAGCTGAGCACCTCACAATCTTGAAAGTGTTTATTCTCACAATACTGCTTGGGTGAAGTTGGTATTATCCCCATTTTATAGATGAGAAACTGAGATGCAGAGACTAAGTGACTTGCTTGAGATCACACAGGAAGTCTGGGACAGAGCCAGGAATGGAACCTAGCTCTCCTAAGTACCACACTAGTGATCTAACCACTGGTCCAGCTTCACCAGATTATCAATGGATAAGCATGGAGCAGAAGAGTATCTACAGAAAGCAGGCAAGATCCTCACACAATGAAGCCCATCCATGGGTTCCTTAGACTGCTGATTTTTCTGTGATCCAAAATTTCCAGTGGATGATATTTTCCTCCAAAAATATTTCTTTTGCTGAAATATTTTTCTTTACTTTTACTGATATATTGGCAAGTTTACAATGAGATTTCTCAGAAAGAGAGAAAAAAGGGCCAAGATAGCTGAACTGCAAACAGATAACATTTGAAATTCACCCAGTGCTGTGTTAGCAGACAGAGTTCTAAGTTCTATTTCTATCTACTGAAAAAAAATTTGCATAATGGGTAGGAAATTATGAAACACAATGCTAAGTATCCTAGGAATTCTAACTTAATCTTTGCTCATAAGCCCTCCCTGCTACCTCCTTTCTTGATCACTGTGAACATCACCACCATCCTGCCTGTCACTCAGGCCTGTAATCTGGGTGTCATCCTTGACTCAGACCTTTTTCTAGATCCTCACATATGCTATGTCTAAATCTTAGAGAGATTATGCAGAAATGATCTTAGAGATATGGCTTTTCCGATCCATCCCCATAGCTAAAACTCTAGTCCTGGCTCTCATCATTGTATATCTCACTGCAACAGCCTTTTCTCTGGTCTTGCCAAATGCAATCTTGCCCCACTCCTATCCATTCAGAATGCTGCTGCAACAATAATTTTCCTGTCATTTTTTCATTCCTCTCTTTGCACCCCTCCACTGGCTTCCCCTTCTCTACTGCATCAATATAAGCTGCTTGCGTCTACTTTCAAGGCCCTTCCATATGTACCTCCACCCTACCCATCATCTCTCATTCACTATCCAAAACCTGGATCCCACCTCTGATCAGCTCAGGATGCAGGGCCGGCTTTAGGCCTATTCCACCAATTCCCCCGAATCAGGTCCCACGCCTAAGAGAATCCCTTCCTTGGCTAGAGGCGCCTTTTTAATTTTTACTCACGTGGCGGTGCTCCGGGTCTTCAGTGGCACTTCGGTGGTGGGTCCTTCACTCGCTCTGGGTCTTCGGCGGCACTTCGGCGGCAGGTCCTTCAGTGCTGCCAAAGACCTGGAGCGAGTGCCGCCGAAGTGCCATCGAAGACTCAGAGCACTGCCTGGTGAGTACAAACCCCATGTGTTTTTTTTACATTTCTTTTTTAGTGATCCTGCCGGGGCCCCATCAAAACTGTTCAAATTGGGCCCCGTGCTTCCTAAAGCCGGCCCTGTCAGGATGTTAGCCTACATCACCCTCTTGTTAAATTTTCAAACAAGTATTGTTGTGCTTTCTTCCTTGCTGCTCCCTCATGCTTAGAAGGAGCTCCACATAAATATCAGCAAAGCTCTCTCATTGTCCTCCTTCAATCCCTTCTCTTTTGCTGTGACACCTACAAAAAACCTGACAGTGGTTAGGCTGCTGGTACACTAAACCTCTACCCATCATGCTGACTAATAGCATCTCATGGTTTCTTTATACTACCCTGCTGGTCTGTCTGTATCCATCTGTTGTCTCTTGTCTTAAACTTGAATTGTAAACTCTTTGGGGGCAAAGGCCATATTTTAATTTTATTTATGCAGTGCCTATGCAGTATGGGGTCCAGGTATATGACCAAGGCTATGATGATACTACTAATAAATAAATTTTTGAAGCATCTGCTAGCACAAGACATTGTTGCCTTCAATTCTTCCATTTCTCCCTTTAATCCTGTAGGATATCATTCCAGAGGCAAAACAATTACAATTTATGCACTTAAGGAGGTTCAAGAGGCACAGGAACAAAATAAATTCTATGGAACTGAGAGTGTTTCTCCTTGTCTCAGACATGTTACCAGTTTTTTGTAGCAAGGCAACACTTTAGTAAGGATTGAGGAATGGAAGAATGGTACTGCAATGCAAAAGTGATAAGAGACACATCAACAGTAGTTCATGCTTGAAACAATGACAGCCAGACTCTCCTAGGCTGTCTGAGTCTAGGGTACAGGAGGCTCAGGCCCACCCTGTGTTCTGAGGGAGGAGTCACAGAAACAGGACAAAAGTGATTTCTTGGGACAACAAATGAAAAAACAGGGACGGGTACTAGATGGTGGTGCTGAGCAGAGAACTCCAGACAGTTCCTAAAGCTCTGTGAAGGAATTCTGGGAATCAGTGGTCACTGCATAAATGAACTCAGCTTGAACTTGTGAAATAATGAGAGAATGGAAGTATGCCACACATCGAGCTTCCTTTTCCTGGACTGCTGGATACCCACCCTGGCCAGCACCAAAAGGAGATCGATGAGGAGGTCTCATGACTTCATGGGGCCATCAACGGGGTGTGCAAGGATGAAGAGATGTGAATAAGTGCAGCCACAAGCTCAGAGAGAAAGGCAGAGTACAAAGGTGTTTTTTTACCTTCTTGCGCACATGGAAAACTACACATGGGATGTGCAGCTCCATGTGCTGGGCAAGTGTCACAGGGTGCACCCAGCTGTAGGCCAAGCGGTCTCAGTTTCTGGTGACCAGCCTGACCATCTGCAACAAGATGGGGGGAAAAATCAGCTCTATTCTATCCTATATGGTATTATCCTTATTTTAGAGATGGGGAACTGGGCAGAGACAACATGACTTGTCTAAAATCCCACAGGGCCTAGGTAGAACACGGATCTGCCAAATTGCCAGCTAGTTACCTAACCATTGGACCAACCTTCCTCTCACAATGGGCAAGTAGGTAGCGGAAAATAAACTACAGAAGGAAGACAAAATTCTCACACATAGAGATCCTTTCATGAGTTCCTTAGGCTTGTAGCTTATAGGTACAGGTATTTACGACGTGAGGCATAGGTATAAATTAAGGCAATAATGCAATGAGTCTACAAGCCTCAAGGCCTGTAAGACAATAGCTTAGTTGAACTACTTCAGGCATAAGCCCCAGAAAGCCTTAAGTATAGGCAGCTACCCAACAGTAACACTAGATCATAAGGTATCACAAAATAGAACGCTGTAATGAATAAACTGCTGACAAGTAACCACAAAATACTAGTTTATACCAGCTTGGGATATTTTAAGTTAGGGACATCAGCAGATGTCTGACCACAAGAATGTCATGGTAACTAATTGACGTCTATGCTAATAATCTTGAGGAAAAGGATTAATAACCTATGGGAGAAGGGCATCCCAACATTAGTAGGATGAGGAACTACAAATCAGGGAAAAGGGCTGAAACCCCTACTAAATATGCATTAAGCATAGTGGTGTCAGTATAACACATTATAAAAGTTGTATCTTGGCTAGCATGCCTCAGGTAATGACAGGATGATGACTGGTGAGGGGAAAGATGTTAACTAACACTTCAGGGTATTTTGCAAGGGATGGTGTAAGTATATGGATGCTTAGCTCATTCTGTATTATATCTCCCTACCTTGCTGGGTTGGAGTGTTTGTGAATTTGCTACCAGTATTAATAAAACTATCATAAATATAGAGTGTAATTTCCTAAGTGTGAGTGTTGCAACCATGCACAACAGGTATCCCAACTAAACAGTAATGCTACTGCCGTGGGCTTCTTTGTTGTCCCTTCCCTCCAGGATTTTAAATGTAATTGTATTATGGTTGCTATTACCAAGCCGTTCAACTCTATACACCTCTTGGACCAGAACCTGTGCTCCACTTAGGACTAAAACAAGAATTGCCTCTCCTCTTGTGGATTCCAGGACTAGCTTCTCCAAGATGCAGTCACTTATGGTGTCAAGAAACTCTGTCTGCATCCTGTCCTGAGGTTACATGTACCCAGCCAATATGGGGATAGTTGAAATCCCTCATTATTATTGAGTTTTCTATTTTATAACCTGTCTCATCTCTCAGAGTATTCACAGTCACCATCCTGGTCAGATGGTCAGTAGTATATATCTACTCCTATATCCTTATTCAAGCATGGAATTCCTATCCATAGATATTCTATGGTACACTTTAGCAATGTCTGCACTACCACTTATGTTGGTATAACTTATGTCGCTCAGGGGTGTGAATAAGTCACCCTCAAGTGACATAAGTTACACCAACCTAAGCACTGGTATGGACAGCACTATGTTGATGGGAGAGCTTCTTGCGCCGACATAGCTACTGCTGCTCATTGGGGGTGAATTAATTAAGCCGATAGGAGAGTTCATTCCTTTCAGCTTACAGCAGCTACATTAGAGAGCTGCACCACTGTATGCTCACTAGTGTAGCCATAGCCTTTGATTGATTTAAGATTTTTACTACAGTTGACTCTATGCTTTCTTCCACATATAGTGCCACTCACTCAACCAGCATAATCTACTCTGTCGTTCCTATATATTTTGTACCCTGGTATTATCAAGTCCCATAATCACCATTCCGCCACATTTCTGTAATGCCTATTATATCAGTATCCTCATTTAATACCAGGCACTCAAATTCATCTGTCTTAGTATTTCAATTTCTAGCATTTGTACAGAGAAACAAAATTTGTCACTTCACATTATGTGATGTAACTGAATGGGACTCTTTTTCATTTGACTGTTTCTCATCAGTTCTTACCTGTACTTGATCATCTTCCATCCTCTCCTTCTTTCTAGGATATAGAGAATCCCCATTAATAGATCCTCCTCACCTGTTGGTTTTCCCCAAGCCCTTAGTTTAAAAACTCCTCTACAACCTTTTACATTTTATATGCCAGAAATCTGGTTCCATTTTAGTTTAGATGGACCCCTTCCTTCCTATATAGGCTCCTGCTTCCATTAAACTTCCCCTGTTCCTAATAAATCTAAACTCCTCCTCCCTACACCATTGTCTCATCCATGCATTGAGACCCTGCAGTTCTGCCTGTCTAAATGGCTCTGCCCGTGGAACTGGAAGCATTTCAGACAATGCCACAATGACGGTCCTGGATTTCACTTTCTTACCTGGCAGCCTAAATTTGGCCTCCAGGACCTTTCTCCTACCTTTCTCTATTTCATTGGTATCTATATGTACTACAACCATCAGCTCCTCCCCAGCACCACTCAAAAACCTGCCTAGATGTCTCAAGAGATCTGCAACCTTTGTATCTGCCAGGCAATTAATTATGCGGTTCACCCAGTCATCACAAACCTAGCTATCTATATTTATAATGATCAAATCCCCCCTTACCATTAACTGTCTCTTCCTAGTGACGAGGGTTCCCTCCCTTGGAGAAGTATCCTCAGTGTAAGAGGATACCGTGACATCATCTGGAGGGATGGTCCCAACTATGGGATCATTTCCCTCCACTCCACTCTGATGTTCTCCTTCCCCAAGATTTTTATCCTCCTCAACAGCAGAGAGGGTATCAGATTGGGGGTGGGACCACGCTACTGTGTCCTGGAAAGTCTCATCTATACACTTCTCTGTCTCCCTTAGGTCCTCCAGTTCAGCCACTCTGGTCTCCACAGCCTGTACTTAGTCTCTGAGGACCATGACCTCCTTGCACAAATGCACATGTATGACACTTGCCCATAAGGCAGATAATCATACATGTAGCATTCAGTGTAATAAACTGGATAGTCCTCACTCTGTTGCTGGACTTCTGCCTGCAATCTTTTTACTCCTGCAGCTTTTTTGTTGGGTTTTGTTTCTCTGTTTTGTTTGTTCAGGGGGAGTGGTGTTTATTTCCCTAAATTTACAGACTGTTAATTAGATGTATCTAGCTCTCCCACTCCCTTGCAAAACTCTCTTAGCTGCTCCTGTTTGCTAGCTCCTCTGGTCGCTTAGCAGCTGGCTTTTCAAATTACTGTTCTCCCTGAGTGGCCCCGCCTCCTGGTTAAGGGTTAATCAGTGTTAAAGGGCTTACAAATCAAAGCCTTATTAAGAAGCTCTCAGCCTTACCTTACTGGTCATGGAGCTGGGAGGCAGGGGTTGGGAGTGGGGAGGATGTTGCACATATGATAATGGCAAGGTTGGGGCAAAGGTCAGGGGCTACTAAGAGCAGGAAGATATTAAAAGAGAACATGAGTGCAAGGAGTGGGGATGAAGGGTGTGGTGGAGGTGTGAGCTAGAGGTAGACCTTGTGTGTATATAGAGGGTAGAAGGTAAGGGCAGATGGAACAAAGGAAGGGAAGGTTCCAGTGAGGAAGATGGCTTTGAGGTCCAGAAGAGAGCTGCATGTGAGGAAGGCAATGTACTAACAGGTGGAAGTGCAGAAAGATGACATGAAGAAGAGCTCAGTTAAAAGCAGCCATGGTTTAATGGCAACAGATAAATGAGCATGACAGTGGAAAAGTGAGACTAATGGCAATCAATTCAATGAACAATTCAAATAACAATGAAATCCTTGCCTAGCTTAAACACAAAAAAGAAGCTTACGAGAAGTGGAAGATCGGACAAATGACCAGGGAGGAGTATACAAATATTGCTCAGGCATGCAGGAGTGAAATCAGGAAGGCCAAATCACACTTGGAGTTGCAGCTAGCAAGAGATGTTAAGAGTAACAAGAAGGGTTTCTTCAGGTATGTTAGCAACAAGAAGAAAGTCAAGGAAAGTGTGGGCCCCTTACTGAACGAGGGAGGCAACCTAGTGACAGAGGATGTGGAAAACGCTCATGTACTCAGTGCTTTTTATGCCTCTGTCTTCACAAACAAAGTCAGCTCCCAGACTACTGCACTAGGCAGCAGAGCATGGGGAGGAGGTGACCAGCCCTCTGTGGAGAAAGAAGTGGTTCAGGACTATTTAAAAAGCTGGACGAGCAGAAGTCCGTGGGGCTGGATACGCTGCATCTGAGGGTGCTAAAGGAGTTGGCAGATGTGATTGTAGAGCCACTGGCCATTATCTTTGAAAACTCATGGCGATTGGGGGAGGTCCCAGATGACTGGAAAAAGACTAAAGTAGTGCCCATCTTTAAAGAAGGACGAGGATCCAGGGAACTACAGGCCAGTCACCTCAGTCCCTGGAAAAATCATGGAGCAGGTCCTCAAGGAATCAATTCTGAAGCACTTAGAGGAGAGGAAAGTGATCACGAACAGTCAGCATGGATTCACCAAGGGCAAGTCATGCCTGATTAACCTAATAGCCTTCTATGAGATAACCGGTTCTGTGGATGAGGGGAAAGCAGTGGACGTGTTATTCCTTGACTTTAGCAAAGCTTTTGATGCGGTCTCCCACAGTATTCTTGCTAGGAAGTTAAAGAAGTATTGGCTGGATGAATGGACTATAAGGTAGATAGAAAGCTGGTTAGATCCTCGGGCTCAATAGGTAGTGATCAATGGCTCCATGTCTAGTTGGCAGCCAGTATCAAGCGGAGTGCCCCAAGTGTCAGTCCTGGGGCTGTTTTTGTTCAATATCTTTATTCATGATCTGGAGGATGGTGTGGGCTGCACTCTCAGCAAGTGTGCAGATGACACTAAACTGGGAGGAGTGGTAGATAGAATACAGAGGAACCTAGACACATTAGAGCACTGAGCCAAAAGAAATCCGATGAGGTTCAGCAAGGACAAGTGCAGAGTCCTGCGCTTAGGATGGAAGAATCACATGCACTGCTACAGACTAGGGACCAAATCGCTAGGCAGCAGTTCTGCAGAAAAGGACCTAGTGGTTATAGCGGACGAGAACCTGGATATGAGTCGACAGTGTGCCCTTGTTACCAAGAACGCTAAAGGCATTTTGGGCTGTATAAGTAGGGGCATTGCCAGCAGATTGAGGGATGTGATCATTGCCCTCTATTCAACATTGGTCAGGCCTCATCTGGAGTACTGTGTCCAGTTTTGGGTCCCACACTACAAGGAGGATGTGGAAAAATTGGAAAGAGTCCAGTGAAGAGCAACAAAAATGATTAGGGGGCTGGAGCACATGACCTATGAAGAGAGGCTGAGGGAACTGGGATTATTTAGTCTGCAGAAGAGAAGAATGAGGGGGGATTTGATAGCTGCTTTCAACTACTTGAAAGGGGGTTCCAAAGAGGATGGCTCTAGACTGTTCTCAGTGGTACTGGATGACACAACAAGGAGTAATGGTCTCAGGTTGCAGTGAGGGAGGTTTAGGTTGGATATTAGGAGAAACTTTTTCACTAGGAGAGTGGTGAAGCACTGGAATGGGTTACCTAGGAAAGTGGAGGAATCTCCATCTGTCATAAACAGATAGCTAAGGGTTAATGTTCTTTTACCTGGAAAGGAGTAACCTGAAACACCTGACCAGAGGACCAATCAGGAAACAAGACTTTTTCAAATCTGGGTGGAGGGAAGTTTGTGTGTGAGTTCTTTGTTCTTTGTCTTGTGTCTGTCCCTCTCGGCTATGGGAAGGATTTTTCTGTCTCCTGCTTTCTAATCTTCTGTTTCCCAGTTGTAAGTACAGAAAGGATAGTGGTTTATATGTTTTTTTTTTTGTATTTACATGTGTGTAGTTGCTGGAGTGTTTTGAATTGTGTTCTTTTTAAATAAGGCTGTTTATTCATATTTCTTTTAAGCAATTGACCCTGTATTTGTCACCTTAATACAGAGAGACTATTTTTATGTACTTTTTCTTCCTTTTTATATAAAGCTTTCTTTTTAAGACCTGTTGGAGTTTTTCTTTAGTGGGGAACTCCAGGGAATTGAGTCTGTAGCTCACCAGGGAATTGGTGGGAGGAAGAAGTCAGGGGGAAATCTGTGTGTGTTAGATTTACTAGTCTGACTTTGCATTCCCTCTGGGTGAAGGAGGGGGATGGAGGGGTGAGCTTGGCTCTCTCTCGGTACTTCTATTTCCAGGACTGGAAATAGGGAGGGTGGAATCCCTCTATTTAGATTCACGGAGCTTGCTTCTCTGTATCTCTCCAGGAACCCAGGGTGGGAACACCTGGAAGGGAGAAGGGGGAGGGGAAATGGTTTATTCCCCTTTGTTGTAAGACTCAAGGAATTTGGGTCTTGGGGTCCCCAGGGAAGGTTGCTGGGGGGACCAGAGTGCCCCAAAACACTCTAATTTTTTGGGTGGTGGCAGCTTTACCAGGTCCAAGCTGGTAACTAAACTTGGAGGTTTTCATGCTAACACCCATATTTTGGACGCTAAGGTCCAAATCTGGGAATATATTATGACACCATCCTTAGAGGTTTTTAAGGCCCGGCTTGACAAAGCCCTGGCTGGGATGATTTAGTTGGGGATTAGTCCTGCTTTGAGCAGGGGGTTGGACTAGATGACCTCCTGAGGTCCCTTCCAACCTTGATATTCTATTATTCTAAAGAAATCAGCCCAACACAATGGGTACAGAGATGGGAGCAATTAAAATAAACCTCCACAATAGTTATTAAATATAGTCTAGGAGCATAGTAACCAATAAAAGTGAGAGTGGGGAGATTATCTTGAGCAGGATGGCTAGAGAATTTTCAAAAAACAAAATAAAAATATACTTCCTACCTCTGCCCTGTACCTTCATGCCTGAGGCTGGTAACCTGAGAAAAAAGCGCAGACCACTTAAGGTACATCACTATGAGCAAATGGGTAGAATATCTAGTTACCCAAAGTTAGACATTTACTGTGGTAATCATTAAAATATTTACAATTGTCATTGCAGATAATAAACATGACATGGTATTCACTGAGAAGGAGAAATTGATGGCTATTTAAGCACAATAAGGAGTTTTTAAAATATAACGAGAACAAAAAGAATCCTGACAATGGCATTGGTCCATTACTAGGTGGAAATGGGAGAAATATCAGTAATAATGCAGAAAAGGTAGAAATGTTCAATAAATATTTCTGTTCTGTATTTGGAGAAAAAACAGATGATATAGTCTCTTCATATGGTGATGATAACATTTTTTCCATTCCA
This sequence comes from Gopherus flavomarginatus, assembly GCF_025201925.1. Taxonomy (NCBI): domain Eukaryota; kingdom Metazoa; phylum Chordata; order Testudines; family Testudinidae; genus Gopherus; species Gopherus flavomarginatus. Next base: position 336,269,538 of record NC_066617.1, read on the forward strand.
CTAGTAGTTCTGGGGGATGTTAAACAGAGACTCCAAAAGTTAGACATCTTAAAATCAGCAAATCCAGATAACTTACATCAAAGAGTTTTTAAAAAGCTGGCTCAGGAGTTCACTGGACTATTAATGTTGATTTTCAATAAATCTTGGAGCACTGGGGAAGTTCCAGAAGACTGCAAGAAAGCGAATGTACCCGTTTTTAAAAAGGGTAAACGGGATGTCAGCCTGGCATCAATCTCAGACAAGATAATGGAGTGACTGATATGGGACTCGATTAATAAAGAACTAAAGGAGGGTAATGAAATTAATGCAAATCAACATGGGTTTATAGAAAATAGATTCTGTCAAACTAACTTGATATCCTTTTTCTGATGAGATTACAAGTTTGGTTGATTAAAGGTAATAGTGTTGAAGTAATATACTTAGACTTCTGGAAAGCGTTTGTCTTGGTATTGCATGACATTTTGATTAAAAAACTAGAATGATATAAAATGAACATAACTCACACTATATATATTAAAAACTGGCTAACTGATAGGTCTCAAGATGTAATTGTAAACACAGAATTGCCGTCAAGCAGGTCTGTTTCCAGTGGGGTCCCTCAGGAATTGGTTCTTGGCCCTCTGCTATTTTTATTAGACATAGAAGAAAAGATAAAATCATCACTGGTAAAGTTTGCAGATGACACAAAAATTGAGGGAATAGTAAATAATGAAAAGGAGAGGTCAGAGTGATCTGGATTGCTTGTTAAACTGATGGACTCAAACAGTATTTGTTTGAATATGGCTAAATATAGATGTATATATCCAAGAACAAACAATGTAGGTCACACTTACAGGATGGGGGACGCTATCACGGGAAGCAAAGATTCTGAAAAAAATGTGGGGGTTGTGGTAGGTAATCAGCTGAACATGAGCTCTGAATGTGACGCTGTGGCCAAAAGAGCTAATGCTATCCTGGGTTGCATAAACAGGGGAATCTCAAGCAGCAGAGAGAGATTATTTTACCTGTGTATTTGATGCTGGTTTGACTGCTGCTGGAATACTGTGTCCAGTGCTGATGCCCACTATTTAAGAAGGATGTTGATAAGTTGGAGAGGGTTCAGAGAGAAAAATCAAAGAGCTCAATCTATTTAACATAACAATCAGAAGATTATGGGGTGACTTGATGAATTCTGTAAGTATGCACATGGGAAACAAATGTTTAAGAACAGCCTTTTCAATCTAACAAAGAAAAGCATAACCCAATCCAACGGCTGGAAATTGAAGCTAGAAAATTCAAACTGGAAATGATGCATAATTGTATTTAACACTGGGAGTAATTAACTATTGGAATAATTTACCAAGGGCTGTGGTGGATTCACCATCACTAACAATTTTTAAATCAAGTTTAGATGTTTTTCTAGAAGAACTGCTCTAGGAATTACTTTGGGGAACTTCTATGGCCTGTGTTGTACAGGAGGCCAGATTAGATGATCACAATGGTCCCTTCTGGCCTTATTATCTACGAATGTATTACTCCCTAGACTAAGAATAGAGAATACATGTAAATCCGAATTATCTTGAGAGACATTTGAAACACTTAAATAATCATAAGTTTGACTCAATAGCATTTATTCCTTTCAGATTTGCATGAACATAGATGATTTTTAGTCTCTGAATTTTAGGTCAGCTTTACTCTAACTGTAAATATCATGTAACACTTTCTGCTTTAAAGATTTGAATAGCAACTCCTATAGAGAGTTCAATAGCTACATTCTATCTTGGCTATGCTTTGTTTTCTGCATTCTTCTTGCCAGTATGATTAACGATTTTTTGTCATGAACACTGTTTATATTTTGCAGTATAATTTTCCCATAATTTACTGAGGGGGAGAGGAGAACGACCTTTCATTGTTGGGGAAATCTTGTATATGATGCCTAATTGACTTATCTGAAGTGATTACACTGAACAGCAATATTTGACCTTAATTTAGTATGCAGATAACCAAATTCTGCAGTTAACTAATGTGCAACCTCCTGGGACCGGATTAGGACAATATGGTTCTTATATGCATAACAATACTTGGCACTTGTCCATTCTAGTACTGTATTCAGTAGATTATGAAAATAAGAATCTAGACAAGTGCCTAGTGTGAAAGTAGAATGAATTATATAGTAAGAATAGAAAGGATTAAAGAAATGCTGTCTGTACCTTTAAGCAAAACTGTTGGAATGCTGCAGTCCAGGTGTCAGGAATACAGACATTAACATAGAACAATTGCACCGTTTAAGGGCAATTGGTGAAGTATTAGCCTTAGATCGATAAGAGTTAGTAAGGAAATAGGATATGCATGCTGTGCCCCAGGTGAATTTTCCTGTTTTGCTTCCTTTGTCCCTTTGTCTAATTCCCGCTCTTTTATCTGTATAAATAAGACTGTTTGGGCCTTGCATGGCCACTCACATATTCTGAATGTTATTGGCGGAGCGCTGCGCTAATAAACAGAGTGGTCTGACAAATTGTGAGTCCTGATTCTAACTTTGACAATTTGGAGGTCCCACCGAGATGGCAAACGTCTTCACTGGGGCTGTGTGATTCCTGACTGTTTTTGTGGGATGACCGTGGCAGCCGGCACCTGGGCATTTGGCCCAAGCGGTCCCCCACTAGAGCGGAAAGGTGCACAGCCACAGTGAGGTCTACGCCATCGAACCTGTTGGTTCCCACTCTGTTCTGGTAGGGATCCCGGGATCTGACATCAGGAATCTGGTCAGGTAATTATTTCTGTGTTTTGTCCGGACTGAGGACTGTCCTGTCTCTGTGTCTATCTGTCCTCTTGTGGAGTGTTTGAGTCTGGGTGCCGTCTCTGTCTGGGGATCGGCCGACCAAGGGGTTCCTGTCCCCGCGGTCTGAGTGAGTGAAATCTGCACGATTGCAGCCGCACCACACCTTGGGTAAAACCCTTAGTGTGAAAGCAAGGGCAATTGAGGCAGTAGCCTGTGGGCTCCTTTTGTGTGTTGCAGCAGGCATCGCTCTGACGAACCTGAATTTCCTTCTTGTGTGATTGGTGTGTGAAAGTCCTCCTGTACTGGTAACCAGACGTCTAAGTTGGGACAGTTCCCTAAATGAACGCCGGCTCATTTTATGTATTTAGGATGGGTCCAGACTCCTGTAAAAAGGGTCCAGACTCCTGTAAATTTCTGGGAAAATGGTCTAGGCTAACTCAGGAGGATCCCAAAACTCAGTGGCCACTGTTAAAATCTTGGAACAAAGACTGAGTGGACGTCTTAAAAGACAAACTCGGCCAACCTAAAACTAAATTTGCTAAAGGAGAGGTTAATTGTTTCATGCAGTGGTGGCAAGAGGCAAATCGTAGGTGGACAAAATCAAAACTGGCCTCTCTCAATTATTCAAATAATAAGTTAAAAGCTTTATTAAAAGCCTCCTCTCCCACCACTAGACCGAGCGCTCCCCTTTACCCCGTTCTCCAAACCCCGGATCGATCCAAACCCCTTCATACTCCCATCTCATTGTAAAAAGGACAAAAAGTCCCTTGTTCTGTTCCCCTTTGTTGTCTGCCTCAGAAACTGATTCTTTATAGTGTCCCACTACCAATTCAGCAAGGCTGGGGGCAGGGGGGAGCTCCTCAACTAGCCCCCACCCTTCCTGGTCCCTTTCCTTGAACATTTCTTTCAAAACTGTTCATTGGAGGAAAAAAAAAAAAAAAAAAGCAGGATCGGGCCCAGACAAGCAGGCAAGCAACAGATAAAGAAACTGAAAAACAGGTTGAAAGCCCTAAGGGAATAGTGTTAGAAGAAAGAAAAGCAGTAAGTGCAGGCATGAACCCCTGGAACAATACCTAAAATGGTGAAATCTGAGGAGATAAAGGTGTCATTTTGGGACATAAACAAGTGATTTAAGTAAAGAGAGTGAAAAATTAACTCTACAGAGGCTGGAGAGAATTAAGCAGTTAAACTTTGTGAAAAGGTTAAAAAAGGACCATGTTAAAGAGAGAGAATTCTTGGTTTCTTTGCAGCCATTCTGAAGGGAAATGGGCCCTTTTCCAGAAGAGTGCCTGTAAATAATCCTTATATATATACAGCTATGCAAAAACAAAGCAGTGTAAAAAAAATGTTAAGGAAAAGAAAATGTGTATGTATCTATTTGTCTGTGTATGTAAAGTTCTAAGAATCTAAACCAACACATCTGGTTTGTAAAACTACTGTTTTGTAGGTGTAAGATAAATTGATTTTGTTTTTGTTTTTAATGCCACTAAAAATTCATTTGACTCTTTGATTCAAAGTTGCAAAACTGACAGACCTTTTTGCAAGACACAGGTAATTAGTGTTGTTTGGCTTTGGGATTTAGCATTTAACCCTTAAGGGGTAACTTGATTCTTTACAAAAATTAAAATGTTTTTAAATAAAGACCAAGTCATGGCTGCAATAGGGCAGTCAGAATCAGGAGAATAGGTAGAAATTCTGGAGTCTTTTTGTTTGGTTGGTTTGTTTTTTTTGTAACAATAGCAGATAAGAGCTGTAATGACAGAATAAGAAGTTAACAGTGACCCTCTGAAGCAACAGCAGAGGTGAGGGGCACAAAACAAAAAGAAGCAATGTTAAAAACACTGAGCCTTAAAATGGCTCTGTGGAATCAGACTGTCACTTTGATAAGGATACATGAAAACTCTGTAAGAACAAAAGAAACAGTTACACCTTATGTAAAAATTGATACGGCTAATGTTTTTAAAAAGTTATAGTGTAGAAGGAATGTGCATTTTCCCTCGGACATGTGCGGTGTATATTGTAAAAAGGGGTAAAAGAAATGCAAATGAAACATGCTGCTGAATTAAAATCCTATTAGGGCTCCAAAAAGAGCCGCAATAGGCTGTGTTTTCTTTTTCAGATCCCTGTGTGTTAAAACAGAGTCTCTGAGCTCTGCTGATGGCTTTGAATCCAAAAGCCTAGCCTGTGTTGATGCAAATTACCTAACTGATAAAGAAAGGTGAAAACTGCCAGCACAAATGAAGCTGCAAATAAAGAACATACCTGGTCAGCAAACAAACTGCCTACATAAAAGGCATGGTATAACAAGATACCTTTAATAAATTTGATGCTAATGTTACTGTTAATATTAAACATTAAAATAACTTTAATGTTAGTGAGTACCCCTGTAACAACTTGTAGTGTGTATGATTTTTGGAAAAATCCTTTAAAGTAATATGGTAATGATGCTTCTCAGCTATTACCTGTGAATAAACTTAAAGCTTAACACAGCAGGGAAAACATTACAAACTTGGTCTGCTATATAAGAGGCAAAACTTGAGGTACACCACCTCATGAATTTAATAACTAAACAGTGAAATAATTTTTGCATAACCCTTAAAATGTAGAAGCCATTAAAACCTGGCCTGCATTAAAAAAAAAAAAAAAAAAAAAAAAAAAAACACACAGGAAAATATGGGGGTAATTCCTCTGTTTTGCCTGCAGTCAGGAAGGGTATTTGTAAAAGAATGAAATCTTTAAGCAATAATCAATGCCACCCCAAAAGGGGTAGAAAACTGTTCTTTTTGTCTTTCAGATAATCCAAAGTACTGTATAATGGACTATGTGTATGTGTTAATTCTTGGGGAAAAGTGTTTAAAAAGTGCTAGCAACCCACCAGAAGACAAATGTAAATGTAATGTAAGTACTGTGTTTACCAATAATCACATTTACTATTTGCCACAACAACAACCACCACCAAAAGAGTCTCAGCTTACTGTAAGCACTGATTTAGCTCAGTTCTCTATCAATCTTGGCATTGAATGGCAAACAGTTACCAATCATCTGTTAAAAGGTAAAAAGGTAACATGATTCCTAAAAAAAAAAAAAAAAAAAAAAAATGTGGAAAACTGGACTATTCCTATTATACACGCAAATGGGGACATGTTAAGAATTGCCACTGCAGAAAAGCATAACAGCTTACCATTGGTATAACATATTTTCTGGATGGTCTCCCACAACTACTGGCATACTAATATTACTACCCTAATTGTTTTTGGTTTTACATTGTATGTGTTTAATTGAAATGTTTAAAATGTGCTGGTGGATAAAACAAATGTATGTAAAGCTAAAGCCACAGGCCCAAATCACCTCCCAGTATTTTCTATTACGTGGACTAAATAAGAAGTGACACTGGCTATTAATAATCTTAGTGTCAAAAGGGGGATATGTAGGAGCAGGATTTTATAATATCCCATAAGAATTAAAGTATAATTTGATTTCATCCTGCTAGTCACTATTTTTAAATAGCAGAAAGAAATGACCCCCTGGGACTATAGGATTCTGTTTTCCCATATGCATTACAAATTGGGCCCTCTCTAACTCTTTGTTTTAAGATTTAGGTAGTAAGAGACAGGATTCTCTATTGTGTCTGTGTTAAGTAAATTAGAGAAACATTGAAGGCCTGGGTCTCAATGTAAATTGTCTTAGTTATCAATTGTAAAACTTAGCAAGGTTTAATTTGCAATGCTTTTTTTGTTCTATATAAAATACTACTGTTTGTATTCTCAAATCTATTTGTGTGAATGAGGAATGTATGCATCAGGAAAAGACAAGGTGTGAAGGCCATTGTTACAGCCAGAGTCAAGGGACAGCTGTTAAACTGTCTGGCATCTCAGAGTGGACACATGCTTCGCAGTGTAAGAATGCACAGACCCCAGTGAACCAATCACCACCTCAGGACCACGCAGAGTCAATTTTTTTGACTCCAGAAGAAGACGTAGAGGAACAGCCTGCAATACCTTACAATCTACGCTCTCGTAAGGGTTGCCAGAAGCAGATGACTACATAAAGCAAGGCCCAAGAAGAAGCAGTAGTGAGCCAAGCGCCTGCTGCCTGGTGGACATAAAACTGTGAGTGCAGTTCCCTCAGTTGAGGTTGTCAGAACCAGAAGGGCCTTGCCTCCAACATGCAGCTCTGGTAGCGCCTGTTCCTCGGCTGCTGGTATCTTAAGGTCTGGGGTGCACACAATGACAATTCTTTTATCCAGCAGCAAGTGTGGATAGCTCAGACCCTTATTATTTCTAAATGCTGGGTCTGCAGCCACATCCCAGCCCACTCTCAAACTGGTGTTCCTGTCCTGGCTATCCCACTCAATTCCCCAGACCTCACTGGAGGACCTTGTCTGTTTAACACAATATGGAACAGTAATGACACCTGGGAAGAGGCTATTGGCAGTTCCTTTATCCCACTTGGGGGAGCAATACACCAGGAAAAAAAAAAAAAGGCTCCTAAGTAGTTAAATAATGGCAAATAAAACCAGAGAAAGTTTAAGAGCCCTGAGCAAAGAAACAGGGGCGATCGGACAGGTGGCCCTCCAGAACCATCAGGCATTGGACATAGTGCTGATGGCCAAAGGAGGGACCTGTGCTCTCACTGGAAAACAATGTTGTGTGTTTATACAATACCAATGAGGTAATAGATCGCTATAGCCACTTAGAACAAATCGCATATCTTCCTCATGAAGAGCTGAGTTCTTTATGGAAGTGGCTAAGTAACCTGTTCAATTTCTCTGGCATAGGAAACTGGTTGTTTCAGGGAGCCCTAACTATCCTGTTTGGAATCTTAATGATTTTTGTATGCTTTCAGTTAATCTCCTGTTGTATCCAAAATTGTGTCACCCAGATGACTGCCCCAAAACAGAGTGCTAATATGATGATTTTGAATATCACTGATGAACTAAGAGATAAGGAACGGTTAATTTGTGGAACCCAGTAATTGTTGGTCATGGCGTACGCTTGACCAAAAGGAGGGATTGTGAAAGTAGAATGAATTATATAGTAAGAATAGAAAGGATTAAAGAAATGCTGTCTGTACCTTTAAGCAAAACTGTTGGAATGCTGCAGTCCAGGTGTCAGGAATACAGACATTAACATAGAACAATTGCACCGTTTAAGGGCAATTGGTGAAGTATTAGCCTTAGATCGATAAGAGTTAGTAAGGAAATAGGATATGCATGCTGTGCCCCAGGTGAATTTTCCTGTTTTGCTTCCTTTGTCCCTTTGTCTAATTCCCGCTCTTTTATCTGTATAAATAAGACTGTTTGGGCCTTGCATGGCCACTCACATATTCTGAATGTTATTGGCGGAGCGCTGCGCTAATAAACAGAGTGGTCTGACAAATTGTGAGTCCTGATTCTAACTTTGACACTAGGTACTGCACTTGTAAATGCTTTAGAAGTGCCACTGATAGTCAGTGTGCAGTGGACTGTATTCTGTATTTCACACCACCTACTAAAATTATAGTCATAGTCACGCTTCATGCTGGTTCTCTGATAAAATGAGGGCAGCATCACTCAACTCTAAACTGTGTCTGAGGGATCATTTCTTCAAGAACAACAGGATTGTGACTGGCCTGATTTAGAATAATGAGAGAAGAAACTAAATAGCACCAGACCTGTAGAATATTAGTACAATCAGTAGTATTAAGCAAACAAAAGAAATTCCATATGTAATAGGAAAATATTCCAGGAATTGGAAGCAGCCAATCTATGTTCTTAGAGAACTTGTTAGAGAATGTTAGAGTCCATGTTTATTGCTACTTAGGAGGTAATATATGCTGTAAAGGAAATCATGATATTGTCAAGTTATTAAATGCTTTTGAACTAAAATACACTGTGACAGACACCCAGGTTACAACCTGGAACTGTGGGACTGCTGTGTGCCCTTAACTCTCCAGTCGAGCCTGTCTCTTACAATGCTATGTTAGTTACAAGCAGCAAACCTCTTCAGGTGCTGTTATCACAGTCATCAACAGGCAGAGACACACTCAGCTAAGTTGCATGAATGTTCTCCAAGCCACTCATGAACTGTGCACAGGGAGACGCCAGCAAATTCCCCCCAGACCCAGCCTTGCACCCATAAATGAACCATCTTATACTGCTCTAAGACCCTCTTGAATGATGCAAGCTAATTAATTAGTTTGCCACTTCATCAAAGGATAGTGGACATGCACCAGCCTCTTTAATTTAAGCAGATCCCCCAAGCACTTAGGACCAACTCACTGGTTAAGTTTAAATATTAAAATAAGTTTATTAACTACAGAAAGGTAGATTTTAAGTGATTATAAGTGGTAGGCACAAAGGTCAGAGATAGTTAGATAAGAAATAAAAAGTAAACACACATTTTAAATCCTAAACTTTATCAGACTATACAAGAGTTGAATCAAGCAGTTTTTCTCACCCCACTAGGCACCGTAAACAGTTCACAGTTCTTAATACACGGGCTAAATTCCCTGCTCAGCCTGGGAACAATCTCGGCAGTTCAAAGTCTTTTTCTTCCAACTGTTCTTGTTGCCTTCAGAGTAGATAGGGGAAGAAAGAGAGAGGTGATCTCAAGATGCCACTGTCCCTTGTTTTATACCCTCAGTTCCTGTGCCTGGAAAAATACGGGTCAAACATGGAGTCGAGCATCACATGTCCTGATGATTTGCTGAGTTACAGAGTTAAGGAATCCCCATTGTGTAGAGGTTGAGTAACTGTCTCTTACTGAATTGTAAATCTTGTTTACAGTTCCCCTGCTGGTCAATGGCTGCTGGGAGATGGTTGCTTAACATCTGTCTGGGTGTGCGTCATCTCCTTTGTTGCCACTGGAGAGTTAACTGTGGGCCTCTCACAGACTCACAACATATTTCAATAACAAAACCATATAGCAAAATCTCATAATTCCATATACAATGATGATAATACATATTTTCACAGAACGAGTTTCAGCAGATCATGACCTTTCATATGATACCTTACAAGTCATTCTTTGTACAAAATATCATAACCATATACAAGTGGTGAATATGGGGTTACAGGGTGCTGTCTTGAGGTACAGTGTGTCACATACAAACGTTACTTCTCTTAGTTCATGTAAGTGTGTTTAAAAAGTATTAACTCCCTTTTAGAACCATCAAGTTCATCTTATTACAGGTAGCCTATTAATGAAAATAGAATCATAGAAATGCATAGGGCTGGAAGGGATCTCAAGAAGTCATCACATCCAGCCCCATTCGCTGAGGCAGGACCAAGCAAACCTATATCATCCCTGACGTGTTTTTCCAAGCTGTTCTTAAAAACCTCCAATGAGGCAGATTCCACAACCTCCCTTAGAAGCCTATTCCAGAGCTTAATTACCTTTATAGTTGGAAAGTTTTTCCTAATATCTAACCTCAGTCTCCCTTGCTGCAGATTAAGACCATTACTTTTTAGCCTATTTTCAGTGGACATGGAGAACAATTGTTCACTGCCTTCTTTATAACAGCCCTTAACATATTTGAAAACTGTTATCAGGACCCCCTCAGTCTTCTTTTCTCAAGATTAAACATACCTAGTTTTTAAACCTTTCCTCATAGGTCAGGTTTTCTAAACCTGTTATCATTTTTGTTGCTCTCTTCTGGACTCTCTCCAATTTGTCCACTTCTTTCCTAAAGTGTGGCAACCAGGACTGCATACAGTACTGTAGCTGAGGCTTCACCAGTGCCAAGTAATGCAGGACAGTTACCTGCCATGTCTTACATACGACAGTCCTGTTGATACACCTCAGAATGATATTAGCCTTTTTTGTAACTGCATCACATTGGTGACTCATATTTAATTTGTGTTCCACTGTAACCCCCAGATCCTTTTCAGCAGTTCTACTGTCTAGCCAGTTATTCCCCATTTGTAGTTGTGCATTTGATTGATTGCTTAATAGGAGCAATTTGACCATGGAATGAAACACAGGGTTGTATCAGCAGGACTGCTACATTGTCTGTTCTGTAAAGAGAAGGTGCCAGTTGGACTCACTTCTTTTTTTTAATGGATACTTTAATTTCTGTACAAAATGTGTGGAATAAGCAAGTAATAAAAATAAGGAATGCATGATGGTGTGGTGTTATGGAAAGGTTTTTGCATCTTGAGTTTGGTATAGATCTGCCCTCCAAATTGAATATATTGATGCACACCACAGCCTTTGGTAAACTGTTTCATTGTAGGTACCCTCACTGTTAACAATGTATGCCTTATTTCCAGTCTGAACTTGTCTAGTTTCAACTTTCAGCCATTGGATCATGTTTTACCTTTGTCTGCTAGGTTGAAAAGCCCATTATTTGTTTCCCATGTAGTGTGGTATAATGAAAACTGTGTTAAAATTGTAAGCTATCACTTTTAAATTCTGAGAGGTTTTCCTGGTCCTCCTTGTAGGCTATGGGGCTCTATAGAGAAGTGTGCCATCTGGGTTTAGCAGCAATCAGTCTGCACAAAGAACTAGCCTAGAGCAAGGGCAGGTGAGTTGTGCCTCTTTGCCTTAGGGAGCAACCTGCTTTCACTGTCTCTCTCCACTTTTGATTGTAATGTGGTTAAGGATTGGATTCTAAGCAATAAAGTAGTGTTATGCTGCAACCTTCCAGAAAGAGTAATTTATGTTTATCTTTTTGTATGCTATGACCATAACATGTAGGTTCTTATCGACTGTGTCATCTCAGCCTATTCTACTTCCTCCTGGCAGGTACATCTTTTGAAGAAAAAATGTTTGAAGTATATTCATATAGCTCCATTGACATTAGCTGAAGATTTGGCCTGTGAACTTACTTCTCTACACCTATCTCCCATTCTTATCTGAACATATATGACAGTGCCTCAGTGGTGTCACAGCTGAGAAAGCCAGATTCAGGACAAATGGCTGAGAAATAGGGCAGACTCACCCCAAATGGTGGTGGTTCTATCATTAGATTATACCGAGTCAGTAACAAAAGTGAACGTCTGTCTCACGACACTGGTTAACAAGAAGTCAGAGGTGTAGTCTCCTAAGGTATTCCAGCCCTTATCTTACCACCCAGACACTGAACTCTATGATGAGTATCAGAGGGGTAGCCATGTTAGTCTGGATCTGTAAAAAGCAACAAAGAGTCCTGTGGACCTTAAAGACTAACAGACATATTGGAGCATAAGCTTTTGTGGGTGAATACATGCATCTGACGAAGTGGTATTCACCCATGAAAGCTTATGCTCCAACACATCTGTTAGTCTTTAAGATGCCACAGGATTCTTTGTTGCTTTCTATGATGAGTGTTTATTGAAAACCAATTTTATCACATATAGAGTCCTTCTAATCTCAAGAGATCAGGCATTTAGCCAGGTCAATATATAACTCAGATCTTACCCAATAATTACGCTGCTGTCAATCCTTTAGTAACTAAAATGTAAAGGTTTACTAATAAAAGAAAAGAAGAAGAGAGTTAAAATTGTTAATAGATCATATACATATATTAATTGCAATGTTCTTGCATCAAGTTTGTAGCAGTGATGTTACAGACTTCTGGCTTGTAAAGTTTCTCTAGCAACTTCCAAAAGATTGGAAGTTCCTCAGTCCATAGTTTGATATTCTCCTTTTAGGTGTAAATCCACAGTCCAGAGAATCAGAGCAGAAAAGAGGCAAAACAGAGTCATTCCACATGTCCTTTATAACCCTTTGCCATATGCCTGGACATTTTCTCTTCCAAACAAAGTTTATAGCCCAGTTTATGGAAAGTTGCTGGCATAATATGAAGTCCAGGATCACATGAAAATATCACATGTCCTTACATGGCTTGATAACCCAAGAGGGTAGCCATTGGCCCCTTGGAGGCTGAGGCATCTGCAGGAAGAGCCATCTGAGTGGAATGAGTTTCTTCTATGGCCCATTGTGATAGCTAACAAAAACAACAAGGAGTCCGGTGGCACCTTAAAGACTACCAGATTTATTTGGGCATAAACTTTCATTGGTAAAAAACCAACTTCTTCAGAAAGCTTATGCCCAAATAAATCTCTTAGTCTTTAAGGTGCCAGCGGACTCCTTGTTGTTTTTGTGGATACAGACTAACACAGCTACCCCCTGATATGTGATAGCTAAGTGTCTTTGATGGGTCATCAACATATAGCTGTCTGACTTCTTTGTAGATTTTACTTCGGTGTTACCCAGGAATACAGCACACATGTACGATGCCATACATAGTCAATATTTATACCTTCAGATACAAAACTGATACATGCACATAATCATACTTAGGAAATCATAACTTTTCCATTGACACTTTACATGACATGACTAGTACAAGATTTGTTGAAATTGTTTAACAGTGGCAATATTAATTATGTAAATAGTCATATTTCAATCATACAGCATCACACCATACTAACAGAGTATCTGGTAATGGGCCAAACCAATGTTTGAAACCTGCAGTCATAACTGAAGGGGGAAAAGGTAGGAAAATGAATTAACGCTCCTGTATGAAGCCAAAGTGAGACTTGAAGAATAGTGACCCTTTGAACTAGAACTGCAAATTCCATGACAGAGTTAGAAAAATTGTTAGAATCTGCTGGGTGACTGCCACTAAAAGGGTTTAGAAGTGTAATGTCTCTGGTCAAGGAAGACATCCGTATTTATCCTGTTACATGGGACATGGCAATGGAATCTATCCCTGCCAGGGAATCCACCCCTGTATAGATCCTGTTCTCCCTTCACTGAAGTAGGGATGCACCAGCGTCTGTGAGGGCTAACTTCAGCCTTATGACACAGCTCAACTGCTGTTCTAGAGCCTGAATCCTTCTCTCTTCTGGCACCGCTGGGAAGATATCTGATGGACAGTTTGTTACTTACGTTGGTAGCAGAGTCCTTGCAACTGACCTTTTGCACAGAAATAGATTGTATAGAGTGCAGACGTTCCAGTATGACTCTGAAGGTGGTATGACAATCACTGTCCAGATACCCCAAGCGGAGACCAGGGATGTGTGAACCCCGAAGGACAAGCAACTGAATCAACTGGTTAGATACAATGTTATTGTGTATAAATATAGATCAAATAAGGTCTTTTATGAAAGCGTGTAATGTGCTGAACTTGATGGTCATTGGGAGATATGTGTACATGTTATGACTCTTAGGGTGACCAGACAGCAAGTCTGAAAAATCAGGATGAGGTGGGGGGTGATAGGAGCCTATATAAGAAAAAGGCTCAAAAATGGGGTCTGTCCCTATAAAATCAGGACATCTGGTCACTGTACTCTGAACGTATACATGTACATTTGTGTGGAACATTGTAATTGTAACTAGAATGCAACTGCAGCATCACCTCACAAGAGGTGGTGAAGCAATTAGGCAGGGAGGGGCACCTCCCACGGTAGCTGTTTCAGTGAAACTAACTCCAAGCATCTAGCAGTCAACCCAGGGACAGACAATGGTGGACCTTTAAAGTTAATGGAAAGACGCTAAAACTGAAAAGTAAACTCCAGTCTTGGAAAACTAAGGCAAGAGGGAGTTTCCCCCACTCTGTGTAACTATGAATTACCATAGTCTGAGCGAAAAGAACAAGACACTGCAAAGCCTGTTAAAAGGGAAGGGGTTTGAAGGGAAGGCTGTCTGTCCAGAAACTGAGGGCCACCATCTAAGCAAGGGGGCTATTTGAGGAACATTGGATCCCTTCCGTGACAGGAGGCTCACTGTTAAGAGGCAACAGGTAACTTTTATTAGAGAAGGAAATTTAGCTAATACAGAAATGTAAAGCCTGAGATTGCATCTTCATGTTTATTTTCTCTGTAACTTCTGTGTATTTGCTTTTCCTTATTATTTCATCTTTGAATCTGATTTTTTTTATTAAATAAACTTTTTGTTTATTTTTACCCCAAGAGGATCTCTGTGTGTAGTGTGTGTCCAAAGTGCACTGATAATTGGTGGCAGGTTTCACTCCTTTGGGTGTGATGAATCAGAGGAGAAAAGTCCAATGTATGGTAATTAAGGACTCAGGGAGATGGATTTGGAGGCTGTTGGGATCAGAAGGGCTAGTGGGATAATCCTGCAAGGAGTATGTAGGCTGGTGGAAGCCAGGGTGACACCTTTATGCTTGTTGGCTGGCTACTGGTGTCAGAGCTCAGAGTTATAGCAGCGTAGAATTAAGGCACCCAAAGTGACAAGGCAAATGGTGACAGAACCCCTTACAGGGTCTGGGTGATCCCCAAAACATCACAGGTGGCTATTAACTTAGTAATATGTAAAAGTTCCTGGCATGAAAAGTAGAATACCTGCTTAGCTGTAAGCAGTGATGATTAGACAGAAATATTCCTCCCTGTGCAATGATTTAGCACTGGCAATAGGCAAGTCAAATGAGATGAGTCAGTGAGTTCCCAAGAGCTCCTAAAGCCCTCGAGCTCCCTCAGAACAACATAGGCACTGTGAGCAGTGTCTGAATCTTATTAGCTGCCCTCATTAGAGTGAGTTTTAGTGTTCATGAAAGAAACTGGCCTGAGAAGAAAGCCTTCCATTTAGCCACAGAGTGGGAACCACAAGGAGCAGCAAGCAAGCTAGACTGTATTAGTCTTCATCTGTTGGGACCACTTTTGAGGGGTGAGATAGCAGTTTGATCTCTATGCCCATTCAATCCTTGCTTTCTCTGCTGTCAACAAGAGCGCCACTTACATTGTTTTTTGTGATGTGGACACATGGCAAAGTTCTTCTCCCCTCATTGCTGCTACAACTTCCCTCACTCTCTGGGTAGGTTAACCCTCTGATGAAACCAAAACCCCATCCTTTCCAGGGTGAAGAGAACCAAATCAACAATAGTTCTAACAGCCATTCTGATCCTGTGTCTATAATGTCCTGAGCCATTGGCTTTCTACCGAAGGCTTGCTCTGATCTTCCTCCAGTTTACCTTTGTTCTGGGTCACTTAAGCTGTCAGTGAGAGTTCTTGAGAGTGGGACTCAGCAGGGTAGGCAAGGAGCTGCCTAAATTAGCCAACAGCAAGTGCGGAGGAGGAGTGTATGTCTTATGCCCCACTCTTCTCAAGGAGTTAGGCCTCTAAATCTAGGCTGGAGGGAATTGACTATTTCTACTTGTGATCCATAGCCACAAACCCTCTCTTACAGTCAAGCAGCGCTGGCTGTTTCTTACCAGACTGGCAGCAATGCACACCTAATGACACACAGAATGGCTATCGGTTGAAGAGGAAGTGTCCTCTCCTTTAACTCAGTGGTTAGGGCACTCACCTGGGATGTGAGAAACCGTCGTTCAATTCCTCGCTCTGACTGATATGGAAGAGGGATTTGAACAAGGTTTCCCATCTCTCAAGTGAGTGCCCTAGCCACTGGACTATAGCTTCATTTTCTCTATCCCAAAGTGTATTTAATACATAATGGAACTGCTTCAAGAGGAGAGACGGAGAGAAGTCTGCATCAGAATGTCTCTTGGTCTAGTGGTTAGAGTAGTACTCACCTGAGAAGTGCAAAAACCCCTGTTCAAATCCCTTCTCCTCATCAGAACCAGCATTTTCCACATGGTAGCTACTAGACTGAGGGGTATAAGGGAGGCTATTGGTGCATTCCCCTCCCTGCAACTGTTTGGTGGGCTTAGCACGTGCCTCATGGATCAGGCTCCACAAGCAACATAGTTGTGGCCCAACCTATCTTCACCTGATCAGAGGTGAGGCTGGGGTCAAGGCATGAGATAGATATCTGATGTGTGCCTCAGGCAGCAGTGTGCATGCCCAATGGTAGAAATGTAGGCATCAAGGGAACATTTATAGCAAAAATTTGGGCATTGAGTTAACTACATACAGGATTAAGCTGAAGCTGGGTGTGGATTTTGGGGATAGCAATAGCACAATTACCTTTGTGGATCTAGGCTTTATGGTCATGACTAATCTGGATCTGATCTGACCTAGTACTGAGAGGCCCTGTACTTTGCTCTCAATGGTCTAAGTCCCTCCAGTCCCCACCTCCAGTGCAATGCCTGAAATGTCTGAGTTGCACAACTGGTTAACGATAATTTGTGAAGCTGATTTTGTGCCACTGGAATCATGGATTTGGCTCCCCCATGTGGGGAGGTAAATGTCTTATTAAACAACTTAATCAATTTAATGGAGACCCTTAAGATCTGAAAAGTAAAAACTTAGACTGCATGGGAGGTTATGAGGAAAAATGAACTCATAAATTAGGGTAGTTGTCATGTCTTCAAAGCGACTAATGCAATTGGTTTTGAGGTTGGGGTGTCACCATTCACCATTGCTATGGACTGAATCTGCAGCCATTAGTAGTAGGTTTTAAATACTTTAAAATGATGATCACAGTGTTGTTGAAGCTGTGTGGTCTTAGGATATGAGAGCAACAAGGTGGGGGACATAATATCTTTTATTGGCTGGCCCAAATTCTGCTGACAAAAGAGACAAGCTTTTGTGCTTCACAACACTCTTCTTCAGTTCTCATCCACAAAGGAAATCTGCATAATACCTTCAAAATATGAGCTTGGGAGCTTATATTCATAATTCGGCTAGATACCAAAAATCATGGACTCAGCAGAGACACTGGTTTTCTGTCTCATTACAACTATCTGTAACACACGCAGGGTATAGTTTGCAGGCTACACTTGCAGATGTAGAGCGCTGTGGGTCAAACCAGCCCTTGGAGACCGCAGCAGGGAAAGCACTGCTTTGTGTTCACACTGTCAGCTGCAAGCACAGTGACTTGGCCACATTTGTGGCACTTGCAGTGGCATTGGGAATGGTGCATTATGGGCAGCTATCCTACAGAGCACCTCTTCCCATTCTGGCACTATGGCTTGTAGGAAGGGGTTGGAGGGGTACGGGGCATTCTGGGACTTGTCCCAATGCCCCGTGATACATTGCTTCTCATCCCAGCAATTCCTGTGCTTCCATCCATATTTGGCGTCATCTTTCAATGTTTTTTGTACTGCACATTCTTGTCTTCCCTTTCAGTCTCCAAGAATGGATCCTGAACTTGTGAGGAATATGCTGATGGGTCTCGCCAGCATGTCACGAATTGCAGTTGAGTTACTCCTTAAGTTACAAAGTGAGGAGTCCGACGATGATGTCAGCTCAGATAACGCATACGACATGAGATTGCTTGTGGCATTCATGGACATGCTCACCACAGCGGAACACCAGTTCTGGGCTCAGGAAACAAGCACTGAGTGGTGAGATCACATCGTCATGCAAGAACTTGCGGATGAGGAAAGCCACTTTCATGGAACTGTGTGCTGAGCTCGCCCCCACCCTGCGGCGCAAGGCCACGAGATAGAGAGCTGCCCTGCCAGTGGACAAGTGGGTGGCTATTGCAGTCTGGAAGCTGGCAACTCCAGACTGCTACCAATTGGTCACTAACCAGTTTGGAGTGGGAAAGTCGCTTGTTGGAATTGTGTCAATGCAAATTTACAGGGCCATTAATCGCATCCTGCTTAGAAGAACCGTGACTCTGGGCAATGTGCATGACATTGCGGATAGCTTTGCACAAATGGGTTTCCCTAACTGCAGAGGGACAATAGATGGGACGCATATTCCTGTTCTGGGACCAGACCACCTAGCCTCTGAGTACATAAATTGGAATGAGTATTTCTCTATGGTTCTCCAGGTTCTTGTGGATCACCATGGACATTAACGGTGGACATCAACACAGAGTGGTCCAGAAAGGTGCATGACACATTTCAGAACACAAGCCTGTTCAGGAAGCTGCAAGCCAGGAATTTTCTTCCCAGACCAGAAGATCACCATAGAGGAAGTCGAAATGCCCACTGTGAGCCTTGGAGACCCTGCTTACCCTTTAAGCAGTGGCTCACGAAACCCTACACAAGGAGCCTTGACAGCAGCAAGGAGCGGTTCAACAGCAGGCTGAGTTGATGCAGAATGACTGTGGAGTGTGCTTTTGGCCATTTAAAGGGCAGCTGGTGCTGCCTGTATGGGAAGCTGGACCTGGCCCATGACAACATCCCCACGGTTATAGCCGCATACTGTACCCTCCATAACATTTGTGAAGGGAAGGGTGAAAGCTTCGCTCAGGATGGACCACAAAGGTTCAACACCTGGGAGGCTGAATTTGAACAGCCAGAGACCAGGGCTATTAGAGGGTCCCAGCGTGGGGCTGTAAGGACTAGGGATGCCTTGAAGGAGCAATTTGATGCTGAAAGCTACCACTAATGTTTAGTGCACTGCATGGGAGTGAAGTGCAGTGGTTCCAATGGTAGTAGGAATATGTGTTTGCTACGTATGATGTACTGACTTGCAGTGCCAGTTGCTTTCCTGGGCTATGGTATCTTTTACTTAATGCAATAAAGAATGTTTTCAAAGCCAAAAAAAATCATTTATTGAAAAGAAACACAACTGCTGGGGAAACAGAAAGGGCATGACACATCTGTGCCGTTTGGGAGGAGGGAAGGGGGTGGGGTGAGGAACAGGACAATCACAGATTTGCATATGTCCTGTGTCGGAGAAAAACTTAGTTTTCACTTATTTGTTTGGGTATAGCAAAGTCAGATACTTTATTCTGTTTAGCAGCTACAGCAGGAAGAGAGTGAACTAGGACATAGGGTATCTCCTTCCTAGACAGGTCTCTCAACAGGTAAACAATTACAGCAAGCATTTATACTTTTGTTACAGACAATAACAAGCAGCAGCTGCATTTTGTTTATACATAGGTCATCCTGATATCTTGTTTTTCTCACTTAAGAGACTCCACTCTACATTTCGTATTATCTACACAAGGTCGAAACAACTTCTCACACAGTTCTTTTCCACTCACCTCACACAATCCTCGCTTCTACAAATCTCACGTTATTAGGGTTACAGTTAGCCTAACTCTTGATAACAGAGACTGTCATGCATTAAGATCCCCTACAAATCCCTGTCAGTTCTTTCTCTACGTCCACACCTGTTATCATATTCAATCTTCCTGTCTGGAGTGCCACGCAATGAGTGCTGCACTTTGGGCTGGCTAAAATGCTAGGTAGGGGTTGAGTGCAGTGGGTAAGGACCATAGTTTGCAAGGCTGGGTGGTGAAGCTACAGGTGTTGGAGGCAGCTGGTTGTGGTAAGAAACCCGATGTTCGGGGAAGTGGGTTGGCGGTGACATGGAGGCACAAGAGGAAGAGTTTTGGGACAAGGGCTGAAGGGGGGGGGGGCAGATCTGCTCTGTCTGCAGTGCTATGAGCGCCTGTATTGAATATGCTTGGTGCTCCCTGATGCTTATGAGCTGCTCTGTGCTTTGATGCTGGTGATCCGCATTCTATTGGCAGAACCTCCTTTCAGTCTCCCATCACTCCTGTACTTTCTGATTTTCAGTGAGGGGCTGCTGCATGACTTAATGCAACAGATCCTCTTTGGTTTTTCATGGATGCTTCCTGATTCTTTACAGCCTTTTGGCCGTTGATAACAAGGATGGCTGGGATCTCACGGCTGCATCTGTAAATCCAAAATGCAACATCTAACAGAGGCAGCATTGTTCACACTAGACAGAGCAATGATTTGGCCATACTTAAAGACAAGTACAGTATACACAATAGCAGAAAGTGCCTGTCTCAAAACGAGTGCACATAACCCAGAGGAACCCCAAAATGATGAGTAAGCACAGGGGCAAGGGGGACTTATTGTTTCAGGGCCGTAGTGTCCTCTGGGGTTGGTTCTGTGCCTTAGGGAGAGCCAACAGCTGCAGGGAGAGCCTATACTGAACACTGTCCCCACATTTTTCACAGGATGAGTTTGTCCTGGAAGTATCTTGCTGCTGAGGAAGCAAGGGAGGGTCTTCTACTACAATGTGGCTTCTGCCCTGGCCCTTATGCCGCTTGCCTGTGTGCAGCAATGGTCCCCCCGCCTGTCACGGCACAGTGGCATGGATATGTTAGCCTTACTGGGAGAAGGGGCAAGTAGCTCTGCCAAAGGACCTGCACAAGTGGATTGACCAGCTTCTGCATGAGACCTTTGAAGAGATCACAGAGGCCGATTATCGCAATGTGAGAGAGCACATCAACACCCTATTCCGCATCTAGGCATGCATGCAGCCCTAATCCTTCTTTCTGTAACCCTCCTTGCCCCAAGAGCCTGCACCGTACAACCACCATCCTAAAATAAAAGCCACTTACCTGGCCATTATTTTTTTCTCAAATAACATGTGTATAAGAACACACAATTAAGAATTTTCCCATTTAAATGGAAAACTATTGATCAGAGGTACAGTGCAGTAGAACAAATAGGTGTGAGATGTTTTATAACTGATCTTGGGATTCTTAATATTCCATCTATACCTAGACCTACACTGTAATAATCATTCCAAGTCTTACTTACAGTTTACAGACTGCAAACATTAAAATGTAGTTTATTGGCTGCTGCTGGCTTGGCCATCTTGTTTACTCAAATAGTTCATTATTTTTTCTGCTGTGTAGTTCAAAGCAAAATATATGAAAAACACATTTCTCATCAGTTTTAGTCACACTTCAGTATATAGGTTCAGACTTTCCTTCTTACTCTTGGGCGGCTTTAATATTTTAAACTTCAACCAAAGCCCATAAAAGGACTGCTCAGGCATTCTTGTCAGGGATGCAATCAGTCCTTTGCAGGCTTCTGAAGCTCTCTTCAGCATTACTCTAAATTTGGCATGACAATATTTAAAACTAGGATAAAAGGATCACAGTGAATCCTGCAATACTAACTCCAAAAGGCAAAACTCATTGCAAGTTTAAGACAGTTTTCACAATACAGCCTTGGTCCATTCTTTGACTCAAAGTTATCTTTGTATATATCCAGCAACATAAATCTGTCTCTTCTTTCTTAACATTTCACAAATCTACCCTCTATTCAAGCCTTATTTGTGGGCTTCTCATCTCTTCGTCTTGTTTATTAGCAATATCTCCTGTCTGTTCTCACTGACTCTAACATCTCCCACACGTCAGTCTATTTAATATGATTCTACTAAAATCATTCTCTCACCTGTTCAGACTAGGCTAATTCCTTGCCTGAATCCCTTCATTTGCTTCCTTCCACTTGATACATCATGTTCAAGATTCTCCTCCTCACTTACAACATTCTACGTGACCTTTCCTCCATCTGCATTTTTTCTCTTCCTAATCCTCTTGTTTTATTGCTCTTTTTGGGTTACAGTGTGACTTTTAAAAATGTGAGTATATGAGAGATGTAATGTTGCACTCAGCCAGAATTCCTCCTGGGACTCTGTGTGTGTGTTTGCTTCAGCAGCAGCACCAGCAGTTCTGCAATACCCTGAAAAGATGCAGTGTACATTTGCCTCTGCATTGGGCCTCCTCTGTTGATGGGTGGGGAGGGTGAGGGAGGGAAGATTTCTTGATCTCTCTTGCACCTCATGTATCTGCACAGAACTGGCCACAACTGCAGCCCACTCTCTTTTTCCTCTCTCTCAGCTTCATGCCTTCTATGTTGCATCTTAATTAATTAGCCTCTTACAGTTGATATGGCTATTTCCACTTTTTCATGTTCTCTGTATGTATATATATCTTCTTACTATATGTTCCATTCTATGCATCTGATGAAGTGAGCTGTAGCCCACGAAAGCTTATGCTCAAATAAATGTTAGTCTCTAAGGTGCCAAAAGTACTCCTGTTCTTTTTATGTTACTACAGTACTCCTTATGCCTGGAACGCTAGCCTGTAAACACTAAACTGTATTATACTGCTGAGCCACTAGGTGGTAGGGTCTGTAATAATACCTTATTACAGTGGTTCCCAACGCGGTGCCCGGGGGCGCCATGGTGCTCACCAGGGCATTTATGTGCACCCGCCTTGTGCACCTGCCTGACAGGGACAGAGAACTCAGGGTGTGGGCGCAGTGTTCTCTGTTCCCTGCAGGCGTGGGGCCCACCTAGTGCCCAGCAGGGAAGACAGAGAACTCTGGGGCTGCAGGCTGCGGGTGCCGGTGTTCTCGGTCCCAGGCAGGTATGAGGCTGCGCCTTAAGCCGGAGAGAAGCCGTAGCCCCGTGCCTACCGGGGACAGAGAACTCTGGGGCTGCAGCTGCCGGTGTTCTCTGTCCCTGGCAGGCGCAGGGCCTGCCTAGTGCCTAGCATGGGAGAGAAGCTGGAGCTCCGCACCTGCTGGGGACAGAGTACTCTGGGGCTGCGGGCACTAGTTTCTCTCTGGATTCATATATTATGTAATATTAAATATGATGTTTTTCATATTATTTAATGTACAAATACAAAATAAGCCTTGAAAAATTGTTGGCACCAGCCACACTCTTCTGAAAATATGAATGTGCTACTGGCCACAAAAAGGTTGGGGACCACTGCCTTATTAAAATGAACCTCAGCCATACCTGGCAGTGCATGAAAGGATCTTATGATGAACACACCTGACGTGTATGCAGGCTCTGTGATCAGGCCATATCTGGTACAAAAGAATATGATATGATGTCAGGAGTAAACCAAGAACAAAAACAGAAGGAACAAAGCAACAATAGTTGCAGACAGAAGGAATAGCAATAATGGTTGCAGGATTTCATCAGCATGCCACACTTCAATGCCCAGAGAACTTTAGCTTTGACAAACCTTCCCAATGGACAGACTGGAAGCAGTATTTGAAAGATTTTGAATTGCAAACAAACTTCACAAAGAAATTGGATATATACAGGTATCTTCTTTAATTTATGTGATGGGGATGCAAGCAGACCATATCTTTAAATCCATTGACTTTACTGAAGAAAGCCACAAAGAAGACTATGAAAGGGTTCTTGCTATGTTTGATGCATACTTTGTACCTCAGAGAAAAGTGCATGAGCATGTTTTCACCAGAGAATACAAGAACCAGGGGAAAATGTTGAATGTTTTATAAGAGCTGTGCATGCAGTGGCTGAAAACTGATTCTGGAAATGCAAAACATGAAAATATCAGAGACACTTAACAGACTGATAGGTATTGAACTTCAAAAATGTAAATATTTTAAATGGTAGCAAAGTAGAACTTAAGCGGGGGATGTAATGGAAAGCGAACCTGTATTATACCAGTTTAGCCACTAAGTGGCATGGTGTGTAATATACCTTATTTAAATAAAGCTCAGCTATATTTGGCTGTGGATTAAAGGACCTTGTGATGAACACATCTGGTGTGTACATGCAAGCTCAGTAGACAGGCGGGGAGCCACTCCGCCTCACTATAAGCAGACAAAATTATAAACATGGGGTGGGATGGTAGGGGGATATCTGGCTTTATGTATCATGAAGAAACAGAGATAGGGCTCAAACCCTGTTAATTTTGTATTTACTTTGCAATTTACCATCAATGCAATGCATCCTCCCTTTTCATGAATACTGTTCACCCCTTCCCTCTACAGAAGTATCTTGAGGAGTGTATGTGTGTGTTGTTTGAACTGTAAACTCTTTGGGACAGGGTCATGTCCGAGATATGTGTTTAGACACTTCTGAAAATCTTGTCCACAGTACTTTGATTTTGAAATAATGTAAAGGAGCCTAATTCTCAGAGCGGGTGCTCAGCACTTACAAAAATCAGGCCCTTTTAAGATGTCTCAAGTTGGTAACCCAACATCACTAGGTATTTTTGAATGTCTTGGCTGGTAAACGTGTTTGCTGCTGTTTCAATGGTCCTTAATCTCAGAAATTACACACACACACACACACTCTAGAGCACTCTGAGGCTTCTAATTTACATTTGATTATTTTTAAAGACTTTTGCCACTTCTCCCCACCACAATTCCTCCTTACCCTCTCATAGCCCTGCATCGCATCGGTCACCATTCTAGTGAAAGACTGATGGAATTTTCTTTAATGCTTATCATTGCCTCTCAACAGAACAATCCAGAATAACAGGACATAGTTGGTCTGACCTTAATTTTATGGCTCCTTGCCACCCCTAAAATTTGTCTCAAGTGAAATTACTACAAAGATGTTGGGAAACTGCCACCCACATTCAAAGCATCTGAAATTGTTCCAAATCCTCCAACCAGTCTGTAGCGTTGTTGATCCAACCAGAGAAGCAAATTCTGGAGCCTGGGGCACTTTACTAAAAACACTCTGCCAGCAGCCATTCAAATCTAGGGACATTAAGCAATAATGCCTCAACTCTCACAAGAGTAACAAGGCTCTTTATGTAAATGGAACCCAAAGCATATAGGGTTGTATAGGTCAATATATCAGATTGCACCTGGAAGCACATATTTACCTTGGAGAGCTGGCATAATATGCTCCCTGAGTAAGCATACAGAAAAGATTGCAGCTATGATGCACTTTGCTTTGGTTGAAGATACACACCTCCAAAAGGGTCAGTTCAGCCTATGGCTAGGTGTGCTCTTGGATTTTTCACTGACACCGAGCTCTCCCATAGCAGCAGCTGTAAATAACACTTTCTACCATCTCCGGTTGGCTAAGAGACTCCATCCATAGTTATTCAGATCTTCATCACCTTGTGGCTGGACTACAGCAGTGCAATATACGTGGGCATTAAGCTTTCAGCACTTAGGCAATACTAGCTAGTAAAGAATGCTGTACCACACAGGAGGATGCAGTATGTCTCCTTAACAAAAGAGGGTACTGAAAACACATCTGTCCTCCACTCTTCCCATCGAATACTAAATCCAAGTTCAAGATCTCATCCTTATCTTCAAGACATCCTGGACCTGGGCCATTGAGCATCTAAAAGAATGACTAAAGCTTTGGGGCAAAGACAGGTCCATAAGTCTACTCCACTAGCATAATGGAGCTCAGTACAATAAGGGCAAAGCTTGTCCATGAGGAGGTTGATCTACAATTATGGTAGCCTAACTCAGTCCATTCTCTGTAGTGGTATCACATCACATTGCATCTGACGAAGTGGGTATTCACTCACGAAAGCTCATGCTCCAAAACGTCTGTGAGTCTATAAGGTGCCACAGGATTCTTTGCTGCTTTTACATTGAGAATGAGAGGTGATAGAATAGAGATTCACAGAACCATACACAAAAGCTGGAACTCCCCTCAAATATGAGTAGTTCTTAGGTCCATGTTTAAGAAAACATCTCCTTGAATTGACATTCTTTAACTATCACCATGTCTCTAACCTTCCCTTTTGGGCCAGTATTCTTAGGAGGGTAGTAAAGCAATTTTTGTGTAATCTAAGGTCCGATGCTATTCTTGACCCCCTTTGAGCTGATTCTCAGCCAGAACATGGCATACAGAGTATACTAGCTTAATTGGCAAATGATCTGGGAATGGACAGCTGTCAATTATCCATGCTTATTATCTTTTATGTGTCAGCAGCCTTTATTAGTCTTGATCTTGAGAATTTATTGGCTTGCTTGGGAGGTTAATGGAAACTTATTGAATAGTTCTGTCCTTTCTTTTTAGCACACTGCCCATCAACAGAAAAGCATTAAATACAGTAGCCAACAGTGGACTTAATGCTGCTCCCTCTTCTGCCTGTTTTATTTTACCAGGCCCAAAGGATGAACCAACTTGCAGGTTATAGCTCTTAACATATCCAGAATCATAGTGAGAGACTCTAGCTGAAACTTGACAATGACCAGAAGAGACATTGTATTTGTCCCTGCCTGACCTGGATCTGTTTTCAGTGTAGGTCAATACATAGAGTTAATAGAAAACTCCTCACACAATACAATCCACTTTCTAATTCGGTGGCTGCCCGTACCACCGGAACTCATGCTGGGGGACTGTATAATTACTATTGCCTGCTTGCCATAAGGAGGGCCTGAGGATGATTTGTGCCTGCAAACTGAGATGAGATGATTTTTTATTTGTGATATAAGCTAAATAAAAATGTTACAACCTCTAAAGGGTTTGCTGTCAAGGATTGTGACAAAGACAAAGTTGCAGGCCTTAAGAACATTGCTTCAGTAGTATTTTAACTCACTACTGAGCCAGGGGTTGCAATCCCATGACTATAAATCAAATTATACCTTCCTTTTAACTCATTGTTAAATTAAAACATTAAAAACCACTTTCCTAAATTAGGTAAGTGAAGCTCAAGGGGGAGAAGATCTTATGATGTTCCACCAAGAGAAAAAAGCATGGAAATTCCACAAGGTGGTTACATTCAGATTTCTAACAGTTTCTTCAATGATCAATTTTCACTCAGAGAAAGGAAACGTGTACCCCAAATATTCTGGAAGTTTCCAGGCATGCATGTCCTCTCATGATTTTCTGGATCTTTTTTCCCCTCCCCCCACTTCCACACAGCTAAGTCTATGTATGAATCCTGCAGTGGCTCCAGTTGGATCTCCTCTTCTGCTTATGCCTGAAACACATGAATGAGGAGAGCACAGCACCAACTGGAAGTCCTGCACGACCCACAAAGAGACCCGGCAGCATGAAGATAGTTCTCACATCCCAAGGATGAAGAAGCTAGTGGGTAGAAGACCGGGGATCTGAAGCATCAACGGTGGTGAAGCACTCTGAACTCACTGTATAGTAATGAAACTCTACACTATGACACTTTAGACAATGTTGCATAACATACAAATGCTACTCCTGACAGAATTCTGCATGGGTGTGGAAGTCTTATGGTCCGCAGTTTTCTGTAGCCCCCCCACAGAAAAATGCAGAAGAAATCTGTGGGAGACACGTGCCTCTTCCCCAGCAGCCCAGGTGGCGTGTCTGTGTCAGTATGACTGGAGCAGCAGTCAGAGACACAAATCACTGTGGTGAGGCGGATGGCTGGGCATGCATGCCTGCATGAGGGATGTTAATCACTGTCCGGGGGCAGAGCTGGGTGTGCATGAGTGCGAACAAGCGAGAGAGACTGTCCTTCTCGCTTGCTACTGCAGAGCACCTGGCATGGAGGGGTAGGGCTTTGGGTTGTTAAGCATGAGGCAGGCTCTGTCCCCTGAGGCAGAAATGTAGCTATGTTCCTTCACTGCATGAAGCAAGCAGCTGTTTTGCCAGGGTTGGAAATGCAATCAGCCAGTGCTATCCCTTAAATTGCCCAGAGGCTCAATTTATAGCAGATAACAGACTGAAACAAAATTCAGTCAGTTTTTGCTTGAGAGAGGATAAGGCATGGAAGAATAAGAGTCTGTTCTGTGCATTCCTACAAAACTGTTTCAATGTTTGAAATAAAACACTGTTCTTAATGTGAAAAAAAATCATTATTAATGGCACTATTGACAGTTAATTGATTTCATTCTCTGAGGCAGAAATGTAGCAGCCTGCTTACATAGTAACATTGTTAATGTTTCTGTTGTTAGTTATCTGTTCCCATTCTCAGTCAATTCCCCCAAAAGCATAAAACCTGTAAAAGTTTTAAGGCTCCTTTACATTGCCAAAGTGATGTGAAGGAGACTTATTATAAATGACAGCAATAGAATCCTCAGCTAGGAAGATCTGTGTTTTCTCACTTTTTTCCTGTGCGAAAGTGGCACACTGGGGTTAGATTACAGCTCAGGATTTATTTTACTTACCCATTTTAAAAAAAAAAGACTGAGGACAAATAAAACATTTTTCAAGCAGTCAAAATGTCAGCACAATCAGAAGCAAGCACTTCCAAAAGTATCCAGCCAGGTCTAGATGAAGTTACCCATGTAACATGAAAATATTAGCAGCCACTGATGCAAGTACCTGCTGTCATATGCACCTCTGGATCTTATATATTCTCTGTGCAGAAAATATTGAGAAGCTGCAATTTCCCTGGAAACAAAGTGATTTTTATTATGGCAAGTCACAGGGGCCGACAGCTGAACTACGTGGCTCGTCTCAATTTCTTACACATAAGAGCAAAAGAGATGAAGGCTAAGAAGAGAGTGACTGACCATGGTGGGGCACTGAAAATCACAACCATCTGCTAGGGATAGGAATAAAGAGACAATTATTATGATATGTTCCCCCACCCAATGTTGTTCACAGTTTTCATGTCTTGAAAAGAAACAAAACATTCAAACTTCCTTAATAAGTTAATTAAGCAAATGATCACTTACATGATTCAGTGCCATCTACACTTATATGGGCTCCTCAAAAAACCTTTATTTGTAACATATTAGTCCAAAACTGTAACTAGAGAACTGTCTAACTGAAAACCCTGGATTCAAATAACCTAAAACTTTTGGGGAAAAAAATGATGTTTTTTTAAATTGTGGCTCTTCTCCATTTAACTGTAACCGAAGATACCATTTGTCTGCTAACTAGCTGAGCACATTAACCAAATAACTATTGCCTAGAGGCAGAAAACACATGGTCTGATACTGAATATGGAGGAATGGATTAATCATCCTTTGATCTCCAGAAGTCTTTTCATTCATTTTCACTGTAAACTGAATTTACAATGTAGGCTGTCAATATTATTAATACTGTACTACATTAACCCTTTTATTGCTGAAGTTAGATGCCATTGCCTGTCTTTTTGATTTTACAGAAGTAAAAATGTCTTGTTTCTTGATTCAAGCCTCTATAATGAACTGAGGCATGGCTATCTAATAAATAACATGGGTGCTGCTGCTCCATTGTCACAGTACAAGGTATTTTTTGTGGCACTGACTTAGTAAAACTTTTATAAAAGAAAAATACCCTCTAATTATATCGTTCTTTGCTTTTTTCTACAATTTCTCATGGGACTGACTTTTTATTTCTTTCACTGAATCACAGGACATTCCATACCAATCTGAACTACCATTTTCTCCCAGCAACACAAGTAGCAACCTGAGAAATGGATTGTTTTAGAAATGAACAGAAGACTAGGAACTGAATTAGATTTAGTCCACTTTGGCCTCTGCACCCCTCAACTCACACACTCATACCTCATTGGCTGTGACCTTTCTTCTGTGTGAGTGCTTCAGAAGCCATTGTTAAGAGTCAGATCGAGAACTCACAAAGCAGCAAACAGGATACGTCCAGCTACCCTGTAACTGTGACCGACACATTTCATATTCTCAGAGCAAAGTGCACATTTTTCTTGTGAAATTTTGCTTTCTGCTTAAGGTGAATTGTATAGAATCACACTCAGTGGAAAGAATTTTTTCCCCTGACTTTTTGACAATTTTCTTTTCTATGGAAAATTTTATACAGAGCACTAAAGGAAAGTGGGGAACACAAGCAGTACAGACATTTATAAAATCAGTCATCAGTGACCAGGCAGCTTCTCTTAGGGACAGTGTTAAATGGAAAATGGTAACTCACTCTGCAAAGGTTATTGTCTCACTGTTGGAGTACAAATTTGGGTAGACCATCTTCTATTATTAGCACAGTTGATTTCTGAAGTCAGAGTGAGAGTACAGAACAGGGGATGGCCTGCTAGCGATTAAAGGTGTCTTGAAAAGGATAGAATAATTTGGCTTGTGCCATTTTCTGCTTCTTTATGATTATAAAGCAGGTCTGCAGGCAATGTTCCCTCTAATTTTTCCCAACCATGCGCAGAATGAATTTTGTTATGTGCACCAATATGGAGGTGATGTGGGACTTATGGTCCTGGTACAATACTTGTTACATAAGTGGCATATTGGACCTGGCACATGCTGTTGGCTAACTGCCACGTATAAAAGCCTCAGAAAACTTCCTAATCAGTTTCTTTCATCCTGCCCAGACTCATCCTAGGCAGTAGGCAACTAGCCAGCAGCAGTAGTGTTTCAGCACAGAAACATTGCAACACTCAACTGGATGTGAAGGGAAAAGAAATTGATTAGAATCATGAACTCAGGCCCCAAACCTGAAAGTGGATCCATACCAGCTGAACTCTGTGCCTGTGTGGAGCTGCACTGACCTCAGTGTGGCACTGTGCAGAGAAGGAGCCTGTCTGGGCAGAAAGTAGTAAACCACATCATTTTTTTTTACTAGTTTCTCAAAATATCCATTTCAGTTGCCCACCTTGAAAGACGACTGCCATAAATAAACTGGTTTGTTCATCTACACCTCATAAACTATAGTTTGTGGATACTTATAATCATGTCTAGTTCTTTAGACTTCAAAGTGCTTTACAAGGGAAAGTGAGTTTCATTCATCTCTTATGTGAAATCAACTGAGAAACAGAAGTTAAGTAACTTGCCCTTGACCCTACTTATTAGGGCTTGTCTACATTACCCGCTGGATCGACGGGCAGCCATCGATCCAGAGGGGGGTAAATTTATCGCCTCTAAATCGACCGCCAAGTGCTCTCCCATTGTCTCTGGTACTCCACCAGGGCGAGAGGCACAGGCAGAGTTGGTGGGAGAGCATCAGCCGTTGACTTATCGCAGTGAAGACACCACAGTAAGTAGATCTAAGTATGTCGACTTCAGTTACATTATTCACCTAGCTGAAGTCGTATAACTTCGATTGATCTCCAGACCTTAGTGGCTGAGCTAAAAAAAGAATCCAGGTCTCTTGACTCCCAGGCCAGCATTCTATCCACAGGATCATGCTGCCATGTAGGAGTGATGGAGTGAAGTTGACTGTAAAGGAAAAACATTTACCAATGAAGTCACGTTGCTATGTAGTCTTTCATTAGATTTACAAACTTCACCCATTCTTAGATCTGAAGGAACAAATGTAAACATTTCCAGGAAACAATTTGCTATTCTTCACTCATTGTGTTAAATTGTTTTCTTCTAAATTACATTCATGAATCAAAAAGGTAAGAACAGGGATATCTGAAAAACTAAATCATTCACAAATCTGGATTATCAGCATATCAATTCTTCAGTCCATTTTTTTACATTCTTCACAGCGTGATGCCTAACATTTAAGTGGCTGGCACCTACATTCAAAAGCTCTGACTTTATTGTAATAAAGTGCAAAATAGGTAATTCATTAAATGACATTATTCTGACATTTTCCGAACAGTTTGTGGAAACATCCTTGTGGGAGTCTGGTAGCAGGCATGGGGTTCGGTTTGAGCTGCTCTGGGGGAACTTGTCATTCCAGATGTTCTTGGCGCTGGTAGCAAGGTTGGGGCTTCAGGAAACATAAACTGTGGTGTCTATTAAGCCACCACCAAAGCAAAACTCGGAAATTATGGCAAATGACTGAAGACGATTAAAACTCCAACGCTCCAAAAAACTCCATCCTAGGTCATCTCACACGTGTACACTGTGGCACCACTGGGATCACAACACATTTTCGAGTGGGCTGTTCAAAGTGTTTTTGAACCGAACTGTGAGTGGGGTGCATGGAGATTGGGAAGAGCGGCGTGACCCCAAGGGACGGGCTGGACTAGTTCAATATCCAACCCACAGACCAGCAGGGGAAACACGGGGCCCCCGGTGATCGGAAAAAAACTGTTTCCCAGGGAAAGCGGCCAGAGGCAGGGGGGCAGCCCCGTGCAGGCCCCCAGCCCCGGGATGGAAAGCGGCCGATGGGGCGGAGCTGATAGAGGGGAGCCAGGGGCTGGGCTCAATGCGCGGGGGCTGGCCCCGCCCCGGGATGGAGCTGCCCGGCCCGCGGAGGGCGCATTGCGGAGCGGCTCCCCGGCAGCAGGCTCAGGGGCTTTGCTGGCGGTTCCCGCGGTGAGTCCCAGCAGCGCCTCCAGGCTCCGCTCACTTTCAGCCCCGCCCCCCAGACGCCATGGCCAGGAGCTGCCGTAAAGTGACGCCGGGGCCGGCTCGCAGTGCGGCTCCTTCACGGCACGGAGCCGCATTGAAGTCCTGGTGTCAGGCCGCGGGCGGCAAATCCGGGCACGCCCCGCGGGGCAAGCAGACCAGTCGGCTACTCACTTTACGGCATTTTCCGCAAGCGCCGCACTGCCAGGCGGCCCCGGCGTCACTTTACGGTAGCTCCTGGCCATGGCGTCCGGGGGGTTTGAAAGTGAGCGGAGCCTGGAGGCGCGGAAGGAGCGGAGGCGGCGGGAGCGGGAGGCGCTGCTGGTGCAGGTGAGAGCCCGGCCGCCCCTCCGCTGCCTCCTGTTGCAGCCCCGCGTGGGAGAAGCCCCCTGGCCTCCAGCCCCTCTCCTCGCCCGGCTCCCTGGCTCTGCCTCCCGAGCCCGGAGTCCCTCTTTCTCCTCTCGCACAGTTTGACCGTCCAGAGTCTCCCCAAGCTAGCGCTGTACACAGGCCGGGCGGCAGGAGACCGGCGGGAACTCCACCCTTAGAGGTTTTTAAGGCCAGGCCTGACAGAGCCCTGGCTGGAGTGAGTTAGTTGGGGATTAGCCCTGCTTTGAGCAGGGGGTTGGACTAGATACCTCCTGAGGTCCCTTCCAACCCTGATATTCTAAAGGCCTGTCCAGAGGATTCGGGGGGCCTGGGGTCTTCGGCAGGGACTTCAGCGGCAGGTCCCAGGGCAGAAGACCCCCCTACTGCTGAATTACTGCCAAAGACCCAGCACTTTGGTGGCGGGTCCCAGAACGGAAGGATCCCTCCACCGCTGAATTGCTGCTGAAGATCCAGAGTGGAAGAAGCTCCAGGGGCCCAGGTGCTGCGAGAGTTTTCTGGGGCCTCCGGAGAGAGTAAAGGACCCTGCTCCAGGGGCCCCAAAAAACTCATGGGGGCCCCTGTGGGGCCTAGGGCAAATTGCCCCACTTGCCCCCCCCTCCCCCGGGCAGCCCTGATCTTCTATGATTCTGGGTCCTCTCAGCTGCTGCTGAGTCTTAGGTGCCATGAGGCAGCTGTCACACTCTTACATTGGTGTAGTCAAGGGGTAGGGAACCTATGGCACATGTGCTGAAGGCAGCATGCAAACTGATTTTCAGTGGCACCCACACTGTCCTGGCCACTGGTCTGGGGGACTCTGCATTTTGTATTAATTTTAAATGAGGCTTCTTAAACATTTAAAAACCTTGTTTACTTTACATACAACAATAATTTAGTTATATATTATACTTATCGAAAGAGACCTTCCTTCTTAAAACATTAAAATACATTACTGGCACACAAAACCTTAAATTAGAGTGAATAAATGAAGAGTCGGCTCACCACTTATAAGAGGTTGCAAACCCCTGGTGTAGTCCCTCTGCAGCCCTGACTATTTCATTGTTACTTACATTGCCAGAGCCCTATTGTGCTCCCCAGCATACAAACAGAGCAAAACACAGGATCTACAAACGGCGGGATCTACATACAGAAGTCCCTTCACCCACAAGTGAAATGCAGCCATCTCTGGAGTGAGGCCTGACAGCTGTTTTTAACAGTGTATCAGGGAAGTTTAGGACAGGAAGGAAAAGTTAATTTAGCCTTTTAGAACTGGGAGAGGGAGAATGTAGTTAGCCATGGTGTCATGGGCAAGTTGCGCTTTGAGTAACGCCCTGCTTATGCAATGCAATAAAGTCCTGGTTTGAAGAAGGTATTGAAAACTTGCTAGTCAGAGGATTAAGCTTGTTAACCCAAGGCCAAATCAAACAACGTATGGTCACTTAGCCATGAGATTGAGAAGCAACACACTATTGTGAACATTAACCCTGGGAAAGGGAAGAGTGTAGGCATCCCTACCAGTGTGTTGTGCCTGGATCTAGTTGCTGCATATTTATATTGGCCTCATAACTGTACGACTCACCTGTCTCATAAATTTGAAGTCCTCTTCTGCCATTTATTTGGTGGACCTCTGTGTTGTCATTTCCTGTGCTTGCCCCTACTTCAGACCCCTGAAGCAGTAGCATGAAATTGTCATGGTGGTTATCAGTTTCATAAATATCTGGGCTTTTGAATAACAGCAATGAAACTGGCCAGTCTTGTCAAGTTCACTGGATTTGTGAAAGCTTTGAGCAACAGCAGAGGTACTGAATCTGTCTGCAGAGGGTTACTTAGATCAGTGGCTCTCAACCTTTCCAGACTACTGCACCCCTTTCAGGAGTCTGATTTGTTTTGCGTACCCCCAAGTTTTACCTCACTTAAAAACTACTTGCTTACAAAATCAGACATAAAAATACAAAAGCGTCACAGCATTTTTTAATTGAAACATTATTACTGAAACATTGCTTACTTTCTCATTTTTACCACATATTTATAAAACAAATCAATTGGAATATAAATATTGTACTTATATTTCAGTGTATAGTATATAGAGTAGGATAAACAAGTAATTCGCTCTGAAATTTTAGTTTATACTGATTGCACTAGCACTTTTTATGTAGTCTGTTGTAAAAGTAGGCAAATATCTAGACGATTTGGTGTACCTCTGGGAAGACCACTGCATACCCCAGGGGTACATGTACTCCTGGTTGAGAACCACTTAGTCTTCACAGTCAGAAGATTATTTTTTGCATCAGTGAATGCTAGAAATTATGTATTTATTTGTAACTGGAACTTGAACTTGACAGTTTCCCCTTGTAAGTCATCAGGGAAATATCATAATCTCCACCTACAGTTAACAGGACTGGTTGAATTACCTTTTTTTGCACTTTATTACAATGAAGTAAGAACCTTTAGATGTGGATTTAAGCCACTTAAATGTTAGGTATCACACTGTGAAGAATTAAAAAAAAAATTGCAGAATTGATATGAGAATCCAGGTTTGTTAGTGATTTAGTTTTCCAGTTATTCTTGTTCTTATCTTTTTAATTCATGAATGTGATTTAGAAGAAAACAATTTAACACATTGAGTGAAGAATAGCAAATTGTATCCTGGAAATGTTTGTTTGTTTCTTCAGATCTATGAATAGGTGAAGTTTGTGTGTAAATCTAATGGAAGAGCATATTGTGAATTAATTCTATAAACTATACTTGAGTAGGTATGAATGTGGTTTAAATCTTGACATCAGGACTGGCATGGTAACAAATGGCACTGAAATAAGAGCCTGCCTTCCCACTGACTTTTAGTAGATAATCTAGAGCCTATAATACTTTGAGGCATATATCCAAATAAGTTGTATATACAAATATCTTTACTATTTATTTATTTGTAGTTCGCTGGTATTAGAGAATATATTGGCTCAGAATTCTTTCTTATATGAAATCAAATTCCATTTTATAATCTTTTTTTTTAAGTTTTACTAAAATCAAGTGGTACATTAGACATTGTTATAGTTGACTGTAAATATAACTATCCCACTAACAATGCAAAACTATGTTCTCTAATACGCTACCCCTCATTTTAGTGAAATAAAATCATTGGTCTTTATCTCTTCTGTGCAACTTTTTATAAACTCTCTGTTCAAAGCACTTGAAGGATCTGTAAATCACAGAAATAAATTGTAAGTCATTGTTTAGTTTAGGAAAGCTTTTTAGATTTGCCATAAATGAGTGATATAAGTGGAAGTGCCATTACTTCCATAGATTTTATATGTATTTACACACACACACACACACACACACACACACTCTGCATTGTAAGCCTGAAGCTTGTTCTCTTACATGAACACAGCTGATTTTTTTTTTTTTTTTGGCCTGTTTTGCTGGAAGAGTTAGCAGGGCGAAATTCTTAGTCATAGGTCAGCAGGTGGGTTTATGCAAATTCTGGACTCTGGGACCAGAGCTGGGGGGGGGCCCAATTTTTGTGGCACATGCACCCCCTCTGCAACCAACCTTTGCTACCTCACTCCCTAACACTACACACACACACAGGAGCCTTTTACCTCTCAGAACCAAAACATACCCTGAAAGAGATCGAATGGCATAAGTTTAAAGCAAACGACTGCAGCACTAACAACAACTCAAAGAGATTCAAAAACGCCTCTGTCTTTACACACCAGGGATGGCAGGAAGGAAACCAGCAGGCACAATCACGGACCAGCAAGAACCAAACAAACACAGCTGATTGAAGGAAATTCTTTTAGCCGCTAGGACTAAGTCATACGTCTAGCCAAAGTGATTTTGTTTCACTAACATTTGTCTTGAATATGCCTACTATGTTTGAGGATCGTGCAAATTGAAAAGAACATAGATTTTTGAAATATTTTGTATATTCAGAGTGAAGAACTTTATCTGTCGCTTACTAGTGCCAGGATTTTACTGTCTTGCTCTGCCCAACCACTGCAACACACAACAAAGGTGTTGATCTGGAAAAACAGGAAGCTCGCATGTAGGCTATCATTTCCCAATGCATCATCTCTTCTTAGTGTCTGTTTTCTAAATTGTAAGTTCTTTGGTGCAGAGACTTATTTTTATATCTTGTAGAGTGCCATGCACATTGGCAGTGCTTAGCAAATAACCATTTCCCACTGTATATAGACTCCTACTTTTGTTAGCAGCTTTACATAAGATACGTGGTGGTTCTTACAATTCTCCCATGAAAACATAGTTTACATTTTTTTAACTGTAGCTCATTTCTTCCCCAGAAATTGCGCATATGGGTCAAAATAAATTATTTTTTTACTTTCCCTCCTAAATTATTATTTTTAAGGTGATATATAAAATACTATGTAAAATCATTTCAGATTAAACAGTTCCTTGTTGTTTTATAATACCTGGATTGCAGTCTTCAATGCACTGCAATCTATTTTTAAAAAATCATGTGAATTAAGATTTAACCAATCAAATAGCATCTCTGTGCATTATGAGAGTTAACTAAGCAATGCTATTGGAGGAGGTATTACTGTAGTGGCATTACAGAAACATCAGAACTGTAAGACACGGCTGCTGCAGCAGTGAAGAGGCCAACTTTGAAAGTGGGTGGTGAAGAGGCATTTAGGTGGCAGACAGAGACGAGATGTGTGAGGTTTAGATGCTGGTAGTGTCTGCAGGATATTGAGTTTGTACTAGAATCTGTGCTACACCAAATAAATAGAACACTTTGAATTTTGTGACTACGGTTCTACCTTTGGGTGTGGTGGTTCATCACAAGAAATCCTTGGTTGTTTTGTAGGCCCTGGAAGTCTCTCATATCTATATTCCACCCTTACCCATAGATGTCTGCACTTCAGAAGGTGCTTATCCGCTTTGTTGAACAGTGTTTGCAAAGTGTTTTTGAGGTCCCAGGACAAAACTAAATCTAACCGTGACATCTCAATCCATAAATAAGAAAATTCAACAGTATCAGTGTCTTCCTGTGGAAACCATATTCTAATCTTTTGACTTCAGTACTGTGTGCTATGTTGTATTATACAATGTTTGTGAAAAGTTAATATCAACTTTTAAAAAAGTCATGAATAAATATAGCAACTAGGTGGAAATTTTAAAAGCATGTATGTAAATTTTCCATAATACAGAAAAAATCAACCCAAAACTCTTGCTCTGTTTTTCTCTACCCCCCTTTATAATAATAGGCTCTAAATTATTATAATTTACTTTGGTAGAGACAACATTTACTTCTTACGTCAACTGATGACTTAAAGCAGAACCTATGGCTTAGCTGATCCATTGGTGACCTCCTCTGTATTGCTTTTAGGTTTGGACAGTTGACCTTTCATTCATTAGATACATGTTGGCAGAGGTTTTGCTTCTAGTAGGAATGGAAAGAACTATGAGCAGTTTAATAAATGGAACTCTTATCTGTGTATTAGAATTTGAAACTGGTAGCAGTGTAGCTCCACAGGTGTGCTTCCCAAATGTAAATAGGTTGTTTTATTTGTTTTGTACCTTTGAATTTAGATGTATGTTAAAAATGCCTTATTTAAGAATTGCAAGTAATTTAGAAGTTCTTCCTCTTGTTTTCTCCAACTCAATTATTAAATTTGGTAAGGAAGATATTCAGTCATGTTCAGCACCATACTCCTGAGAGTAGAGGAGACTCACTATAAATGCAGATAATCCTGATAAGTATACTTTGCGTGTCCCTGAACACCAGAGCTTGAAAAATCTGTTTGCATGTGGAGAGTAGTTAGTTTCCTTGGAAATTTGCCATCAACTTCCACAGAATCTAAATATGTGTGTGTGTATATATATATATATATATATATATATTTTTTTTTAAAAACAAGAGTTTCTAACCCACTTGGTTGTAAAGAAAAATCTTCCTAATATGATCTGAATTTCTTCCTAAATTTGCAAACATAGAACTCTGTTGATCATTTTTTGTCCACCTATGTGCTGCAGTCAAGTGAAAACTTACTGAAATCTTGTTTGTTTTCATTGCTGCTGTTGATACTCTGGGCAGCGCTGAAACTTACAAGAATTATATCAGTTTCATTCTGTTGCAGGTTGGGAAAGCTGTGAACATCAATAGTTAGAGGCACTTGAGCTGTTCACTGGGGAGGAGGATTCAAAAGTACTGTAGAAGCAGGCAAGAGGTAGATTTGCTAGCACGTTGAAAGTATATGCACCTACTCTATATTAGACTTTTAGCTAACACCTCAGCAGCAAAGCTTTTATCCTAAGCAGGACATACCTTCAGAGGGCAAAGAGGGTCACATCCTGTCCTCCATCTTCATCCTAATGAATTGTTACAGGAATTCAGAGCTGAGATTAATGTATTTTCTTGGTCCTAAGTTTTTTTCTTTCCCCCTACTCTGTAAGGATGAACTAGCCTTTAGCTATGAAAATCAGCATTTACTTTGAGAAGTTGTTTGTTTACTACATCACCAACTCTTTTCAAAGTCCATTAGACATTTTCTCACATGGAAGCATTGTAATGTATTTGCTGCCGTGTTATTACTTTTTCTAGCATCGTTTCTGAAATGGAATTGATCTCCTTTCTTCATTTTGCTGACATAGAATAAAATCTCTTCTTCAAAATCACAAATGGAAACACTTGTAATTAACCCTCTGATGCCAGGAGATGAGACTTCGTAGTGGAGAATACTAGTACGCAGACTTCAGACTTGTTCACACCAAAGGGCAAATTAGTTTTAAAATAGCATTTGATGAAACAGCTACACATTTTTTATGCTTATTTTAGATCAAGTGATTATCTCCCTTTCCATATCGTATCATCTACCTGTAGGTAGTAATTTAGTTGAGAATGAATTCCATTTTCCATTCTAATTTCTCTTGTTACGATTTTTTCAAACAAATTCCTATTTGCATGAAACATTTTATGTTTGGTCTCAGCCCACAGGTGAATTTTTAGGAATGTCTGAGCAAAACTGGTAGTCTATTTTGAGGTATGAATAGTCATAAAAAGATGTCATTGCTATTCCAGCTGGAATCTTATGCACCTGTAGCTCCAAAACAGCTGAAGTTGGAAACTTTGAATTTGGTTTATTCAGTGAGGAAAGAAAAACAATCCATATCTGAAGAAAATTAACTTAGTATTTTTAAAGCTATGAACGTCTAAAGATGGATTTTTCATCATCTATGTATTAAAATATTTATATTCTTGATGTCTTTAAGCTAGAGTGGTTTAAAATTTTAGTATCAGAGGGGTAGCCATGTTAGTCTGGATCTGTAAAAGCAGCAAAGAATCCTGTGGCACCTTATAGACTAACAGACGTTTTGGAGCATGAGCTTTTGTGGGTGAATACCCACTTCCTCAGATGCATGCACGAAAGCTCATGCTCCAAAACGTCTGTTAGTCCATAAGGTGCCACAGGATTCTTTGCTGCTTTTAAAATTTTAGGAATGTGCTGACTTGCTTCAGTTTTGACAAATACTTCTTTAAAATCCAAAAGCAAAAGTTAAATGGTGTTATTTTTAAAATAAGTCTGTTTACAAAGTAACTTCTTACTGTTGTATGTAGAATTGGATCCAAAGCTAATTGAAGTCAATGGGTTTCCACTCAGTTGAGTGGGCAGTCATTTGTGGTACTGAGAACATGCTTGTCCCTACCAAGTCCCTGTATCTTCTGAGCTGTTTAGCTTGTTAATAGTAAGGTATTTAAAGCCACTTTGCTAGGTTTATTATTTTTTTTCTTCATTGACCTTGTTCAGCATATTGTTACAATACTTCCATCAAGCATCTGGAGACTGCATCTTTAGCTCCCACTATTATATTTGTATTTAGTATTTGGAATGTCCATCTTTTTTTCTACTACGTGGTCTTTAATATAATCACGTAATAATGTTTATAATAATGCTTTCTTTTGCACCATCACTTTTTCCATAACCTAATTAGTTTTTACTATACAGTTGGTAACAATGAATATCCGTATCCCACTGAAATAAGCTTATCCATCCCTTTTTCTGTGCAAGTGATACCCTATGCTTTTCAACTTTGGCAGTATTTAAGAGATGCTTCAAGATGAAGGCCAGAATATTTCAGCACCCATATTTGGTGCCAGATTTTCACCTCCTTTCTTACAATAATTGGGGGTGGATGAAATAATAAGGGGATAAGAGAGGAGAAGTTAAACTGGCAGTAAGATAAATGGATATTGTAAGTCAGTGATAGAAGGAGGTAGCTAGATTTGAACTCTGGGATGCTGCAAAATGTGTGATCTGCCATCCGGAGTTTGATTTTAAATAGGTGTAAACAAAAGTATTAGTTATATAAATCTTCTCTGCCGCCCGCTACCCTCCCCAAATCCATGTTTCTCTTGCTTGATATTTATGATATCCTCATAATGCTAGTTCTCCAGTGGCCCATAGACTCTGCCAGGGTAAAGAGGCATAGACAGTACCTGAATTTCTAATATAAAAGCCATTCAGTAAAACTGCTTCTGTCTTTGGGCTGGTGAGATATGGATGAAAAACTTTCCAGCATTTATTATAAAGAAGTAAAAAGGTCCAAACTAAGTTTTCAAAATTTTTGTGTTTTGAAAAGGCAAACAAATATCAAAATCTCTTTTCTTTTTCTTCTGTAAGTTCATGTAGGAGGAGCCTGAGCTAGTAGGAACTGTAGTAGAAACTACGCTCTGTAGTCATATGCCAATGAAACATGACGAATATCAATACAAAATACCTCTGTAGGTATATAAAGAAGGCCTCATCTGAAATTGCAGTTTTACATGAATATGAAGATGTATGTCTGTGAAATAATGTGAATACCATTTTTACCATGAATTACTTTCATCCTACAGTATCTATTTTATGTAGATTTGCATAAAAATTGGCATAAAAGTTGTGCTTTCATTCACTGTTTTGAAACAAAAAAGATGGTTTCATGGCTGATGCTTTTTGATTTGGAAAGCTGAAGTCCTTACCAGTAGTCTGACATTGATTCTTATATTTTATATTCATTGAAAAAATAAGCAAAACCTTAAAAATTTAATTTGTAAGAATATGAATGACTGTATTTAGTATACTGTATATGAACTTAAACTGAAATTTGCACTTTTTTCAAATGAACCTGTCAGTTATTTTTCTTATAAATTTGACTGGCTGTTGGTGCAGTGGTTGATATTTGCTCAAATGCCTTGCCATTTATTTTTCACTTGGTTTTATTATGGAGAATTCCAGAAATGAACATTATATTTGGAATTAAGTGCAAGACAACCACATAGTGTTGTTGGCTCTGCTGCCCCAGAGCAGAGGCAGAACTATTTGTTATGCTCTCACCCACAGTGATTTGTACACTGTAACACTGAGCATTTTTCTTTATTGTTCTTTCACCAAGTCAAGTCCCCCTTGAAGTGTAGCTATGTCCTTGAGTCTCACCTTTGAAAGACATGAGGTCAGCATCATTAACTCAATATTGGTATATTAAAAAATGCCGGAGGATAATTTAGCACCCTGAGGGATTTTAACTGCCATCTCAGAGATAATCACCATCTTTTTGAAAACGTCTGTCCTCTTCCTAATAGATGTTCAATTCTAGAATGTTATAGGGTGGTTTTCTATTAAATGCTGTCATTTTTAGAAAGGCAAGGTGGACCAATGTCTGTTGGTGAAAGAGACAAGCTTTCAAGCTACACAGAGTTCCAGACGAGACTAACAGAAGTTAGTCTAGTAAAAGCTATTACCTCACCCACCTTGTCTCTCTAATATCTTGAGACCAACGGGGTTACACAACAACATCGTAAACAACAATGGAAGATATCGTAATTTTAAAAGTAACTTCTGTAGAATCCTACAGGTTTCCTACCTCTTAAATTCTGTAGCTCCTTCCCATTGAGCTTTCTGAGGGAACCTCATAGATCTTGCCTACGCTATATATTCCAACCATCACTCTACTCCAGTAGCAGCAGTGGGAGCGCTGCTGTAAATATGGTGCTGATGCAACTGCCATTTTAATAGCCATGTTGTTTAGATCTGCTCTGAGCAGGATTAGATGACACCATGGTTGAAACTCTGGTAACTGGCCTACACTCATGCATCCACTGCTACCATGGTCATTGAAGCCGTACTGGTGATAGCAACAGCAGGAAACGTTGAAGGGGGTAAAAGACTGATGTAGACCCAGATGTAGTGCTCATGACAATAGCGGAGGGAGGCAGCCTAGTTGGAGATAGAACGGGATGGGCAAACTATGGTCTGCGAGCTGTTTCAAGTTGGCCTGCGAGTTGCACCATGTGGCTTGGCCCTGCTCCAGCCGGGGCACAGGGTTGGGGCCACACCATGTGGCTCACCCCCACTCCGGCGCTCTAGCTGGAGTGCAGGGTCGGGGGCTGCCTCCATGTGGGAGCTGGCGAAGGGACATGCTACTGCTTCCGGGAGCCACTTGAGGTAAGCACTGCTCGGAGCCTGCACCCCCTGAGCCTCTCCTCATGCCCCTACCACAGCCCTGATCCCCCTGCACCCCAAACCTCTCTATCCCAGCCCAAAGCCCTCCTGCACCCCAAACCTCTCATCCCTAGCCCCACCCCAGAACCTGCTCCCCTTTCTGCATCTCTCCCCCAGCCCTGATCCCCCTCCCACCCTCCAAACCCTCGGTTCCAGCCCTGAGCACCCTTCTACACCCCAAACTCCTCATCCACAGACCCACCTCAGAGCCTGTACCCACACCCCAACCCCAATTTTGTGAGCATTCATGGCCCGTCATACAATTTCTCTTCCACAATGTGGCCCTTGGGCCAAAAAGTTTGCCCACTCCTGAAATAGAAGATGATTAGCAGCTTCATGGGAATAAGGGGAGCAATCCCAGGATCCCTTAAAAGCTAAGACCCCCTTCTGTGTAGCCAAGCATATCTAGCCCCACATCTTGTAGTAATGAGGGTTGGGACAGCAACTTCTCTTTGAGGTATTCATCAGGGCTGAGGACTTGAGTGGAGGGAGACATTGAAATAGAGTTCCCTGAATTTTATTGTGTGGTGTTTTTTTTCTGATGGGGCTATAAAAAACAAGGTGCTGTAAGTTTTGTATGGATTTAAAGATCTCATGGCACCTGCTCCCCTGTCCTTGGCTAAGTGTGCCCTTCTAAATCAATAGTGCTGTTATAATACCTAGCATTTTATAGCTTCTTCCAAATAAGGATTTCAGAGCTCTTTACAGACATTACAGAATTAAACTTCACCTCATCCCTGTGACTGAGGCAATATTATCCTATTACAGATAAGGAAACAGAGGCACAGTATGGGTAGGTGTCTTTTGCAGGGTAAGACTGTATGTTGGGCAGCATGGTGTCCAGTTTCCTACCACAAAATTGTGGCACTTAGTGGTGCTGTTTGTATCTGTATATTTAAGAATTAATAAAGCACTTTGGGATAAAAGGAGTTAAATGTATCATACTATAGTTAAGAAACTAAAAATGCTGTCACAGTGACAAGACTTAAACTCCTGCCATCCTGAGCATTTTATCTGTAAGGGTAAAGGATAATTTGCTGGATATTTTTGTGGCATTACAAAGAATTAATGAGCCTTAATTTGAAATAAAGTGCTTCAACTGCTTTAGGTTGAGAGATGTGAAACTGTTAGGTTTAGCCTCTGTAGTGTAACCTCCCATTTCCTCCCCAACCCAAAGCTGATGTGAGGGGTTTAATTATAAAATACAGAAAGGGAAGAAAAGTAGATTGATGCCAGTAAGCTCTGTAAAAAGAACAGGAGTACTTGTGGCACCTTAGAGACTTACAAATTTATTTCAGCATGAGCTTTCATGAGCTACAGCTCACTTCTTTGGATGCATAGAATGGAACACACAGACAGGAGATATTTATACATACAGAGAACATGAAAAGGTGGAAGTATGCATACCAACTGGAAAAGTCTAATCAATTGAGATGAG
Source organism: Gopherus flavomarginatus (assembly GCF_025201925.1). Lineage (NCBI taxonomy): Eukaryota > Metazoa > Chordata > Testudines > Testudinidae > Gopherus > Gopherus flavomarginatus. The sequence goes on from NC_066617.1 coordinate 336,314,029, forward strand.
CTATCATCAGCAGGAGAAAAAAACTTTTGAAGTGATAATTAAGATGATCCATAGAAGGTGTGAGGAGAACTTAACATAGGGAAATAGATTCAATTACTGTAATGACCCAACCATTTCCAGTCTCTCTTTAGGCCTGAGTTAAATTAAATTCATATGTCTTTAACTATTCATAATGTTCCTGGACCCTTTCATCTTAATGAAACTGTGTTAACCAGTGTCTGCTCCTCCCTGCAGTGAGGTAGCTCTTGGCTGGGAGACCTGGCAGGTTATGGCAGATTTCCTGTCATAGTGGGGGGATGAGAAGCAGGGAAAAGGCTGGTTTGCATGAGAGAGGTGGAAAGGTTCCTGTTTTGGGGAAGTAATAAGGACGAGAGGTGATAAACACTGCTTTTTGGGGGTGGGAGGAGGGCAGAGACACTGCCACTGTGAAAAGAGGTAAGAAATTGGGGCAGGGCCAGGGAGAATTAGAAAGAGGGAATGGAATTCTTCACTTTCTTGAGTGAAGAGACCAAGGGACAGATTTGTGGAAAAAACTACTGGAAATGAGTAAGCAGTGGGTGGTGGAGGGACCCAGATTAAGAGAGAAAGAAGATGTAGGTGAAGTTGAGATTTAAATCAGAGGACTAGATGGAGCAATTGTAGAGGGTGATTAACAGCAAAATAGGAATCAGGAATACAGAGCAAAGGAGAAGAGTGGAAGAAAGCAGTTAATAAAGGAGAAAGGAAAAAGAATGAGGACGTGCTGGAAATGATAGGAAATAGATTAAAGAGGAGACAGAGGGTGGGGTAGAGAGAAGTGAAATATAAGTAAAAAAGTGAAACATACTTTTTTTTAAAGTAGCTTGAAGAAGGGAGCGATGAAAGGAGTAAAAATGAGTGACCGGCTATGGCTTTGCTGCTTGATTTCCTTGGGAGCCTTTGATGAAAGCAACCAGTTCCTAATGCATCATACACATGTCACCACAAGATGGATTCATTTTCTAAATAGCCTCTATTTGAGGGAATTTGTTAAAAGCTCACCTAAATTATAAAAACTAATTCTCTTTAAATATCCTATAGACATGTTTACTCCATAATAATGTTTAAGGAGAAGACAGTAGGAATCTAGATTTTTCAAGCCACCTATATATTTTCAATTGAAATGCGTACTTCCACCTTTTCTTGTTCTCTGTATGTATAAATATCTTCTGTCTGTGTGTTCCATTCTATGCATCCAAAGAAGTGAGCTGTAGCCCACAAAAGCTCATGCTGAAATAAATTTGTTAGTCTCTAAGGTGCCACAAGTACTCCTGTTCTTTTTGTGGATACTGACTAACACAGCTGCTACTCTGAAACCATTCAGTTACAGTGTTTCTTATTTTGTATTTTTGATGGAAATTGGCTGTTTGGTGTAAAAGTGGGCATCTCTCTTTAGCGACCACTGGTGCACTGATGTTTAGGAAGAAATACCCAATGTTAAATCAGTGCTTGATTTTAAACAGTGGTGAAAGTCTTCTGGTTTGTATACTCAGTATATTTCTTGATTATGAATGTGTGCAATCTATGTTGATCCTTTGTGCCCTTGAAATTTCATACATTCATAAATTGTCTCAATGGTAAAAATAAACTAAAATTTAGAAGTAGTAGTTCACAGGTCATAAATATAGCTGGTGAAAATATCAGAATGTGGGAAATAGACCAAGGGAAGAATAAATAGTTGTTAAGTTTGAAGCTTGTTAGCATTATCTGTGGTGGTGTTTAAATAATTGGTAAAAGGTGAAATGGAGAAGGTTGAGTTTCTGATGTAAAAGCCTATAACACTTGCTGTTTTATTAAGAAGTTCTTAAAAGCAATTTTCCAATGTCAGTTTCATAGAATATCAGGGTTGGAAGGGACCTCAGGAGGTCATTTAGTCCAACCCCCTGCTCAAAGCAGGACCAGTCCCCAGTCAGATTTTTGCCACAGATCCCCAAATGGTCCCCTCAAGGTCTGAACTCACAACCCTGGGTTTAGCAGGCCAATGCTCAACCACTGAGCTATCCCTCCCCTGCTAAAATATCTACTGTAGCACTGAACTTTAATCTTAATATGACATTATAGAATCCACTGTCCATTAAGAAGTGTGAAATATTGCTTGATATCTAGGTGTGACAGGTTCCCCTCTCCACTTTGGGGTGCCACCTGGAACTATGCTACCACTGAGCCTGCCTGACCCATCAGCCTGGGTTCCATTTTCACTCTACTGCTGTGATAGACCCTCAAGCCCCTTCCAGCACACATACAGGTAGGGACGCACCCAACTACAGCTTCATACAGATGCTAAGATCAGTTCTGCATGGGAAGGCTCAGCTAAGGAACTGCCCAGTTACCTTCCTTTGAAGGATAAACCCCAAATTATACCGTCTTGCACTGCTGTAAATTCACCTCCTCCCCCAGTGTGGAGGAATATATGCAACAGCTTTCTGCCCCGAGTTTTGATTTCCACACGCCGGTTTTAGACAAAACAAAAACAAGTTTATTAACCAGAAAAGGTAGATTTTAAGTGATTCTAAGGGATAGCAAACAGATCAAAGCAGATTACCTAGGAAATAAAAAAGAAACGCAATCTAAGATTAATATACTAAAGAAATTAGGTAAGAGCAGCAAATTTTCACCTTAATCATTGTTTAGTCAGTTTGCAGATATTCTTGAGGGCAAGCTGCAGTTGCTTGCAGCTTAAAATGTCAGATATACCTTTCACAGGCTAGAAATTCCTCTAGCCTGGGTTCCACCTTCTGCCCCAGTTCAGTTCTTGTTTCTGAGCTGTTTCCAAGCATCTCCTTTGGGCTGGGTGTCAGTGAAGAAGAGCCACGATGAAGTCATTCCCTTTCCTTAAATACTTTTGCATATGGTGGGAACGCTTTGTCTCCCAGTTTGATTCTGGACAGTGGAAAAATACTAGTATTGTATGATGGAATCCAGTACCAGGTGACTTGGTCATATGTCTCTGTAGGGCCACCTCAGCCATGACTCAGAGGCTGTTTGTAGCGTCCTCAGGAACGCTCCCTGGTGGGAGATTAGCATCTTCTAAGACAGGGGTGGGCAAACTTTTTGGCTTGAGGGCCACATCTGGGTAAAGAAATTGTATGATGGACCATGAATCCACATGAAATTGGGGTTGGGGTGCAGGAGGGGGTGCGGGCTCTGGGGTGGGGCCAGAAATGAGGAGTTCAGCGTGCGGGAGGGGGCTCCAAGCTGGGGCAGGGGTGGTGGTGTGCAGAAGGAGGGGATGAGGGCTCTGGGTAGGGCTGGGGGTGAGGGGTTTGGAGGGCAGGAGGGGGAATGGGGTTGGGGTGCAGGGGAGTGGCTCAGGTGTTCAGGCTCAGGGTGGTGCTTATCTCAGGCGACTCTCGGAAGCAGCGGCATGTCCTCCCTCCAGCTTCTATGTGGCGTTGCAGCCAGATGGCTCTGCTGCGTGCTTCTCCATCTGCAGGCGCTGCCCCTGCAGCTCCCATTGGCCATGGTTCCAGGCTACTGGGAGCTCTGGAGGCAGTGCTTGAGCTGGGCACAGCATATGGAGCGGAGCCCCTTGGACTGCCTCTACTTTAGGAACTGGAGGGGGGACATGTTGTTGCTTTCAGGAGCCTCGTGGAATGGCCCCTGACCTGCTCCCTGGCTGGAGCACTGGAGCAAGGAAAGCCCCAGACCTTGCTCCCCAGCAGGAGCTCGAGGGCCAGATTAAAACAACCGGCAGGCTAGAATCGGCCCCTGGGCCGTAGTTTTCCCACCCCTGTTCTAAGACCTATTGTTCTTCCTAATGGCCCTTCCCAGCCAGCCATGTAGACTGATTACATTCAGTCTAGTGGGCATACCCCAGGTGTAAACACATCTGTAATAGATGCATAGACAATATTCCTGACTTCAGATATAAATATGATACATGCATACAAATAGTATAATCATATTCAGTAAATCAATGATATTTCACATGACCTATTTTGTATAAAATATATCATAATTATGCCACAATCATATCATAACAATATCTCAATGAAGAATATGCGGCATAGTGTCACACCAGAATCTCTCTCTTTCACCTCAAACCCTAAGAAGGGCTGTGATTAGCTATTTGAGGGGTAAGGGAGACAGTTTTGTCTTCCAGTGTTGATTACTTAGTCAGTTAAGGAATATTATCGATCACAAAGACTTTTATAACAAGTCCTCCTTTGTTGAAAGCAGATGGCCACACCTAATGATGTGTGTAGAGGTTCAGTGGGAAGGGAATATTCCTAGTCCTCCAATAGTGGATGCAAATATTCTGCCAAGAGGGCGTGAAAGTGATCTGTTGCTGTAACAGTGTGCCATTTTTGACCAAAAGGAAGATGGAGTAGAGAGTAAGCACACTTTTTTTTTTTTTAACCATCTGAATCAGACAAGGCAGTATTTCTCCACTGTAGAGGCAAGCAATCAGCAAGTTGATCTCTAGCTTATTTGTCCCATTAGTGTATTGATCATCATAGCAGTGGAGATATGTCTTTGCATCTGTTGTTCTGGCAGAGTCTGGTGCTACTTTGAGTTGGTGTGTCCTGCTCTGTATAGCTCTGTAAATCTCCAAAGCTCATCTCTTCCACCAACAGAAGTTGGTCCTGTAGAACATATGATCTTACCCACGTTCTCTCTTTAAGAAATTAGAGCCAAAAGGACAGGAAATGGTAGGAGTCTTATTTTAATAATTGTCTATCTTAATGCTAATTCAGGGATGTGACTGACTATTTTAGCCACATTTTTTTTCTTGCCTTTGGGGACTGCATATGTCAAGACAACGTGGTTATGATAATTTTTAAAAAACTTCATCCACATATTCTTTTTGGTTAGATGGTCTATAGTAGACCCCTACCATGACATCACCCTTATTTTTTACTCCTTTATTCAGAGGCTTTCAACAGTTCTGTCTCCTATTTCCTTCTTAACCTCAGTCCAACTGTTTACATCTTTCATATAATCATAGAATATCAGGGTTGGAAGGGACCTCAGGAGATCATCTAGTCCAACCCCCTGCTCAGAGCAGGACCAATCCCCAGACAGATTTTTGCCCCAAATCCCTAAATGGTCTCCTCAAGGATTGAACTCACAACCTGGGTTTAGCAGGCTAATGTTTAAACCACTGAGCTATCCTTCCCCCCCTCTTTGATATACAAAGCAGCACATCCTCTCTTTTTTCCCTGTCTGTCCTTCCTGAGCAGCCTGTACCCTTCTATATTAATATTCCAGTCTGTGCATTATCCGACCCGGTTTCTGTGATGCCAGCTGTGTCATATTTGTGTTTATTCACTAGTATTTCTATTTCTTCCTGTTTATTGCTCATACCTCTTTCATTAGTATACAGACATCTAACATACTGATTTGATATCCCTTCGGTGTTCCCTCTTGTCTCTCCTTTGTCTCTGCTACAATGGCCCAAGCTCCCTCCAGATTCCAACCCTCTCTCTCAGGGCTCCATGATTTTGACTTAACTGTGAGCTTTTATCTTGTGACCCCTGTCAAACCTAATTTAAAGCCCTCCTCACTAGGTTAGCCAGTCTGTATCCATCCATCTCTTTTCAGTAGTCCTTCTCCCTGGAACAGCATCCTACGTTCCTCCTGGTGATACCATCTGCACAGCCATGCATTCACCTCCAGGATGCATCTGTCTCTGTCTGGGCTCCTACCTTTGACCAGAAGGATTGAAGAGAACATCATATGCACCTCCAACTCTTTCAACCTTACTCCCAGAGCCCTGTCATCATTTCTGATCTGCTCAGGGTCAGACCTCACAGTATCATTAGCCAACATGGATGAGTAGCATGGGGTAGTAGTCAGAGGGTTGGATGATCCTCGACAGTCCCTCTGTAATGTCTTGGATACAGGACCCTGGCCACCTCCCGGGGTGCCATGTCAGGCTGACAGATAGGTGCCTTTGTCCTCTTCAGAAGAGAGTCACTAACCATTACTACACTATGTTTCCTCTTGGGGTGGTAGTGGCTGTGATCCTCCCCGCATTGGGGCTACAGAGCTTCTCCTCTTTCACCTTTGGGGGCGATTCCTCATCCCTATTTGCCAGGGTAGTATAATAATTCTTCATCACTGTGGTCAGTGGGTTGGGAGCTGGGGTGCTGTACTGCTTCCTGCCAGAAGTAACCAGCAGCCAGTTTTACTGGTAGACAGAAAGCAGAGACTTCCTTGGAATTTCTTTAGCTTGACATTTCATTTTATTAGATCAGTAACTAAAAATATAAGTAGGTGAATTATATTCTTCAAACATCAGGTGTATGAAAGTAATTGTATCTCTTAAAATTTAGTAAAGGTACAGGCAAGTTTGTAATAATGTAACACAAGAATAAATTATAATGATTTTACTGATAACATTTTTTGCATGAAATTTATCACTCTCAGACCTTAATGATCAATTAGCCTGACATATATGTAACATAGGCCATAGAAATTCACCCATGTTTCTCTAAATCTTGTGAATGGCCCCTGTTGTGCCAGGATTTTGTTCTAAACCTTCTGAGAAGAAGTTGTTAAAGCCCTAAAATACTGTCTTGACAGTGCTGAAACTGTTTGCCACTTTGACTCTAGAAAAGTTTTAAAATTGTAATATTTCAAGTCTTTAATTCATAATTATCAAAGTTTGTGCCAGAGATTTCAAGATTAGAGGTATCCACATATCCAGAATGATTTAGCGTTTACTGCAGAATTATGATATTCACTTCCTGGGCTGTGGAAGAGAGTTGTTCAAGAAAATAAAGAGTGCAGAGTTTCTCTCTTGTGGATTATCTGCTTTGGTGACTGAGTTGGGCACAGACGTACACTTTGGTTCTATTTCCTTTAACTTTCTTAGTTAATTTCTAATTATATTTGTCATTTCCAGTATTGCCAATCCCAAGTGTTCAAAAATCATGAAATTAGCTTTGTGTTTTTTAAAAAATAAGAATTTTTGGTAATGTTTGCCTTCTGTTTTTTGCACCTTTTTGGTGCATTTGGATCATGTTTTCAAGCTTTTATCTGCAACCATAAGGGTTAGAAACATTTTAAAATGGAAGTTGAGATTCTCATTTAATCACAGGATTCCAGGAGCTTGGGCATTCAGAAACCCCCAAATATTATTAGACTTGTGATAAAACAGTGGGAATTAGCAACATTGCATATTTTTTCTTTTGGGTTCTATCAAAGGGAAACTAGTCAACGGGAGAAAAAATAGATAAGGAAGGCTTATAACAGTGACATCTTTAACTAATGGTACTTCACAGAGAATGAATAACTGAGTGAAGTTAATAGTCTGATGCAAAAAGATGACCAATTCAAAGTCCTCCCTATTCCCCTGAAATACTTTGGCCATCCATCCTTATTACACTAATATAAAATCTAATGGTTTAATGATGAAAACATCTCTCACTAAAAAAAGGTTCAAGACCAAAAAAGTGAAACCTAACTGCTTTATAATTTTTCAACAAAACAAATATTAAATTCTGAAGGTCAGACTTGAAAGGTTTCTCTCTGCAGTTTGCTATGGTTACTACTTATAATGAAAAGATGAAAAAGGGTGGCTTATGTGTTATGATTTAGGTTATCATCTATGTTCAGATTAGTATTAAAACATATCTAGTTGAAAACATATTTGATATTTTTCTTAGGAAGTAAACAACTTTGCACAATGCAGTTGCCACAGTATAGTGTAATATGGCATTCTACTCTAGTTAAATGCTTTTATATAGCATTTTGCTTTCTGTTTGGCATATTTAGAGTATGTCATAATAATAAAAATCTGTGATTCATCTTAATTATACCTTGAATATGTTTAAGGAACATTTGCACTTCTAAAATGAATTGGACCTTTTGCTTTTATTTAAAATGAGAGCCAATTATAGGAGAGGGCTCAATGATTTAATTAGCTACTAATTTATTAATTTAGATTTATATAATTCAAAAAAATCTATTCAAAGTTACAAGTACCTTTGCCATATGTTAAAATCTCCAGAATAAAAAACAAAAGTAAACCCAGCAACGTTTCAAAAACCAAGAAGGAGAAAAACACACCCTAGCCATTAGTAATAGCCCTCTGCTTCCCAGAAGCCTGGGTTAAAAAGAGGGAGTTTTGCAGTTCAACAGATCTGGGCTGTTTTGGACCTAGTGGAAGTGAATTCCAAAACTGAGGGCCCACCATTGAGAATTCTCTCTTAACAGCTCCATCTCTTTAAACTAATTCCCACATGAGCCATCCTTTATAGTAGAAGAATAATTGCCCAAAGCTGCTTGCTGGGGCTTTTGAAAGATGCGATAAGTAAGAATAGAAAGTCAGAAAGTCAAATCAATCATAACACATGTAAGATTAATGGAGGCTGGTAATAGAACAATTTTCAGAGGGAAAACAAGTTAGTGTAGCTCTATTATTTGTGTAAATAGGTTGGGATTAGTGCTGGCACAACTGCAGAGCTATAGCACATTGGAAATGGTACTAGGTATAGGGTAGTCTTTAGTTGCATTTACCATTAGTATATCATCAATCAATATTTTGTAATGCTATCCTCAAAATAAAGTGAAGTTGTTCTCAGAAGTGCGACCACCTGGTTCAAATCCAGACAGATTGCAACCTGAGAGCTTCAGCGTCATCATTTGCATCCACACCTCTAGAATCCATTTGTTTCTTTTCCCTCTTTTTCATATTAGGCCAAAGCTGATTACGAGAAGGACGAGAGACGCAAAGAGCTCAAGCGGCTGCGAGGTGAGGATACGTGGATGCTTCCTGATGTGAACAAACGTGTGGAAGAGCTGGAAAAGGTGATGGAGCAGTCAATCATTGAATTTCATGCTAGCTTTCCATTATCTTGAAGTAAACTGAAAGATTTCAGTTACTTAAACTGATGTAGAAAATACTCTTTGAATGCCACAGACCTCAAAAGCAACCTTGGGAAAAACTAAACGGAAATACATATCAGAATTCCTTTGTTTTGATTGTACAAAAGTAGAAGTATTGCTTTAGCTGAGCTTTACATCTAATTTCTACCATGTAAAAATGGCAGCAGAGACATAAGTCACCTGGAGTTCTTAGTGGGCTGTACAACAACGAGGTTTAATTTTTAGACATTTGAAAAGGAAAATAATTTGTTGATAAATTGGAGAGGATTTAGAGAAGAGCCATGAGAATCATTAAAGGATTAAAAACAGGCCTTATAGTGATAGTTTCAAGGAGCTGAATCTACTTAATTTACCCAAGAGAAGGTTAAGGGATGACATGGTCACAGTCTACGTGGTGAACAGCTATTTGATAACGGGTATGACAGGTCGGATCACAGAAACCCCCTTGGGAACTGCCAACTGATCTGCCAAAAACTACTTCTGCCCTTGCTTTCCCTGCCAGCTTATGACTCCAGCACCATGTTTTGTTGAGCCAAACATGCCATTTCTATAAAGTGTGCTCCAACACAGACCCTGGGTCTGAAGCATGTGCCCCAAAGCTGCAGACTTAACTGAAAGCAACATAAGAAGTGTTCCTGTCTTTAACACTCAGATGCCCATCTCCCAATGGGGTCCAAACCCCAAATAAATCCATTTTACCCTGTATAAAGCTTATACAGGGCAAACTCATAAATTGTTCGCCTTCTATAACACTGATAAGAGAGAGATGCACCGCTGTCCCTCCCCCCCAGGTGTTAATACATACTCTGGGTTAATAAGTAAAAAGTGATTTTATTAAATGGAGAAAGTAGGATTTAAGTGGTTCCAAGTAATAGCAGACAGAACAAAGTGAATTATCAAGTAAAATAAAATAAAACACGCAAGTCTGAGTCTAATTCAGTAAGAAAACTGAGTACAGATAAAAACCTCACCCTTAGAGGAATTCCAGTAAGCTTCCTTTTACAGACTAGTCTCCTTCTAGTCTGGGTCCAGCAATCACTCACACCCCCTGTAGTTACTGTCCTTTGTTCCAGTTTCTTTCAGGTATCCTTGGGGTTGGAGAGGCTATCTCTTTAGCCAGCTGAAAACAAAATGGAGAAGTCTTGAATAGACTTTCTTTTGTGGGTAGATACCCCTCCTCTCTCCTATGCAAAGTCCAGCTCCAAGATGGAGTTTTGGAGTCACATGGGCAAGTCACATGTCCATGCATGACTCAGTTTTTAGAGGCAGCAGCCATTGCGTACCTGCTACCTTGAACGCTCTCATGTAGACTTCTTATGTGGATTGGAGCCTTCCAAGATCCATTGTCCCTTAAGTACTTCTTGGGGCACCTTCACAATGTGGTTTTCAGTCTAGCAGCCAAAGGTAAAACAAGATCCAATGGCTGGAAGCTGAAGCTAGACAAATTCAGACAGGAAATAAGGCATGCATTTTTAACAGTGATGGTAATTAACGATTGGAACAATTTACCAAAGGTTGTGGTGGATTCTCCATCATTGGCAATTTTAAAATTAAAATTGGAAGTTTTTCTAGAAGATATGCCCTAGTTCAAACAGGAATTATTTTAGGGAAAGTTCTATGGCCTGTTTTATAGAGAAGGTAGATTAGATGATCACAGTGATCCTTTTTGGCCTTGGAATCTGTGAGTCTTGTAATGGGATATGGAGCCTCTCACTTAAGTTCTCTCTGAGTTAATAGTTGTTAATACAGTATCTTGAGAGACCCATTAGTATTTTGGGCCTCACTGTGCTGGGTGCTGTAAACAATGAGGGCTTGTCTATACATTGTGTTAGTCCACACCAGTTGGGGTATAAATTCTAATGCGTATTAGCACGTCACTTTCTAACTGGCTGTGTAGACTCTACTGGCGTGCACTAGAAGTGTGTGTTAATGTAGTACTGTTGGAAATGGGACTATGTTAATACATAGTAGGGAACTTTTAGTGTGCTCCAGTCAGATCCACATGGGCCAGTTAGCATGCAATGTGCTGGTGCTCATTAGAATATACACTCTAACTGATGCGGACTGACACACAGTATAGACAAGTCCTTAGTAGAGGATTTATTTGTCTTGTGTTTGGCAAGACCGAACAGATGAGTGTAAAAGGCCTTGTTTACATGGGAGAGGGTTCTTTAGACTATCAGGTTATTTCAGGATAAACTACCTTGCATCTATACATAAGTTTTTTTTAATTATTTGGTGTCTTCTCCCACATTAATTAATCCACTATGAAAACAAAATAGCTTATTTCTGAAATGAGCTTTTTTTCAGGTTAAGGTTTATGTGGACCAGTGATGGGCAACCTGCGGCCTGTTAGGGTAATTCGCTGGTGGGCCGTGAGACAGTTTGTTTACATTGACCATCCGCAGGCACAGCCACCTGCAACTCCCATTGGCTGTGATTCACCGTTCCCGGTGCTGGTTTAGACAACTTATTCTGGGTGGTGGCTGGGCAGAGCCTCTCACTGACGACTCAGCTTCTCCCTCACCTCTCGTAGTGTGCTCAGGATTACGTCTGCAATGGAGACTTTAGGCTCTACAGGGTTTATTTCCCTGAAGTATCAAATCCCACAACCATTGACCAAATGTTCTGCCTTCTTATCCTGCTTACTGTGCCACTTCACTATCCCATTTCCTCCTGGTGACTGCTGCCACTCCCACACTTGAGATGGCAGCAATGCTGAGGCTAAAAATCAAACATATTGCATGGCAGGTATGTTTATTGTAATGGCAGAGAGAGAAAGAGAGGAAGCAATAGAAAAAGTACTTTGCCTTTTAGTTGGATCACTTTTAGCTACCTTTACATTTTGTGAGGTAAATTGTCAAAATTAGGCTACAGAGATATTTCAAAATACATAGAGATTGTAAAAGCAGCAAAGAGTCCTGTGACACCTTATAGACTAACAGACGTTTTGGAGCATGAGCTTTCGTGGGTGAATACCCACTTCGTCAGATGCATAGAGATTGTAGAAACATAGAAATGTAGGGCAGGAAGGGACCTGGAGAAGTAATCTAGTCCATCCCTCTGTGCTGAGCAGGACCAAGTATACATAGATCATCACTCACAGGTGTGTGTTTAACTCGTTATTAAAAGTCTCCTATGAAGGGGAATTCATAAATTCTTTGTGTAACCTATTCTATTATTTAACTACTCTTATAGTCAGAAAGTTTTTCCTAATATCTAACCTAAATCTCCTTGCTTCAGATTAAGACCATTACTTCTTGTCTTGCCTGCAGTGGATATGGAGAACAAGTGATCACTGTTCTCTTATAACAGCCCTTAATACATTTGAAGATAAATCTGCTCCTCTCTTCAGCTGTCTTTTCTCAAGACTAAACATGCCCAGTTCTTTAAACCTTTTCTCGAGAGGTTTTCTAAACCTTTTATCCTTTTTTGTTCTCTTCCGGACTCTCTCCAGTTTGTCCACGTCTTTCCTAAAGTGTGGCACCAGAACTGGACATTACTTCAGCTGAGGCCTCACCATTTCTGAGTAGAGTGGGACAATTACCTCCCGTGGCTTATATACAGCACTCCTGTTAATAAGACGCAGAATAGTCACCTTTTTCACAACTGCATCACACTGTTGACTCATACGTAATTTAGAATTCAGTATAACCCTCAGATCTTTTTCAGCAGTCTTACTGCTTACTCCAGTGGTTCTCAACCTTTCCAGACTACTATACACCTTTCAGGAGTCTGATTTGTCTAGCGAATTCCAAATTTCACCTCACTTAAAAACTTGCTTACAAAATGAGACAGAAAAACAGAAGTCACAGTACACTATTACTGATAAAGTGCTTACTTTCTCATTTTTCTCATATAATTATAAAATAAAATGATTGGAATATAAATATTGTACTTACATTTCAGCTTATAGTATATAGAGCAATATGAAACAAGTCATTGTATGAAATTGTAGTTTGTACTGACTTCACTAGTGGTTTTTATGTAGCCTGTTCTAAAACTAGGCAAATACCTAGATGAGCTGATGTATCTTCTGGATGATCTCTGCGTACACCCAGGGATACGCTCACCCCTGGTTGAGAACCACTGACCTAGCCAGTTATTCTCCATTTTGTAGTTGTGCTTTTGATGTTTCCTTTCTAAGTGTAGTATTTTACACTTACGTTGATTGAATTTAATCTTGTTGATTTCAGACCAATTCTCCAATTTATCAAGGCCATTTTGAAGTCTAACCATGTCCTTCACAGTGCTTGCAACACCTTCCAGCTAGGTGTCATCTGCAAATTTTATAAGCATACTCTCCACTCTTTCATTCAAGAAATATTGAATAGTACCAGATCCAGGACAGACCCACTGCAGGACGTCACTAGATACGTTCTCCCAGTTAGACAGTGAACTACTGATAACTCTTTGAGTGTGGTCTTTCAACCATTTGTGCACCCACTTTATAGTAATTTCATCTAGACAACACTTCCCTAAGTTGCTTATGAGACTGTCATGTGGGACTGTGTCAAAAGCCTTAGTAAAATCAAGATAAATCACATCTGCAGCTTCCCCCCCGTTCTCTAGGCAAGTAGCCCTGTCACACCAACTAGGTTGGTTTGGCATGATTTGTTCTTGACAAATCCAGCTGGCTATGACTTCTCACTCTATTCTTTTCAAGATGCTTACAAATTGATCATTTATTAATTTGTTCCAGAATCTTTCTAAGTATCAACGTTAGGCTGATCGGTGTATAATTAATTCCCTGCATCCTCTTTGCTCCCCTTTTTAAAGATGGATACCATGTTGCCCTTCTCTGGTCCTCTGTGACTACACCCATCCTCCATGAATTCTCAAATATTATTGCTAACGGTTCTGAGATTGCTTCAGCTAGTACCAGAACTGTAGGATAAATTCCCCCTTGTGGTTAATATTTTGTGTTCAGTATGTAGTCACAATTAGCCTTTTTAGTGAAGACTGACGCTAAATTGGCATTCAGCACCTCAGCCTTTTTGATGTTATCTGTTTATGACTTCTCCTTCTTCACTAACTAGTGGGCCTACACTTTACTTCATCTTTCTCTTGCTCCTAATGTATTTATAGAACCTCTTCTTTCTGCCTTTTTATGTCCCTTGCCTCATTTTATGCTTTAGCCTGTCTGACTTTGTCCCTGCATGGTTTTGTACTTAGCAGTTTGCCCATATTTCTACTTTTTGTAGGATTCCTTTTTGATTTTCAGATAATTAAAAAGCTCCTGATGCAGCCATATTGGCCTCTTACTATTCTTCATATCTTTCCTTTGCATCAAGAAAGTCCCTTCCCACAACACTCCATCCCTCAGAATAAAGGTAACAATTTTCACCCTTCACTCTTACACACTTGTGAGCCCATTGGTACAGATGTGAAGACTTAGCACTTTATGTGTGTTCTGTCTTCATAGTTCCACTGGTTTTAACTTTGCACTGTTACATTGACTCAATAAAGGTTTTTATTATGAAAAACATGGCTGGGAAATTTCAATGAAATTCAGTTTCCCTCAATATAATCTATTCCTAATAAAATGTTTATACAAAAAATTTCATTCATTTTCTGGGTTACAGTACATTCATTTTCCATCCACTATACTGAACAATGCATCCCTACCCGTTTCCTTGACCAGTTGTAGAGGCACTTAGCTAAATCCATGAAATACCTTCTATGCATTGCCAAGCTTTATGTACTAGCCCAACACACCCTATCAATAGCAGTGCACACCTCCATGAGAACAGCCCTGACAGTTGATCTACCAACACCAAACTGGTTAGCTACTGACCAATAGTAACTGGGGGAGGTAGCTTTTAGATGGCGATGGTCATGTGCTTGTCCACGCTGAGGAGAGCACTCATTTTAGTATTCCATCACTGCAGTTTCAGTGTGAGCTTGACAGATTTTTAGGGAAGTGGCCTTTGTTGTCCTGAAGTTCTGCCCTCACTGCTGGTCATCCTAAGTCGGCATCACTGTTCTTTCCCACCAGCCTGTGCTTGTTTGCTGAACCCAGAAGGAGCATTGCACTGAGTGAAGCCTCTCCAAGAAATAGTCTTGCAGAAGAAACTGCTTGATTTCATACTCCTTCTGCATTGCCATGGCATCACCATGGCGGTCTCCCAAAGCAACCAAAGCCAGATGGCCTCATAACTGCCAAAACATGGAGAAGCTTGTTTGTATTAATCACAATCAGCTCAGGCCAGGTTAGGATCACAACACTCGGCTGAAGTTTTCTCCTGGCAGCAGTTTGAAAATGGTGCTGGCCTGCAAAATGCAGATGAATTATGGGATGCCAGGAGAGGAATCATGGGATTTGATTTTTTTGACCCCAAATCCAAGAATTTCAGTATGTTCTGGAAAGCATTCTATAATGAGCTGCGAGAAAAATCTCCATGTGATGGAACCTGGCAGTGGAAGATTGCACCATGGGATACCTGTCCAGAATACTGTGCACCTATTTAAAAAAGGTGCCGACCTGTATGGATGCAAGGATTCACAAGAGAATCTCCATAGAATCTCTATGGATAGTAATTTCATGCTCTAATAAGAATATAACATTAGGGGTCTGTGATCGACCACCTGACCAGGACAGCGATAGTGACGATTAAATGCTAAGGGAGATTAGAGAGGCTATCAAAATTAAGAACTCAATAATAGTGGGGGATTTCAGTTATCCCTATATTGACTGGGAACATGTCGCCTCAGGATGAAATGCAGAGACAAAATTTCTCGATACTTTAAATGACTGCTTCATGGAGCAGCTAGTATAGGTACCCGCAAAGGGAGAGGCAATTCTTGATTTAGTCCTGAGTGGAGCGTAGGATCTGGTCCAAGAGGTAACTATAAAAGGACCACTTGGAAATAGTGACCATAATCTAATAACTTTTAACATTCCTGTAGTTGGAAGAACACCTCAAGAGCCCAACACTGTGGCTTTTAACTTCAGAAAGGGGAACTATGCAAAAATGAAGGGGTTAGTTAAATAGAAATTAAAAGGTACAGTGACTAGAGTGAAATCCTTGCAAGTTGCATGGGCACTTTTCAAAGACACCATAATAGAGGCCCAACTTAAATGTATACCTCAAATTAAAAAAAAACAGTAAAAGAACTAAAAAAGAGCCACCGTGGCTTAACAATGATGTAAAAGAAGTGGTGGGAGATAAAAAGGCATCTTTTTAAAAGTGGAAGTTAAATCCTAGTGAGGTAAATAGAAAGGAGCAAAAAACACTGCCAATTTAAGTGTAAAAATGTAATAAGAAAAGGCAAAAAGGAATTTGAAGAACAGTTAGCCCAAAACTCAAAAGGTAGTAATAAAGTGTTTAAGTACATCAGAAGTAGGAAGTCTACTAAACAACCAGTGGGGCCCCTGGATAATTGAGATACAAAAGGAGCACTTAAAGATGATAAAGTCATTGTGGAGAAACTAAATGAATTCTTTGCTTCAGTCTTCATGGCTGAAGATGTTAGGGAGATTCCCAACCTGAGCTGGCTTTTTTAAGTGACAAATCTGAGGAACTGTCACAGATTGAAGTGTCACTTGAGGAGGTTTTGGAATTAATGATAAACTTAACAGTAACAAGTCACAAGAACCAGAAGGCATTCACCCAAGAGTTCTGAAAGAACTTAAATGTGAAATTGCGGAACTACTAACTTTGGTTTGTAACTTGTCCTTTAAATTGGCTTCTGTGCCCAATGATTGGAAGATAGCTAATGTAATTCCAATATTTAAAAAGGGCTCTAGAGGTGATCCCGGCAATTACAGACCGGTAAGTCTAACGTCAGTACTGAGCAAATTAGTTGAAACAATCATAAAGAATAAAATTGTCAGACCCGTAGAAGAACATAAATTGTTGGGCAAAAGTCAATATGGTTTTTGTAAAGGGAAATAATGTTTTACTAATCTATTGTTCTTTGAAGGGGTCAACAAACATGTGGACAAGGGGGTTCCAGTGGACATAGTGTACTTAGATTTCCAGAAAGCCTTTGACAAGGTCTGTCAACAAAGGCTCTTATGTAAACTAAATTGTCATGGGATAAGAGGGAAGATTCTTTCCTGGATTGAGAACTGGTTAAAAGACAGGGAAGAAAGCATAGAAATAAATGGTAAATTTTCAGAATGGAGAGGAGTAACTAGTGGTATTACCCAAGGGTCAGTCCTATGATCAATCCTATTCAACTTATTCATAAATGATCTGGAGAAACGGGTAAAAAGTGAGGTGGCAAAGTTTACAGATGATACTAAACTTTTCAAGATAGTTAAGACCAGAGCAGATTGTGAAGAACTTCAAAAAGATCTTGCAAAACTAAGTGATTGGGCAACAAAATGGCAAATGAAATTTAATGTGGATAAATATAAAGTAATGTACATTGGGAAAAATAAGCCCAACTATATATGCAATATGATGAGGGCTAATTTAGCTACAATGAATCAGGAAAAAGGTCTTGTAGTCACCGTGAATAGTTGTCTGAAGACATCCACGCAGTGTGCAGCGGCAATCAAAAAAGCAAACTGGATGTTAGGAATCATTAAAAAGGGGATAGAGAATAAGATGGAGAATGTCTTATTGCCCTTATACAAATACATGGTACGCCCACATCTTGAATACTGCATACAGATGTGGTCCCCTCATCTAAAAAAAGATATACTGACATTAGAAAAGGTTCAGAGAAAGGCAACTAAAATAATTAGGGGTTTAGAACGGGTCCCATATGAGGAGAGATTCAAGATGCTAGGACTTTTCAGCTTGGAAAAGAGGAGACTAAAAGGGGATATGATAGAGGTATATAAAATCATGAGTGGTGTGGAGAAAGTGAATAAGGAAAAGTTATTTATTCTTATAAGAACTAGGGGCCACGAAATGAAATTAGTGGGCAGCAGGTTTAAAACAAATAAAAGGAAATTCTACTTCACACAGCACACAGTCAACTTGTGGAACTCCTTACATGAGGAGGTTGTGAAGGCTAGGACTATAACAAGGTTTAAAAGAAAACTGGATAAATTCATGGAGGTTAAGAGTGTTAATGGCTATTAGCCAGGATGGGTAAGGAATGGTGTCCCTAACCTCTGTTTGTCAGAGGGTGGTAATGGATGACAGGAGAGAGATCACTTGATCATTACCTGTCAGGTTCATTCCCTCTGAGGCAGCTGGTATTGGCCACTGTCGGTAGACAGGGTACTGGGCTGGATGGACCTTTGGTCTGATCCAGTACGACCATTCTTATGTTCTTAAGAGAAATAGCTTAAACCATAATAAACAAAGTATATAGATTTACTTTTTCAATGTAGTTACTCATGTTATTTAAAGTGGAAAAATATATTAAATAAATCCTGTGTAGATAAGTGCTAAAAAACAATCAGAAGGAATGGTTGATGGAGGACGATAGAAATAGAAATAAGAATATGCAGTTATGGTCCGATAAGTGTACAGTTTTGATGGTTTAGAATTAGCTAGATTTTTTTCCATGTAATTTTATTAATGATCTTTTTTTTCTATGTGATTTGTTTTGAGGACATTTATAAATGTTTGCTTATATAGGAACATTCTGTGAAGAAAAAGAAGAAAAAAGATAAACACTCAAGAAAACTTAAGAAGGAAAAGAAGAAAAGCAAAAACCAAAAATTTGAAAAAAATGATGATTCAAGTGATAGCTCTTCAGTAAGTAATAAGCTTGAAATATTCTCTTGAAAGAATATTTAAAAACAAACAAACCAAACCAATCACTTTTAACCTGCCATTTTGGAAAGAAGTTGCCACTAATATTGAGGCATATATTCCTTTTCCTAAAGACAGTGCTACATGATATCTTGCTGGTATTTTATTAATTTAAAGATGTCATTTTTTAAAGTTTCTTTAATGCTTCTGTAATGCTTTATCTTCCAGTTAGAGGCCAGTGGGTTCTCATTTTATTTTTAGCAGTCACAGACTTGCTTGGAAATCATGGCACTGCTTCCTGGCCCTCTCGTTTTTCATTTTTTATCAAGTGGAGTAAACAGGCCAGCAGGAAATCCTGTTCTGATTGGATTTTCTGAGTATTTGCTATGTGTTTTGAAGTCCTCAGTTTTAAATGTAGCATTTGTGTGCAAGCACAGTAGCTTTATTGTTGTCTTCTTGAAGATTACCCTTTCTTCGGGATGCATAGAAAGGTTCAGTAGAACAAAGTTTTTTCTGCGGGAACATACAGCTAAGTGAACTGTGTTTTTGACTTGCTTACCTGTGGGAAATAACCAAAACCACAGACTGGTCCCATGTTTCCTCTGGGAAGCACACAAAGCTGCAGATTACATCAGAGAGTCCCAAGATGCAGCACCCTTCTGACCCTGATACCTTTGATACAAAATCTTCTGTTCTCCTGTCAGGTTTCTATAAATAACAGGGAATGCCTGATCAGCAGAGAACAGTTTGTTATAAGTATAACATCGCAGCACTCCAGGAAACTGGTCTTCCTCTGAGAGAGGGATGCATATATATTGGGTGGGGGGTTGGGTGGGAATGAGATACAATTAAAATATAAAGAGATGATGTAATTTTTTACATTTTTAATTTACACCCTACTGTTGTACCAGTAAAACTTAATAAAATGTTCCTTTTTTTTATTTTGTCACTAATTTAGACGTTTTAGTTGTACATATTTTTTGTTTGTTTCAAAGTATCAGCAGGACAGTTTCAACTCTGGCAAATAGCCATTGAGTTTTCTTTGCATGACAATACAATATTAATAAACTGTTGATGTAGGATTGGGAGAGACTAACATGCTATTTTGATGAGATCACATCAAATGGCATTTTCTTTGTAAAATTTTCTTAGTAATAGTATGTCCTCAGTTTATAACAGTGCTTTAAGATTTGGTCATTTTATAAAATACAGTGCTTTTGATTTTTTCTAAATTATTCAAACACTTATTCTTAGGATTCTTCAGTTGAATGGGTTGAATCAACTA
The DNA here is from genome assembly GCF_025201925.1 of Gopherus flavomarginatus. Lineage (NCBI taxonomy): Eukaryota > Metazoa > Chordata > Testudines > Testudinidae > Gopherus > Gopherus flavomarginatus. The sequence goes on from NC_066617.1 coordinate 336,333,829, forward strand.
TATCACAATCAATTTGCACAGAAAAGGCTTGGAAAGTCAAGAAGGAGCAGTCAGATACTACAGAAAATCCTGCAGTTCAGGTGAGTAGCCTGGTAATTATGGAAAGGTGAAATCGTTTAGTCATAGTGTAAAGTGTGGCTACATTTGCTCTACAGTTGATTGTAAATTCTTTGATCAATAGCTACTTAAAATGTAAATATTATATATATTTAGGTAAATGTAAAGATTTTGTTAATTGGGCATTTTTTCCTGTTTTATCAAGCATCTAACCAAGTATTACAATTATGTTGCCTAGCATCAGTTTTGTTCGTCATATGCCAAAGCACTTAGTGATTTAGCCTGGTTTTCTTAATAAAGTCAGATTAAAATCTTGACTAACCCTATTAATTTCTCTGCATAAATCAAGTCAATCCTCAATGACTTTTTAGGTACATGGTGCTCGAAGAGGTACAGTGACTAAAGAAACAGCAGAGTATTTGACCAGCAAGACTGGTTGCATCACGGCTCCTGCTATATTCTTAGCTATGCTCTACACCTCACAAATTATGTGTCATCTGGAGAATTGAACTGTTCCTAACTGAAGCAGAGTGTGCACTGGTTTAAGCACAGACTGTTAAGTGTGTCTTTTATAGCTATGTTGATGTGTGTTTTAATCCTCTCAGTTCAGTTTTGGTTTCCTATCCCATGATGCTAATGTAGGCCCTAGAGAGAGTAGATTCTGTGGGATTTTTGAAAGGTCACTGACGTTCTGTAGGACAGTAAGAGTAGGACTCTCTTGACTATGGTAGTGGAGACTATGATGGCACTAAACTAGTGCAGACTGAAATGATTCAGGCTGAACTGTTATTTAGCCCTACTGAAAGCAAGTCTAGTCCAATTGTATTTGGCACACGTGAATTACTTTGTGTGTGTTAGGCTCGCATAGTCTTAGGAGGGTGAATTTTGGAACAGCCAAGGATGAATAATGCTGGTCTCCTTGCTTCCAGCACTTTCCCTAATCTAGTTTTCCCCTCTGTATAGTTAAACCTTCTTTCAAGAGGTTTTTATTAGTAATACCACGATTGTAACACCAGCAGTGGACTGGGTCCTTTAAGATCATCAAATTGAAGAATGCCGAGAAAAAACAAAGAAGTGCTCCTCTTTTGGTGAGGGTGTGCAAACCAGACTAGGTCTCTGTTTATCCAGTCAAACCATTGTACAGGGAAGTTTTTGGGGTAGCATCCTCCATGTCCCCCATCTTTTTTTTTTCCACCTCAGTGCAGTTAGAAAGAGATGTAGCCTCCCTTGTGTATATGTTCTCATTAGTAAGCTTCTCTTAATCTCCCTCCAATGTATCTGGTGATCAGAGATCTGGAATTGAATGCTTTACCTGAGGTGCAGTCACCTTATGGCTATATACCCCCTGCTCTGTGATGTGATGTCCCTGTATCTGTTGTCCAAAATTACATTGATTTTTTTTTGCCATGTTGAATTGCAAACTCCTATATAATTACTGTCCATTGTTGCCCCCAAGTCTCTTTTAGCATTGCTGCTTTTCAGATTTCTCCTTCTCTTTTCTGACAGGTCAGGCCTAAAGGCAATATAGGTAAACTTACAGGAACTTTCCTGAATGACACTACCTCTGGCTTTAAAATGTAGATCGTTGAATGTAGTCTAAACTGAGGAGGCTGTAAAAAAAACCTGTTTTTGGATCTGTACCGAGAGCTTTTGCTTCAAGGTCATTTCTTCCTTGTCCAAACACTAGTTGGTGTGTGAATTGGTTGACTGGGACTTGGCTGTCCACAATTAGACTATATACTTTATATGAGGAGTTAATGTGTGATATTTGAGGATTTTTTCCCCTCTTGGTAGACTCCATTGGGATTAGCAAATGAACATATTTTCCCCAGCACATTTTAATGACCTAAAAATGGTCATAAGTTTCTTAATTCTGAATATGGTTCCAGCTTCCAGGGGACTGACTTTATGAAGTGAATCTGGTCAAGGGAAGCAAAAAGCCTCTCTGAATCAGAGAAATGCCCCTTACTGATTGCTGAAAATAGCAAGATAAAAGTTCAGAAACACACCCTTTTGTAGCTCACGGGCATTTGTATTGCCTATGAGCATTGAGTTCTTCAAGCCTTTTGTTTTTTGGAGAGCATATCTTACACCATAAGAATGGCCATAGTGGGTCAGACCAGACCATCTAACCCAGTATCCTGTCTTCCGACAGTGGCCAGTACCAGATGCTTCAAAGAGAATGAACAGAACAGGGCAATTATTGAGTGACCTATCCCCTCTAGTTTAGTCCCAGCTTCTAGCCGTCAGAGGTTTAAGGACACTCAGAAACTCTGACCATATTGACTAATAGCCATTGCAGGACCTATCCTCCATGAACTTGTCTAATTCTTTTTGAACCCAGTTATATTTACGGCCTTCGTAACATCCCCTGGCAACGAGATCCACAGGTTGACTGTGGTTGTGTGAAGCAGTACTTTTTATATTTACTGCTTATTAATTTCACTGGGTGATCTTTTAGTTCTTGTGTTATGTGAAGGGAAAATAATACTTCCTTGTTCGCTTTCTCCACAACATTTGTGATTTTATAGACATCTATCATTCACCCCCTCCCCAGTCATCTTTCCTTCTGAAATGAATAATCCCAATCTTTTTAATCTTTCCTCATATGGAAGCTGTTTCATAACCTTAATAATTTTTGTATCCTTTCTCTGCACCCTTTCCGATTCTAATATCTTTACGATATGGGGTGACCAGAACTGCGTTCAGTATTCAAGATATGGGCGTACCACAGATTTATATAGTGGCATTATGTTTTCTATTTTAGTATCTATCCTTTTCCTAATGGTTCCTAACATTATTAGATTTTTTGACTGCCACTGCACATTGAGTGGATGTTTTCAGGGAACTATTCACAATGACTCCAAGATCTTTCTTGAATAAGAGCTCATTTAGACCCCATCATTTTATATTTATCGTTGGGATTATGTTTTCCAATGTGCATTACTTTGCATTTATCAACATTGAATTTCACCTGCCATTTTGTCACCCAGTCATGTGAGATCTCTTTGTAACTATTTGCAGTCAGCTTTGGATATAACTGCTGTCCGAACCAGTAATTGTGTATCAGCTGCAGACTTTGCCATCTCACTGTTTACTCCTTTTTCCAGAACATTTATGAATATGTTAGTGTTGGTATAAACCAACCTGACAGCTTCCTTTGACAGGGTAACAAGTCTTGTGGATAGGGAGAAAGTGGTAGGTGTGGTATATATTGACTTTAGTAAGACTTTTGATTCTGTCTCGCATGACCTTCTCATAAACAAACTAGGGAAATGCAACCTAGATGGAGCTACTATAAGGTGGGTGCATAACTGGTTGGAAAATTGTTCCCAGACAGTAGTTATCAGTGGTTCACAGTCATGCTTTAAGGGCATAACAAGTGGGGTTCTGCAGGGATTGATTCTGGGTCCGATTCTGTTCCATATCTTCATCAGTGATTTAGATAATGGCATAGAGAATACACTTATAAAGTTTGTGGAGGATAGCAAGCTGGGAGGGGTTGAAAGTGCTTTGGAGGGTAGGATTAAAATTCAAAATGATCTGGACAAATTGGAGAAATGGTATGAAGGAAATAGGATGAAATTCAGTAAGGACAAATGCAAAGTACTCCACTTAGGAAGGAACAATCAGTTGCACCTATACAAAATGGGAAATGACTGCCTAGGAAAGAGGACTGCAGAAAGGGATCTAGGGGTCACAGTGGATCACAAGCTAAATATGAGTCAACAGTGTAACGCTGTTGCAAAAAAAGCAAACATCATTCTTTGATGTATTAGCAGGAGTGTTGGAAGCAAGACACGAGAAGTAATTCTTCTGCTCTACTCCGCACTGATTAGTCCTCAACTGGAGTATTGTGTCCAGTTCTGGTGCCACATTTCAGGAAAGATGTGGACAAATTGGAGAAAGTCCAGAGAAGAGCAACAAAAATGATTAAAGGTCTAGAAAACATGACCTATGAGGGAAGCTTGAAAAAATTGGGTTTGTTTAGTCTGGAGAAGAGAAGACTGAGAGGGGACATGATAACAGTTTTCAAATACATAAAAGGTTGTTACAACGAAGAGAGAGGAAAAAATGTTTTTCTTAACCTCTGAGGATAGGACAAGAAGCAATGAGCTTAAATTGTAGCAAGGGAGGTTTAGGTTGGACATTAGGAAAAACTTCCTAACTGTCAGAATGATTAAGCACTGGAATAAATTTCCTAGGGAGGTTGTAGAATCTCTATCATTGGGGATTTTTAAGAGCAAGTTAGACAAACACCTGTCAGGGATGGTCTAGATAATACTTAGTCGTGCCTTGACTGCAGGGAACTGGACTAGATGACCTCTCGAGGTTCCTTCTAGTTCTATGATTCTATGTTGAGGAGGACTGGTCCCACTACAGATCCTATGGTGACCCTGCTATTTACCTCTCTTTACTGTGAAAACGAACCATTTATTCCTCCTTTTATTTCCTATCTTTTAACCGATTACTGATCCATGAGAAGACCTGCCCTCTTATCTTGTAACTGCTTAATTTCCTTAAGCACCTTTGGTAAGGGACCTTGTTAAAGGCTTTCTGAAAATGCGTGTGCACAGTATTAAGTGAATCACCCTTAGCCCCAGGCTTGTTGATGCCCTCAAAGAATTCTGATAGATTGAGGCATAATTTCCGTTTAAAAAAGCTATGTTGACTCTTTGCCAAAAATCGTGTCTGTATCTCATAATTTTGTTCTTTACTATAGTTTCTATCAATTTGGCCAACACTGAAGTTAGGTTCACTGACTTGTAATAGCCAGGATCATCTCTGGGGCCTTTCTTAAAAATAGACGTTGTGTTAGCCACTTTCCAGTTACCTGGTATAGAGGCTTGTTTCAGCCATTGATTACATACTATAGTTGGTAGTTCTGTAGTTTATATTTGAGTTTCTTCAGAACTCTTGTGTGAATACCATCTCAATCTGGTGACTTCTTACTATTTAATTTATCAATTTGTTCCATAACCTCCTCTATGGACACATCAACCTGGGACAGGTCCTCAGATTTGTCACCTGAAAAGAATGGCTCTGATGTGGGGATGTGACCAGGGCCATCCTTAGGCATACACAGAATACACAGCTGTATGGAGCACCACATAATTTGGAGTAGCCCTAGGCAGCTGCATGCTGTGTAAGCGGCGTTGGCTCCAGCAGCCCATCCCCATCTCCCAGCCAGCCCCTCATCTCCACCCCCACCCTGCCCCCATTCGAACCCTTCCCCCAAGCTCCCACCCGGCTCCGCCCCACCCGACCTCTTCCTGCCACTGCTCTGCCCCCATCCCGCCACCATTCCACCCCTTCTTCAAAGCCCCCTCCCCTGAACAACACGGCCTGTGGGATTAGCAAGGGTACTGGAGCTGTCAGAAGGAGTCGGGCCCGCCCCCGACATTCACCAGCGGTGGCGGCAGGAGGCAGAGTGACTAGGCCCCAGCTCATTCCACCAGCTCCCAGCCGCATTGCTCTGCTTCCTGCTGCTGCCGCTGGTGACTGCGGGGGTGGGCCTGACTCCTTCCTCCAAGCCCCCTCCCCAAGCGACAGGGCTGGGAGTTAGTGGAGTGGAGTGGGCTGGGGCCAGGCTGCTCTGCTTCCCACTGCCACTGGTGAGTGTGGGGGAGGGGCAGGCCCGACTCCTGCTGCCAGCGACAGGCACACTGCTAATCCCCCGCGCTGCCCCGGGCCTCCCTGCCCTGCTGCTGATCCTCACAGCTCCTGCCCCCGCGTCCCTGCAGTCATTGAGCACAGACCCCCACCCCTGTGGAGATGCTGAGCCAGCCCCCCAGCAGAGCGGCCGCTCCCCCCCCACAGGGGGGTTGCAGGTGCTCGGGCTGCGTAGGGCACCACCATAGGTAGGGACAGCCCTGGATGTGCCCCACATCCTCTGCAGTGAAGACTGGTGCAAAGAATTCATTTAGCTTCTCTGCAATATCCTTGTCTTCCTTGAATACTCTTTTAGCTGCTCAATCATCCAGTGTCCCAGTGGCTGCTTGATGGTCTTCCTGCTTCTGATGTACTTAAAAAAAATTGCTGTTAGTTTTTGTGTCTTTACTTAGTTGGTCTTCAGATTCTTTTTTGGTCTGCCTTATTACTAGACTTGCCAGAATTTTTTATGGTCCTGTCCTTTTTCCTCACTAGCATTTGACTTCCAATTTTTAAAAGATACCTTTTTACCTCTAGCTGCCTCTTTTCCTCTGCTGTTTAGCAATGGTGGTATTTTTTGGTTCTCTTGCTGTTTTTTGATTTGGGGCATAGATTTAGCTTGAGCCTCTGTTATGGTGTTTTTAAGTAGTCTTCATGCAGTTTGTAGACATTTCAACCTTATGACTGTTCCTTTTAATTTTCTTTTAACTAACTTCCTTGTTTGTGTGTAGTAGTTGCCTGCAACTGTGATGGGTTTCTTTGACATTTCCCCCCCATAAGGATGTGAAATTGAATTGCATTATGGTTGCTTTTGCCGAGTGATTCAGCTATATTCACCTCTTGAACCAAAGGCTGTGTGCCACTTAGGACTAAATCAAGAATTGCTTCTCCCTTTGAGGGCTCCAGGACAAGCTGCTCCAAGAAGCAGTCATTAATGTGTCTAGAAATATTATCTCTGCATCCTGTCCTGAGGTGAGATGTACCCAGTTAATGAGGATAGTTGAAATCCTTTGTAGCCTCTCCAGTCTCCCTGAGCATTTCACAATCACTGTCATCAGTATGGTCATGTGGTTGGTAGTGTATTCCTACTGCTATACCCTTATTATTAAAGCATGGAGTTTCTAGCCATAGAGATTCTCTGAAACAGTTTGATTCATTTAAGATTTTTACTTTAATTGACTCTATGCTTCTTGCACATCCAGTGCCACTCCTCTACCAGCACAACCTTCTCCGTCATTCTGTATATTTTGTACCTTGGTACTTCTGTGTCCCCTTAATTATCCTCATTCACCATGGTAAACTGATGAGGTTTTGTAGATGACCCCAGTTTTTGTTCCTCCTCCTTAGCCCAAATCTCCTTTAGGAAGTGGGGTATCTTCCATTTCATATATGTGAAATTGTCTCAGGTGCATTATCTAGCAGCAGCATTGGTTGTAAATGAAAGACATGACATAACATAATGGCAACCATTCAGATTAGTGCTTCAAGCCTTGAAGATTAAGGATCAGAATGAACACTATTTTTTCATTGTTCCAGAATGGCATCAAAATTCCATTCTTTTTGTTAGAATACACATTTATGTGTCTGACATTTTGATTTTGGTTAATTAGTCATTTTCATGTGCATTTTACTGCTTTATTTTCTTGCTTCACCAATATTTTATTTGCTGTAGATGATGTGTGATCTGTGGGAGGGGAGGAAAATATGCCTTTACCTGTTTGAGTGTGGTATATTGCCCTATATCATGGTTTATTTAATCTACTTTTTTTCTTGAGATAATAGCCCTTATATTTAAAATGGCCTCAATCTGGCATTTGTAAATGTGGTTTTGTACCTGCATTTGTTGACACATTTAATAGAAGTTAAGTGTTTAACTACTGGATTTATGGGCACATTTGGGTACCTAGCTGTCTGGGAGCTATCAACTGCACCCTATGATTAGTTGCAGATTTTGTGCCTGCTAAATTAGACCAAAGAGATTATGAAGCCAAATGCAGTAAGAATCATTAATTCTTCAACGGTTTTAGAATAAGGTGGCACGTAAAGTGATCTGGCAAAATGATGTACAAAACATACAATGTTCAGTGAAAAACGACATTCCTAATCTCATATTTACTCTAATGAATTTGTATGCACATATTTATTAGTGTGCTTGCTCATAAATAAATCATATCTAGACTATACACCTGGAATTACAAAGAAAAGCTGGACAAGTATGCATATGTAAGTGAATTTCATGAATGAAGTCTTTAGAATATTTGTTTTACATGCAAAAATGTTTTGAAAGCTGGGAACTACTGTAAAATCTACACCATATATTATAAATATGAGATGATACCAGTAATTTTGTGAGTTTGATTTATACCTGAGCCATATATTTTTGTTACAGAAAATGGGTGTTTACTGAGTCTGGCTATTATTTTGTTTTGGATGAAACTGTTTGTATTTTTACAGAGAGATGAATGGATGACCTTAGATTTTATGTCTCTGAAAACCACGTCTGCGGCATCACTCAAAGCTGAAAAAGAGACAGAAAAATTATTGGAGCAACAGAAAGCCCAAGCAATTGAACAGGTAAAAGGAATTATTTCTATATTGCACCAGTTTTCTCTGTATCTTCTTAAATGCAGTGTATAGTTTTGTCATACACTTAAGTTTTTATAAACTACATGTACTCTAAATTGCTTAAATAAATCCTCTTTTAGATTACAGTTTTATTTTTAAAATCTTCTTAAAATAGTATTTATTGACCATATAGTGGTGGTCATTTTATACTGATAGGTTACTACTTGTTTGGGATGAGGGAGAGAATTTATTTTAGGAAGCTTACCATGTGATAGGAAACCTATTAAATTAAACTTCAATTAAGAAGAAAGCCAATTCTAGCAAAAATTGATGACTAAACTAGAGTGAAATGGTTAAATAATAAAAGTTAATTGTATTTTTATGGTACCTATCTGCCATAATTCTTGAATCACTTTACGGAGATCTGTTGAATAAGTAGAAATTGGCAGACTGTGGGGCTGACCTTCTGTTCAGTTCTGCAGGCAGATGGCAGACAAATATTACCTACTATTTATATGCCCTTAGTCCTCCCTTTGACCACCCACTATTGTAGTTTTCCAGTTTGTTGTTATGCCTCTGTGAAACATCAGTGTTGGCATGCAATTTCTGTTTGGATTCAATTTACAGCATCCTAGTTGTTGTCCTTTCTAGCTTTTGAGAAGGCGTGAAGGGGGTGATGTTTTGTTGTTGCTTTTTCAGTAATTTTTTAAACTTTTCTATACTCCTAAAGGAGTGTTCAGTCCAAAAATATATGATGTATTCTTAATTCTAAGGGATATTTGCATCAGGAATGTGGTATATGATTATTTACATGTAGTTTCTGATTCTCAGAAGGTATCTTTGAACAGATCCTAGTTACCTACTTGTGACGGGTTCCCTGGAATGCAACCTGGAATTGGGGTATTGCTGAGCCCTCTGTCTTACCAACCTGGGCTCCCTCTCACACTGTGATGCTGGGACAAGCTGCAAACCCCATCCAAATATTGCAGTTACACATATATCCACAGACCGGGACACACTCAGCTGAGTTACATACGGGATAGCTCAGTGGTTTGAGCATTAGCCTGCTAAACTCAGCATTGTGAGTTCAATCCTTGAGGGGGCCATTTAGGGAACTGGGATAAAAATCTGTCTATGGATTGGTCCTGCACTGAGCAGGGGGTTGGACTAGATGACCTTCTGAGGTCCCTTCCAAACCCTGATATTCTATGATTCTATGCTTTCACCAGACAATTCATGAACCAGCAATAGAGAGCCTGCAGATAATTCCCCCAGCTTCTCAGCCTAGGACCCCAGGCTGTACCATCCTGCCCTCATCAGAAGCCTGCCCAGTGTAAGTTTATAACTGAGGCTACAATTTAGTCATGAGTATTTTTAGTAAAAGTCATGGACAGGTCACAGGCAGTAAACAAAAATTCATGGCCTGTGACCTGTCTATGATCTTTAATATAAATATCCCTATCTTAGCTGGGGCGGGGCCCTGGGATGCCACTGCTCTGGGCAGTGGGCCTGGGGTGCCAATGCTCTGGACGGGGAGGGTCCAGGGAGCTGCTGCTCTGGGAGTGGACCCTGAGGCCAGTCCCACTAGCCGCTGCTCAGGTGGTCCCAGAGGCCAGCAGCCGGGAGCTGCCGAGCAGAGGCTCGTGCAGCTGTCCCCAGAGCCACTGCTCTGGCTGCCTATGGGACCACTGCTCAGGTGGGATTCTTTAGTGCTATGAAGTGATGTAGTGGAATGTTTAGTTTAGTTCTTGTTTAACAAACTGTAGTTTTGAAAGTACACTCATCTGAATTGCAAAATAAAGTCTTACAGAGATTATTCTTTGGAAGAAAATATTGAAGAAAATGATGTCCAGTACTACTGTATATAGAAAAGACCCACATTTCCTCAAAACATTCATAAATATTTTCTACATACAATTGTAGTTGATTCTTCACCTGGCTATTTTTAGTGAATTAGTATTTTTTAAAAAAATATTGAAAGTTACAATGTCCTATCAAACTTTTTTTTTTTTAAAGTTCCAGCACTAGGTTTGTTAATGAGATTGTCATTTGGGTACATTTAAACTGATTACATTTCTATATGGATCGTACAAAATAATAAAAAAGTTGTAACGGTGGACTTTTGTGCATCGGTTGAAAATTGTTTTCTATAGTCTAGAATTTCTGAAAGAGAGCTGAACCCCTACTGGAAAGATGGTGGAACAGGTTTACCACCAGAAGAGGGTGAAGCAACTTCAGTTAAAAAAGGTAAAAAAACAATTTTTAATAAGAAAAGCTATATGTATTCCCCTCAGAGATGTTTATGTTGTTAAATGGTCAGCATAGCAGGGCTTCCAGTTACAAACAGTGAAGACAAATGAAGTAAAACTTATTTCAGTAGCAAATATTGGGTTAAAATCATAATACCTTGTTTGCAGAATATTTCTTGACTTGATTGATAATCTTGAGTGATTTGACCTTCAGTTTCTACACAGATTTTCTCTCATTTGAACTAATTAAAGGAAGAATGATTCCACCAGGACATGATAAATTGTTGTCATCTCATTTGATTCCTTTCATTCCATTACACAAATTACAGTTTTAAAATATTCAACTACAGAAATCTGTGAGTCACATTTAAATGAAATACATTAAGAATGTAGTTTGTGAAAAACATTTTTTCTGTAACCTTTTCACTTCAATCCTTACCCTTCGCTTATCCTGTCTATTTCCAGCAAGTGCAGCTATGAAACATTTTTTCACAATGTCACATAACATTTATAAAATATTAAGGAGGACTCTTATATGCTGGGTTGTAGGGAGCAGTAAGGGGCCTCTATTGGAAGTCCATACCCCCTTATTCTGTGGGCAGTTTGTATGGACTATAGGCTTCCAGGGGTGTCCCTCAGGCTAGTGATCACATGGATTGACAGTGTGTACCAAGTCAAAAATTTCTGGGGGTGCCCCTGCACCTTGCCACCATGCACCCTTAACCACTACTTTTTGTAATGTTGACTCTGAGAGACTCATCTGGCTCAATGGGTTTGTCTACGTGGGGATAAAAAAACTGAGTTGGCCAGGTTAGCTGACCTGGACTCGCAGAGCTTGGGCTCTGCAGCTGAAAAATAGCTGTATATATGTTTGGGCTCAGACTGGAGCACGAGTTCTGGGACCCTGCAAGAGTGGAGGGACACTGCAAGAGTGGAGGGTCCCAGGGCTAGGGCTAGAGCCTGAGTTCTGGGATCCTCTGAGGGATCCTATGTTTGGGCACCAGCCCGAGCCCAGACTTCTGCAAATCAATTCGTAGCGCTGCAGTCCAAGCCCCATGAGTCTGAGTCAGCTGATCCATGCCTGCTGCGGTCATGCCATACTCCTATGTACCCCTATTTGGTTCTGCTTGTTCTGGTAGAGAAACAAATAAACTACTCTACAAGAAACTGACCATCTTTGAATGCAACTAATGTACATTTCTAAGAAGAAATATTTGGTGTGAAAGACTAGAAGTTTTGCATCGGTTTTCTGTTTCATGTGTTCAGGATAGGAAGAAAGACAATATTTTATTACAATATTTTCAGTTGAGGCACGAACCTGAAGGTAGAAAGCTAGATGTACTCCATGTCAACATACAAAATAGGTCTAACTGAGCTAATTTAAGTTTCTGTGCTGCATGTAGCATATACAATAAGTGTTAGTTAATAAAAGCTAACCCTGAAATACAAAAATATCATATCTAATTCTTTTGTTCCTTTAGTTAAAATTGTTGAAGATGGTGGATTAAGTTGGTTAAAGAAATCCTATCAAAGGATGAAGGAACAGGCTGAGAGAGAGAAAAGAAATTTTGAGGAAATTGTAGCTGAGAGATATGGGGTAAGCATCTTAAGAGGAAAAGTATTTTTCTTGTTTACAGTTTTTAAGCTTTTGGAAAAGGTCAAATCCCTGTAAAGGCAGAAGTATTTAATATATAGCTTAACACATGATCAAGCTCTACTGAAACAATCCGTTCTTGAAACTTCCATCAAGTGATGAAGGTGTTAATGCTATCAGACTTCCATTTGCATGATTTTGCGTGCTACCTTTTTTTCACTGTGGGTTACTAGACTATAGTTAAAATATTTCTATCTTTCACTTCACCCAGGTTCTTATATGGTCCATGTACAGGGAGACTTTGGCAAACCAGTAAAGTGCTTGAAACCACTGTGGCTTATTGTTAAAGGCAGCTTAGTCAGTAAACTGTAAATTGGCCATTGAGCAATCTCAGCTTGACCAAGGAAGGATGGGAGGGGGTTTTGGGTTCCAGAGAAAGGGCAGCTTGACCCTTCCTAATAAGAATTGTGTTGAAATTGCTGATACGTGCATTTTAAAAGAGTAGGATATGCCCCAGGAATGTGTATTGGGGTCTCAAGGCTGCAAACTCTGGAAAAACCCACACCTGGTTAATCAATAATCAGAAGGAACCTCTTGCTTGATGATTGAAACAGTTTACTTAACAAGGTTTCTTTAAGGGACATGTCATTCTACTACTAATTTATAAATAAGGGGAAAAAACTTGAGATGGGGGAATTCTTCTGGACTGGTCTCTCCCTCTGGATGCATCTTGTGTTCCCCACCGGCAGATGGGCTGCCCCTTGAGAGCCACACTCAGCTTCAGTAGTTATCGATGGTTGGGGGTGTTTTCCTAATCTTGTTGTGAATGTATTAAATGCTTGAGACTAAGTAAAGTTTAGCTTTAAGTGAAAGGACTCTTGTGTTGTTCAGTTTGTGCCAGCCTTCTTTTGGTCGGACAGCCGTGTCTCCCCTGATTTATTTCCTGACACCACCTCGCACATAGTAAAAGTTACCAAGAGCTTTGGGATGCAGGAACCCTGGGTAACAGTCCACATTATCCTGATATCTGAGCACCTTCCAAAATTATCTGTATTTGCAGAGATATTTCTTTCAGACCTGTGCCCACGTGTGCACACAAGAAGTTTGGCTATATCTGCGGTAGGAGCAAGGGGTATGATTTCCAGTTTGAGGGGACACACTTGTGCTAGTGCTCATTGAGCTAGTGTGCTAAAAAGAGTAGCATAGCTGGGGGAGGATGGGCAGCAGTGAGCAGCAGCACAGGGTAGCCATGCTGGGAGTGTACCCCAAGCGGGTTTGTACGCTGCACGTCTAGCTCACGCAGCTGTTCACTGTTTCCCATGTTACCCTGGCTTTACTACTAATTTTAGGGTGCTAGCTCCATGAGAGCTTGAGTAAATGTGTCCACACGAGCTGAGAATCCCACCCTGAGCTCTATGAGAGCTAGAGTAAATGTGTCCACACAAGCTGAGAATCCCACCCTGAGCTCCAAGTATAGACATACCCTTTGCGATGGTGATATCCATGTAACAAGTTGAAGAGTTATGTGATAACTTAATTTTATCATGCATCCGTTGGCCACTTTACCTGCAATCCATCTCTACCATGGTATTGGCTTCATAATTATTGATGAAAGGTACAGGATATATGATATTCAACTGAATACCGAGAATAGGTTTAAGAATATTGTAAGAGGACAAATGCTGAGTCTTCTTAATTTGAGTTTGTTCGTGTTGCTCTCTGATGTTCTGGAGATGCTGGGATGGCTTCTTCCTACAACCAGAAAATTGGACTCTTGTCCTTGGCTTGTGAATGCGAGAGAAGTAGTACTGGGGGCAGCAAATGGATGAGATTGTGTTTCCCTAAGTTAGGCAAGGTGCCAGTGATTCTTCAGGAAAGCTACTATGAGGTCCCTACTGAAAAAAGTTGATGCTGAATGTCATGCAGCTTGCCAACTGCTATACCATTCTGTAATATCCCTTTAAAAAAAAACAAAACCAAAAAGAGGTAATTCAGAAGTTTGTGACAGGATAAGCATACAGTTTCTTAGATTTCCTTGACCCTGGTCAGTCAGACTTTAGGCCTGAATATTGGGTAGAAACTTTGCTGGTTGTGCAAATCATTGATTTCTTTCTAGTGACGGTTAAAGGTTAAATATCCATGCTGATTAGTTTTAGAAATGTCCCCTGTGATATTATCACAGCTGCATGACTTATGTGGCCATCCCAAATGTAGACCACTAAAACCATTATACTATATAGCACTACCATGTATTCTCTCTCATGCTTATTGTTGGTATGAACATCATTTAAAAAATAATGCCATTATATTTTTCCTTCTGTCTTGTAGTCAGTGGAAATATTTCAATCAAGATGGGAAGAAGCTGAAGAAGCTGCATCAAAACAGGAAAATGAATATAGAAAAGGAAGATGGAGAAAATTTAACTATTCAGAGAATGAGCAAAAAGAGAGAGAGCACCACAAGGAAAAAGAAACACAAGTTGAAGGTGACAGAATCAAGGGTACGTGTAAAGGACATTCCAGAGATAGGCATAATAAGATATATCCACTGGAAGAAAGAGGTTATAGAAAAAACAGGTCAAGAGAAGAACGAGAATATAGACATCGTAGCACAGACTCTGAGTTAAGAGACGATTGTTCCAAAGCAGCAAAACATTCTGATGAAAAACGAAGTCAGGAGACGGTTTCCTCTCTGCGCAATTTGAAATATAAATTTTTGAAACCTTCTGAAGATGATTTGTCATCGGTTAGTAAAGACTGCAAGGTACAGCAATCCTCATTAAAACTACCATCTTGTAGCTTTTTGAGCAGCAATTTCCAAAAACCTGGTGAGGAAAGTGAAGAAAAAACACCATGGAGCGGAACACATATAACAGATGAAAATGAGAAACCAACATTAGATCAAAAGCCATTGAAAATGGAAAAAATTACTTATGAGGGAGCTCCAAAGGCTGAAAGAGAGAAGACACAGGAAGAGAACCTTGGAAACATCCCCAAGAAGAAAGTGCTATTGCCAGACAGCAAAACATCATATTCTGGGTATCTTATGATTTATTTTGCTAGATGTCATTTATATTTTCAGGGTAGTTTGTAGGAGGTATCTGTCTGCTGCCATACCTCGCTGGGCTGTGATCTTATCAGATCTCCAAACATGTTTGAGCCTGATTAGTTCTTCGATGGAAAACCCAGATCTATAGAAAATTATTTAGTACATATGACATTCTGAGTCCATGATAAAGTAATGCTCCTGCATGGTAGCAGGGGTCCCTGTAGGGCTCAGTGGTGTGGTCTTTTTGGAAAGACTTTAAGCAGATCTTATCTCTAATAGTCATTAAAGACCAATTGCTCATGAGTAGGGGTGCAAAATTTACAATTCAGTAGCTTCATTCTGCCTACTTATATTTCCAGTGCGGTTTCCTTTGGATGCTGACTGTATACTACCCTATGTGACCCCAACAATTGTATAGTGTTGCTGTGTACTGAACTACTTAAAGAACTACTTATTCAACCCTGGAGATGGCTGCACTTCAGTGTTGAGTGAAGTGAAATGTATATTTATGTAAATATGGTTTATTAAGTCTCTTTGGGATCTTTGGGTGAAAAGGCACTATGTAAATTTAAAGTTGGTGACATTACTGTTTTCCTTAGAAAATGGTGGAGGGCTGAGAACACTTATGCGGCTTTTAAAAATACATTTCACCATAGTGATGTAGCATTTTAGCTTTTAAGAGCGTTAAAGTGGTTATTTTTCTGTAGAATACTGTGTTTTAATCTAGTAATTTAACTTCCTTGACCCTTTTGTAGGGAGTCATCGCTTTCAAAGCTAAACCAGGCAATGTAGGAAATATCTATTTTGATTTGACACGTTCTGTATTTTCAGTCATATTGCCCATGACAGTGGATTACTTTACCCTTCCTTTGAACATTGGTGTATAGTAAAGTCTGCTTCTTACTATTGAGATAGGCTGTGGAATAATATTTCATCTACAACTTAAACAAGTAGAACCTACTTGTAAGTAAGTGACTGGGCATGCTGAATGCAAAATAACTGGAGGAAACTAAGGTAACAATATAGCATGAATAGATTTGGTAGATTAAAAAGATAAGGTCATATGTTAAAAGTATTAGGTTTTATTCAGACATAAATGACAGAAAGCATCAGTCTGCATGTATGTTTTCTGGGGAGTTAAAAAGAGACTACAAAGCAATATGTAGTAAGAATTACTGTTTTTCTGTCTGTGTTGGTATAATGAAGGAAAATAGAGACTAATCATGGAAATAAGTTAGAAAATCACTGGACTTTTATGGAGGTCCTGGCCACTCATCCTTTATGTCATCACCAAGACCCCAATCCTGTGAACGCTTACGCACATGTTTAAGTTCACTACTGTGAGTAGTAAGTCCTATTCAAATACTGGGACTGTTCTCAGTAGTAAAGTTGAGCATATGCATAAGTGTTTGTAGGATCAGGGCCCAAATGAGATCTAAGTTTGAAGAATTTAATAAATGTAGGAAAAGGGGGCAAGCAATGAAGTGCTCAGCAACAAGAACATGTGAGGAGGCTGATAAGAAGAGTCCTGATGGAAAGAGGAATTGATGAAAATAATCATTTCTTTAGGAATGTCTACAGTTATGACAGTGTGTAGAGTACAGGCACTGCCAGCCCAGGTAGCACAGATATAGCTAGCGGTGTAGATGGGTAGGCACTGCTTAGGCAAATAGAGTGCTCTACACTCCTGAACTCCTTGGGTATATACCCTGCATGCTTCCACACGCCCAAGCAGTGCCTCCCATATTTACACTGCAATTTTCAGCAGTGTAGTGTCCCATTATCTCCTCTTTGCCAGAGCTTTCCCCCTGTCACCCCGCTGCTGGAGCCTTTCTTTCACTGCAGTGTGTAGCTGCGTGCCACAGAGACAAGTGTGGACACAATCTGTCTTTCACTGTGGCGCATAGCTGTGTGTGTACTGCCTGCACTCTGCACAACACAGTAAGTGAAGACATAGCCTTTGTTTCCCCCATATTACGTTATTTAAGTTACTGATTAACAGGTCTTATGAGCAGATTATAAGTTAGCTTTTGGTGATGAACAGTAAGGTTCTAACATCAGGGAGGAGTTTCTTATAGCAATATTCAGTCTTTTCAGTTATAAAAGCAGACAAGCAGAGTTTGACAGTTACCTGGCACTTGGCAGGTAGGTGGATGTCTCCCAAACAACAGGGGCACCGAGAGTGTCTGCCTCTAACTGGGATGGATGGAAGAAAGCAGTATATGTGTTGTATCTTGACTTTAGTAAGGATTTTAACACAGTCCCACAGGGAATTCTCAGAAGTGTCCTAGAGAAATGTGGACAAGATGAAATTCATATAAGGTGGGTGTACAATTGATTGACAGACTACTCAAAGAGTAGTTATCAATGATTTGTTGTCAGACTGGGAGGGAGTATATAATGGGTCTCGCAGAGGTTAGTCCCAACTCCAATACCATTCAGTATTTTCATTAATGAGTTGGACAATGGAATGGAACGTATGCTTATAAAGTTTAAAAGTGGACTTCAAGCTGGGAGGGGATGCATGCACTTTGAAGGATAGCATTAGACTTCAAAATGACCTCGATAAGTTAGAGAATTGAGCTGAAATTAGCAAGCTGAAATTCAATTTGAGAGCCATGCTTAAGAAAAGATATAGATGAATTGGAGAGAGTCCAGAGGAGAGGAACAAAAATGATAAAAGATTTAGAAAACTTGACCTCTGAGGAATGGTTAAAAAAACAATGTATAGTCTTGAGAAAAGAAGACTGAGAGGGGGACCTGATACGTTTTCTCATATATTAATGGCTGTTAGAGAATGGTGATCACTTGTTCTCCATGTCCACTGAAGGTAGGACAAGAGGTAATGGGCTTAATCGCAACGAGAGATTTAGGTTAGATATTAGGAATAACTTTATAAGGATTAATAGGATTTCAAAGGAAGTTGTGGAATCCCCTTTTTGGAGGTTTTTAAGAACAGATTGGACAAATACTTGTCAGGGATGGTCTAGGTTTACTTGGTCCTGCTTTAGTGCAGCGGGCTGGAATTGATGACTTATTGAGGTCCCTTTCCACTCTACATTTCTGTGATTTTACTACCTCTGTCTATGAAAACAGCCTTCCTGGTGACCAACACTTCTGCCTGAAGTATGGAGAAATGGGGGCTGTGATGGCAAGCCCTCCCTTTCAGTGTTCTTCAGAGACAAAGTTGCATTACATTCTCATCCTTGATTTCTACCTACAGTTTCTTCTGAATTCCATATTAATCAGGTTATTCATTTCCCAGGTTTCCTTCTGAAGCCACACCAGTCCAGGGAGGGAGACGCCTTACGTTCTTTGGATATCAAAAGAACACTGGCCTTCTGCTCAGACAGAACCACGCATTTCAGGGAAGTTTTCTAGACTGTGTATCAGTTGCTGACAGATCCAGAGGATCTGCAATTTCATCCAAAGACTTTCAAAGTAGATTTCTGTTCATATTATCTCTTGTTATTATGCCTACATTCATCTCCTTCTAGAGTGATAGCCCATTCTACAAGGTCCCAATCTACTTTTATGGCCCTGTTGAAAGATGTCCCAGTTGCTGAAATTTGCAGAGCAACAACCTAGTCCTCAATACATACCTTTCCAAATATAATGCTCTGATTCACGCTTCTAGAGCAGATGCTGCAGTTGGCAATGCAGTCTCATCTTCAGTGTTATATCTGACTCTGAGGCTCCCACCTTCATCAAGGGATACTGCATGGGAGTCATTATTCATGTTGTGCAGTAACTGACCTTCTTCCAGATGTGTCCCCTTATGAGTGCTCCACTACACGCCCCCACCCCGCCACCCTGTTGCTTCAGAGTCTTGTGTCTTGGGACTTTGCAGTAGAGAAGGAACTGGGGACAGTTCACTTGTGTAGCTACATATATCCTTGGAATGGGTCAAGGGGAGGACTAGAGTGCATGCAGGAGCTTAATGGACACTGCCACCAAAAATCTCCCGTGAAAGGTGCGTGTGTGGTGGTGTTTGCTCAATTCTCCATGCCTCATACTGACAATGTACTTGTTAATATTTTCTCTTCCAACAAATACAGAGTTTATTTACCTTCTAAATCAGAGTTTTGGACAATTATGACAAGAATTAATTAAAAGTTGCAGGCCTAGTAATACCTGGCTGATTAGATGCCCGAGGGATCTCCTCAGAGGAAATGTCCATCCAGAGAGGATGCTGTTTGCTGAAAATCACGCTTAGTAATAGGACTAAAATATTGTGTGCATTGGAGTTTAATTTGAGACAAGCTGAGAGAAAAATACGGTTGAGCTGAAAAAGTGCAGATAATGATTTAAGCAATAACTCCACTGAGATCATGTACAAAGTAATAAATGTCTCTTACTCTGACTAATGTAATACCTAACATTACTAATCAGAGGGGTAACCGTGTTGGTCTGGATTTGTAAAAGCAGCAAAGAGTCCTGTGGCACCTTATAGACTAACAGACGTATCGGAGCATGAGCTTTCGTGGGTGAATACCCACTTCGTCGGATGCATGCGACATGCATCCGACGAAGTGGGTATTCACACACGAAAGCTCATGCTCCGATACGTCTGTTAGTCTATAAGGTGCCACAGGACTCTGCAGCTTTTACATTACTAATGTAATTAATGTTTTAATTGCTTTACAATATGTAGGTTTAGAGGATATGGAAGCAAGAGCTCCAGAACCTTTAATTTCTCTGTATATTTCCTTTTTATAAGGAGTTAAACTGTTGTCATTGTCTCTCTTGGAGTCAGATTCTATTCCCATTGAAGTCAGTGGGAATTTTTCCATCGACTTAATGGATATTGGATTGGGCCCCTGAAATGCAGGCAGAAATGGTTTGAAAAATTTCCCCAGGTTAGCACTGTGATAGCTCAGACTAAAACGTGAGACCTGTTTAAAAGATTTTCCATTTTGTGAGTCTCACGGGATTTAATCATGCACATTATGTTCATCACGTTAAGCAACATATTCTTTCTCTGTTATGACAGCATGTCTTTGATTTTTTTAATAGTTTGGTTGCTCTCATTCTTGTAGCATTCAATAATGCTTTTGAAATGACTTCTCTGTTATGTTATGTTGCATAGGAAGTACTGTGGCAAGTGAATTAGGATTATGCTCAGGTTTTTTACACATGTAGATAGAGCAATATAAACATTTTCTGTAGAATTATAATCCTGTCTCATGTTACATAAATAAGAAAAGTTAAATACAACAATAAATACCACACACATAAATTAATCATACAGCAGTGGCATTACCTACACTTAAATGATCAAGAAATGTTTATTCTTGTTTAAGTTTATAAAATACTTAACTTTCTAACAAATACATCCCCAGTATGAACAGACATGGCTAAAAGCACTGTGACTATGTCAGAGCAAGATTATATTTTGAGGCAGAGTTTGAAAGAGGGTTATATTTCCAAATCTCGATACTATTTCTAGGCTATCTTTCTCTCATTTAAGTGGACAGTACTGCTTGTGACTGGGTTCCCAGGGTGCAGCCTTTATCGTCGACCACTGAGACCTTCAAACCACCAGCCTGGGCAGCTTCTCACACAGTGATGCTGATGTCAAGTTACAAACTCTGATAGGCACTGCACTTAATCAGAGGCAGGAACACACCCAACTCTGTTACATGAATGATCTCCCAGTCACTCATGAACCATCAATAGGGAGTCTCAAGCCAGTTCCCTCCAGCTCCACAGCCTTGTTCGCCACTGTCTCAGTATGGAATGGACACACTCTAGTCTTTGTAAACTGAGCTGAGATTTCCCAAGCACTTCATCCAAAACAAACTGTTTTAGGTAAAATTTAAAACAAGTTTACTAACTACAGAAAGAGAGTTCAGGTGATTGTAAGTAGCAGGCATAGAGATCAGAGGTGGTTACTTAAAAACAAAAATAAACATGTAGTCCAAGTTCTACAAACTAAGTGGGATTTGAATCAAGCAGTGTCTCACTCTGACAGATGGTACAAGCAGTTTACAGATCCTCAGTACACTGGACCACCCTTCCCCAGTTCAAAGTCTTTGTTCTCCAGGTGTTTGGGGAGGGGGAGTGCATTTATCATGTCTCTTCCTCTCTCATATTTTCTACGAGCTTGCTAGAAATATTTTTGCTGTGACGTGGGGATCAGGCAGTCGCTATTGGTCAAGCACTCTCCATTGCATACCTGCTCTCTATGAGAAGTCTCTGGGATGGCCATTGGAAGAGTGGATTCCCTTTAATGAGCTGTCAGTACGTCTTGCAGATCCTTTGCAATTGAGAGGTTGGTTCTGGGCATCTTCCAACCTCACAACATATTTCAGTAACGCACATAGCAATGCTTCATAACTTCACATACAATGATAGTACATAAATCCAACAGGATATTAATGTTCAACAGATCAAGATTTTCAAAATGATACCTCACAAGGTATAGTTTATACAAAACACATCATGCTCATATCACCAGGGTGAATACGGAGGTTTTCAGGGTGCTACTTTGGGGTACAGAGGATCACACTGCTATAACAAGGTTGTCCTGGGTGAGCCTCAAAATGGAACATGTCTTCCAACAGCGAAAAACAGAGCTAAGAGCATATATTCAGTCAGCTCGGGGTGGGAAATGCATTCCTCTCTCAATAGGAACTGTTTTACTGGCTAGATACACATCTTATAGGTGTGCGTTTCCAGCTATATTAGATATAAAATCAACTATTTTAAGTTAGAGTAATTTGGACATAAAATGGCATGTGTCTGCAGATTTTCATACATTTTCAGCCAATCTGGTTCTCTATGGCCTTACTCATGTAACTGGGAAATGGTTCCAGCTGCCCAGCAATATTTGGTTTTCAGTAGCTGAGCAGTGAAAGAGCAATGAATTAGTTTGCTGAATGCGATCTAAGTTTGTTTTTAAGCCTTCCTAAGGGTTACACATTAATTTATGATCTGGAGATGTCATTTTAGGATAATTCCCAGCTATCCTGCATTTTTTAAAATTATTAGTATTAGCACTTTCAATCGAGGTTGCAGGGGAGACTAAGACTCATAGACTCATAGACTCTAGGACTGGAAGGGACCTCGAGAGGTCATTGAGTCCAGTCCCCTGCCCTCATGGCAGGACCAATTACTGTCTAGACCATCCCTAATAGACATTTATCTAACCTACTCTTAAATATCTTCAGAGATGGAGATTCCACAACTTCCCTAGGCAAGACAGAGGAACTGACAAGCTAGTTAAGGGATAGGGTGGTGGCCTGGTGCCTGCTGGGGGTTTTTGTTGTGTTGACTACCAGGCTTTAGGTGGGAAGGCCATGACTGATACAGAGGTAGCAATGAAAGATACAATGAGGATGACTGGATGTGGAAGCTGCGGCATGTATGTGATCTTGGAGAGGGTGCTGAAAAGTGTTTTGTCTCCATGAAGTACCATCTGATAGAGCTGATGGAAGAAAAGATACGAGGACTGGAGATGCAGGTGGAAACTCTGGTTG
Source organism: Gopherus flavomarginatus (assembly GCF_025201925.1). Classification (NCBI taxonomy): domain Eukaryota; kingdom Metazoa; phylum Chordata; order Testudines; family Testudinidae; genus Gopherus; species Gopherus flavomarginatus. The sequence continues at coordinate 336,356,475 of NC_066617.1, forward strand.
AGTTTAGGAGGGGGTTTGAGCAGATGATGGAGCACAGACACGAGGGGGCTGAAGGGATAAGCTCAGACATGCAGATGGAAGCAGGACCAAAGAATTCAGAGAAGAGACTGCTGGGTGAGGAAAGTGGACGGTGGAAGCATGTGACTAAGAGAACTAGGCAGAGGAAAAGATGGGCCAGTGAAGGAGAAATAGAACTCAGGAACAGGTTTGCAGAGTTGGAAAATGAAGAAGGGGCACAGCAGGTGGCCACTGAAGGAGAGAGGGCAAGGAAAAAGAGAAGAGCTGATAGTCCTACAAGAGGAGGGGAGGAGTCAATGGAGGCAACACCAAATATGAGCCCCAGGAGGATTGCAAGGGGGAATAGGAATCGAGAGGACTTGCAGCCAGTGGGTGTGGGGGATAGACCGGAGAACCACACTGTCACCAGGAAAAGGCAGGTCTACGTGATTGGAGACTCCTTACTGAGAAGAATAGACAGGCCTGTAACTAGAGCTGATCGGGAGAACAGAAGGGTGTGCTGTCGGCCGGGTGCTAAGATACAGGATATGGACCTGAGGCTGAAAAGGATCCTGGCGGGAGCAAGGAAGAATCCGTTGATTGTCCTTCATGTAGGAATGAATGATACAGCTAGATACTCTCCGGAATGTATCAAGGGAGACTATGCCAGACTGGGGAAGACGCTTAAGGAAATCGAGGCTCAGGTGATCTTCAGTGGGATTCTGCCGGTTCCTAGAGAAGGGCAGCAAAGGTGTGACAAGATTATGGCGATCAACAGATGGCTCAGGCAGTGGTGCTATAAGGAGGGCTTTGGGATGTACGGCCATTGGGAAGCATTTACGGACAGAAGACTGTTCTCTCGGGATGGACTTCACCTGAGTAAGGAGGGAAATAGACTTCTAGGATGGAGGCTTGCCGACCTGATTAAGAGAGCTTTAAACTAGAAATTTGGGGGAGATGGTTGGGAGATGTCCAGGAGATCTCCACGCTGGAATTTAACCTTGAGAGGGAAGTAAACAAAGTAAGAGGGGATACAGCCGTGGACAGAAGAATTGGCATAAGGAGGAAGGGTAATGTAGATAGCAGACTAACAGGTGATGCTGGTGGTAGAATGTCTGTGCCTAACAGGGTACAGAATGTGAGTGAAGCCAAACGGCAAAAATTAAGATGTCTGTACAATAATGCGAGGAGCCTAGGGAACAAAATGGAGGAACTAGAGCTACTGGTGCAGGAAGTGAAACCGGATATTATAGGGATAACAAAAACATGGTGGAATAGTAGTCATGACTGGAGTATGGGTATTGAAGGCTATGTGCTGTTTAAGAAAGACAGAAATAAAAGCAAAGGTGGTGGAGTAGCATTGTACATCAATGAGGAGGTTAACTGTAAAGAAATAAGAAGTGATGGAATGGACAAGACAGAGTCTGTCTGGGCAAAAATCACACTGGGAAAGAAAGCTACTAGAGCCTCCCCTGAGATAGTTCTTGGGGTGTGCTACAGTCCGCCGGGATCTGATTTGGATATGGATAGAGACCTCTTTAATGTTTTTAATGAAGTAAACACTAATGGGAAATGTGTGATCATGGGAGACTTTAACTTCCCAGATATAGACTGGAGTACAAGTGCTAGCAAGAATAATAGGGCTCAGATTTTTCTGGATGTGATAGCTGATGGATTCCACCAAGTAGTTGAAGAACTAACAAGAGGGGATGCCATTTTAGATCTGGTTTTGGTGAGTAGTGAGGACCTCATAGAAGAAATGATTGTAGGGGATGTCATAACCTATTCCAAGATTTGGACCTTAGCGTCCAAAATATAGGTGTTAGCATGAAAACCTCCAAGCTTAGTTACCAGCTTGGACCTGGTAAAGCTGCCACCACCCAAAAAATTAGAGTGTTTTGGGGCACTCTGGTCCCCCCAAAAACCTTCCCTGGGGACCCCAAGACCCAAATTCCTTGAGTCTCACAACAAAGGGGAATAAACCATTTCCCTTCCCTCCTCCAGGTGTTCCCTCCCTGGGTTCCTGGAGAGATACATATAAGCAAGCTCCGTGAATCTAAACAGAGGGACTCCACCCTCTCCTATTTCCAGTCCTGGAAACACAAGCACTTCCTTCTTCACCCAGAGGGTATGCAAAGTCTGGCTAGTAAATCTAACACACACAGATTTCCCCCTGACTTCTTCCTCCCACCAATTCCCTGGTGAGCACAGACTCAGTTCCCTGGAGTTCCCCACTAAAGAAAAATTCCAACAGGTCTTAAAAAGAAAGCTTTATGTAAAAAGAGAGAAAAATACATAAAAATGGTCTCTCTGTATTAATGTGACAAATACAGGATCAATTGCTTAAAAGAAATATGAATAAACAGCCTTATTCAAAAAGAATACAATTCAGAACACTCCAGCAACTACACACATGTAAATACAAAAAAAAAAAAACATATAAACCACTGTCCTTTCTGTACTTACAACTGGGAAACAGAAGATTAGAAACAGGAGGTAGAAAAATCACTTCTCATAGCCGAGAGGGACAGACACAAGACAAAATAAAGAACTCACACACAAACTTCCCTCCACCCAGATTTGAAAAAGTCTTGTTTCCTGATTGGTCCTCTGGTCAGGTGTTTCAGGTTACTCCTTTCCAGGTGAAAGAGACATTAACCCTTAGCTATCTGTTTATGACAAGAGACAACCTTGGTTTGAGTGATCCTGAGCTAATTCAGTTCAAACTAGATGGAAGGATAAACAAAAATAAATCTGGGACTAGGGTTTTTGATTTCAAAAGGGCTAACTTTAAAGAATTAAGGAAATTAGTTAGGGAAGTGGATTGGACTGAAGAACTTGTGGATCTAAATGCAGAGGAGGCCTGGAATTACTTTTAAGTCGTAGCTGCAGAAACTATCATGAGCCTGCATCCCAAGAAAGGGGAGAAAAACCATAGGCAGGAGTTGTAGACCAAGCTCAATGAGCAAGCATCTCAGAGAAGTGGTTAAGAAGAAGCAGAAAGCCTACAAGGAGTGGAAGAAGGGTGGGATTAGCAAGGAAAGCTACCTTAGTGAGGTCAGAACATGTAGGGATAAAGTGAGAAAGGCTAAAAGCCAAGTAGAGTTGAACCTTGCAAAGGGAATTAAAACCAATAGTAAAAGGTTCTATAGCCATATAAATAAGAAGAAAACAAAGAAAGAAGAAGTGGGACCACTAAACACTGAGGATGGAAAAGAGGTTAAGGATAACCTAGGCATGGCCCAATATCTAAATAAGTACTTTGCCTCAGTCTTTAATAAGGCTAATGAGGAGCTTAGGGGGTGATGGAAGGATGACAAACAGGAATGAAGATATGGAGGTGGATATTACCACATCTGAGGTAGAAGCCATACTTGAACAGCTTAATGGGACAAAATCGGAGGGCCCAGACAATCTTCATCCAAGAATATTCAAGGAACTGGCGCATGAAATTGCAAGCCTGTTAGCGAGAATTTTTAATGAATCGGTAAACTCGGGTTGTACCGTACCACTGGAGAATTGCTAACATAGTTCCTATCTTTAAGAAAGGGAGAAAGAGTGATCCGAGTAACTATAGGCCTGTTAGTTTGACATCTGTAGTATGTAAGGTCTTGGAAAAAATTTTGAAGGAGAAAGTAGTTAAGGACATTGAGGTCAATAGTAATTGGGACAAATTACAACATGGTTTTACTAAAAGTAGATCGTGCCAAACCAACCCGATTTCCTTCTGTGAGAAGGTGACAGATTATTTAGACAAAGGAAATGTGGTAGACCTAATTTACCTGGATTTCAGTAAGGCATTTGACATGGTTCCACATGGGGAATTATTAGTCAAATTGGAAAAGATGGGGATCAATATGAGAATTGAAAGGTGGATAAGGAACTGGTTAAAGGGGAGACTACAACGGGTCGTACTGAAGGGTGAACTGTCAGGGTGGAAGGAGGTTACTAGTGGAGTTCCTCAAGGATCGGTTTTGGGACCAATCTTATTTAACCTTTTTATAACTGACCTTGGCACAAAAAGCGGGAATGTGCTAATAAAGTTTGCGGATGACACAAAGCTGGGGGGTATTGCTAACACGGAGAAGGACCGGGATATCATACAGGAAGATCTGGATGACCTTGTAAACTGAAGTAATAGTAATAGGATGACATTTAATAGTGAAAAGTGCAAGGTCATGCACTTATGGATTAATAATAAGAATTTTAGATATAGATTGGGGACGCATCAGCTGGATGCAACAGAGGAGGAGAAGGACCTTGGAGTATTGGTTGATCACAGGATGACTATGAGCCGCCAATGTGATATGGCTGTTAAAAAAGCTAATGCGGTTTTAGGATGCATCAGGTGAGGTATTTCCAGCAAAGATAAGGAGGTGTTAATACCATTATATAAGGCACTGGTGAGACCCCACCTGGAATACTGTGTGCAGTTCTGGTCTCCCATGTTTAAGAAGGATGAATTCAAACTGGAACAGGTTCAGAGACGGGCTACTAGGATGATCCGAGGAATGGAAAACCTGTCCTATGAAAGGAGATTCAAAGAGCTTGGCTTGTTTAGTCTAGCCAAAAGAAGGCTGAGGGGGGATATGCTTGCTCTTTATAAATATATCAGAGGGATTAATATTAGGGAGGGAGAGGAATTATTTAAGCTTAGTACCAATTTAGATACAAGAACAAATGAGTATAAACTGGACACTAGGAAGTTTAGACTTGAAATTAGATGAAGGTTTCTAACCATTAGAGGAGTGAAGTTCTGGAACAGCCTTCCAAGGGGAGTAGTGTAGGCAAAAGACATATCTGGCTTTAAGACTAAGCTTGATAAGTTTATGGAAGGGATGGTATGATGGGATAACGTAATTTTGGCAATTGATCTTTGATTATCAGGCGATTAGTATGCCCAGTGGTCTGTGATGGGATGTTGGATGGGATGGGATCTGAGTTACTGTAGAGAATTCTTTTCTGAGTGCTGGCTGGTGAGTCTTTCCCACATGCTCAGGGTTTAGCTGATCGCCATATTTGGGGTTGGGAAGGAATTTTCCTCCAGGGCAGATTGGCAGAGGCCCTGGAGATTTTTCGCCTTCCTCTGCAGCGTGGGGCATGGGTCACTTGCTGGTGGATTCTCTGCAGCTTGAGGTCTTCAAACCACAATTTGAAAACTTCAATAACTCGGACATAAGATAGGGGTTTGTTATAGAAGTGGATGGGTAGGGTTCTGTGGCCTGCTTTGTGCAGGGGGTCGGACTAGATGATCACATAGGTCCCTTCTAATCCTAGAATCTATGAATCTATAATATGACCACCAATTATTTTTACCACTGCTGTCTGTAGTATTAACTCCATTTTACAGATGAGGAAATTCAGTCTTGGAACAATTCTGGTGAAATATCTTGTGTAAAGCCACTTGGTAAGTCAGTGGCAGAGAGAGGGATTGAGACTCATGCGTTTCTGACTCCCAGTTCAGTAGGCCATTCTATCCCCCATAACAGGAAAAAAATTTCTAGGGGAGATTCACCAATTAACTTTTAATGTAGATTCTAACATATCAGCTATAATATTTTCATAATCAAAGCTTGTCCTCTGAGCAGATCAATCCAAGAACAACTTAAGCTTTGGGAAATGAAGAACTACATAACCTACCAGTTGTTTATCCACTTGGAGGTTTTCTTGTTGCTTTGGAGATGATGTCATAAACAGAATTATTGCTTCAGGGCTTATAAACAGACTTATTGTTATGAGATGGAGACAAGGTTCAGTGCTAGAGAGGAGGAAGGGTCTTTGGCGGGATGATTTGGTACTGCTGGAAGGACTAACTTTTTGGATCCAACTGGTCTGTCCTGTCAGGAAGCTATACTGCATGCATAGCCCACTTTTACCTGCTACTGGTTATTTATTGCTCCCTTGAGCCAAGAAAATGCACAGTACATAGTGCCTTTCATCCTAAAAGATCCCAAAACCAAAGGAATATTTAGCTTTATGCACATTGTATTTACACATCTTTTTCAAAAGTTCTTGTCTGTCCTTTAGAGAGATTTAATGACTATGAAAGGATTTGTAGAAGGATAGTTGTGGTTATGATGACTTTAAATTACTTTCAGCATTTGAACATGTTTGCCAGTGCAATGATTGTTAATTAAGTAAATATTTATTTGTTTCCTCTGGGCTGTGAATGCTTGTGATATTTCAACCAGACATACTTCAAAGGATGGGACACCCCAGGCCCTTAGTGAAGAGGAGATGAACAGACTGGGAGCCAAGATTGTGAAAGCAGAACTGATGGGAAATTTGGTAAGGTTTTTGAAGATTGTCCTGATTTACTGCAGATGGCATGTACTATAGCTCACAGAGCTTGAACTGGCCTCTCCTTTTGACCAAAGTACTATGAAAAGCCATTTCATCAGGCTCAGGATTTAATATGCAACCTTCTTCATAACTTCTCCTACAAATAGCTATGCTCTGTGGTCAAGGGGGGAGGGGCTTCAGCCCTGTAGGGGTTTGTAGAATAGGGACCATATCGAAAACAATTTTCTCTTTATGGTGAGAGTTAGAGAACAGTGTATAGAGGTTTTTTGTTGAACAGGAGGAAGGGGAAACTTGCAACGTGCTCCTGCCAATTTCAAAATAAAGGTGGAGGACGTTCTGATTTCCTGTTATCACCACAGACCTCAGTCAGCAGACACTTGTAGTCCATGCTGCCCTGCATTAGTATATGAGCGCTAAGCATCAAGATTATGATTGTAACCTGTCCCTGGTGGGGTGAGCTCCCCATGAGTCTCTGGAGCTCCTAGCAGTTGCAGGTTTGGCACCATAGTCTCAACTGGAACTGCTAAAGCAGACTGAAAAATCAGGAACCTCGCTGTGTGATTTGAAAGACTCTTGTTTCCAAAAAGATATTTTTATTACATAACACTATAGATACATAATATTGGTTTATCTGATGCCTTTTAGCTAATGGTGATAAGTGAGAACTGTGTCCAACAAACTTCCACTCTCTGACAGAGAGGTCCTTGTGGTTTACTGTTGCTGAGAGAGGTAACACAGTAACTCACAGTTCTGGGAACACCAGTAGATTGGCACATGCCCCCCAATTTTTGTGTATTATTTATTTATGAATTTATTTATTATTTGTCGTGTATTGTGGTAACATCTTGAGGTGTCAACCATGTCAGTCTCATTGTGTTAGATTGAGGCTATGTTTTGCAAGTTATTGTGTCGTGCATAGATGCTCTTAAAAACGTATTGCAAAAATCTAATGGACAATGGTGAAAAATGTCCATTTTAGAAACAATTCAACCAATGTGGTCCTTTGTGTTTTGTTTTTGTTTCTAAGGATAATTTATTTTTCATGCATCTATGCTTGCTGCATGAGTCTCTCCTGAAGCAATAATTCTGTTTGACATCATCTCTACAGCAACTGCTGTAATTATGAAGTCATAAATAAGATTATAACTTTGTGCCGGGAACAAGAAGTGGCTTTCAGACTTTTTTTTTGATTTATGATGTCCTCACAGATTATTTTTTGCACAGATCTGTGTGTCCTGATTTTATAGGGACAGTCTCAATATTTGAGGGTTTTTCTTATATAGGCACCTATAACCCCCCCAACCTCCATTCTGATTTTTCACATTTGCTATCTGGTCACCCTATACATTGTAAATAACTATGTTCAGATCTTATTTTACATCAGTATTTTGTTCTCCCCTTTGCATAATCATCAGAATAAATGTATATGCAGCATATTTTTAAACAGAGATAGCTTGTAAAGAGACATTGCCAAGCTGAAATCTAGTCAGCTTTGAAAACAACTAAAATCTAAAAGTGAACTAAAAATAATGTCAGATACTACATCTTTCCCCCCGTAAGTCTCACTGCCAATTTGGGGGATTTTAAACTTGTATTTTTGAATATTTTTCTCTTCCCTATTGATATTTGAAAAACTCACACAAATGAGAGAAATTGAGTATTAGGCCATACAGGGGAAACCAGTGAAACTGATTATACACCAAGTGCTATAAAATGCATAAAGTAATCTAAATTGTGGGGGACATGGGAAACTCATAATTTTTCTAATTCTCTAATTTTTAGTCATGGTAATCTTAGCTGATACATGTAACAATACAGGGAAGCATTTGGACAGAAGTATGATTTTATGCTGTCAGTGTTCTTTTAAGTAACAGAAGAAAATATTCTCAATAAAAGCACTCTTGTAAATACAAATGATGTATATGTGAGATATTTTGCAATTTTGTTTGATTTCAGTTAGTAATAGTCAAAATTATTATGTTATAATGCTGCTGTTAATTTCATATTATTTTAATTATTTATATTGAAAATAATTTTTCATTGTGTGGAATCAGCAATTTAGGCCTGTTTCCCTTCTTTAATAATAAATGTAAATCAAATGAATTAATTTGTTACATTTTGCTCTATTGCCCTGAATTTAGCCCATTGAGTCTAAATTGCTGTGATTTATGTAATAGGAACTATGCAGTGTTGTTGTAGCAAGGTTGATCCCAGAATATGAGAGAGACAAGATGGGTGAGGTGATACCTTTTGTTGGAGCAGCTTCTGTTGGTGAGAGACAAGCTTTTGAGCTGCACAGAGCTCTTCTTCAGGTCTGCAGAAAGGTACTGAGAGTGTTGCAGCTAAATACAAAATTGAACAGATAGTTCAGCATAAGTAGTTAGCACATATTCTAAGGGAACTATCTGTTCAATCTTGCATTTAATTGTGAAACTCTCAGTACTTTTCCCAGACATGAGGAAGAGCTCTGTGTAGCTCAAAAGCTTGTCTCTCTCCTCAACAGAAATTGGTCCAATAAAAGGTATTATCTCATCCACCTCGTCTGTATAATGAGGAGTGGAAGAGAGGACTATACCAGGAAAAACAATTAATGGGAGAATGCAAATAGGTCTCACTCTTCTGTCTTTGGGTCATCCAAAACCCAGATTAGATTCAGTCTTGGCCCAAATTTTGAGGTGGTGTTTAAGGGAGGATAAATCTATGCAGTAGAAGCAGCTGTAAAATGTGCTCCCTTAGACTCGTTCTGGAACTTATAAACTAAGGGTGATGTTGGAAAAGGGTGTACATTACATTAAGTTAGACTTACCTCTATTTGCTTTCCCATCTGTATAATGGCTGTTACGCTTACCTGCAGATTTTATGAGCATAAATTGATTAATATTTGAACAATGTGTTTAAAAATGTAATGTGTTATGGAAGTGCTATTTTTTTAAATTCTATTATGTGCCATAATGCTTCAGATGCATCTGTCTTAAATTTTTTGGAAAAATTTTTGATTTTGTACCTATAATAAGGAATTGTTCAAATGGCCCTTGCATTACAGTTAATAGTACTTCTATATACCTGTGAGCTGGCGTTTTAAAAAATAAACAAAATATGGAGAAGCAAGAGAAATGGACAGTTGGGATATACATTTCTGTAAATAAGAGCTAAAACAACTGAATTAATTCATTTTGGTCATTTTCTTTAAAGGATTTAGCTTCAAAGCTTCAAGTCCAGCTTGAAAATGCACGCAAACTAAAAGAAAGTAGAACAGAGACTCCTGCAAGACAATCTGAAAAGGAGGTAAGGGAAAAATGTTCCTCCGTTGTTATGTGCTAGTACAAAACTCACAATGCAGGTAAAAAGTACCTGTAGTAATGATATTTGTAAGTGTAGATGTTGAAATTTACAAAGGCTATCTGTAAAAGAGCCAAGGCATTTAGGGAGTGCTAAAATGTAGGACTGTATAGCTGTAGGGAAAATGTCATAAACTCCTTCTGGATGCAGTTCATCCCAGTGTATCCTTCAAAGCCTGGGTGATGCCCTATATACATACCTCATGAGAGCCAAATTCCTGTTGTAATTGAATAGTACGGCTCCCAGTGATTCCATTGGAACAGGATTTGACTCTTCCTAGAGGTCTTAAGCAGTGTGTTAAGCCATTGCATGGCACCTCGATACTGGGTATTTTTTGTCCACAGTATTCAGGTTTCACTTTACTTTGCTTACATTGGTAAAATACTGGCAAAGTGTCCATTGTGCCTTATGTCTTCAGGTGATGCTGAGCATATTCCCATTGCAGTAGTTTACTTTAAAAATATATATATAGAGAGAGAGAACAAACTGCCTCCATCAGGACAGGATGAGGTACTATTTCTAACAGTAATTTCTGGTGGTAATATAGACCACAAAACTGAAGTTGGAAGGAAGATTACAGTTTTAGATTGTATGGAGCAATCTTCAGATTTATGGACCCCAAAATAGACGTAAAGTCAATATAGAGTAAATCAGATTGGACTTTGTCCAGTGAACCTGTTTAGACAGGTTTGTATCTGATATTTATAAAGCTGCTAGAAATTAAAAACTTTGAAAAGTAAGTATGCAGATAGAAAGTGAAACTAGTTAGATTTCCAGTGTGCTAATTACAATTTCAAAGTACAGTATAGTTCTTCTAGATCACAAGAGGCATATTATCTTTTTTAGAAGCAAATATGTTGTGTATATGCTTACCTCATTATTTTTAGAGATGTCTGTTTTTTATAAAGGACTGAGAGCAAGCATATTTTAAGTAAATATAAGTAGCATAATTGTGCCTTTTAGGGTGAACTCAGAAAAAGGCATTAAAAACCAACACCAAAAACAGAAGAAAACAGAGATACTGATTATTCACTTCCATTTAAAGATAAATTATTACCAATACGTATTGCAATAAGAAATGCATATTTAAGTTACTAGCATATCATTTCTCACGAAAAAGGTACTACTTTATTAGGCTGAGCAATAAATCATCTAAAGATATACCTTAGAAATATTAAGCATTTTAAAAATTTGCTTGTGTCCTGTTTAATTATATTTTAGTGCTCTAGATATTCTTTCAGCTGAAGTGCATTTGTTGGTTTATGACTTCCAAAAAGCTTGATAGCATTCAATCTGATATTGCCAATTTAAAAGTACAGGTTTGAACTTTAAAAAATATCTGGAAGTTTGGGGTGTTGAAATATCTTATCTATGGAAACCTGATGCTGTGATTGGATGAAAAATTAGGCTATTTTTGGATGTGAGCAATTATATTCCAAGGTCTTGTAAAAAATGCATTAAGATTTAATAATTAGGAGGTATTAATGGGATATTAAATGATTGGATGTGTGAAAAAAAACCTGTTAATTTTATATTCACATGTAACTACAAATGAAAAATGTTTTTTTCTGTGTAACTACTTAGCATCCTTCATACACCAAAGTATTTTACTGTAAAAGATTAGGCTGCAACGAGTCATGGAGTCTGCCTGCATAGGGCTTATTGTTGTAATTGAGGCTTTTTATCCTGAGAGTTCAGAGAGTGGGACTATGTATACTAATGCGACTGCATGCTATTATGTTCTCAGCAGTAGCTCTCACACAGATTTGCATATCCATCTGTCTTTTATTGATGGGGAAATGTTGGCCAGCGTACCAGGGTTAAGCCAGTGTTGTTGAAAAATGCCAGTGAATTCTCAAATTCTGATTACAAACCCCAGCCGAGTTTTGACTGTGATGTTGGGGTGAGGTCAAAGAGAACTTGACAAGGATGTTGTGGCTGTACCTTCCCATGATACTCAGTGGTAGGAGAGCGCACGCACAGGGAACTAGTGGTCAGGTTTAATTGGCTCTTGTAGCTATATTAAACCTGCCTTAGAAGCATGGTACCTGTCTTCTGAGTACCAGGTTAGATCCAAATTCCTCAGACAGCATGCTGTGAAGAGTCAGGAGTGTGACCATCGGAGGCTCACCTGCTGTTCTGCACAGTGTTCAGTAATTGCTCAGCAAAATTATAATTTTATTAGCTGAGATCTCATAATAGTTTTAATTCTGTTGTTTGTTTTGAGGTATCAGTGTTGAAATCTGAATTCTGTAATCTGGATAGGGAAGTTTGTTTATACTATTATGTTTATTGTGGGCAAGATTAGGTGTTACAGGCAGTCCTTGACTTTACGTTGTTTGAGTTAGAACGAACGGCACTTATGACACTTCTACATTGACATCCTGATTTGACTTAACACTATAGGTTTCGAGTTTATGGCGCTCGGTCCCGCAGTGGAGTAGATTGCGGTTCTGACGTTCTGATTTACGACGCAATTGTATGGAACCAACTGTGTCGTAAGTCCGAGGACTGCCTGTGTTTTGCTTTTTCCTTTTTAAAGATGGTTACTAGAGGAGATTGGTCCAGTGAAGTTTTACAGTTTTCCCAAATAACTTGTACATTCTTAAATATCATGCTAGCTTTCCTAATCACACATTTGTTATTGTTTTCCTGTAGGCAATGTTTTGGTAACACGTCATGTGAAAGACTGTTTTTAAAAATAAATCTAAACAGGCAATCTGAGAGAAAAAATTATTTTTGATACTGTGATTTGGAATGCACTATTCACAATTTTTTCATACTTCATTATATTGGAGTAGCTAAGAAAGGCCCTATTATTATATTGAAGTTGTCTCAAATTTGTATCCTGAACATTACAGAGTGAAAAGTTTTATCTTCTTAACTAAACATATATAAAAACTGAAGAACACAAATGAATATCTGACCATAATAACTTAGGGAAGCTCTTCAGTAACAATATGTTGTGAAATGTAACACCAGGGTAGGAATGGAAAATAATTGGTAGTACAAAGCAGTTTTATTAGGTTTTCTTCTATTCACACCTCTAATTATGTCAATATCTGATATCCCTGAATGCATCACAGATTATTTTCTATATACTGGAACTTTTAAATCAGCATTCTGAACCCAATTTAGCTAGTTCTGAAGCATGAGGTTAGAGCAGGGGTCGTCAACCTTTCAGAAGTGGTGTGCCGAGTCTTCCTTTATTCACTCTAATTTAAGATTTCGTGTGCCAGTAATACTTTTTAACATTTTTCGAAGGTCTCTTTCTATAAGTCTATAATATACAAACTAAACTATTGTTGTATGTAAAGTAAACAAAGTTTTAAAAATGTTTAGGAAGCTTCATTTAAAATTAAATTAAAATGCAGAGCCCCCTGGACTGATGGCCAGGACCCAGGCAGCGTGAGTGTCACTGAAAATCAGCTCACGTGCCGCCCTCGGCACATGAACCATAGGTTGCCTGTGCCTGGGTTAAGAGCATAACAACATATCAAATTTAACCCTATAACCTCCAAAATAGACTGACTTTTGGCACTATTGGTTTAAGTAGCTCTGGTGGGAAAAGGCACTTTGTATGTAGAACAGTAGAATGTTGCTCTGACTCTTAGGCCCTGATTCAGCAAATTGCTTAGGCAGGCAGATGCATAATTTTAAAGCACATGAATAGTCTTAGTCACTTCAGTGGGACTACTTATGTGCTTAAACTTAGAAGACTTTATTAATTAACATATTATATGAACTACATGGAATAAATACCCTACAATTTAAGTACATCCATGTGCAATGATAGTGTGGAAAACATAAGGCTGTGATATAAAAATAATAGTCTATGCTTTGGGGAACAAGATCAAAACTAAAGGCCAAATTCTGCCCTTGCTGTTCTGTTCAAAGTCACTGAGAATCTCAAACCTCACTGAACATCCAAGGGCAGAATTTGTACTTACATGCCGTGGTGTGGAGATTAATATGTGGCTAGGTGTTTTAATTTCACATAAAAATGTAGCTGCTTCTGTTCAAATTGTAATGAACATTTTGAGGAAAAATGTTATTGTTTGACAATGTGCTCTGTATTGTATAAGATAAGGTTCCTGTTCCAAAGAGCTTATAATTTAATACACACAGAAAACATTGTTCAGATCGCATAATACATCAGGTGCCAGCAAAAGTTTAAGGAGGCTTAGAGTTTTCAAAAATAAATATTAAATTAGGATTATGTAGAAAAGAAAGCTGCTTTGTCTTTCTGATACATGAAAGGGTTGTTACTCTTTTAATCACATTCTCTTTGTTTGGTTATGAGGATTGGATTGATCCATACTGATGAAAATTAGCTATTTAAAGTTCTTTTACTGTATATTTTGACCTTTCTGAAGCGTCACTGGAACTTGAGTGCTGTTTTGCTATATAGAACTCTTTGGCAAATGTTGGTAATAATAATTTCTAACTACATGAAGTGTTGATTTCCTTGATAGTTTTCCAAGCAGTTAGTGGTATGGATTAGTGCATTACTTGCATGTCTTGGTCTTCAGATTCTTGGAATATATTTTCCATCCTACATCACCCTTTGGTCTGGAATCTTGATTTTTTTTTTTTTTTTTTTTTTTTTTTTTAGATGGTTAGTAGAGAATGCTGTCTTGGGACTTGGGCCATTAGATTTATGTAAGTCTTTCATATAGTTTGTAGATTCTCAGATATCAGTCAGAACTTTGTTTTACAGGGCATCTATGACTTTGAGATCAGTTTGAATTACTGTAGGTTGTAAATGTAGTTGAAAGTCTAAGAGAGCTTTCTAAGAAATGGTCCAGTGGGATGAGTACATCTCTGGTGCATAAATCAGAAATGGAGAGCATTTGTTCCACAGCCAACTATGCTGGATGACTAATGTAACACTGGCATCCTTAGCTAGCTAGCTGGCTATTTCTTAAGCATTTTTCACCTTGGAGTACCTATATAAGATTAAGGGTAGATGTAAAAACTAAGGGTATGTCTACACTACAGGATTATTCTGATTTTACCTAAACCGGTTTTGTAAAACAGATTGTATAAAGTCGAGTGCACGCGGTCACACAAAGCACAATAATTCGGCGGTGTGCGTCCATGTACCGAGGCTAGCGTTGATTTCTGGAGCGTTGCACTGTGGGTAGCTATCCCGTAGCTATCCCATTGTTCCCGCAGTCTCCCCTGCCCATTGGAATTCTGGGTTGAGATCCCAATGCATGATGGTGCAAAAACAGTGTCGCGGGTCATTCTGGGTAAATGTCATCACTCATTCCTTCCTCTGTGAAAGCAACGGCAGACAATCATTTCGCGCCCTTTTTCCCTGCATTGCCCTGGCAGACACCATAGCATGGCAACCATGGAGCCCATTTTGTCTTTTGTCACTGTCACCATATGTGTACTGGATGCCGCTGACAGAGGCGGTACTGCAGTACTACACAGCAGCATTCATTTGCCTTTGCAAGGTAGCAGAGACGGTTACCAGTCGTTCTGTACCGTCTGCTGTGCCATTGTAAATTGGCGATGAGATGACGGTTATCAGTCGTTCTGTACCGTCTGCTACTGTCATGGGTGCTCCTGGCTGACCTTCGCTGAGGTCGGCCAGGGGCGCAAAGACAAAAATGGGAATGACTCCCCGAGTCATTCCCTCCTTTATGTTTTATCTAAAAATAGAGTCAGTCCTGCCTAGAATATGGGGAAAGTGAACTAGAGAACCAGTGTATCAGAGGACCAGAGAGCACAGCTGCTCCGTGTCGGATCCTGCAGAAATGATGAGCTGCATGCCATTCATGGGGGGTGCCCCTGCAACAACCCCACCTGTTGCTTCCCTCCTCCCCCAACCTTCCTGGGCTACCGTGGCAGTGTCCCCCCATTTGTGTGATGAAGTAATAAAGAATGCAGGAATAAGAAACAGTGACTTGTTAGTGAGATAAAGTGAGGGGGAGGCAGCCTCCAGCTGCTATGATAGTCCAGGCAGTACAGAATCTTTTCTTTAGACATGAAAGGGTGGGGGGCTGATGGAACTCAGCCCCCAGTTGCTATGATGAGGATGGTTACCAGCCGTTCTGTACCATCTGCTGGGAATGACCGGGAGTCATTCCTATTTTTACCCAGGCGCCCCCGGCCTACCTCACCTGAGGACAGCCAGGAGCACTCACGGGTTGATGACGAGGACAGGTGTCAGTCCTTTTGTACTGTACCATCTGCCACCGGGGAGGGGAGGGGAGAGGATGCCGCTATTCACTGCCGCAGCACTGCGTCTGCCAGCAGCATGCAGTAGACATAGGGTGACATTGAAAAAAGTCAAGAAACGATTTTTTCCCCTTTTTTTTCACGGGGGGCGGGAGGAGGGGTAAATTGACGAGATATACCCTGAACTACCCCGGACAATGTGTTTGACCCTACAGGCATTGGAAGCTCAGCCAAGAATGCAAATACTTTTCAGAGACTGCGGGGACTGTGGGATAGCTGGAGTCCTCAGTCCCCCCTCGCTCCCTCCAAGAGCGTCCATTTGATTCTTTGGCTTTCCGTTACACTTGTCACGCAGCACTGTGCTGTGGACTCTGTATCATAGCCTGGAGATTTTTTTCAAATGCTTTGGCATTTCGTCTTCTGTAACGGAGCTCAGATAGAACAGATTTGTCTCCCCATACAGCAAACAGATCCAGTATCTATCATACGGTCCATGCTGGAGCTCTTTTTGGATTTGGGACTGCATGGCCACCCGTGCTGATCAGAACTCCATGCTGGACAAACAGGAAATGCAATTCAAAAGTTCGTGGGACTTTTCCTGTCTACCTGGCCAGTGCATCCGAGTTCAGATTGCTTTCCAGAGCGGTCACAATGGTGCACTGTGAGATACTGCCCGGAGGCCAATACCGTCGATTTGCGGCCACACTAACCCTAATCCAACATGGCAATACCGATTTCAGCGCTACTCCTCTCGTCGGGGAGGAGTACAGAAACTGGTTTAAAGAGCCCTTTATATCGATATAAAGGGCCTCGTTGTGTGGACGGGTGTAGGGTTAAATTGGTTTAACGCTGCTAAATTCAGTTTAAACGTGTAGTGTAGACCAGGCCTCAGATGCTTGTTTATAGTCTAAGTGAAAGAATAATGTCTCTTAATCTGATCTTTTCTGTTACCAGTGTTTTTTGACCAAATTTAACAAAATCAGTAAGGGGCAAATAAGTCAAACTGCACGGTGTGTGAGCATGCGATCATGCATACACACGTGCTCTAATTGACTATGTTTATGATAATATTAAGATACTGGATGGTGCATACTGTCAACATATAAAACTCTGGTTAATTCCAGTGCTACAATATGTGCACTTCAATAGAGCTTAAGGAATAAGACAGCTCTTCATCATAATACTGGCAACAAAGCTAGACTCTGACTGCAGAGTGATTGTTGCAGACAGTTCTTAATAATGATGAATTAAGCTTAAAGTATGAAATTAATTGGGTAAAAGCCACAAGTAAGTACTTTAGGCAAAGTAACATGGGAATGCTGAAGAGAATATTAAGTTATACAGTTTTTCTTCGAGTCGTGTTCATATGGGTGCTCCACTGTAGGTGTGCTTTCACCCCTGCGCTGCTGATGGGAGAATTTCAGTTGCAATCCGTCCCACTCATGCCTGTTGTCTCACCTTCCCTGAGGGCTTGTCTACATCACAAAGTTGCAGCGCTGGTGAGGGGGTTACAGCGCTGCAACTTAGGAGGTGTACACATCTGCAGGGCATCACCAGCGCTGCAACTCCCTGTTTGCAGCGCTGGTTGTACTCCCGTTTTGTCTCGGGTGTAGAGGATCCAGCGCTGGTAATCAAGTGTAGACACTTACCAGCGCTTTTCTTGACCTCCGTGGAATAAGCAGGTATCCCAGCATACCTGAGGAAGCCTCTGGTAATCAAGCTGGTCTCCTTCCCCGGTTTGCTCTCGCGTTCCCCGAACCCCGAGCAAGCAGGTCTCCTTCCCTGCGGTTTGCAGGGTGGTTCGGGGAACGCGAGAGCAAACCGTGGCAAAGCTGGTCTGCTTCCCCGGTTTGCTCTCGCGTTCCCCGAACCCCCGTGCAAGCAGATCTCCTTCCCTGCGGTTTGCAGGGGGGTTCGGGGAACGCGAGAGCAAACCGCGGCGAAGCTGGTCTCCTTCCCCGGTTTGCTCTCGCGTTCCCTGAACCCCCCTGCAAACCGCAGGGAAGGAGACCTGCTTGCTCGGGGGTTCGGGGAACGCGAGAGCAAACCGGGGAAGGAGACCAGCTTCGCCGCGGTTTGCTCTCGCGTTCCCCGAACCCCCCTGCAAACCGCAGGGAAGGAGACCTGCTTGCACGGGGGTTCGGGCAACGCGAGAGCAAACCGCGGGCAAGCTGGTCTCCTTCCCCGGTTTGCTCTCGTGTTCCCCGAACCCCCCTTGAAGCCGCCCAACAGCGCTGCAGTGTGGCCACATCTAACACCACTTGCAGCGCTGGTTGCTGTAAGTGTGGCCACTCTGCAGCGCTGGCCCTATACAGCTGTACTAATACAGCTGTAACAACCAGCGCTGCAAAATTGTAGATGTAGACATACCCTGAGGCTAGCTAGCATGCTCAGTCTTTCCCTCTCAGTTCCTTCTCAACCAGAGACTGAGCTGAGAGCTGTCCATCATTTGCGGATCATTAACTTTCTATAGTTTTGTTTATTTAGCTTCACTTTAAGCCTTTTTTCTTAAGTACCTTAGTTTTTTTTTTTTAGCTGGCCATGCCCCCCTCCCCAAAAAAGTAAGAAAAGTAAAGAAGAAAAGGTTTACCTCTCTATGGCTCCCCAGGCTTCAAGAAGTGCCGACAGACATTAACAGCGTGTTCACTGCTTGGGGGAACAGCACAACCAGCAGAAGTGCATCTGGTGCAGACAGCTAAAGCCCAGGTCCAGGAAAGACAGAAAGTTAAGGCTTAAACTCCTACATATGGAGTCAGCCCTTCAACCCCCAGAGTCCTGGAGAGTCATCACCGCAACCTTTTATGTCCAAGGCAGGTGATTTAAAGGAGACAAGACATACTCAAAACCTCCAAGACAGTGGTTCCCAAACTAGGGTTCGTGAAATGTTATAGGGGGTTCTCAGGGAAAAATTCCCTAATGGCGGACAGAGCTGTTCCTAGGGACCCTGGGCAGCATGGGGCCAGCAGCCCGAAGCCCCTGGACTTCCAAGAGCTACGCAGATCAAAGCAAGCATATCTATCACACAGAGGAGATTTAAACTTCAAGACTCCTTATAAGAAATGGAAAGGGAGGTGGGTATTTTTTGCTGTTTTTAAAATTAAATAGGCAGCTAGTATTGTTTTTAATTTTATTAAGAACAAGTTTAAGCCTTGTTACAATGTTCGTTGTTTGCCTGGACTGCTCAAGAGCAAGAGACACACAAATTCACCCGGGAGAAGGCTACATCGTCACAACCAGCACCGACCCAGGTGGACGATATGATCAGGCCCACGCCACCATCACCACTGATACTCTCCACATTCCAGTGCGCTTCTGATCTCTTGGTGTCTGATGCACCAGACTCGCCCATCCTCAGTACCGTAGCCCTGGTTCTAGGCTCCCCCTGGGCATTATAATTAATGGTGTCTCCGGGCTGTGTACTGTGCTTTTTCTCAGCAGAGTCGGAGAGTGAGGAAGAGGACCTGGTTTCCCAGCGCTCCTCATGCTCACCACAAGGGGACCAATTCCAACATGGGCAACAGGGGTATCACCCACCGAACCCACAACCCCATTGGTGTGGACAACTCCGGTTTCAACCACCAGCACCCTATCCTACGTGGCCTTACTGGGATCCCTGGCAAGCCCAGAGATAGAAAACCTCCTGGGCTCCTAGTGTTATACACCAACAAGCTAGGAGGTACCCTCCTTCAGCGGTGGCATCTAGTGCTCCAGAACCTCCTGATATGTACAGCTGGTGGAGGAAATGAAGCCTGAGGCAAAGAAAGAGGACACTCCTCAAGCCCGCTTTTTGTCCTCATTGCCTAATGAGGCAGTGATGCTCCCTGCCATCCATGGATGATTTTGAGTTGTTTCAGGACTTGGCCCAGAGGGTTGCAGATGGCCTGCAGATTCAACTACAGGCAATGTCTGAACCCCAGAACAAATTGGTAGATATTCTTTGTGCTTCTACCTCTACCAGAGTGGTGCTCCCAGTAAACAAGGCGCTTCTGGACCCAACCAGACTTGTGTGGCAAACCCTGGCATCTGCCCCACCTCCCCAACTTGTATACAAGTGGGTAAAAAATACTGGGTGCCAGCAAAAAGCACAGAATTCCTGTTTTCGCACCTGCTTCCGAACTCTGTTATGGCGGACTTGGTTAATGCCAAAAGCTGCCAATACCAATCTCGGTCCAGTCCCCCTGACAAGGAGGGAAAACCCATAGCCCTGTTTAGTGGGAAAGCATGCTCATCTGCCACTCTGCAGTTCCCAGTGGCTAACTACTTATTGGCCAAATATGATTTCCAAACCTATGTGAAATTAAATGCCTTTATTGACCAACTGCCAGATTCTCATAAAGAACAGTTTACAGCCATAGTTAGAGGGCCAACTGGTAGCAAAGACATCTCTCCAGTTATCCCTGGATGCAGCAGACACGACCGCTCACTCAATTTCGACTGTGGTGATCATGAGAAGGGCTTTGTGGTTGCAGTCATATGGTTTCCTCAAAGAGGTCGAGGCAACAGTAGAAGACTCCTTTGATGGAACAAAGCTGTTCGCTGAGAAGACTGACATCTATCTTCATACACTGAAGGATTCTCAGGCAACCCTTCGTTCGTTGGGAATTTGTATGTTGGCCTATAAGAGGAAACACAGCCCTCAGATGCAGTTTAAGCCTCGTTCATCATAATATATGCCTCAGTGTCAATCACAGAGGCCCTACGAACTCCACCAAAAGAAACCAAGGTTCCCTATGTGGAAGCAGTTGTGACAACAGCCAACTTCATTGCAGCCATCAACATCTAAACAGCAGTTTTGACAGGTTGGTTGAGGTGTCCGCAGAACACTCTCCTCATGATTGCATGCCAGTAAATCCTTCACCCTTTTCAGGAATCATCTTATTTTTGTTCTGCAACACATTGGAGTGGATAACCTCTGACAAGTGAGTATTTGAAATCATCCATAGTGAATATGCGATCCATTTCTCAGAACAACATAAGAATGGTCCTACTTGGTCAGACCAAAGGTCCATCTAGCCCAGTATCCTGTCTTCGGACAGTGCCAGGTGCCCCAGAGGGAGTGAACAGAACAGGTGACCATCCAGTGATCCATCCCCTGTTGCTCATTCCCAGCTTCTGGCAAGCAGAGGCTAGGAACACTCCTCCCTTCCTCCTCCCAAACCCCGTTCTCCTTCAGGGACCCTTCTCACAAGAATCTGCTACACCAAGAAGTGAACCATCGCCTTAGTGTAAGAGCTATAGAGCCGTTACCCATGTGCTCCGGGGCAAAGGCTTCTATTCTTGCTACATTGTGATACTGAAGAAAAAGGGAGGTTGGAGTCCTATACTGGACCTCAGAGCACTCAACAGTTTTATCAAAGCACAGAAGTTCAAGATGGTCACTATCCATGATCATCTCAGCATTAGAAGAAGGAGATTGGTTCTTGGCTGTCAACCTTCAGGATGCATGCTTCCATATCTCCATCATTCTGAGCCACAGACAGTACCTCAGATTTACCATGGGTCAAGACCACTACCAGTACAGGGTCCTCCCATTTGGCCTTTCTTTTCCCACAGGGTGTTCTCCAAGGTCCTCTCGGTGGTGGCAGCCTATTTGCAGTCTAGGGGTATTATGATTTTCTCTTAAGTGGACGATTTCCTGCTCAGGGCTTGGTTTTACAGAGTGGCCCAGAGAGTCACCAAAGTCACATGTGATCTGTTCTCAGACCTGGGCCTGCAAATCAACAAACAAAAATTGACCTTGATTCCGGTGCAAAGTTCATAGGAGCTGACCTCGACTCTGTTCAAGCGAAGGTGCTCCTCCCACTTCACAGGTTCCTCAGTTTCTCTTCATTGATAGAGACAGTTTAATCCAGGCCACAAATCTCGACCAGACACTGCCTTCAGCTTCTGGGGCACATGCCAGATTACATATGAGATGCCTCCAAGCATGGTTTGCAAACCAAACAAAGACAATATAAATAAACTCATGTCTGTGCCTTCCAGGATCAAGCAATCCCTAGACTGGTGGAAAAACCTGACAAACGTCTGTATGGAAGTTCCATTTATGCAACCCTCCCCATCTCTTCTGACCACCAACATGTCCCTCACAGGATGGGGGCCTATCTCAATAGTCACACAATACAGGGCAAATGGTCCCCAGCAGAGACATGCCTTCACATCAGTCCACTCGAGCTCAGAGCAGTCAGAAATGCATCCACTCATTTCTTTCCACAGATCAAGGACTCTCGTACAAAGGTCATGACGGACAGCATGGCCTGTATGTACTACATAAACTGACAAGGAGGAGCTAGATCCCACTTCTTTTGCATGGAAGCACTGAAGTTATGGAACTGGTGCATTTCCCACAACATTCTAATATCAGCGGCGTATCTACCAGGAATACACAACATGACAATCGACAGTCTCAGCTGAAAATTCCCACGCAACCATGAACAGGAGATAGAGATGAAATCCCTACGTGACATATTTCGGTGGTAGGGTGCAGCGATAATAGACTTTTTTACGATTCACTGGAACAGGAAATGTTACCAGTACTGTTCCAGAGCAGGGATTGGTCACCACTCCTGTCTTGGGACAAAAGCCTCTTGTATGCCTTTCCCCCTATCCTTTTTCTGATGAAGATCCTGCTGAAAGTGAAAACAGGAAAGATGAGCATCATTCTGATCTCTCCTACCTGACCCAGACAGACATGGTACCCTTACTTGTCACAGCTGTCTGTCTGTCCTGACTCTTCTGGTCATTCTTCATTTTCTGTCGCAGAATGAGGGTTGCACTCTCCATCCCAATCTGAGGACCTTATGGCTCAAAGTGTGGCTCCTTCCTGGTTCCATCTCATATAAGCATCTTGCTCTGAGGAGGTGAAAGAGGTGCTGTTAGACAGTAGAAAGAGCGCTACCTGCCAAACCTACCTTCAAAAATGGAAGAGGTTTCAGACATGGTGCCAACCCAGGGGAATTGCTCTGGATGTGTCCACTCTGCCATTGGTGTTGGACTATTTATTATCCCTAAAGAAATCAGGCATTGGTTAAAATATATATATAATATTCTCTTTCGCACTCACAATATATAAATAAAAGCAATAAAGGAAATATTTGAAAAATGTGAACAGATGCTGCACATATTAGCATTCAGATGTCAAGTGTCCTAGGCTGTTAAGAAGTTAGCAAATACACTTATTCTACTACTGTCACTATTAAAAAAAAAATATGGGAAGATAACTAAAAGATTAGAGAAACTAATGTAGGATCTTCAGTGTGGGATCTCTGGGTCCCAGCTACACAGTGGGCACATAAAATTACAAGGAGAAGGCTTACAAACAGATAACTTCAGCACAGCAAGTCTTTATATTTAACTACTGGATTTTGAATTAAAAAGCAATTGCTTTTAGTTGAGTAGGAATTATTTAATCAAATTAACGGTAAAGCAATAGACATATCTTTTGCCACAAGATACAGCAATTTCAAAAGCATGTCTAATCAGACTTTTCCAATTAAAGATATGCAGATGTATCTCTGAGAGTTGTTTTTGGATACAGAGAGTGAATGAAAAATCCCTGGAGAGTGATAGTCTTCAGTGTAGCCAGATACAATACATCAAGTTACAGTCTGCAACTGATTGAGGTGCTACTGATAAGAAGAGGGAAACATTCCCTAGGCTACCTACTGCCTTCTTTGCAGATGTATCATCCTTTAGTTTACCAGGAGAATGCCTGTTCCTGGGGTTCTGCTGGGCTCAGCACACTTACTAGACACACAGACTGCCAAAGTGTAGAGAAATGTCTCTTCTGTCTTCATCCATCCTTGGGGGCACAACTCAAGACTGATCTTTTCACAAAAGCCTTCTTTCCATGAAGATGGCAGGAGCTTGGAAGAACAGTTACGTAATTATTTCATTTGGGAGTAATAATTTAAGGAGAGAGAAAAGGAATAAATAAAGTTAACAAGTCCCGAATCATTCACCATTATGGAGAGTAACAAGTTACCAGTGATCCCGAACTTCAATGTGTCAGAGGCCTGATGTCTGTTAGGTATAGCTTGCTTTCATTTAGTCCTGTACTACTTGGGTGCATTAGAAATAGGGGGGGAGAGAGAGAAAGAACTCTCAGAAAAAAGACATTAACTCTTTAAATGGAGGAGTCAGTTCTTAAGATTAGTATTCTCCACTTTATCAAAAAGAAATTGATTACAAAACACATTCACTCTATAACTCAAATTGTGTTTATGATAAAACCTCATCCCTTATACACAATCCTGAAGAATCAAGCTCAGGATAGAACATGAGATTTGTATCCACAGAAATCACACAGAACATAGTTGCTATCTAGGGGACCATTAGTCAGGTGATATTAAAAGAAGCTGAGGAGATTCAACCATGGAGCACAAGTGAAATAAGTCTTCTGTTGGCTCTAGTAACAGTTGTTTGTTAGTTCTTAATGTTTTTGACATCTCAGATATTTTGTGGAAATAACTCAAAATCTGATTGGAAAGTAGTGGTTCTTTGGAGATACAGCCAGTCATATAGAGAACAGGTTGATCGTTAGAACTTTAGGCAACTTTTGATACCTTGGAACAAGAAACAAAAGAAGAAACTTACACAATACTTTCCATACAGTGGTTATAGGAAAATCAAAAATTAGGGTTCATGGTTGTAAGTATGCCAGACAATTGCATTAAGGAAAGAATTTCGATTAAGGGGCATTCTCAAAAGTATTTCACAAACTGATGATTTTTCTGCAATGGACTATTGTCTTTGCCTAGATATGCATGTTAAGAGGTGCCTTAGCATCTGCATCTCCTACTGACTTCAGTGCGAGTTCACAGGGCTCTGAACATTTCAGGAGGCACTTAGCATCTTGTAAGATTAGTCTCTAAATCCTCATATTGGACTAACTCTTGCCATCTTCCTCCTCCTGTTACCACCCAGTGCAGGAAGATTCCTGCCAGCTGTGTTCCCCTGGCTATTCCTGCTGTGTAGAGGTGCAAAAGGAGCCGTATCATTTAATCAAATCCTGCCTTATCACCTCCACATAGCAGAATAGATTCTTTGTCTCTGAGGGCACTCTGAACATCAAGGAAAAGATATATTTTCCCCATAATACTTCTGTTCTACATTATTGCTAGGGAGAGAGTTCAGACCTTAAATTCACATTAACCTTGCATAGAGTGCTTTGAAGCATATAAGTAGTTCTTTGAAATGCAGTATTCAGTTTCTGGGATGGACTATGGAAATGCAGTTATAAGATTCAGACAATGAGGAGAATAGTCATGATTTATCTCAGGATGTTCCATAAAACAAAGAATAAATTAAAAGGATGCTTTATTACAATGGCAGTTCTAGTTTTTATATAGGAGAGTGACTTTTCATTTTGGGATACTTTAGGGAGAACTTTATATACAGTTATATGAATGCATTTACAATTTGTACTCAATTCAAGACACAGAACGAAATATTATTAAAGAAGTTACAAAAACTACTTCCCATGAAGCGTTGCCAAAACTGTCTGAGAGAGACTTAAAATATTGAAGTTTAGTTGACCAACTAAATGCACAATGAAAATATGCAATCTAATAAAGAATCTTGAATGGTGTGAAACTTTAATAACAGATGGGTTTTGGCCTGTTTACCCAGTTGCATATGTTTTCCAGTTCATCATAATTT
Source organism: Gopherus flavomarginatus (assembly GCF_025201925.1). Taxonomy (NCBI): domain Eukaryota; kingdom Metazoa; phylum Chordata; order Testudines; family Testudinidae; genus Gopherus; species Gopherus flavomarginatus. Next base: position 336,381,963 of record NC_066617.1, read on the forward strand.
GGAAAACCCACTTTTCCATCATTCTTGAATCTTAAGTCTGCAGGATGCCTGAATTGTTCTTCCTTCAGCAGAAGTCTGCATTTTCCCTACAAAAGGTTCATTAACTATTTGTACCTTTGAGGTCAGTAGTTAGTAGAGTAGACATCTCTCCACTGAACGGTTTTTGTTACCTATGCATAATTTATTGAAAGTATAGGCACATAGAGTTTATATCAGAACAATTTTCTGCAAACTGGTAAGAACTTTCTGTGGCCTTTGAAACTTGAAGATGTTTAATGTTCCTGTTTTGATTTTAAAAATACCTAGTTATAAGGAAAGAGTACAGGTATTTGTCAAGCACTGCTCAGAACGGTCTGGCAGCAGATAGTGGCTTACAACTGACTTTATTTGTGACTTTCATAAGTGCTTCAGCTATGCTTGTGTCAATTTTTACCTTACAACATCATGCATTTGTTTTGAGAGTGGAGTAGAAAGTAGTGATTTCCCATTGTGACATTTTCCTCTGGTGTTATCTGGACCAGTGATCCGCCAGGTCACTCCAATCCTTGACTCTGGGAGCCAGCCTTACCCTGCTCTGCTGTGAGAATCCCCACTCCTGGGCTGTTCACGCACAGCCTCTGACATATAAGCTGCTCCCAGCTACTTGCAACTGAATGATATGAGCCAATATCTCCGGTCCGAGACAGCCCTTGGAACCTCTGTCTTGCAGTGTCCAGTTATGCCCGCTGGATGCTGCAAGTTTATATGAGTTCGTCAATTTAACAAAGAAATTGATATGTACCAGGCTTGTTATCCCAAGGGGAGTCTCTGACATGCTGCAAACCAAACACACTGTTTCAGGTAGAACAAACAAACAAATTTATTAACTATGAAAGATAGATTTTAAATGATTATAAGTCAAAGCATAACAATTCGGATTTGGTCAAATGAAATAAAAGCAAAATGCATTCTAAACTGATTTTAATATTTTCAGTGCCCTTACAAACTTAGATGCTTCTCACCACAGGCTGGCTGGTTGCTTTTCAGCCAGGCTCTCCCCTTTGATCAGCACTTTGGTTGGTTGGTGTGGTGTCTGTAGATTTAGGTGGAAGAGAAAGGAAGCACATGGCAAACATCTCTCCCTTTTATCGTATTTTCTTCTCTCTTGGCTTTACCCCCCCCCCAGCCCCTCTCAGTCAGGTGAGCATTACCTCATCGCAGTCCCAACTGACTAAAGGAAGGGGAGTGACTCACTTGAGAGTCCAACAGATCCTTTGTTATTGCCTAAGCCAGTGTCCTTTGTTCCTGTGATACTGGGCTGGGTTTGTCCATACATGCCCTGATGAGGTGTGAACTGCCCCTCTGCTCTTGGGGAGTTTTTGCCTGGGCTTATTTTGAGCCTCATAACTATATACATGAAATTACAACCTATAACATTATTATAACAATGATTACTATAACATTACCATAACAACAATGCTCAGTACATCGTGAGCCTTCCGAAGATACCCGACATGACAAACTTTGCATGAGATACCGCACAATCATATTATAAGAATGAACATGGGGGTATAGGGTGTTCCCACAAAGTACAGAATATCACAACCATGGATCACAGTAACTGAAGTCAAAGGCCACTTTTGGACATTTTCTTCTTTTATCCATACAGTTTTGTTTTCCTACAAAAAGCTCCTATTCCAGTATTTCCATATGTCTGGTTTTTAAGCTTGGGTTTAAGCTAAGTGCCAAAATTACAGATTTGCAAACTATGAGTAACTAGATTCTGAAATCATGCTGGGAATAGGACATGCTTTCCAAGGGAGCTTATGTGCTAATGTTAAAATACAGTGTTTGAATAACTATTTATAACGATGAGAAAAACACATTAAGGCAAAGGTGTCTTTTCTTGAGCACAATTTATGGGAAATTCTTGGAGTATGCAATTTTAATTTTGTCATTAAAATGCAGGAGAAATTGCACAGACCAATTAAATGTATTTGGGCAAAGTAGTAGTAGAATATGTGTCTGGTTTTCAAACTAACAAGGAGAGAAATACTGTCTTCCATATAGGATCTTTTTGGTTTCAATACATGTAATGTGAATAATGGGACAGACAGTGGGTAAACTTCTGTGAATGATCAAGCCAATATTAAAAGAGATTTGAAGTACTGTCTGACACTAGAGATAAAAGACCTTTCAAATACCATGCAGTATTTGTAATTGATAGTGCCAGCTCTTTTCATTGTTTTTCATAATGATCAAATAAGTAGAATTCAATATATTTTCTCTGTTGTGCTCCCCACCCCACATTTGTTTTTTCAGGCTTAGGCAAATCAGCCTAAATATAGACAAAGCAAATAATGTGTGTTGGTCTGTGACTTGCCAAATTTTACAAAGCTACTAATATAAGAATCTGTTGTAGCCCCAATATGACACTGTACTGTAGAAGTACAACACTCCCCAGGGATGCTTAGGGTTGTGAAGAAGTCTTATCTGTGCCTGTTGTGAATCAGCCTCTGACAGCATAAGTACTAGCTTCCAGACCTCCTCTGGCCTCGTTCTGTCTGTATAGGTAGGGATAGGCACATATCAACATTTGAGTACATGGAGTGTTCCCTGCAGTGTCCAGTCCCTTATCCATTGAACACTCACAGAATTACCAGAACCATCGCTTCACTTAATATCACAGCACTTAGATATATTTATAGTGAAAACAAGTTTATTATCAAAGAACAGAGATTCCAGTGGTGGTGAGGAACAATACTGGAAACAAATGGTTACATATAAAACAAAATCATAAGTTTAGTCTCTAGAACAAATGTTAACTAACAGGTTAATTTTCTGTGTGAAGAAGTTTTATCTCACCCAAAGTTCTCTTCAGCATTTTCAGCCAAGTCTGGTTGAGACCCCTTTTTCATGAGGCAAACTTGCTACACATTGTACTTCCTTAGTGAAGAGGACCCAGATGTCTTCTCCACCCCTCAGATGCCATAAAGCAAACATTTGAAGTGCACCTCAAGATAAGGTTCTCTCTCCCCCCAACTCCACTGTTTTTACTTCCTGTTAGTTTCTTTCTGAAGTTCTTACAATTCTTCATTTGCATTCAGTTCAGACTGGTGATAAGAAGCCCATTGTGAATGAGACAATACTCAACGTACAGGTAAACAGAGAAATATGTTACCCGGGATTCTTTCAACCCAAAGCTCTTGGTAACTTTACTCTGTGCGAGGTGGTGTGAGGAAATAGATCAATGGAAACGTGGTCGTCTGACTGATAGATGGCTGGCACAAACAGTACGATACAAGAGTGCTTTCACTTAAAGCTATACTTTATTTAGTCTCAAACACTTACACATATCTGCCACAGGTTAGTAAAATACCTCAAACCCTCAATAATTACTGAAGTTTGGTGTGGCTTTTAAGTGGTACAGCAGCAGCCTTCTGATTGGCCCATCTTTCAGCTGCTGTTGGGGACCTAAACTGTGTCCTTGAAGAGATCCTGAAGAGTCTAAACCTCTCCCCCCTTTTTTATCCTTGTTCATATACAATGACACGTCAATCAAAAAAGCTTGTTAGGTAAGCGGTTTCAAAAGCTAAATAAGAGGTTTCCTCAGATTACAAATTAGTCAGATGTGTTTCTGCAGAGTCTGTATGCCCTGACACACACATTCCAGAAGGCAAATATAGAGAAGTTTCTTGCTTTTCTCCAGAAACACAGACCCCAGCAAATCCAACAGAGATTTCATCAGGGAGGGGTGTAGGTTCAGGCAAAGGTTAAAAAAGAGTGTCCCTTTGGGGTTGCCCAATCCCTGTCCCCTCCTAGCTTAGTCATGCTAAACTACACAGGCCTGCAAAAAGGCCCACAAGTGTTGATTGCTGTTAGCAACAACTAAGATAATCAGTATTTCACTATTGGTAGTGGTCCCTGGCCTTTTACTGGTCCTTCAAAATCTCCCTGTACAGATAGATAAACATCTCTTGTCTGATGGAAAACCTGTTTTTCATTTTTGTTGGTGACCATCCCCTTCCCGCCCCCCAGACACAGACTTTTAGAACATACTTCCTGTATGTGTATGTAACTCCGTACACAACATGTACATGCATTGCAATAATATTGATGACTAGTGTGACCCCAGCTTTTATCTTTCTTTGGTGAACTAGAATGTGCACACCAGACCATGAGAATCCAGTAGCCCTTCTGCATCTTCTTGCCAGTTGCCGTTAAGAGGTTCTTGGGGACACAAGGATTACTTTTATTTGTAGAAAGGGATGTGGGATACTATTTTTCTGAATTAGTGAACTCAGTTGCATAACTTGCTGCTCAATAAATACTGTATTGTATAGTGCTTATAAAATGAAACAGGCTCCTGACATAGGTGCAATGCTATGACTCTTCCAAATAGTTTAGAATAGTCCAGATTTTAATTTAATTTAATTTAATTTACTTCAGCATGGAAATATAAATGCAGACTTCCGGTTTTCTTAACTCACCCTTTTGTCAAAGCTTAACCAATGTGAAGTTTGTCTCAGTGCCTTCTCTTTAAATAGGGCAATGACAGACTGGTTTAGCAGACATTCTGTGCTTTGAACACAAAGAATGTAAAACCTCAGTGATGCATCTGCACTTGAATTAGCCCCAAAACAGGAATCCTGAGATTACTCCTTTGTTCCAAGTTTTTCACAAAGCATTGTACTGTTGTAAACTGTCAACCCAGTCTCTGTAAGTTTAAATTCCAAGCCTAGGAAGGTACAAAGAACAAAGTGTTTCGTGTTCAAAACCTGTTTTGAAAATTTAAACCATAAATTAGTAAAATGTGAGCGGTAACATGCTTTTTATATGTCAGAAATAAGACACAAGAATGTTTCAGTTTTTAAGAAATGGAGCTGAAGAGCATCTATCAACTGAAGAAAATTATGACCATATGGGTATCCGGTGTAATCACTGGGCTAACAGCTCATTAGCCAATTGTTACATGAAATGTTTTTGTAACATTTTTGTAAGTAATTATGTAGTTTAAGAAGAACAATTAAACTGTGTACCCATACTTCTAGGGTGGATGAAGAGATTTGGCTTTCAGCCAATACATCTGGAGTATGTGATAATCTCAGTTATCTGCACAGTTTGCAATGTGTGTGTAGTTTTTTAAAGTATATTTTGTTGGCATTGAATTGGCTGCTTTGGAAAGTGAAGATTTCTATTTATATGTAGAATGGGTACAGCATGGGCTATGGCAGAGGAAGCTTTTCCCATGCCATCCTGCCAATATGCCTTAACTCTGACCTGGATGTACTGCCTCTAGTGGCAAAAAGGCATTTTAGTTTCCATGTCTATTTAGTTTTTTGGCTCTCTACTGATACTGGGAACAAAGGTGCCAGTTGTGATAGTGGCTTTTTGTTGTTGATTCTTCTTAGCTAGAAACTAGCTTAGGTGTACCATTCATTTCATATAGGGCACCAAATTGAACTATTGGCTATTAATCTTCAAATTCCCTCCTAGTTTTCATCTGTTTTACCTGGCATATCTTTTCCTTTCTGTTGTTCTGGTCTGGATTTTCATTTTTTGAAGGATGTCTGTTTGTATTGAAAAACATCTTTAGTCTGCCATCTAATCATACTGTGGCTTTTTTCTTGCTTTCCAGATCCTTTTATGTGGAGGCTTATGCGTGCCTTTTTTAACTCCGTTATGACATGCTTAAATAACCTCCATGCTCAGTCTAATGGTTTGGCTACACTGGGGAGTTAGTGTGCAGTAAACTAGGATGTGAATTTAAAGACCATTAGCTACTTCGCACTAAGTTCCCACATGGACACTCTTACTGCACATGGAGAGTACCCTCAAGCAGTTGAGCTTAATGCACACAAAGGCACTTGTAGTGTTCAGTAACACATGATGCATCAGTGCAGAGCAGCTAATGTGCACTAGCTAGTGCAACTTGCTACTGAAAGCTTTTCCTCTGTGTAGATAAGTCTTTTTAAAATTTCAAATTCCTCGTTTAAATTTAGGGGTGTTTCACTTAATTTTTTTTCACTGATGTCCTCATTTTTTGAAAGCTCTCTTTCTAAAATGTAATGTCATCATTCTAGTTTTTTTTGTTTAATTCCCACCCATGGATGTTAAACTTAATTTTATTGTTGTCACTATTACTTAATGGCTCAGTTATATTTCTTGAAACAACTCTTATGTATTACCTAGGACCAAATCAAGAATATCCTCTTCTCTTTAATGTTTTAGAACTAGCAGTTCTTTGCTGTAGCCAGCCATTTAAGATATCCAGAAATTGTTTCTGTAAACCTTTTCATTTTGTGACATTTGTCAAATTTATATGTGGGTGGTTGATGACACCTGTTATTGCTATAGTTGTCTCTTTGATCTTCCTCACCACTATGCACTCAATAGCTTTTGACTAATCAGGTGTCCAGTAGTGTAACTGTACTAATATATTTTGTATTCTTATGATTTGGGATTTGATCCTTACAGAATGTAATGTATGGTCTCCATAGCTTGTAAATTGTGGTTCTCGTTACCCATCTCAAAAATGATACAGTGGAATAGAAGCACTGAAAATGATTAGATGTGTGTGTGTGTGAGAGAGAGGGAGAGAATATTGGCAATTTTTACAGAGGACACGCTTAAGAGAGTCATGATGGTTGTACAGAATAATGAATGGTATGGAGAAAATAGTTTGGGTATTACTACTTACCTTTTCTCATAAAACAAGAACAAAGGGACAGCCGTTGAAATTGAAAGGCAATAATTTTTGAATTGATAAAGGAAATTACATTGTTACACAACATATAATTAAGCTGTGGCATTCTCTGATTGAAACATGATTGAGACCAAGTGATTAGCAGTACACTGGATTAGTGCAAAGGAGTAGATCTTTTATATGGATAATGAGAATATTCATAGTTACATTAGCTACCATTATTTTTTTAAAGGCTACAAACTCTCATGCTTTATGCATAAACCTACCACTGACTGATGTAGCTAGGACTTCTTTTTGAGCAGGTTAATCTCTAATTGTCCATATTGTCCAGGGTGTCTTGCACCATCCTCTGAAGAGTTTGGTACTGAGTGTTGTCAAATAAAGTACTGTATGAGATGAAACAATGGTCCAATCTTGTATGGCTATTTTTCAATCATCCTTCATTTTATCAAATATCTATCTCCCTGCCTAGGATCTTAGGTTCTTATGGTGTTGCTCATTATCATAGTTTGTAAGCGTCTCCTGAGAGATACTAAATCACAATGGGTTTGAGGTGTCTAATTTTCTTTCTTAATTCCCGTGAATCAATGAAGTTTTTTTATTTCTTTGTCTTCTCCATCCATCCATCCTGTTTTCCCTCTTCTTTCTTGCCTCACCTCTCATGCTATCTCTTTCTTCTTTGTGGTTTTGACTCGTGTGTCTGATACAAAACTAAGACTGTGGTGTGAAAGCATAGATTTGTGATCATTCTGATTTGCACTGGTAATGCGTTCCAAAAGCTTGTCCTTGTTGTAATTTCAGGGGACATGGCATTCTCAACTGGTTTCATCCTTAAAGTTGCCAGTTGAATATAGGACCTTGAAGATTTACACAGAGACTTTGAAACTGATCTGGTATTATATGGGGACCCAGTGTAATGAATACAGCAGCATTGGCAGGATATATTCTCTGCAGCTCCTGGACTATCTGATCCCTTCTTACTGTCATAGTGGTCATATCTAGATATAATGAATGGAAAAAGTCAAATCTTGAGGTCCCAAAGGCATGGGTCAAACTGGACAAGTCCTTTTGTTTGGTAAAATGGGTAGTCATAGAAAGTAGAAAGCAATAGTCACTAAAAATATCAACAACCAACCCAAAAAAACAACTGTATCCAGCAGCAGCAAGGAGTTCAGGGGGCCCTTTGGGCTGTTAACTGATTTGATAATCTGGGGCAGAATTCTCCACTGGAAGAGTGAGGAGAGAGTGGACTTCAAAGTATTTCCTTTCTCCCTCAACTTCAAGGAAAGGAAAGTGCGTGTGTTTGTTCGTTTTCCTTTTTGGTCTTGGTGCTGGAGTGTCAAAGGTAGTGTCCAGAGTGCCATTGTAATGACAATATCTATGTTTCGATGCTGAATATTCTGTTGAATTTTATTCCTTCATGAAACTATGCTTAGATGCCTTTATTTAGTTTTCGGTGAAGATCTGCAGTCCTCCTTGCCTCTCTTTGAGCTCATGCAATATTCAGCTGTTCATTTGATCAGTAATTTGAACAACGATGACCTCATTTCCCAGTTCTTTGTGAGCTCCAGTAGCTTCCTATCTCACAATATATTGGCTTTTAAAAATTTTATTATTCACTTTAATTGTTAGTATTGAAAAGCAGTTCCAGTTTAATAGATCTGCTCTCAAGTTATCAGTCTGCTCACTCCCGTTGCTCAGCCATTCAGTCAACTGGCTGTTCCTCAAATTAAATTGCACACTTGGTGGCAGGGCTTTTTCATTTTCTGCTGTTAAATTATGGAACAGTCTCCTTTTCTGGAGACTTTACAAATCTCTTTCCAGAGCTGTTTTACTTAAAGTACCATTGTGATACTGCACCCCATATTTTTCATAGAGATATTATGATATGATTATGGCATAACTATGATGTATTTTATGCAAGATAGATCATGTAAGATATCATTGAAAAGATTATGATTTACTGAATATAATTATCTTATTTGTATACATGTATCATTTTTGTATCTGAAGTTAGGAATATTGGCTATGTATCTGTATTACTAATGTGTTTACACCTGCGAAACACCCACTAAGCAGTTACCAGAATATTACTGGCTAATATTACTCGATTAAAATTTGTAAAACAGCAATAGCTCACCTTTGTTTAATGGAGATATATATGGGGCAAAATAAACCAACATATAGATTAATTTGGAGGGAATAACCTATAAAGCATTAATTTTGAAGATACCTAGGGTGTTAGTAGATGTTATTTAGCAAATTAGACATGAGTTTGCAGTGTGATAATATTTCAAAATAGATTAAAGCTCCATGAACAGAAGCCATTATGCCATGGAACAAGGAGTCCCTTTTTATATAGCTCCTGTATGGCCACATCTACAATATTGTGTTTAATTCTGGTCTCCTTATTACCAGAAAAATACTGGTAGCAGTATCTCCTTATTACCAGAAAAATACTGGAATTTGGAAGGAATTCAAAGAAGGGGGATGACAAAAATGATCAGGAAGTAGGAAGGTTAATTCTGAGGAAAGATTAAAAGAGCTAAATAAATGTAACTTGACCCAACAATAATGAGTTGGAGAAGAGGCATAAGTCCATAAATTAAATGTGTGAGCACCAGGGATGGAAGTAAATTAAGTAATATAGAACCAAGGATGATGTAACTAGGAGTAGTAGGGTTTTCAAAATTCCTCTGGCATACTCTGAAACCAATCAAAACTGAGTAAGCAAATGACTGTTTAAAGACACATTTTTGTTCTGCTTCCTTCCTTTAGCTTGGGAAACGTCTTGTGGCCAAAACATCACTTTTAATCATGTTTGCTGTTTCTTGCACTGTATTCTTTTTAGATCTCTAGTGAAATGTTATGTTATAAAGTTGTGCTAACAGTCCACCAAATGTGAGATATTTGAAGTCAGATAATTGACCCTCCCAAGGGCAGAAACTAGCTTGCTAGCCAGCAAATGTGATTGTCATGTGCAATAGCAGAGAAGACTAATACATATGATTGGGCATGGAACTTTTTTAAAATAGATTTTGTTTTTTCAAATAGAAGGAATTCATTCCAAGACGATAGGTTTTTCTTCCATATTGTGGTGTTGCATCAAATATAGGAATGAGAAAAAACAGGTGAATTGAAACCATCATGAGGGCTTCCCATTTTGGAGCCCATTGGTCCCCTTGTATTTCAAGCTCCCTGAATTTTTTTAAAAAAGCTTCAGCCATACTGCAAGGCTTATTCCTCTGGGAGAGAGAATGGAATGATAAGTGATAACGTTTGTGGGAGAGAAATGTGTTTTAGTTGGAACTGATTTAGTTGTGGTTGGTTAGTTTTTTGGCTTGGGGTTGAGGAGCAGCTGTTGGCTTCACTTTTGATTTGATTGTGTTTTTAATTTTTTGGCAAAGGCACCAGTTTGGGTACTTTTGAAAATATTACAAATTGAAGTAAGTAAATCACAAAAACAATGTACTATAAAAGTGGACAAAGCAGTGTTGGAGTTCTGATGTCTTCAGGTAAGTATGGCATATTGCAACAAGGCAAGTCACAGGTGGTATCAATTTTATTTTATTTAGCACTATCCTTTGAGAAGACTCTCACCACCTACTATATAAACTAAAAATGTATTTAAAATACAGACTTAGTTTAAAGTTGAGATTTGAAGTCTATTGCTATTGATAGCCATCTTGCTCATAGACTCATAGACTCCAGGACTGGAAGGGACCTCGAGAGGTCATCGAGTCCAGTCCCCTGCCCTCATGGCAGGACCAAATATTGTCTAGACCATCCCTAATAGACATTTATCTAACCTACTCTTAAATATCTCCAGAGATGGAGATTCCACAACTTCCCTAGGCACTCTATTCCAGTGTTTAACTACCCTGACAGTTAGGAACTTTTTCCTAATGTCCAACCTAAATCTCCCTTGCTGCAGTTTAAGCCCATTGCTTCTTGTTCTATCATTGGAGGCTAAGGTGAACAAGTTTTCTCCCTCCTCCTGATGACACCCTTTTAGATACCTGAAAGCTGCTATCATGTCCCCTCTCAGTCTTCTCTTTTCCAAACTAAACAAACCCAATTCCTTCAACCTTCCTTCATAGGTCATGTTCTCAAGACCTTTAATCATTCTTGTTGCTCTTCTCTGGACCCTGTCCAATTTCTCCACATCTTTCTTGAAATGCGGTGCCCAGAACTGGACACAATACTCCAGCTGAGGCCTGACCAGCGCAGAGTAAAGCGGAAGAATGACTTCTCGTGTCTTGTTTACAACACACCTGTTAATGCATCCCAGAATCATGTTTGCTTTTTTGCAACAGCATCACACTGTTGACTCATATTAAGCTTGTGGTCTACTATGACCCCTAGATCTCTTTCTGCCATACTCCTTCCTAGACAGTCTCTTCCCATTCTGTATGTGTGAAACTGATTGTTCCTTCCTAAGTGGAGCACTTTGCATTTATCTTTATTGAACTTCATCCTGTTTACCTCAGACCATTTCTCCAATTTGTCCAGATCATTTTGAATTTTGACCCTGTCCTCCAAAGCAGTTGCAATCCCTCCCAGTTTGGTATCGTCCACAAACTTAATAAGCTTACTTTCTATACCAACATCTAAATCATTGATGAAGATATTGAACAGAACCGGTCCCAAAACAGACCCCTGCGGAACCCCACTTGTTATACCTTTCCAGCAGGATTGGGAGCCATTAATAACTACTCTCTGAGTACGGTTATCCAGCCAGTTATGCACCCACCTTATAGTAGCCACATCTAAATTGTACTTTCCCAGTTTATCTATAAGAATATCATGCGAGACTGTATCAAATGCCTTACTAAAGTCTAGGTATATCACATCCACCGCTTCTCCCTTATCCACAAGGCTCGTTATCTTATCAAAGAACGCTATCAGATTAGTTTGACACGATTTATTCTTTACAAATCCATGCTGGCTATTCCCTATCACCTTACCACCTTCCAAGTGTTTGCAGATGATTTCTTTAATTACCTGCTCCATTATCTTCCCTGGCACAGAAGTTAAACTCAGTGGGCTGTAGTTTCCTGGGTTGTTTTTATTTCCCTTTTTATAGATGGGCACTATATTTGCCCCCTTCCAGTCTTCTGGAATCTCCCCCGTCTCCCATGATTTCCCAAAGATAATAGCTAGAGGCTCAGATACCTCTTCTATTAACTCCTTGAGTATTCTAGGATGCATTTCATCAGGCCCTGGTGACTTGTAGGCATCTAACTTTTCTAAGTGATTTTTTACTTGCTCTTTCCTTATTTTCTCTTCTAAACCTCCCCTCTTCCCGTAAGCATTCACTATACTAGACATTCCTTCAGACTTCTCAGTGAAGACTGAAACAAAGAAGTCATTAAGCATCTCTGCCATTTCCAAGTCTCCCGTTACTGTTTCCCCCCTCCTCATTGAGCAGTGGGCCTACCCTGTCCTTGGTCATCCTCTTGCTTCTAATGTATTGATAAAAAGTCTTCTTGTTTCCCTTTATTCCCATAGCTAGTTTGAGTTCATTTTGTGCCTTTGCCTTTCTAATCTTGCCTCTGCATTCCTGTGTTATTTGCCTATATTCATCCTTTGTAATCTGACCTAGTTTACATTTTTTATATGACGCCTTTTTATTTTGTAGGTTACGCAAGATCTCGTGGTTAAGCCAAGGTGGTCTTTTGCCACATTTTCTATCTTTCCTAAGCATTGGAATAACTTGCTTTTGGGCCCTTAATAGCATCCCTTTGAAAAACTGCCAACTTTCCTCAGTTGTTTTTCCCCTCAGTCTTGATTCCCATGGGACCTTACCTATCAGCTCTCTGAGCTTACCAAAATCCACCTTCCTGAAATCCATTGTCTCTATTCTGCTGTACTCCCTGATACCCTTCCTTAGAATTGCAAATTCTATGATTTCATGATCACTTTCACCCAAGCTTCCTTCTACTTTCAAATTTTCAACAAGTTCCTCCCTATTTGTTAAAATCAAGTCTAGAACAGCTTCCCCCCTAGTAGCTTTTTCAACTTTCTGAAATAAAAAGTTGTCTGCAATGCAGTCCAGGAACTTATTGGATAGTCTGTGCCCCGCGGTGTTATTTTCCCAACATATATCTGGATAGTTGAAGTCCCCCATCACCACCAAATCTTGGGCTTTGGATGATTTTGTTAGTTGTTTGAAAAAAAGCCTCATCCACCTCTTCCACCTGATTAGGTGGCCTGTAGTAGACTCCCAGCACGACATCACCCGTGTTTTTTACCCCTTTTAGCCTAACCCAGAGACTCTCCACACTTCCGTCTCCTATGTCCATCTCCATCTCAGTCCAAGTGTGTACATTTTTAATATATAAGGCAACACCTCCTCTCTTTTTCCCCTGTCTATCCTTCCTGAGCAAACTATACCCATCCACACCAACATTCCAGTCGTGTGTATTATCCCACCAAGTTTCAGTAATGCCAACAATGTCATAGTTGTATTTATTTATTAGCACTTCCAGTTCTTCCTGCTTATTACCCATACTTCTTGCATTTGTATATAGGCATCTAAGATACTGGTTTGATCTTGCCTCCCAGCTTTGCCCTGACCCTCCTTCCTCTCTGCCATTATAGCCCGTGCTCCCTCCTGTTTCCAACCCATCTCCCAGGTCTTGTTCCCCACTTACCTGTGGGGTTTGCTCACCTGTCCCCGTCGAACCTAGTTTAAAGCCCTCCTTACTAGGTTAGCCAGTCTGTGCGTAAATAAGGCCTTTCCCCTCTTCGAAAGGTGAACGCCATCTGTTCCTAGCAGTTCTTCCTCGAATAGCATCCCGTGGTCGAGGAAGCCAAAGCCCTCCTGGCGAAACCATCTTCGCAGCCAGGCATTCACCTCCACGATGCATCTGTCTCTCCCCGGACCCCTACCTTCAACAGGAAGAATTGAAGAGAATACCACCTGCGCTCCAAACTCCTTAACCCGTACTCCCAGAGCCCTGTAGTCACTCTTGATCTGCTCAGTGTCACACCTCGCAGTATCATTTGTGCCCACATGGGTGAGTAGCATGGGGTAGTAGTCAGAAGGCCGGATAATCTTCGACAATGCCTCTGTAACATCTCGGATACGGGCCCCTGGCAGGCAGCATACCTCCCGGGATGAACAGTCAGGGCGACAGATGCGTGTCTCCGTCCCCCTCAGCAGAGAGTCTCCAACCGCCACTACCCTACGTTTCTTACCAGTGGTGGCAGCAAACCTCCCAGCCTTAGGGGTACGAGGCTTCACCTCCTTAACTGTTGGGGGTGATTCCTTCTCTCCTGTATCAAGAAGAGCATAACGGTTATCTTTTACCACAGCAGGAGGGTTCGCAGCAGCGTTGGAGCACTGCCTGCCGCTAGAAGTAACCAGCTGGCTGTGTCCACCCTGAGCCTCCTCCTCCACTGGTGTGTCAGATACACCCAGAGGCATCTCCTCCTCCACTGGTGTGTCGGTAGTCCTGTGAACTGGGACAGCTACGTTAGCTGTCTCCACATGGATACTGTCAAGGAATTGCTCATGAATATAGATGTTTCTCAGCCTAGCCACCTCCTCCTGTAGCTCTCCCACCTGCTGCCTGAGAGATTCCACCAGTAGGCACCTTTCACGTTGGATGCCACCCCCAGCCTGGATATCAGTAAGTGGAAATTGGAAATTACAGTCTTTGCAAGCCCACACCAGAATCTGGGTAAAAGCATCCATGCTTTGGTGCTCTGTCTGGCTACAGGCGCAGGTGGAGGAGACAGAAGCAGTGCTGGCACAGGTGTTGCGGGTCCTCCTCACCATTGTAAGCCTTCCTCCGTCAAACTCTCTCAAGTTCCCGTCTGCAGCTCCCTGTCCGCTCTGCTCCCACAGATGCTGTATGTGCTCCTCCTTCACCTGGAGAACTCCCTTGCAAAACTCCCTGTTAGCAGCTCCTGTTCGCTAAGCTCCCTGGTCGCTTGTGTGCAGCTTTATAAAGCCCTGGCCTGAGTGAATGCCCCGCCCACTGGTTAAGGCTCAGCCAATTACCAGAGGCTTCTAGCTTTCAAACCTTCCTGGTAGCTCCGCCTCCAACTGCCAGCTACAGCACAGGGTCCCCACAGAGTAGTAGATTGTGGCCATCACCATTTTGTATATAGAATCCTCTTGTAAGATACAACCTAGAGATCAGGAAGAGGAAAGGATGCAGCTGCCCCCCTAGAAAATTTCTGTCTTTCTTCCAGCCCACCAGTGTAGAGATGAGAGGGGTTTTAATCCACATTGTAGACTTGTCCTCATTCCTATTATCTCCTGCTATGGAAATGCCATGGGAATAGTGACCCAGTGCAGCAGTAACCTCCACAGTCCCTACAGGGGGCAGAGGGAGAGACAAGGGAGAAGAGGTCAGGCTTTCTAAAGGCATTACTATGAAATCCCCTATTAACTGCATGAATCCCAATTCCAACTGTCTGCAGCACTCCTCCACCACGTTCAGATACGTTCTCCCCCTTCTTGTCCCTGCCCCCACCACATTTACACTTCTTCCACCCCACCACCATCTCATTGCCTTAATCTTCACTGAAGAGTTACCACACCCCTTACTCCCTGTATGAGATTGTTCAGAAATAATTGGCGAAATCTTGACAACATCCACATTTTTGTTAATAAATTAACCTTTCAGTCTCTTAGGGGCTCTGCTGCCACCTTTGATGACCTCTTATGTCTTCTTTGACCCTGATCTTGGAAATACTTATTCATGTGTTAAGTTAAACATGTACTTAAGTCTCTGTAGGATTAGGGCCTTAATGATGCTTTTTTTTATGTTGTGTAATGCATATGTAGTTTTTCTTCATCTTTGATTTTTTTTACTGTTCTTCAAATTTTTCTTATTTCCAGTTCTTTCTTGCATGCATCTCTTTGTTAGCTTAGATTGATTTGTTCTTATAGTCATCTTCATGCTAGCTACATGTAAAATACAGTTAGAAGAAAGTACGGAATGATGGAGCCTAGGAGTATATATGTACCCTGTTTGCCTGTCTTCTACCAAGTAAAGTTTGCCTCAAGTTGTTTCAGCAAGATGTCTGAGAGATGCTTTTCTTGGGCAAGAGTAGCATTATTCTATAAGATACTGTTTTCTGCTTCCCCCCCCCCCCCGATTCAGACCTTCCATATGCCTCCATTCATCCGTAACCATGATTTCATCTGAAGGGTATGCTTGTGTTCATTTTGGATAAAATGTGGTTTGCAGGGTGCTTATGCATAGGGAAGCATGCTGGCTCACCACCCTAGGAACATTCTAGAGAAGGCCAGGGGGAGAGGGGTGAGCTCAGCATGTGGAATGGAGAACTATGAGCATGTGATAAACAAATCCATATATAGAAAGGTTAAATCTGATTGGTTAGAGGTTTGTGTTTTGTAACTTGTTATGTAAGTGCCATGTGCTATAAAATAGCAAGGGGAGGGCTCCTTGCTGGAGGGACTCTGCCTGATCTTTATACCAGGGGCTCTCCCTTTGTGCACATTGAATAAAACCTTGTCAAATTGAATTGAATCGCATCGAATCGAAGTCCCTTGATTCTGCCCAGCATCTGACTCATTGGGAACCACAAAATCCCAACACATCCTTGACTCTGAACTTCTCCTCTTCCCCCAGCTGCTGAAATCATCATCATTCCTTCATCTCCTTTCTCTCTCTCTATTGTCAGCTCTGTAGCCTTTCTAAATCCCAGCTCCTTAAGCTGCAGAACATGTAGAATTTTGCTGCTCGCTTTTACACAAACATAACTACCTTCTCCATCCTCTCCAGCAACCTCACTGTTGATTCGATCTTTTCAGGATGCAGAACAGAACTGCCTTCCTTGTTTTAAAACCCAACAGGGACATGTTCCTCCTTTTTTCACTGAACTTACTTTTTGCTACTTTATTCCTCATTCCCTGTGCTCGTGTACCAGCAAACCCTTGTTTGCCTTGCTCAGTGGTTCTCAAACTTTTGTATTGGTGACCCCTTTCACACAGCAAACCTATGAGTGTGACCTCCCCTCTCCCTAAATTAAAAAATAATTTTTTATATTTAACACTGTTATAAATGGTGGCAAAGTGGGGTTTAGGAGTGAAGGCTGACAGCTTGTGACCCCCCACGTAAAAACCGTCACAACCTCCAGTTTGAGACCCTGCTCTTACTACTCTTGGTGCAAGATTGGTGTCTGCAGCTGCTACATCTGGAACACCATTCCTGTACCAGTCTGTCTCATTGACTATCTTATTTCAAGTCTCATTTCAAAGCATACAATATCTTTTCTACTTTATCTCTCTTAATTTCTCTCCGCCTCATCAGTTTAGTTGGTTGCTAATTAATTTAACTCTGAAATGCTATTATTTAAATCAGTAAAGAGTTTTTTGGATATATTTAGTTGCAATGGCAGTGACAGAAAGTTGGAGATGTAATGCAGCTGTAGCTGCAAATAAGAAAGCAAAGGGCTGCATGAAATGGAAATGAGTAAGGCTACATTTTAGTCATGGGTATTTTTAGTAAAAGTCACGGACAGGTCACAGGTGGTAAACAAAAATTCACAGCCTGTGACCTGTCCATGACTTTTACTATATAAACCTGACTAAAACTTGGTGATGGGGGGCTGCCTGGGGGTGTCGTTGGTGCTGAGGGAGGGCAGCCTGGGGTGGGGAGGCGGGTGACAATATGCAGCCCAGGACCCCCGCTGGTGATGGGGGGGGCGTGTCTTGGTGGGGCCGGCAGGCTCCCTACCTGGCTCTGTGCCTCCCACACCAGCAGCAGCAGAGTTTGGATGTGGGAGGGGATTGGGGCATGGGATGGGGTGAGGCAGGCTCTGGGTGGCACTTACATGGGGGGCTCCCCAGAATCGGTGACATCCCCCTTGCTCAGTTCCTAGGTGGAGGCGTGGCCAGGCAGCCCTGTGGGCTGTCTCCACCCAGAGCACCAGCTTCACAGCTCTCATTGGCTGGGAACTGTGGCCAATGGGAGCTGCAGGGGTAGTGCCTGCAGGCAGAGGAGTAGGGGGGAGTGGTGGCCGAGACTGCCCCAGCAGCAGCCAGTGCGATTGGCGCAGGGCTGCCTGAGCTGCTCCAGAGCCAGGTGCACCAGCTGGTGCAAAAGTCACGGAGGTCACAGAAAGTTATGGAATCTGTGACTTCTGTGACAAGCTCTCAGCCTTAGGAATGAGTTACAAACATGAATGAGTTCATGTTTCTACTGTACCGCACTTTTTGCAAATTCCTACTTAGTTGCTAATTCTGTGGGGTGTTGAGTGCTCTGACGATAGTAGTGGTGCTCTCTTCTTCGTAATAGGGGCTCAGCACTTTATAGAATCAGGCCTGTAAAGTGCTGAGCTGATCACCAACTTTAGGAGGATATCCAAGAGTTGGAAATAGCCCAGAAGATGCAGTAAAAGAATATGCTTCTCAAACTAAAGATACAGATTTTTAAAAAAAGAGATTAATTTCTGTTGGAGCTAAGTCAGCATCTCAAACATACCTGTTTACTCTGGGAGAATAATGGGACTTTATGGTATGATAGAGAAAAGGAAGTGGACCTATTTTTTTTTAATCCATAACTTCTATGTTCCTGTGTCAGTTTCCTTGAAAAAAATAGAATTAAGCCATTGGAGTCAGCATGCTTTTATAACTACAGAATTTTCGGACTTTATTGGAGCTTATAGCGACAGTCTCTCATTATGAGGCAGGGACAGCAGATGTAAGGCAGACACATCAATTATTTGACTGAAAATAGCCTCAGATTGAGATTAATAAAGTTGTTTATATAATTTGACAATGTCTGTCTTAATACCCAATTTAGTGATGTCTGCCTTAGTAGGTCTAATTTAATCAATTAACTTACGTTGAGTTTCTTTTTTCCCAATTAGTAAGCAAGAAGCTAATACTGTATCTGCCCTTATACCTTTCAAAGAGTTAAGTAAAATACATTCTCTGAGAATAATTCCAGCTCTCTGCCAACTGGCTTAAAACATGTACAGCTTGAATGTAGTTAGAGGAAAAGATGGGGAAAAAGACGCAAAGATGCATGCTGGCAATGGATCCATTTTAGCCTCTCTTCTGGGACTGAAAAAGGTTTGACAGCTTGTGTAGATCGGGGGAGCAAGCGTCCATCACTCTCTAGTGGTACAGTCTATATAAGCAGACAAAGCAGTGTAAACATCAGTTGAGGGTTTCTGGAAAATACCCTTTCAACAGCCAGCTTCTGCATCCAAGATGCTCCTGTAAGATGGACACACACTACCAAAGCCCATTTTGGGATGGGAGGCCTCTATCCTTTAAGGGGCAATGCACACAGCGTAGACACACTACCTCACTAGTGCTTCCTTGCCTTATTCTGAATAGAGTACCTGCCTGGAGACAGCTAGTATAATAAGGGACCTACTGTACTGACGTGGTTTGTGATATATAAGAAAATTTAGGGACCTCGTGTAATAGCATAGATAATAGTGATCTTACCAGTTACTGACCTTTCACCAAACAACATGAGTTGAAGAGCAGGGTCGTTGGCAATCATTACCCTGTATTTCTAATAAAGGACAACCAGCACTGCCAGTGGTGTTGAAGTTACAGATCTCTCTCACTATGGCCTAAACCATGTTAGTGTTTGTATATCTGCTTCAAAATGGCAAAGACCAATTGGAGTATAGCTCTCTGTTTGCCCATCCCTACAATCTGGCAATTTTTGACTCAAGAGCGATCTCTGCAGATGTAAATCTCTCCTCTGCAGGGACCAGCATTCAGCCAGTTCACAGCAGCATTGCCCATCCCTCTTTTGCCACCCTAGGGTAACTACAGAAGGGATGTAGCTGTCACAGCTAGCATCCTTTATAGGGACTTCCTGGGTAGACCACAAAAAGTAGAGGCTTCCTCTGCTCATTACTCCAGATTATACTAAGGCACTCCCTGCCTCAGCCCGGTGTTGGGTGGGAGCCTAGTTTCTTACCTTCTCCTACCACCCCATCAACCCTACAAAACTTTAATCCATCCCTCAGCATTGCTCTCGCCTCCAGTTCCTTTCTCACTGAGACTGGAGTTGGTGGACTTAGCAGTAGAGACGTAGGTAAGGACCACTCTGAGGTTTCCGTAACTGCTTATAAAGAACCATTTCTTTGAATCCTGGGGCTTTTATGCTACCATCAGCAGTGGTGGGTCAAGACCATTTCCAACTCATGTTGTTCTGGTATGGGGTGAGGCTGCCTTCAGGACCCCTTGAAGACTTATAGCTAGTTCCGGAGGGGGAGAGCATCTTGTATGGTCACACAAAGCAGTCTCCTGAAGTTGGTTATTGGATGTGTTGTCAGAGCAACCTGGCACCCCCTGAAGTACTGAAGAGAAGGAGAGCTCCTGCCAGACAAAGGAGCGTCACTACCTTTTCTTTGCTCCAAAGATGTCAAATGCAAGGAGAAACTTCCTGAGTTCTTAATTTGAGCAATAGGGGAGCGAGAAGTGTGGGAGATGAGGTCCAGGGTACTGGGATTCAAAAGTCCAACTGTTACCTTAATATTGGGATATTTCATTTAAAATATTACTTAAATGCAAATTTATACTCTTTGCACATTTTTTTTTGCAGTGCGTTGGCAAGAGTGTGTGTGAGAAGTTCTTAGATAAAGAGAAAGTCCTTAGGTAAACAGCTTCCTACACCCTAAAGCCAAAAGGAAAAGTTTTTGGGTGTTAGTGGGCTCGTCATGGGAGGGCTTTGGTATAAATAGCTCAACATTTGAATTCAGATGTTTGATTAATCCAGTGTCAAGATCTCTCATCCTCTGAATCTGAATATCATTTGAATCTATGGTATCGAAATGGTCATATCTATTCAGGTGAATGTGGAAGGTTTTTACAGCCTGTATCTCTTTGGAATCCAGCCACTGCTCTTAATCTCTGTTTTTTTAAATACTAGATTAACTCACAAATGTAAATGGAAAATGTTCAATTTTTAGTGAAATAGATTTTAGTAATGCTGTTGTGATATAATGTTGCAAAATGAGATCTTTCTACCATTAAAATATAGACTTTCCATGTCACTGCAGCAGAGGTTAGAGGCAGAACACAGAATAGATATTCAGTATTCCTTACTTCACATTTTTTAGCCTCATTTCAAAGTTGTAACACAGATTGCCATACCATTTCCGACCAGTGATCAATCTAGCCTGGTTTCCTGCTTCTCCCCGATGCATCAAAAGAAAGTGAAAAAATTGGGAAAACCCAAACTAGTTTCCAGTTCTGTAATATATTGGCATGTGTCTTAGGACACAAGGATTTAACAGTATTAATTATTATAGAATAGTTATGTCACGGATACTATTGGAGAAAACCAAAGTAAAAAAAATGACCATGCAAGAGGGGTTCCTTTAGTCTTCATTTTAGTTTAAGTAACAGATGTACAGCAAATTAAAGAAGCAGATATTTTGTTGAATAGCCATGAACAGCAGTTAGTGACTGTCCTAATCCATAAACATTTGTATCACCTATAAGGATATTTGATGCATGTCAGGAGGAAAATAAATACATCGTGCTGTTGCTTTCCCAGTATTGTATAGTGTTGTTTTCTCCATGTTTTGTCAGATGATGATGTTAATGAAATAGCTGGTAAGATCATGCATCCATAAAAGTGTATCTCACTTAAAAATATAATCAGTCTCGAGCTTTGTTGAACTGCAAAATATCAGGACATAGACTGTTCATTTTGCTTAAAACTCAGAATTTCTTACTGATGATTAAAAACAAAGCAAAACCCCAAGCTTGAGATTTCGAAGCAGTGCAGGGGATTTTACCACAATACTGTCTAGGATCTATGCAGCTAATACAAGATCTTGTTCTGCTTAAAGGCTGCTTTGTGTCAAAAAAGATTTAAACCAATATAAAATTACTTTAAAAACAGCAAATTAATCTGCAATATAAAGCATTGTTGTAAGGCTAAGATATACAGTATTTCCCAGAAAATTCTTATTTTTTGGTGATACACAAACCAGAAAGTACATAACTTGAGGTTCAAACTCCACAATAATTTTGCTAGGCTGACAGTTTGAATTTTTTTTTGGTACATTAAGTAAATTTGATATGAACTGAAAATCCATCGTGACAACATAAATGTGCCTTTTTTTTTTTTTAGTTTGTAGTGTTGTAGCTGTGTTGGTTCCATGATATTAGAGAGACAGGGTTGGTGAATCTTTTATTGGACCAACTTAAGATATTACCTCACTTACCCTGCCCCCTATTTTTATAGCGATATTTTTACAAAATTGCTTTTTCAGAGTAGAACCACAGTTTGAGGTTGGGGAAGGGGAAAAATAACAGAAGCCCCCACAGGAATATGACTCATGATCTGAGAGAGACTTGGATTTTCTCATTTTCAGCATTGTACTACTCACTAAATTCTGTTCATGACTTCTCAGTTGCCCTCTATAGTCTCCCAGAGAAAAGTGTGTTTCAGTAACCCTTTTGGAAACTGCCTCCCACTCACTCACTCATGCATATTGTGACCTGCATAGTTGAATGATAGATGAGTAGAAGTAGTTGATATAGCTGAAGTCTTGGGATAAAGTCCTGCTCTATTTATGTTAGGAGATTTGGCCTTGACTTTCATGGGAACTTTGGTATGGTAAACTGGTATAGTTGCCTAAAAAAGTTGCAAATTCCTGTACTTTATTCTAGAAGTCCACTTGATGGATGGTGACAATCTGAGCTTTAATGTTGGTATGGCATGAAATGAAATCCCTCTGCCATCAACAACCTAAGAAGGAGGCTGTACTTCCAAACATTGCTGGGTGGGGTTTGGAAGCCATGCCGCTTGTGATTCCGAAAGCTATGCAGAAGAGTAAACCAACCATAGGATTTAATCTTTTTTCATGAAGGTGGGGGAATGGAATCCTTCTGCCATCCCAAGTGCAATTTAAATCTTGATACCTGTCTTAGGATTTCATACCCATTCCTATCACCATAATATTTCAGCACATAAACTACCTGATGATTCAGTCATGGTTTTTCCTGCCCCTGTAACTTACTTACAACATCGATTGGCCTAGATAAACAAAATAATCTCTGTGTTGGGCTGGGTTGCATTTCTTACGAATGCTGTAGATCACATAGCCAAGATTTAAATAATTCCAAGCCTCATATTGTGGTGAAAGCAACGGATCTTTACTGACAAACATAACTGTAAAGACAAATTTGCTGTGTAACCAAGCATCTATCAGATGGTAATGATCTTTAGTGTATTTTTATTTTGACTTGTAAAATTAACACAATTGAGTTGAAATCCTTTTGATCTAATGAAGTGTGTAAAACTGTATAAGCTATGAGTAAGGCACAGCAGCATCAGGAACAGCACATATGCTACTGAATCTTACAATTTTTAAAATGGCATTTAGCGAACACATATTTTGTTGTTCTTTTTGTATTTAGTTTGATAGACTGTTAAAGAACTAAGATAATCGTTTTTCTGGATAACTGTTATCACTATTACATCTCTAGTCTTTTTAATAGGGTTTTTTTTTTTTACATTGGATTCTGTTATAAAAAACAGTTCTTTTCATTGATATAGTATTTTGTCAATCTTTGTTCCTGTTTGAGTATAGGATAGAGGAACTGTGTACTATATATTATTCCAAAATTATTTTTAAGCAAGTAGTAATAGCTGTTACATGCTTAAGGCTTCGGAATTTTAATAGTTTATTTGCTCTTGCCATTTTTTTGCTTTGTTTTACTGTTCCTATTCCATATTTTTAAAAACCTATTTTAAAACCTGACATAGGCTACAAGCTTGCAAGAAGACCATGAAGTGATCCTTGTCAGAACAGATCAATCTGGGAGAGCATGGCCTGTGAACTCAATGGCAGAACCACTGGAGCCGAAAGGAGGAAGACGGAAGAGACAGATGGTACACTTTATATAACATCTTTATTAGAATGTAATTCTTAGACTGCTTTGTAAATTTACTATTAGGAGGGCATAACTGGTGTATGTATTTATCGAAAGAGTAGGTAGGTAGCTGTGAAAATAAGTTAATTTTCAGTATAATTACATGAACTAGATGGTGAAAAATAGCTTTATTTTAAAGTTGTGGTGTTGCCCCTTAGAGTTTTCTTGGGGAATGTATTTAAATATACACCTAACCAAATGTTTTAAAACTTTTCAAGGTATTAATATATCTTAGCCAAATAAAATACGCTATTTATAAATCATGTAAATGTATATATTAAATCAAAAAAGATTAATAGAGCATCTTTTCACACCAAGCCAAATACCTTGATGATAACTTGTCTAGGTCCTAAAAGCTATTTGTTCTATTTTGTAGTTATGTGAAGCAAAACACTGAATAATGTTAAAGACATATGAATAGGGGGATCATCATCCTCTTCAGTAGAGCAAATATTGGCTTAAGTACATTTTGGGGAAGTGGCCATTTCTATTTATAGCACTGTACAATGTCTAGCTCACTCTGGGTGCTATTGTATTGTAAATATTAAATGATAATACTGGCTCAGTCTATATTTATTGGTCTATGTCATATTCATTGCAATGAGGGGTCCATTTCCTACTCTGTTCCATTTTACTCTTTCAAAAAAATGTCTATAACTTTTAAAATTAATTCTTGCAGGCCGGGACAATTTAGTAAAAGCCCATTCAATATCCACAGAAGGATTCTGAGTTTGGGTTTTGAGCTTCTGAGAACAGTAGAGGATTCATGTCTCTATTAAGTAATTCCTTGGCTAGTAAGACAGATCAACCTGACAAACAGGTGTGGTGAAAGAATTATTATCCATTTTGGAAAAACACCATCACCACTTATGTCAGTGTCCACCTACAATGTTCAGTCCTGAGCCTTTCCTGAAGAGAGACCACCAATTGTACAAACCAGGATGGTGTGGACAAACATCTAGTATGAACTAGGATGGAGCTTCACCAGCTATGGTGACATCCCACAACAGAGACATCAGCTTTTCATGAATTCTCCATGAGACATCTGTTGTTTCTGGCACAGGTCATAAAAAGTTCAAAGACTGATCTGAGTTATGGATATCTTTGGAACATCCCATTCTCATGTACTGTTTGCTTTTTCAGTTGATTTCCATGGTTCATTTCTTAAACATTTGAACTCTTTAACCCTTTTAGTGAAATCCTGGTCCCAGTGAAGTGCAGATTAATACTCATTATCAATCTCTCCGTTTTCAGGGTGCTACTCACATAGATAAAGAAAGAGTCAGATACTTTCAGGATGATGATGATCTGAGCCTGAAAGATTTGGTCAAAAATGAAAAGATGAGAACAGCAGAGGATCAAAACTCACTATTCATGCGAATGGCATCAAAGGTAAGGCATAATGTGAATATATTTGTTCTTAAGATTGAAATAGTATTTCCATTGTAAACCGTTATTTTCAAATTTCTTTAAAAAAATCACTGTTTGGGATTAATCTTCCTATTCTTCTTATTAGCCTGGATGTGGATTGTTTTGTTTTGTTTTTTGAAAGTTGGGTAAAAATTAGTTCAACTGTTTGAAAGAATTAATTTTTTTCATGTATTAAGAATTTTGTAAAGATGATTTCTTTGCACCCTGATAATTCAAATGAAATTTTATTTTGTCGTGTACACATGTTCTGAATGGTGGCTGTTTTGGCTTGTAAAAGATTTCTTTTAGGAATACATATGCACATATAAAGGATGTTATTCATTATCATCTCAAATATGGTATGCTACCTTCTTTAGTGCTTTAAATATATTTTAGTACCATTTTCCAAATGTCTACTGTGGTAGGTATATGTTAGTGTAATCATTCTTATAGCTGCAAATGCATTTAGGTGTGTTTTACTTCTTCGTCAAGTACAGCGAATAGAGAAGGAGACCTATCTTTTCATGTATCAGAGGGGTAGCTGTGTTAGTCTGGATCTGTAAAAGCAGCAAATAATCCTGTGGCACCTTATAGACTAACAGACATTTTGGAGCATGAGCTTTTGTGGGTGAATACCCACTTCGTCAGATGCATGTAGTGGAAATTTCCAAGGGCAGGTATATATATGCAGGCAAGCTAGTGATAATGAGGTAGTTCAATCAGGGAGGATAAGGCCCTGTTCTAGCAGTGGAGGTGTGAAAACCAAGGGAGGAGAAACTGCTTTTGTAATTGGCAAGCCATTCACAGTCTTTGTTTAATCCTGAGCTGATGGTGTCAAATTTGCAGATGAACTGAAGCTCAGCAGTTTCTCTTTGAAGTCTGGTCCTGAAGTTTTTTTGCTGCAGGATGGCCACCTTATAGTGTGGCCAGGGAGGTTGAAGTGTTCTCTTACAGGTTTTTGTATATTGCCATTCCTAATATCTGATTTGTGTCCTTTTATCCTTTTCCGTAGCGACTGTCCAGTTTGACCGATGTACATAGCAGAGGGGCATTGCTGGCATATGATGGCGTATATTACATTGGTGGAGGTGCAAGTGAATGAACCGGTGATGGTGTGGCTGATCTGGTTAGGTCCTGTGATGGTGTCGCTGGTGTAGATATGTGGGCAGAGTTGGCATCGCGGTTTGTTGCATGGATTGGTTCCTGAGCTAGAGTTACTATGGTGCAGTGTGCAGTTGCTGGTGAGAATATGTTTCAGGTTGGCGGGTTGCCTGTGGGCAAGGACTGGCCTGCCACCCAAGGCCTGTGAAAGTGTAGGATCATTGTCCAGGATGGGTTGTAGATCCCTGATGATGTGTTGGAGGGGTTTTAGCTGGGGACTGTATGGGATGGCCAGTGGAGTCCTGTTGGTTTCTCTCTTGGGTTTGTCTTGCAGTAGGAGGCTTCTGGGTACACGTCTGGCTCTATTGATCTGTTTCCTTATTTCCTCTTGCAGGTATTGTAGTTTTGAGAATGCTTGGTAGAGATTTTGTAGGTGTTGGTCTTTGTCTGAGGAGTTAGAGCAGATGCGGTTGTACCTCAGTGCTTGGCTGTAGACAATGGATTGTGTGATGTGCCCGGGATGGAAGCTGGAGGCATGAAGGTAGGCATAACGGTCGGTAGGTTTTCGGTATAGGGTGGTGGTAATGTGACCATAACTTATTTGCACCGTGGTGTCTAGGAAGTGGACCTCCCATGTAGATTGGTCCAGGCTGAGGTTGATGGTG
Source organism: Gopherus flavomarginatus (assembly GCF_025201925.1). Lineage (NCBI taxonomy): Eukaryota > Metazoa > Chordata > Testudines > Testudinidae > Gopherus > Gopherus flavomarginatus. The sequence continues at coordinate 336,408,730 of NC_066617.1, forward strand.
GGGTGGAAGCTGTTGAAATCGTGGTGGAATTTTTCTAGAGACTCCTTCCCATGGGTCCAGATGATGAAGATGTCATCTTTTCATGAGGAAGAAAATCAGGGTAACACTCAAACTGATCAGATAGGATTCTGTGACTCCCATGAATTGGAGTCCTGCGGTGCAATAGGCAAAGCTTAGTTAAGCTAACTCATTGATGAGGATGTCAAATTCCTTGTGTGTAGAGTTTACAAATATCACTTTCAGAAGGGATAGGTAAAGGAAGTGGGGTGGAAATATGAGTTTCAGACTATTGCCAGCAATGCTGACACAGCAAAGACCTTTTTAACTGAAGCTAAGGATTTTTTTTAAAACAAAAAGCAACGGGGAGCATTGACTGATGATAGAGACTATTCGAACAGGATAATAAGAATATCTGCAAAACATCTTTCTTTGTTTAAAGTGGGATTATATAATGGTCAGTATGTATGTGGGTTTTTGTTTTTCCCCGCCCCCCTCGTGTAGATTTTTAGCTACAAGCTAATGGTGAGAAAACAGTAGTGGGGAAAAAGTAACGGTGCATGAAGCTGATAGTGGGAAATGAGCCTGGTGTAGTAAATAAGGGAAAAATTAAAGAGCTCCTAGTTTTTAGTGACCATAATATCAAGTCTCAGATACTGATGAAATTCTGACCAGTGCAATTCAGTGTAGAGACCTGTAAAATAATTAGTATGGGATCAAGGAGCCAACTTTGATATATGTGCTAAACTGATTATCTAGCATACTGATCAGGAAGATTAGTTCCATTTGAGAGCCATTGTGGAAATACCTTTAAAATCATCAGTTCAGTGCACAGCAGTTATAAAACACACACACTTGGTTTTACTAACAAATTAAGAGAACATAAAACTAAAGAAGTAGTGCTGTTCATGTAGGAGGTACTGCTTAACCTTCAGATGGGATAATATCATACCTCAAGAATAGGATCAGAGGGGTAGCTGTGTTAGTCTGGATCTGTAAAAGCAGCAAAGAGTCTTGTGACACCTTATAGACTAACAGACGTATTAGAGCATGAGCCATGATCCATGTTCTCTTAGTCCATAAGGTGCCACAGGACTCTTTGCTGCTTTTACCTCAAGAATCTAAGTCCCTTTTATGCTGGGTTAAGAAAATTAAATTTATCCTCTGTAGTGAATAGGGCTGGGTTAACCTAAGAGAAGTCTTCACAACTTTGACAGGTGTTAATAGAAAAAAGTTCTTTGGATGGGTCAATGATGCAGAACTATAACATTTATTTAAAAAAAATAATGAACTACAAGTCCATCAGTTTGGCAATATTTCATGTAAAACATAATGAATATGCTGCATGAAATAAATTGCCATGAAAGACCAGTGAAGCAGAGAAAGATAAATAAGTTTTAAAAATCTCAGTATCAGCAGAGGACTGAGGGACCTTGGCAAGAGAGCTAAAAGCAACAAAAGCTTCATGTTTTTGAAGGCTCAATAGCACATATCCAGCCTGCCTATCGAAGTCCAAAGATCTGCCTGTAAGAGGAAGAATATGGGGCTTCTGTTACTGCTGATTCCTTAGGCACCTATTTTAATAATTTTCAAGCATGGTTGCAAAATTTGTAAGATTATTCTCACTTGAGAATGATCTTGAGTACAACAGTATCAGGAAGAGGACCTGCAAGAAATCCAGACCCTTTTGGGAAAAATGGGATTTAATCCTTACCATTTGGCAAGTGACAGAAGAGGTTTTATTTTATATACTTCCTGATACAGAAAATATTGGGGAGGACTGGAACTCAGACGCTTCAATCACTTGGTTGTCAGAGAAAAGTTCTGAGTATGTGTCAGGCAGCAATTCTACCTGTACTTGAGAATGGACTGGTTATGTGCTCTGGACCAGGTGGGCACTTATATGCACACAGGAAATACAGAACATCCACTGGATATATCTCAGATATCTGATAGAGGAATAGCACAATCAAATCTGTGTTTGGTCTGGTATCTGTGAGGTGTGAGCTTATTAAATGCTGAGCATTAGTGGAGAGTGCTACTTAAGAATCATTTGTTCCTCTATTTGGATGATGGCTACCTCAAGGATAAGGATATCTCTCTATTCTACCATCAGGGTGCTAGAATCGCTAAGATTCACAGTAAACTCCCCAGATGCCAGTTTTTCTTCTGCAAGACCAAATGGAGAGCCCTGCTGGATGTGAAACTTATCTGAAAGCCTGCTTTTCTTCTACAGGAGTCGAGGAAGGAAAAAAAGTTGGCTTTGTTTTTATATTCCAACAGGGACCATGTCATAGATGTCGAGCACACTTCCAACCTTAGATAATCTTAGTGGATCCTGAGGGCTCAGTAATCAGAGAGCAACCAGAGACTTGTGCACTGCAATTGGATGTTGATCTCCATTCAAAGAGTTTGCACTTCATAGGCTGTTTGTGTTGCAGAATAAAACCTATCACAGTCCAAACTAAGGATGATTTTTGCCTGGCATGGAGAGCTCCCATGTTCAGGATGCTTATTCTTCACAGAGGTTCTGTCGTTAAGCATGGCCCTGGGTGTTCTGTAGGCTTTCAGAGACCTGTTTCTCAAAGGTGGTTTTGATTCTGGATGGTTAGACCACTGATTTGCACATGAGTTAGGAGAGTGGAATTAGGGAGTCTCTTTGTGTTGGAAAGCCTTGCAAGTGTGGAACTGGGCAGCATCACACGCAAGACTTTTGTCATTTATCTGGCAGGGAAGTGCAATACCCTCTAATGTAACTCTAAAGTTGTCCTTTCTTTGAGGAGTCCTTCAGGCAAGACTTGGAAAAGCTTTGTGGGCAGTTGGAAAAATCTAAAAAGCAATAACATCTGCCTGAAGGAAAGAATAAGGAAAGGCCAGCTGTCAGGAAGTCCTTTTGTAGAGATTATCAAAACATTAGAAAACAAGTTGTCTCATCCAGATGTGTTTTATCATGACTTTTGACAAAAATGTTGACTCTGGTCTCCGATAAAGATAAAGACCAGATTCTGCTTGCAGTTAAGTCAATGGGAAGAAAACAAAAAACTTGGTTTCAGATGCCATTTAAATGTGCTAATTAAGTGTAGTTACATATCGCATCATTTACAAAATACTAGCATACAAAAGTAAGCAAATGAACAGATAAGGATATTATAAACTCTCCATTGCCCACCTACTGTAGTAAGCACAGTCTAAATAACTGCATATTTCATCATAACACAACAGCCTTATCTCTGACCCATAGATTTTTTTTAGTGTATGTTTTTATCCTGATTTCAGTTAATGTATTTGTCAGCTGGTAGTGGAATTTCTTTTATAGAGTACTTATAACTGCTGGCCAAAATTTAAAAACCTGGATGCCTAAAATTAAATTCCTAAATCCATATTTATTCCCAATCACACAGATACTAAAGTTTTTAACTTTATGTATGAGTAGCTCATTTTAATGTTCGTGGGGCTACTTATATATGTAAGAATCATCCACATGTTGGAGTTCAATGAATGATTTAGTAATAGGCTTTATCTTGGATCAGAGGTGATTTGAGGTTGAAGAGCTTGCCAACCATTCTGTATTAGATGTCAGCTCTGGAGAGGAGCTTGTCAGCAATGAGGAGGAGGATGACAAAAAGGAAAATGGAGAAAAAGGTTGGAGTGATGAGACAGTCTTGCTTGACTCCTGTCTTGACTAGGAAGAGATCCGTTTCAAATCCATTGCTGACAACTGTCACAGAAATGTTGTCATGGAGAAGTTGGAGGATGGCAACAAATTTAGGTGAATTTAAGGAGAGTTCTCCACAGAGCCTCATTATTGATGGAGCTGAATGTTTTTGTGAGGTTGATGAAGGCCATGTACAGAGGTTGATGTTACTCGCTGAGCTTTTCTTGAAGTTGGAGGGTAGTGAAGATCATGTTGATTGTACCCCAGCATGGTCTGAATCCACATTGCAATTCTGGGAGGATTTCTTCAGCCAAGGGGAGCAGTCGATTGAGCAGAATTCTGGCAAGAATCTTTCTGGAGGTGAACAACAGGGCGATTCCTCGATAGTGTTCACAGTCCGATTTGTCTCCATTCTTGAAGATGGTCATGATCATGGCATCCCTAAGATCAGCTGGGATTTCTTCTGAATTCCAAATCTTAAGGATTAAAGCATGAAGCTGGTGAGCCAGTTCTTCTCCGTCATCTTTTGGGAGGGAGAGAAAGGAACACCCACAATCTAAGCACTGACATCTGATTGTCCATGCTCATGATCATGAAGATGTTTGCATCACCAAAGTACTAACTAGTACAGACGATTGTTGGACAGATCATTGCCTTATCCACTCCATCATTTCCATCAAACTCGCACCAAAATGAAAAATGTGGAAGAAATCAGCCAGACAGAAGATCAACCTTGAGAGTCTTAAGGCCCTCTTGAAAACGTGATCTTTTCCAGCAGTGCCTTACAAAGAAACTGATGAATACCAAAACTGAGATGGAGAACCCTGAAGATGATTGGAAAGCACTCAGATTGGTCATCCGTGCTGTATGTGAAGGAACACTGGGCTTCTCAACAGGGAACCACCAAGACTGATTTGACGAGAATGATCAGGAAATCCAAGAACTGATCCGTAAGTGTAAGGCCTTCTGTGCTTGGCTGAATGGCAGAATCAAAGCAGAATCAGTATGTTCACTATCAGCTTAAAGCTGAAGTTGAATGGAAAACCCGCAAAATGAAGAACAAATGGTGGAAGAACAAAGCAAAGGAGAGCCAACAACTTGGCAACACCCATGACTTGCACAGGTTCTTCAATGCCACCAAAGCCCTCCATGGTCCCAGTACCAAAGGACTAATCACCCCTTAGGTCCAGAGATGGAGCCAACCTCTTCAGGGACAACCAACTAATCAATGCATGATGGAAGAAATACTTCAAAGACCACCTGAATCATGACTTCAGTGTTGACGAAAGCATCTTTGACTTAATTCCTCAATATCCTATCAAGGATGACTTCAGACCCTCCAGAATTTGTCAAGGTACAGAAAGCCATCAAATAGATGAAGAACAGTAACGTATCTGGACCTGATGGAATCCCTGCTGAAGTCTTCATCATTACGATGTGACTTACAGGAACACTCCATTCCCATGCGCGTTGGCATTTAGATTTATCAGGAAAGAGACTTGATTGGTTTTCAGTCGAAAGAAAGCATAATTTCCAATTCTTTTTCTGTTAAAATTTGAAATAGTGTATGTAATAGTATATACATTTTGGAAGACTGACATTTTAAAAACAAAATATATGTAAAAAAGAAAAACAAAAGAAAATATTTATCTCTACTTCCTGTGACAAGTTTATGTTACATTAAAAAACCCATTGATTGTACTCTAAATCTGTGAAAACAGGTTATTCCATTTTGTATGCTTAAGAATATTAGACTTCTGTGTTCTTCCGTTTACCATCAGGCCTCTCAGAATTTCCCATCTTGAATAAAGATGTATCTTGGGATCTGAAAGGAAACATTGGAGTCAGGGGTGGAGATTGGAGGAAGTATGGGGGGCATTGCCTCCTCAAACCAGAGACAGTGCATAGGGGGAGGTGAAGGGGGTTGTGGGGTTCCGTGCCTCACCAGATTTCTGCCTTCCATTTAGCACAGTGGTTTTCAAACTGCGTGGCCTACTCCCATAGGGGGACGCTCCCCACAGTTGGAAAACTATTGCCTCTTGCCAGAAGCTGGCAGACTGGAAGCTGGTGGGAGCCACCCAGCCTGCTTGGGTCCCTAGCTCTTCATGCTGTGGGACTCTGAGCTGGATCACTTCTTCATGCCCAGGCACTCTCCAGACAGGGTAGGCAGCACAGCTCTGAGCTGCTCCCCTAATGTGCTCTTGCCTTTCCCCAAAGGAGCCTGGCACTTGCTAGGGATGCCCCCTGGAGCTGGCCTGTGCCTGTGGAGGCCGGCTGCCATGAGATGCTCCCATCTCGCTCACTGCTGCCCTGGCTCCTCAGGAGAGCTGCAGAGCCAGGAGTGCTGGGGCAGTGGAAAACAAGTGCCTAAGGGAGCATCTCACGGCCCTGTCAGGCCTCTAACTGTCACTTCTGGGGAGGCATGTTATCCCACGTGCCCCCTACACGCATTGCCTCTTGGGAAAATGTAACCCTGTGAGCCCTCCCTCCATGCCTTGCTTCTGTCCCTCCAAATATAGAAGTCAAACTATGCCAGTGGTTGGAGTGTGTTTTACTTCAACATTTTTGGCATCAAACTTTCTAATAAGATATACACATAAGCTATATGCCTCGGAAGCTTGTGGTTGGAGATTTTTGAGGCTAGATTAGATGAATATCTGTCAGGGATGGTCTAGGTAATAATTTAGTCCTGCTGAGAGTGCAGAGGACTAGACTTGATAACCTCTCGAGGTCCCTTCCAGTCCTACACTTCTATCATTATATGATACTGTAAAAATCTGGACTTACAGTCTCTCCTCTCTTTTAATCATCTTCCTACATTTCTTCCATGAGGATATGATCCAAAGTCTATCGAAATAAATAGACTTCCATTGACTTCAATAGATTTTGGCTCAAACCTGGCTGCTCTCTCTTTTATACTACTAAGCAAACATGCTTTACATCATGAGCCTGTTAGCAGGATAACTCTCTTGAAGCCAACAGATTGCTGTTTGCTAGGTCTTGTAGAAAAAGAGAAGTGTTTCAATGTGATAGAACATTGTACACTAGGGACTTATAATTTCCATTGGCTACACATCCTGTTTAAAGATGAAGTTTTATTCTGCTTCATATTATGCAAATTGAGTCTGGCTATCAGTTGCCCAAAATGTAGGTGACACCTAATTTATATTGTCGCTTGAGGAACAGGAAGGAGTGTGCCTGAGCTTGGATATTAAAGTACTGACATTAAAGTGCCTTTAAATTTGCATGCCATTTTGTAAAATGCCTTCCAGTTCACAGCTATTTCAATAACAGTGCTAGTGTATGAGCTTTGAGAACAGTCTGAAAGTTTGGATGTGCTTGTAGATGTAATGAGTGCTGCAGTCTTTGTGTACTTTGCATAGTTTGAAACATGAATAAAAAGTTAAAAATAATGATGATCTTTTAGAACATCTTGTGTTGCAGTGTGGGAGCTCTGCAGGTGAATCTTTAGAAAGCAAAGATAGCAATTGTAAATGGATGCAACAGAGTGCATTTCTTTTTCGTCCTGTAGGATTTTAAATTTAGCAGCTAAGCCTCCTGTTGTCAGTTTTAGTTAATAATATACTGCACAAAATTGACACTTAAGAATTACTTTCTCTTTTGTGTTTTCATTTGAGAGAGAAATCGAAAATATATCCACTAAAAGGAATCTGTCATTCTCAAGAAGAGGAGCAGAAGGAAGTTTCTGAAGGTCTAAAAATGATATCCTGCCTAGAAGGGAGGAAAAATATCCCTTAAACTCTTCTGAGTAGTCTCATTCATCTTATAAGGCTGAACTGCTGCTGTCAAGTGTCTGTCATTATTCCTAAGGCATAGCTATTGGCATAAAATAAATTATCCCTTGCAGGCAAGAGAATGTTAAAATATGCGTAATTTATAATACACAGGCATTATATAATTTACCCACACACATACCGGGGGTACAGTAGCAGTACCTATATTAAGCTTGCCTACCGTGTCCTATTTATTGAGCAACCCTTATATCCCGTGGAGAGATTACATATTCTGTGAATAAACCTCAGTATGACAGGCCCAAGTCTCATTCTGCTTAGCCACACTACGTGTTAGAAAGATTCTGCCAAATCAATATGTTTGATTATGTTGTCTCTATAGATAGCTCACTGTGTTAAGCATACTCATAAGAACGGCCATACTGGGTCAGACCAGTGGTCCATCTAGCTTAATATCCTGTCTTCTGACAGTGACCAATGCCAGATGCTTCAGGGGGAATGAACAGAACAGGTATTCATCAAGTGATCCATCCCCTGTTGCTATTCCAGTTTCTGGCAGAGTAGGCTAGGGACACTTCAAAGCATGGTTTTGCACTACTGCCCACCCTGGCTAATAGCCACTGATAGACCTATCCTTCATGAACTTCTCTAGTTCTTTTTTGAACCCTATTGTAGTCTTGGCGTTCACAACATCCTCTGGCAAAGAGTTCCACAGGTTGACTGTGCGTTGTGTGAAGGAATACTTCCTTTTGTTTGTTTTAAACCCGCTGCTTATTAATTTTATTTGGTGACACCTAGTTCTTGTGTTATGAGGAGTAAATAACACCTCCTCATTTACCTTCTTCACACCGATCGTGATTTTATAGACCTCTATCATATCCCTCCCTTAGTTGTCTCTTTTCCAAGCTGAAAAGTCTGTCTTATTAATCTCTCCTCTTATGGAAGCTGTCCCCTAATCATTTTTGCTGCCCTTTTCTGTACCTTTTCCAATTCCAATACATCTTTTTTGAGATGGGGCGACCACATCTGCACACAGCATTCAAGATGCAGGCATACCATGGACTTATATAGAGGCAATATGAAATTTTCTGTCTTTGTATCTATCCCTTTCCTAATGATTCCCAACATTCTGTTAGCTTTTTTGACTGTCACTGCACATTGAGTGAATGTTTTCAGAGAACTATCCATGACAACTCCATGATCTGTTTCTTAAATATTAACATCTAATTTACACCTCATCATTTTGAATGTATAGTTGGGATTATGTTTTCCAATATGCTTTATTTTGCATTGAAGAACATTGAATTTCATCTGCCATTTTGTTGCCCAGTCACCCAGTTTTGTGAGATCCCTTTGTAACCCTTCGCAGTCTGCTTTGAACTTAACTATCTTGAGTAGTTTTATATCACTTGCAAATATTGCCACCTCACCATGTACCCCTTTTTCCAAATCATTTATGAGTATGTTGAACATTACTGGTCCCAGTTCAGACCCATTGGGGACACCACTATTTACCTCTTTCCATTCTAAATACTGACCATTTGTTCCTACCCTTTGTTTCACATCTTTTAACCAGTCACTGATCCATGAGTGGACCTTCCCTCTTATCCCATGACAGCTTACTTTGCTCGAGAGCCTTTTGTGAAGGACCTTATCAAAGACTTTCTGAAAATCTGTGAAAACTATATCTTCTTAATCATCTTTGTCCACATGCTTCCTGACCCCCTCAAAGAATTCTAATAGATCAGTGAGGCATGATTTCCCTTTACAAAAAACATGTTGACTCTTTCCCAACAAATCATGTTCATCTATGTGTCTCATAATTGTATTCTTTATTATAGTTTTAACCAGTTTGCCTGGTACTGAAGTTAGGCTTACTGGCCTGTAATTGCCAGGACTGCCTCTGGCGCCTTTTTAAAAATCGGTGTCACATTGGGTATTCTCCAGTCATCTGGTACAGAAGCTGATTTAAATGATAGGTTACATACCAGTTAGTAGTTCTGCAATTTCACATTTGAGTTTCTTCAGCACCTCGATCATCCAGTGGCAATAAACAAAAATTCATGGCCTGTGACCTGTCCATGACTTATACTTTAAATACCTGTGATTAAATCTTGGGGGTGCGGGGAGAGGTGCCAGGGAGGCTGCTATTGGGAGGGTGCCCGGGGCCAGCGGCACCGGCTGCCAGGGGCTATGGACCATGGCTGCTCCGTCCGGCTGCTTAGGGACTGCTGCCTGTGTGAGCGGACCGTGGCTTCTCCAGCTGGCCTCCAGGGGATCGCTGCCTAGGCCAGTAGACAGTTGCTGTTCTGGCAGGCCAGCTGGGGACCACTGCCTGAGCCGTGAATAGCAGCTGCTCCGGTCAGTCTGCCTGGGACCGCTGCCCATAATTGTGGCTGCTTTAGCCAGCCGGGAACCGCTGCCTGGGGCCAAGGACTGCGGCTGCTCTGGCTGGCCAGCCGAGGACCGCTGCCCAGGAGCAAAGACTGCCACTGCTGATGTGGCTGTCCTGGATGTCACCTAAGCAGCTGGACCCAGAGCCAGCTGCTTGGGCGGCCCTGGAGTCAGCCACACTGACCCTTGCAGAAGTCACGGAGTTCGTGGAAAGTCACAGAATCCATTACTTCCATGTCAGACACGGAGCCCCAACAATAAGACAATAAATATCATAATGCCACTATTCATGGTACTCCCACGCCTTGAATACTGCATTCAATTCTGGCCATCCCATTTCAAAAAAGATGTATTAGAATGGAAAAGGTACAGAGAAGGGCAACAAAATGATTTAAGGATATGGAACAGCTTCCATATGCTGAGAAATTAATAAGACTGGGACTGTTCAGTTTTGAAAAGAGACAACTAAGCAGGTATATGATAGAGGTCTATAAAATCATGTGGAAAAAGTGAATAAGGAAGAGTTATCTACCACTTCACATAACACAAGAATCAGGGTGTCACCGAAATAAATTAATAGGCAGCAGGTTTGAAATAAACACAAAGAAGTATTTCTTCACACAACACACTATTGTTACACGGTCAGCTGGTGGAAATCATTGCTAGGGGATGTTGTGAAGGCCATAAGCGTAACTAGAGTCAAAAAAGAACTAGATAAGTTCATGGAGGATAGGTCCATCAATGGCTATTAACCATTCTTATATTCCCTGAGCATTTTGATTTAAAGCCTTTTTCCAGTAACCTCCAACCCATCATTTCCAAGGGAGGGAAAAGTTTTTTTCTACCTTGTCTATTTTAAGACAGCATACTTTAAAATCATGACACTGTGGTGTATGGAAAATCTATTTTAGGTATGTCACGCTGTATAGAGTGGCTCACGACCGTGAGTGCCTACCTCCGGGCAGACAGTCAGAAAACAGAGCAGACACTCCAAACCGGTGGTGTGTTCTATAATTAGATTTCACCAATCCAATAACAAATGTGAACTCCTGGATTGCTGTACCAGTCTTACCACAGAGTCACAGACAGTCCCCTTAGACTCTCTAGTCTGTCTTGCCACCCAGAAAAACTGGACTTTGTGATAAAAGATCACTTAGACCAAAAATCATGCCACATTTAAGTTGTTTCCAGTTCCAAGAAGCCAGTCATTTATCCCAGATCAATTGGTACCTAGACCTTACACCAAAGACAATGCTGGTAGCTAATTATGTAGTAAACTAACTATAGGGTTATTAGCTGAGAAAAAAGAATGAGATGGGAACCTGGCAGGTAGTGACCATGAGATGCTCAAGTTCAGGATTCTGACACAAGGAAGAAAGAAGAGCAGCAGAATGTGGACCCTGGACTTCAGAAAAATGACTTTGACTCCCTCAGAGAACTGATGGGCAGGATCCCCAGGGAGAATAACATGAGGCGCAAAGGAGTCCAGGAGAGCTGGCTGTATTTTAAAGAATCCTTATTGAGGTTGCAGGAACAAACCATCCTGATGTGTAGAAAGAACAGTAAATATGTCAGGCGACCAGCTTGGCTTAACAGTGAATTCCTTACTGATCTTAAACACAAAAAAGAAGCTTACAAGAAGTGGAAGATTGGGCAAATGACCAGGGAGGAGTATAAAGATATTGCTCAGGCTGCAGGAGTGAAATCAGGAAGGCCAAATCACACTTGGAGTTGCAGCTAACAAGAGATGTTAAGAGTAACAAGAAGGGTTTCTTCAACAAGAAGAAAGTCAAGGAAAGTGTGGGCCCTTTACTGAATGAGGGAAGCAACCTAGTGACAGAGGATGTGGAAAAAGCTAATGTAATCAATGATTTTTTTGCCTCTGTCTTCATGAACAAGGTCAGCTCCCAGACTGCTGCATTGAGCAGCACAGTATGGGAAGGATGTGACCAGCCCTCTGTGGAGAAAGAAGTGGTTTGGGACTATTTGGAAAAGCTGGATGAGCACACAAATCCATGGGGCTGAATGCGCTGCATCTGAGGATGCTAAAGGAGTTGACTGATGTGATTGCAGAGCCATTGGCCATTATGTTTGAAAACTCATGGCGATTGGGTGAGGTTCCGGGTGACTGGAAAAAGGCTGATGTAGTGTCCATCTTTAAAAAAGGGGAGGAGGAGAAGGATCCGGGGAACTACAGGCCAGTCAGCCTCACCTCAGTGCCCGGAAAAATCATGGAGCAGGTCCTCAAGGAATCAATTCTGAAGCATTTAGAGGAGAGGAAAGTGATCAGGAACAGTCAGCATGGATTCACCAAGGGCAAGTCATGCCTGACCAACCTGATTGCATTCTATGATGAGATAACTCGCTCTTTGGGGAAAGCGGTGGACATGATATGTCTTGATTTTAGAAAGCTTTTGATACGGTCTCCCACAGTATTCTTGCCGGCAAGTTAAAGAAGTATGTACTGGATGAATGGACTTTAAGGTGGATAGAAAGCTGGCTAGATGGTCGGGCTCAATGGGTAGTGATCAATGGCTCCATGTCTAGTTGGCAGCCGGTATCAAATGGAGTGCCCCAAGGGTCGGTCCTGGGGTCAGTTTTGTTCAATATCTTCATTAATGATCTGAAGGGTGGCATGGACTGCACCCTCAGCAAGTTTGCAGATGACACTAAACTGGGAGGAGTGATAGATACACTGGAGGGTAGGGATAGGAGCCAGAGTGACTTAATCAGATTTGGAGGATTGGGCCAAAAGAAAGCTGATGAGGTTCAACAAGGACAAATGCACACAAGGACAAGAAGGACGGAAGACTCCTATGCACCGCTATAGGCTGGGGACCAACTGGCTAAGTGGCAGTTCTGCAGAAAAGGACCTGGTGATTACAGTGGACGAAATGCTGGATATGAGTCAACAGTGTGCCCTTGTTGCCAAGAAGGCTAACAGCATATTGGGCTGCATTAGTAGGAGCATTGCCAGCTGATCGAGGAATGTGATCATTCCCCTCTATTCAACATTGGTGAGGCCTCCTCTGGACTACTGTGTCCAGTTTTGGGCCCCACACTCAAGAAGGATGTGGAAAAATTGCAAAGAGTCCAGCAGAGGACAACAAAAATGATTAGGGGACTGGAACACATGACTTATGAGGAGAGGCTGAGGGAACTGGGATTGTTTAATCTGCAGAAGAGAAGAATGAGGGGGGATTTGATAGCTGCTTTCAACTATCTGAAAGGGGGTTCCAAAGAGGATGGATCTAGACTGTTCTCAGTGGTACCAGATGACAGAACAAGGAGTAATAGTCTCAAGTTCAGTGGGGGAGGTTTAGGTTGGATATTAGGAAAAACTTTTTCACTAGAAGGGGGGTGAAGCACTGTAATGGGTTACCTAGGGAGGTGGTGGAATTTCCTTCCTTAGAGGTTTTTAAGGTTAGGCTTGACAAAGCCCTGGGTAGGATGATTTAGTTGGGGATTGGTCCTACTTTGAGCAGGGAGTTGGACTAGATGACCTCCTGAGGTCCCTTCCAACCCTGATATTCTGTGATTCTATGAGAGTTATTGTTATGGTATAATTCCCCACTCTGAACCTTGGCGTCCAAAAGATGGGGTACCAGAATGAATTTCTCTAAGCTCAATTACCAGCTTAATACTTGTAGCGCTGCCACCAACCAGGAATTTCAGTGTCTGGTACACTCTGGTCCCCCCCAAAACCTTGCCGGGGGACTCCCAAAACCCAGTCCCTCTGGATCTTAACACAAGGAAAGTAAACCCTTTCCCTCACTGTTGCCTCTCCCAGGCTTCCCCTTCCTGGGTTACCCTGGAAGATTACTGTGATTTAAACTCCTTGAATCTTAAAACAGAGAGGAAAATTCACCTTCCCCCCTCCTTTTCTCTCCTCCTCCCAGACTCTCCCTGAGAGAGAAAGTAATTCTAACACAGAGAGAAATTTAACCTTTCTCTCCTGCTTCCCTCCTTTCTCCCCACCAATTCCCTGGTGGATTCACCAGAATAAAAAAACAATCAGGTTCTTAAACAAGGAAAACTTTTAACTGAAGAAAGAAAAAAAACAGTAAAAATTATTTTTGTAAATTTAAGATGGAATATGTTACAGGGTCTTTCAGCTATAGACACTGGGAATACCCTCCCAGCCCAAGTATTCAAGTACAAATTAAAATCCTTCTAGCCAAATACACATTTGAACTCCTTCCAGCCAAATACACATTTGCAAATAAAGAAAACATACATGAGCCTAACTCGCCTTATCTACCTAGTACTTACTATTCTGAGTACATAAGAGCCTGTATCAGAGAGATTGGAGAGAAACCTGGTTGTTCATCTGGTCACTCTCAGAACCCAGAGAGAACAATAACCAAACACTAACAGCACACACAAAGACTTTCCTCCCTCAAGATTTGAAAGTATCCTGTCCCCTGATTGGTCCTCTGATCAGGTGACAGCCAGGCTCACTGAACTTGTTAACCCTTTACAGGCAAAAGAGACGTGAAGTACTCCTGTTCTATTAACTCTTAACTATCTGTTTATGACAGTTATTGAGAGGTTAAAACAGGTAAAATATATGTACAGGTGAGTCAGAGTCTATAATTCCAAATAATAGCAGGTGTAGTAGCAATCTGAATGTTTCCCAAAAGTAACTCAGGGCTACCCAGTATAACTCTGGGGATCTCAGTCTTCTTGTTTAGTTATTCTGCCCTGTTACAATCTAGAAATGCAGTGAGCGTTGTCTCACAAAAAACAAGCTGGCAGGCGGGCTCTTCCTTTGATGACAGAGGGTGAAAAATGCATTTAGACTCTCTGACCTCCGATCATCACACAGAATGACCACTTGCTTTGAAATTATCATTTTTCTGATAAAGTTCTTCATCTGTATTCCACAAGGGTTCTTTCTGGTTTGAAGGGTTATTTAGTTGCAGAAGTATGCACAATGTAAACATTTGCTACTATATTATAACGGGATATGGGTAAGTGAAAAGAATGCATGTAACATCCCATTAGTTTTCATTAAGTTTAAACACCAAATACACTCTTACACATTTAACAATCACTTTGATCTATACTAATACACAAATGAATTGTTCTGGGGCTTTGGCATGAGGTGGCACCTGGTCTGCCAGTGTCTCAAGATAACCTTTTGATGACTCTAATTATAGGTTTCTTCTCCCTCTTCAGAAATGGAGTTGGACATGTGATGCTAGTGGAGCCTAAATTTATAGATGCAGTATAGAAATACTACCAATAAAATATATAAAAGCTCACTGATAAGCTTTTCTGGAAAATATGTAGCATATAAGAATATATGTGAAGTATAAAGTTTTTATTACTGCTAGTTTCAAATAACCAGTTTAATTCACTTACGGCTTTGGCTCTTGTGAGTAATTCGCTATCCCAAATGCATGCTGATAAACTCTTTATACCACACCTCATTAATCTCTCTCTCTCTCTCTCTAATTTGATATCCATAGTTTTTGGGCACAACCATAATAAAAATGATTTTTTAGGTTATGATGTGAAAATTATATTTAAGGCACTTCTGTTATTTTTAGTCAAAACCTTTCACTTTTTTGATAAATTTACACTAAACTGAAGAATGTGACAGATTTATTATAATAAGGTTAGGCCCTCTTGACTTTTTATGATACTCATTAGAAATAGCTTAACTTTTAAAAATAAAAATCTGCTTCTCATTAATTTATAACAGGGCACTAGATCCTTTAGTTATTTGGGGCGGCAGAAAGGGTAAATAATCGTGTTATTAATATTTGATTTTTAGTTATGGATTTGCCCAGGAACTTAAAAATCACTTGTATATTAGTAACTCTCTGGTTCCAAAGACAATATGGTGGAAACCCAGATTCTGTTCCAGATTCTGCCTTTGACTTGCTGTGTAACCTTGAACAGGTTACCTCACCTTTGTGCCTCACAAGTTTCCCTGTCTGTAAAATCTATACTTGATATTTGTGACTGAAAAGTATCATTTAAGAGCTTAATACTGTTGCTGCTGTGAACTCTGTTACATAATAAACCTAATTTGCTGTCAGTTAAACTGGTGAAACCTCTTTGGCACAACACACTTCACAAATATATCAAAGGCAGGATCAAAGAAGCTCTTATGCTCTGTTGCCTTCTATAAATGTCTTTTTTGGGGGGTATTTTTATAAAGGGCTAAATATGTGAATGGTGTTCTATAAATAACTGACTCAATATTATTTTGAACACGTATCTTTGGGTTTACATAATTTAATGTATCTGACAGGTCTTGTTTCTTTAGTTTTGTTACTTTTTAATCAAAATGTAGAGCAGAGCAAAAACAGATCAGATCTTAGACATAAAAACAAATCAACATTAATAAAACACAGACAGTATGAAAAAAAAAACCTGGAAGCATCCACAATCACATAGATGCAGTCTATGTTAAATTGCCAGGTCAACATCAGAAGTATTCTGAATTAAATCAAAGTGTAACTGAAGTCTTGTACAACATTGTCGTGGTTGTTTTGTGTACTATAATTATGCCCAGAGGCAACTAGAATGTGCAGAGAATTCAAAGTTCCACATTTAAAAGCAGAGTTCTGAGGTTAAAAGATGTGTGTTTGTTTGGTTTATTAAAAAATACTTTATATGATTGCTGACTTCCCTGCCTTCTGCCATGCCACTGAATTTTTAACTCTTAATGGCTAATTATAACAAAATGTATAATTTTCCATTTTAAAAAATACAAGACATCTAAGCAAACTTCAAAGTTGGATAGGGATGCCTCTCTACCTAAGAATATTCTGATATCAAAGCATTAAAACTCAATCAATCGAACGCTAAAATAGTCCTACGTTGGTTTCTAGCCGTTAATAATAATTTTTGCATGTCAGTGACACTGACAGGCCCAAACCAGGATTGGGGCATTGTTGTGCTGGATGCTGTTCAATTATATTACAATTTCAAATACTATCGATCTGATGTAATGATTATTTTACAATTTTAGCTGGATTTATTTCAATTAACAGAGTCTGGTGGCATACATTGAGCCTGCAAACTTAGGTGTCAGTGGTCATAGTGTGACTTGGACTAGTAATAAGGAGATTAACATAATTAAACCTTGTAAGTGCAATATTAATGATTTGATTTAGGCAAATGTTGTTTGAATGAGAACTGAAAGAAGACTTTTCTGAAGTGATTTGACATAAACAATAGGTGTTAAATGCTAACTAAATTTAAATGTGTTGGAGATGTCACTCAGACTCATATTCTAAAATAAAAATGTGGTGGTTTTTGTTGCAGTTTCCCAAAATATATTACGAGTACAATATTCCATAAATATAAACTGACATTTAACATTAAAGACGTTAAGTGTTGCTATGGCAATTTAAAATCAAACTGAAACATTTCATACACTCTATAGACCTTTCAGATTTTCATAGCAGCACTGCACTTTTATTAAATTATATGGAATAAACTTGAAATTCAATTGTATTAGTGATCGAACAGGAAAAACTAAGGCTCAATAGGTGTCTGCAAAACATTAATTGAGACAAAAGATAAAAATAACATTTACAAAAATCTGGAAGTGAGCTTGGTAGAAAAATGCAGGTTTATTTCATTACATTTGTATTATATTTAATTAGATTTTCTCTCTTTGCACCAAAATATACAGAGGTAATTTTCAAATCAAAAAGATAATTCTTCTATGTATATCTCAGATGTATGACATTAATAGTCTACTCTTGGAGCAGAATCCTGTCTAGTGGGACTTATTTTCGTTGTACTACTGACACACTACTTTAATACTAATCCCTTTCCAAAGGCTGCTCTCAAAGAGCATGCTAGTGTCAGAGGGATAAAAGATGCAATAAATACAGCATCTCAGTATGAATATACAGACTGTCAGCAGTTTGTAACATTCTAGGTGGTCTCTATAGCAGTGGAAAAACTGAATCAATATAGTATTAGACTGATTTATACACTTCTGGCCATCTAAATGTATGTGTTGACAGGAGCTTGAAACAAAGTTGCGCCACAAAGTGTTTGTAGCACAGATCTCAGATTGTCTCTCCGAGAGAGACCATCCATGCCATTAGCCCTCATTTTCTCATCAGAAAGAAACAACATCTCAATAGCTCAAGCAGAAGTAATACTTATATTATCTTAGACTTGCTTAAGTCAGAAAGGGTATGATAATACTGAAATGTTCCTTTTCATTCATCTTCACAAAGTTATATTGCAGGTGTAAATAGGCTTTATCAGTTTATATTATGCTGGATTCTTTCCTTCTCACATATCATGCTCACTAATAAAATTGGGGGATTTCAATCACCCTTACATCTGCTGCGAGAGCAATACAGCAGTGCACAGAAAACCCAGGAAGTTTTTGGAGACTGTTGGGGACAACTTCCTGGTGCAAGTGCTGGAGGAGCCAACTAGTGGCCGTGCTCTTCTTGACCTACTGCTCACAAACAGGGAAGAATTGGTAGGGGAAATAGAAGTGGGTGTCATCGAGTTCAGGATCCTGACAAAAAGAAGAAAGAAGAGCAGCAGAATGTGGACCCCAGACTTTGACTCCCTCAGGGAACTGATAGGCGGGATCCGCTGGGAGGCTAATATGAGGGGAAAAGGAGCCCAGGAGAGCTGGCTGTATTTTAAAGAAGCCTTATTGATGGCGCAGGAACAAACAATCCCGATGTGCAGAAAGAATAGCAAATATGGCCAGCGACCAGCTTGGCTTAACAGACAAATCTTCGGTGAGCTTAAACACAAAAAGGAAGCTTACAAAAAAGTGGAAACTTGGACAGATGACTAGGGAGGAGTATAAAAATATTTCTCGAGCATGCAGGGGTATAATCAGGAAGGCCAAAGTACAATTGGAGTTGCAGCTAACAAGGGATGTGAAGGGTGACAAGAAGGGTTTCTATAGGTATGTTAGCAACAAGAAGATGGTCAGGGAAAGTGTGAGACCCTTACTGAATGGAGGAGGCAACCTAGTAATAGTTGATGTGGAAAAAGCTGAAGTACTCAATGCTTTTTTTGCCTCAGTCTTCACAGACAAGGTCAGCTCCCAGACTGTTGCACAGGGAACACAGTATGGGGAGGTGGTGAGCAGCCCACAGTGTTGAAAGAACAGGTTAAGGACTGCTGGAAAAGCTGGACATGCAAAAGTCCATGGGTCCGGATCTAATGCATCCAAGGGTGCTGAGGGAGTTGGCTGAAGTGATTGCAGAGTCATTGGCCATTATCTTTGAAAAAGGGAAATATAGTGCTCATCTTTAAAAAAGGGAAGAAGGAGCATCCGGGGAACTACAGGCTGGTAAGCCTCACCTCAGTCCCTGGAAAAATCATGGAGCAGGTCCTCAGGGAATCCATTTTGAAGCACTTGGAGGTGAGGAAGGTGATCAGAAACAGTCAGCATGGATTCACCAAGGGCAAGTCAATCCTGACTATCTTAATTGCCTTCTATGATGAGATAACTGGGTCTGTGGATGAGGGGAAAACAGTGGATGTGTTATTCCTTGACATTAGCAAAGCTTTTGATATGGTCTCCCACAGTGTTCTTGTTAGCAAGTTAAAGTAGTATGGATTGGATGAATGGACTATCAGGTGGATAGAAAGCTGGCTAGAACATTGGGCTCAGTGCATAGTGATCAACGGCTTGATGTCTAGTTGGCAGCCAGTATCAAGTGGCGTGCCCCCAGGTTTGGTCCTGGGGCCAGTTTTGTTCAACATCTTCATTAATGATCTGGATGATGGGATGAATTGCACCCTCAGCAAGTTCACGGATGACACTAAGCTGGGGGGAGAGGTAGATACACTGGAGGGTAGGGATAGGGTCCAGCGTGACCTAGACAAATTGGAGGATTGGACCAAAAGAAATCTGATGAGGTTCAACAAGGACAAGAAGGACAGAAGAATCCCATACACCTCGATAGGCTGGGGACCGACTGGCTAAGTGGCAGTTCTGCAGAAGAGGACCTGGGGATTACAGTGTATGAAATGCTGGATATGAGTCAACTGTGTGCCTTTGTTGCCAAGAAGACTAACAGCATATTGGGCTGCATTAGTAGGAGCATTGCCTGCAGATTGAAGGAAGTGATTATCCCCCTCTGTTCGGCACTGGTGAGGCCACATCTGGAGTATTGTGTCCAGTTTTGGGCCCCCCCACTACAGAAAGGATGTGGACTAATTGGAGAGTCCAGCGGAGCGCAGTGAAAATGATTAGGGGGCTGGGGCACATGACTTATAAGGAGAGGCTGAGGGAACTGGGGTTATTTAGTCTGCAGAAGACAAGAGTGGGGGGAGATTTGATAGCATCCTTCAGCTACCTGAAGGAGGGTTCCAAAGAGGATGGAGCTAGGCTGTTCTCAGTGGTGGCAGATGACAGCACAAGGAGCAATGGTCTCAAGTTGCAGTGAAGGAAGTCTAGGTTGGATATTAGGAAAAACTATTTATTTATGAAATTTTTGTTTCCACCATAAAAAGTTATGTTTCTATAAGATGTTCAGGGACAATGATTGTTTTCCTGATCCCTTCACTATATGTGTTTAGATGTAATAGTTTGAGTCCCTACTCCCATCTCAATACATCATACTATTTTACTTTTCAAATTTCAACCCCTTTCCTGTGGGGTATTCCTTTATTCTTTACATAAAATAGCAAACCTAAGAATTAGCGTAAGTTTTCTTCTGAGCTCACTGTTCCTGTGAGTTTTCTCCTGCAAGATCGCCTGTATCTATTGCTATCACATCTTATCCTAGAGAATCTCTAACTTCTGTCATTCTGAGTTGAAGTTAATGAGACTTTCCCGGTCTGGGAGCCAAGATGAAATGGCAGAGTAGCCCTGCATTTCTATGAAGGGTTCTAGAATCTGGCACCTTGTCACAGTGTTCACTTTAGTCCCACCTATCCCTAAAATTATTGTTCCTGCTGCAATCACTAGTCACTAGGGAGAAAAAGTAAGATAACTTAAGTCTTTCTTCAAATACTTATTACTAAAACCCATATGCTCAATATATATAAATAGATAAAATGAGATCCAGCCATCTCAAGCTCTTCTTTTCCACGCAGTAATAGAACACTAGCCCCAAACTCAAGGGGATAGCCTTTGATTATCTTGATTTCACTCTCTAAAGTGAACCTGGAGTACTTGCTTGTGTTCTAAAAGATGCACAAATTTCAGTTTTCCTGGACTTGTCAGGAAGTAAACTTACCTTGTACATGGCACATAACTGGAACTTTTTACCTCACAAACAATTTTACAATCTGGATAATGGAATGGAGAGTATGTTACAAAATTTGTGGAATACTCCAACATCAGAGGGCTTACAAGCACTTTGGAGGTCAGGATTGCAATTCAAAATGCTCTTGACAAATTGGAGAATTGGTTCGAAAACAATAAGATGAAATTCATGAAGACAAGTGCAAAGTACAACACTTGGGAAGGAAAAATCAAATACACAACTATAAAATGGGGAATAACTAGCTAGGCAGTAATACTGCAGAAAAGAATCTGGGGGTATAATGGATCACAAACTCAATGAGTCAACAGTGTGACGCAGTTGCAAAAAAGGATAATACTATTCTGGGGTGTACTCAGAATAGAGTCATATGTAAAATAGGGGAGGTAACTGTCCTGCTCTACTGAACATTGGTGAGGCATCAGCAGGAGTATTGCATCCAGTTTTGGTTGCCAACCCTTTAAGAAAGATGTGGAGAGGATCCAGAGGAGAGTAACAAAGTGATAAAAGGCTTAGAAAACCTGACCTATGAGAAAAAGTTTAAAAAATTAGACATGTTTAGTCTTTAACAAACAAGATTAAGGGCTGGAGGGAGACCTGATGAGTCTTTTAAGAACAAATTAGACAAAAGTTTGTCAGGGATGGTCTAGATATATTTGGTCCTACCTCAAGATGGAGGGACTAGATATGATGACTTCTTGAGGTCCCTTCTAGCCCTATATTTCTGTGATTCTATGATTATGCCAAAGTTGTTCATTCCAGAGTGCAACACAGACTGCAACTCTGTACAAACTATATACAAGAATTACTCCATCTGTCCCTGAAATTCTGTCACTTTTTGGGTGAAATCTGCAACTGTTTAATGGCAGACAGCAAAATTATACAATGGTTAAGAACAGAGAATAAAAAATATCGTATCCACTGAGAGTATGGGGAAATGTGGGCAGGCAGAATGTAATTACTCAAGTTAGAATTTGGCTAATCATGTCAACAGATGGATTTGGAGAATAGTTAGAAAATGAGAGAATGGGACACGGAATAAAAGATGTAAGTGAGAGTCTAGGTATCCAGAAATAGTAGAGTTTCAGGTTGATGGAGCAATATACTTACAGAACTAATAATAAACAATTCTGCACATATATACAAGAATGCTAACTGGTTTATGGGAAATTACATTAAATTTGCTCATGTGGAATACATTTTTAATGAATTAGTGCATGTGAAAAACCCTGTATTTTCAGCCAGGAAACTGAGCAGTTGTATCCATAGAATAAGTACAGGTGTATAATTTCTCATGCATCCCCAACCCGTATGTGTCTCATATTCTAGAAGATTGCATCTAACTTGGAGTGGGTAGTTTAGTTTTTATGACTGATCTTTCTGCATGCAGCTCTGGATGTGTTTTTTGTCTGCAGTCGCTAGGCTATGGGAACTGGACTAAGACCATAAACCAACTTAACAGATGTCAGATGACAAGATTTTTTAGTCTGGTCTAGACTTGAACAACTGACAATATTAAATGGCTCCAGATTAATTCGAGCCGTATCTATAGATATCTGGCACCGGTTTCCTGAGTCATCTAACCCTCAACTCAAATTTGATAATTTGGTTTTGTTCCTGCTTTGGCCATTTAAACTCCCGTTTGCAGAAATTCAGATAGTATATTTAACAATCTATAGTTGAACCTAAGGCCTGGTCTACACTAGAGGGGGGTGTCGATGTAAGATACGCAACTTCATAGCTGAAGTCGAAGTATCTTATTCCGACTTATCTCCTGTCCTCACGGTGCGGGATCAATGTCCACGGCTCCCCCATCGACTTCGCTACCGCCTCTCGCTCCGGTGGAGTTCCGGAGTCAACGGGGAGCGCGTTCGGGGATCGATATATTGCGTCTAGATGAGATGCGATATATCGATCCCCGATAAATCGATCGCTACCCACTGATACAGCGGGTAGTCTGGACGTACCCTAAATATTTTAATCTTATCCCCAAAGTAAGTTGTCGTTGCACCTTTCCATTTAAACAGAGAATAGTTTAAGATTTCTTTTAATATGGAGAATGCCTTGTGTTTAGGTGAGTGTTCATGGGCTGAATCAAGAAGCCAGTCTACCCTGAGTTTATGGAAGAATGCCCATTAGCTGAATGACTCTGGTCTTCCAGTGCTTGTAAAAGGTATTCTGCTGTCCATACGGAAACAGACATTTTCAGTTGTCTTGCTGATTGGCTCAGTGTTCACTATTCGCTAACACTAGAGACTGTGTGGGGTTTGTTTTTTTTCTTTCTATTTGGCCAAGTTTTTCCCGAACTCCTGGGTTCTTTTTAGTACTTTAAAATGGCTGTCGTTAAATAATAGACTAATTAAGTTTGACAGTTGTGTAATACAATACAAATTAGGAAACCTAATCAAACTTAAAGAAGTCTCATGTGGAAGCAACAGTAATGTATGGACAAAGAATAAGTTCGGTGTACAATGGTTGAAGGAAATGTGTATATGAAGAAAAAAGTAGGATACATTTTTTCACGGTAAAGCTTTTTAACTTATGAAAAAAAAACTGAAAGGGGGGGATCATTTTCCAAATGTTTCTACTATAAGCCCTCGTCCAGACTAACCCGCGGCATCGGCGGGTTAAAATCGATTGCTCGGGGATCGATATATCGCGTCTAGTCTGGACGCGGTGTATCGATCCCCGAGCGCGCTTACATCGATTCCGGAACTCCATCAATCCGAACGGAGTTCCGGAATCGACGCGGAGAGCCGCGGACATCGATGCCGCGCCGTCCAGACTGGTGAGTACCTCGATTTTAGAAATTCGACTTCAGCTACGTTATTCACGTAGCTGAAGTTGCGTATCTAAAATCGATTTTAATTCCTAGTCTGGACGTGGCCTAAGAGGGATGGGTAGTATTTCACCTGAATAGAATACTTCTCATCTATTAAGTTGGTCTCTCATCTGTTAACTTGCTGTTTCATTCTATGCATAATAGGCCAGATTCTCAGCCCTGCTAAGTCCCCTTTGCACTGCTGTACCAGCATCAAGGGATCCTTACAGCTGTCCTAAGCGAGTAGATGAGTATTTTCCATGTGGGAGGAAATCATGCGTAGTGCACAACTAGGTACACTGGTGCTTCACCATCCCTGCCAGCAATCCCTGCCAGTATTGTGCTGAGACACCAGCATGTTCATCAGTCCCTACCAACATAATGGCAACTAGCGGGTCATGACAAACCCATGTAACTTGTACCAGTTCTAGGTGTCAGCTTTTTTAACTTAGCCTTTTGTATGGTCCTTTCTTAAATTCAATTGGAGGTGATACTCCTTTTGTCCTGTTCTCCTTTTGTTGTAACTTGGCTTAATCAAACACAGAGAACCTATCTTCCAAGTCCCAGCCACTTTTTTTTCCCACTTTTTATGTTCTTTTGTGCTGGCCCCTTGATCACTTTTTACTACTCCCTATTTTCTGTCAGTTTTAAGGAGTAATTAAAGAGAACAGTGGAGCTCCCACATTGAGCATGCTGTTGGATTGATTGCCAGATAATTTAGAAACTAGTGGCTTATTTGCTCATTTTTTTTAGGCAGACAGGTTAGATTTCTAATTTTCAACAAACTAGAATTCAACATTTTATAGGGAAAAATAGGCCTTTTAATTGTCTGAAAAATGCCAGGGAAGCCTAAGGTGTATGTGACAATAGGCAACAAATAAACATTTATTCCTGTGGAGTGAGTTCTGTTTCCCCCCATACCCTGTAATGATGGGAACACAGAAACTTGGTTTTGACACCAAAAACATTTTTCTTAAATAATTGTTTTCAGGCCCCAGGAATGTTCTCCTGTTTAATAAGTGTAGGTCTATAGTAATGTAGTAAAATGGAGCAAGAGCATTTTTAAACAATTAATTTTGTTGTGCAAGAAAGTATATGGAAAAAGTCATATGTGTTTCTGGAAAATAAAGTGGTATTAGGGAGACCAAACATCCTAAAAATCTGTCTCCAATCATTTGGAAATAAATGTGCTCAGAAGCTTTAGGACTATCTGAAATAGATGTATAAGAATTATTCAAGGAGCCTGAGGGGGAATAAGTAGTATTAATGGTCCCATTTTGCAGGGAAAAGCTACTTATCTGCTCTGAAAAATAAGGTCTAAGTGTTTTTCATCAGATTACCTGAACAGAGACCCAGAAAGCTCAGGAGATACTTTGCAAATTTTGCTGTATTCAAAACACTGTATTTCAATTACTGTGGCTGCCAGTTGGGTCAAGAATTACAATTACTGTAATTAACAAGTTGCCAGATCTGAACAAGTCAGGCTAGATCATTCCCAAGAACATTTAGTCTTCAGAGGAAAGAGAAAATGAATTAAGCAGTCATGCACTGTAGAGTCAACTCATGTAAATAAATCAGTGGTTCATGCTGACAGAACTCCATTGCAGAAGAGCCAGTACAAGGGGGACTATCACTCAGAGGTTTCAGTTTGCTGAATCTTTATTATTTAGCCTTAGTTGCTAGTCACACAGATATTTAAGAATCCATGTTCAAAATGTTTGATATGGTTGGCTTAATGTTCTGAGAAGAAATGTCCTTTAGGCTAAAGAGCTTTTCTCTTTTAAGTAAAAGACCCTCTGTTTTTAAAAAGAGGCTTCTCAAATGTGGCCTGAACAAGGGAATTGATTTGTCTGAACTAGCATCATTTGTACAACACATTTAAGGTGGTTTGCCAAGAAATTGTACAAAATGTAACTTTACATCTAGGTGCCACAGTGCTCCAAGCAAAAGGGACATTTGGTAAATTAACAACCAAATGAGCCTTATTGTTTTTCCCCATAAGATGCTTATATTGGGAAGCTGTTTATATTTTATTTCCTATAGAGCAGTGGTCCCCAACCTTTTCATCTGGCGGGCGCCAGATGAAGGACTGTGGCAGCGGTCAAGCAACTGCCGAAATGCTGCCGAAATTCGACGGCATTTCAGCGGTGATGCCTCTCGATGAAGTCGCTTGTTGGCAGCGAGCGGCGTCATCGAGAGGCGTTGCTGCTGAAATGCTGCCAAATTTCGGCAGCAAGCGGTGTCATCGAGGGGCGTCACTGCCGAAATGCCACTGAAATTCGGCAGCATTTCAGCGGATGCTTGACTGCCGGCCAGAACACGGGCACATTTAGATGTTTAGTGGCAGATGTGTTTTCAGTCATTCAAGGATGAACCTCTTACCTGGTTATTTGGTTATATCTTTAAACTTGTTTATTTTTCTAAATTCTTGCAAGGTCACTTTTCAATATGACAAGAAAGAGAGATGTAATTAATACAGACTGGAAGCTGATTTATTATGCCCATTGAACAAAAAAACTCCCATTAACATCTGTCCTGCCACACTGGTAGTCTAATATATATATCACTATTTATTACAGATGGGCATATGCTGTATTAAGTCTCTTAGCTGTTCTTGAATTCTATGTCATTTATATGCAGAACTGATGATGGACAAGTCTGCTACGCTTCTGAAGATACAGCAGTCTCAGAACCAAACTGTGCTGTAGAGTGCACTTTCTATGTTCTTTGTCTTGCCATTTAGATGCAGGAAATCATTACATTTATTCAAGGTGAAAGTTGCAGTGAATTGTATCTAGAAGCAACCGAAGTTTAGCATAAAAGTATTGCTGACTAACATACTGTAGCAGTACAGCATCACTTATTAAATACAGAGTCAGAGACTGTGACACTCTTCAGGATGCCCAGGACTGTAAGCCACTGTGGTACCCCTTTGCTTCAGTAAAGCTGGAACTTAAACTGTGTCAGCTCCCTGATGCTCCAGCCTCCTTGCCTTGGCAGCAA
Source organism: Gopherus flavomarginatus (assembly GCF_025201925.1). Lineage (NCBI taxonomy): Eukaryota > Metazoa > Chordata > Testudines > Testudinidae > Gopherus > Gopherus flavomarginatus. The sequence goes on from NC_066617.1 coordinate 336,435,580, forward strand.
ATTCCTCAAGACTATGCCAGTCTAACACCTGTCTTGCAGGTAACATTCAGTGAACCCGAGATTGCCAGAGTGGGGTGTCTGCAGATTCCAATCCCTATCATTGCACACTCACAGAAATGACCAAGTCTGCCTCTAAAGAGACATACCAACCTGTTAGTTTAGCTGAAGATGCACACTATACCTCCATATAAAGCACTTAGTTGAATTTATAATAAAACAAGAATGTTTATTAATAAAGAACATAGATTTAAGTGATATTAAGCAACACAAGAAAGTTACGATCACAAACAAAACAAAAATAACAATTTCTAGTCACTAAAGCTTTAACTTCAGTAAGATACAATCTTTGCATAAGCAACTTTGTGACTTACATCAAGTTACCAACCCCTTATGAAGGAGGATCCACCGTTCTCAGAATCAGTGGGTGCTGATTCCTTTGTCTCCTAAGTTTTGATGCATAAGGAGTGTCCTTTCTTCCTTTTTATATTCCCAAAACCTTTGAAATGTATTTTTTGAAAAGTAAAACCAGACAAAGTTCCTTTTCCACTGTTACTTGTTCTTGAGGATGCAGGCACCAAGCCCATTCTTCATCTTCTGCTCAGTTTGCTTTCTTGATCAGCTTTCATTGTTCTGCTTGTAATCAAGCCATGCTGTTTTGTTACCTGTCTGCTAACTTGATTCATGCAGGTAAATCCATATTCCTTTGTCTAGGGCAGACTTAGGGTTGCCAACTATTTAATTGCAGAAAACTTAATACCCTTGCCCCACCCTCTTTCCCACCCCTTCCCTGAGGCCCCGCCCCATCTGAGATCTCACCCCTGCTCACTCCACCCCTTTCCCTCTGTCACTTGTTCTCCTGCACCCTTGCTCACTCGCTCGTTTTCATCGGGCTGCGGGAAGGGGTGAGGGCTCCTGCTGGGGGTGCAGGCTCTGGGCTGGGTCCTGAGATGAAAGGTTTGGAGTGTAGGAGGGGATGCTGGGTTGGGGTGCTGGGGGGTTCAGAGTGTAGGAGGGGGCTCCAGGCTGGGGCAGGGGGTTGGGGTGCAGGAGGGGATTCAGGGTGCGGGCTCTGGGTGACGCTGACCTCAAATGGCTCCCAGGAAACAGAGACATGTCCCGCCAGCTCCTGGGCGGAGGGGCGGCCAGGGGGCACCGCTCACAGGCACCACTCCTGCAGCTCCCATTGGCCACAGTTCCTGGCACTTGACTAGAGCCTGTGGGTGGGGGCAGCACACAGAGCCCCCTGACTGCCCCTCTGCCTAGGAACTGGAGGAACCGCTTCCCAGGAGACGGGTACAGAGCCTGCCTGTCTGGCCTACTGGCACTGTGGCCACCTGGATTTTTAGCAGTCCAGTCGGCTGTGCTGACCGGAGCTGCCAGGGTCTCTTTTCGACTGAGTGTTCCGGTCAAAAACTGGATGTCTGGCAACCCTAGGCAGGCTTGTTTATCAGTTGCCTCCACAACATGTTTTAAGTACATATTTCCAATATACATACATAACTTTTTATATGCAACCCATCCATCCATATGTCATCAATGATATTCATGACCAATTTAGATACGATACCTTACATCACTGACTAAATATTCTAACCAAACTGCATTGAGTGTGCCCCTTGCTGATTGGCATAAAGAGGTTCTTAGGGTCTCAGAGACCTAACAAGAAAGCTCCTCTTTCTATTAAATTTCTGTAACCAGATCAATAAATCACCTGTTTTTATTGATGGTGGCCAAAAATACTTATTTTTTGTTTTATTGTGCTTTTTTTAACCTGGCCCCTCTCTTCTATTTTTCATCTTTTCTTTTAGAAATTAATTGACTTAGTGTGCCATGGCAAATTCTGAAATAACAGATAAATCTTCAGTATTGTAAAGTCCCTTCTTTTGAACACTTTTTTTTTTTTTTTGAAAAACATGTATTATTGAAAATAAAATCCTTGGAATCTAAGAGAGCCGCACATCACATTTTAAAAAATGTATAATGGAACGTTTTGTGGGAAAGTATTTATAATGCATTCATAACACTCTTGCTAATTATACATTGTAAATCAGGATCATTGTATGGTACAGAGGGCAGTACATGGGAAGTCAGAAAGGAATGTATACCACCACTGTGCAGGCATGACAGAATGAATAACAAAAGACTAACACAGCATTATAGCATTTTTTAAACATATAGAAGTAATACATTAATAGAGAAGTTCTTGATTTTAAGAATTTAAAAGAAATCCCACAAGGAGTTTCTCCATTGCACAAAAAAAAAAAAGAAAGAAAAAAGAAGGGGAGATTATTTGCAGAAAAATTATAGTTCTAAAGATGATGCAAATGATATTTTTATATAATATTGTAAATATATTGTAAAGATAAATATAATTAGTTGTATAGATGGTGCAGTGCACACTCTGATCAGTACTAAATGTGGTGCACACAAATTATAGGGATTTTTGCTGTAATTTATTTGAAAAATTTAGAGGCGCATCTGTATGGTTTCTATGGAAACCACGCTGAAACCTAGATACCACAAACTTTCAGACATCACTCTGCAGGGAATCCAACACTTTGACAGCTTTCGTTTTATGTACTGGGGAGTCAATTACAATTTTACAGTTTATGGCCTAATGACTTAAAAGCTTTCAGTTTTTTCCACCTAGAATGAGATAATGTGTATATAAAATGTCTGTGTATAGAGAGAGTATATTTTTATTTAGGTTAAATTAGGCTAGCGAATCCATGTTTGCAATAGTTGCTTGCAAGGAAGAATAAAAATTGAGACTGAAAATAACATTTTTACATAAGTGAGCTAAATACTGTTAATTGGTAAGGAGAATTAGCATAGGTGCTTATGTGCAAAATATGAATGCTAGCAATAGAGTCGTGTATTTCAGGACAGATGATTTTATGAGCACTGTTGGTAGTAGAAGGAAAAGAGAGTACTAATAAAATCTGTTTGAATGCATTCTCTCATTCAGCATAAAGAAAGTGCATGTAAATAACAAAAACGTGTTTTCTGTGTGTAGGTATTAGAGAGAACGTACAGGTGATTAATGCCAAGTAAAACTCAGTTATATTTGTTCTGTGAAAAAGATATTTAAACAAAAATTACCATGAAAAAAAATTATAGAGAAAACTGTTTATGTTTACAGTTTTGGACACGTGTCCCATTTTAGGTACATTTGGGAATCACAACGGATATTAAATAAAAGCTTCCAGAGGTCAAAATTATCAGAAAGTACTGGATGAAGTTTGTATATTAATTTAAATTTAAGCTATGTAAATTCAAGATATCAGACTAGATATTTTCCGCTCCAGATGGAAGTTTATCTCAAAATGGAATGTGATATTATATTCTGCTTGTTTATAGCATTCAGCTGTATTTTTGCTACTTTATCTTGTCATGGGTATCACATGATTGCTGCCAGTTGACCCAAGCATCTCATAATTATGTGTCTGGAAGAAGCCATGCGAAAGGAGAAACTGCTATTGCTGGTTTCAGAGTGGTAGCCATGTTAATCTGTGTCAGCAAAAAGAACGAGGAGTCCTTGTGGCACCTTAGAGACTAGATACCGTACCTCTCTGGTTAAATAAAGAATGCTAGAATGTCCTACATAAATCTAGTTCTTTTCTATTCATTTGTACACATATATATATTTTCTTTGTCTCTTTTTAGTTTGCAGAAAAAACTGATCGAGAGTACTACACACTGGATGACATGTTTGTTTCCAAAGCATCTAAAGGGGAGCGGAGTGGAGAAGAAGACGAAAGGCACAGAAGAAAAGCGATATATGAACATCATCAGCTTGTTGCACGTATGGAGAAGTGCCCATATTGCTTTGATAGCCCTGAACTTCCAAAACATCTTATTATTGCAATTGGCATCAAGGTAAGAAAGTAGCAATTTGACATGAGCATGGAAAAAAATAAAGGAAGGCAGTTTAGTGTTAGAATTTCCTGAGATTAAAAATAAAATTGCTTCTTTGGCATGATTTATTCATTCACATGTTATTTTCCTGGCCCTTCCAATTAAACAGAAAGGAAAATTCCTGAAGGATGAGATAAAAAATTATGAATCTGTCTTGCATGATGAAGTTAATTCTCAGAACTTGATCCTCTTCAGATTTGTAGATGACCTTGGTATCTTTGGAAAATCCTCAAGGGCACTGAAACAATGATAAAAGAGCTGAACACATAGATTACAGAAGGTAGATGAATATGCAAAAGACCAAAAGGGATTCAGCATGAATAGATTAGGGTGACCGGATAGCAACTGTGAAAAATTGGGATGGGGGATGGAGAGGGAATAGGTTGCATATACAAGACAAAGCCCCTAATATTGGGACAATCCCAATAACATCAGGACTTTTGGTCACCCTAGAATATATAAGAAGAAAAAAGTTCTCTTTGGGAAGGAAGGAATTAGAAGCAGTTAAGGAGTCAAGTATAATTCGGAAAGTAGTATAATTGCATCCTTTATCCCCCCGCGCACACACAACTTCCTGTGGGGTGTGAGTATAGATCCAAAGACAGCTATAACTGCTGTTCAGAAAGTTACAGTTGGATTACTTTATAACTGCACAGTGTAGATTGAGTCAGGTTAGCATGAATTTGACTTTTGCATGTCACTAGACGCGATACATCCATCTCCGATAGATCGATCACTGCTCTCTGATCCAGCGGGTAGTGTAGATGCACCCTTAGTAGAAATGCTGATACCACATTGTCTCAATTCTACTAATATTGTTTTAGCAAAATAATTATGATATGCAAAGGGCCCAGTCTAAGTTACTTAGCACCCTCCTCTCCTATTGATGATTTTGGGGTTGTGGTGACTCAGGGCTTTTCAGGATCTGGCCCAAAAGAAGCTAAGAAGCTCAGTCACAATGTTCATCAGCTTAACTGACTTGCCAGAAGCCTACTGCTTGTTTAATTTAAATTGGCTTAAATATGATTTTCTTGCTTTAAACATTGTTGGAGGAGGACAACTGCCTTTATTAGATTAAATTTTAGTAAAATCCCATGTTCATTTTTAGCTGGATTAAAATGTTTTTGTCTAGGTATACTTATGCTTGCCGAACTATCAGTCTCTTACTGAAGGCCACTGCGTGATAGCTCCTTTGCAGCACTACACTGCTGCAACACTTCTGGATGAAGACATCTGGGAAGAAATCCAGGTCAGCAAAGCACTGTTACTTATTACAGCTGTGAAGATAGCTCATTTTCTAGCCACTTTGTAATAATTTGATTAATATATTAATATATTTATTGTAAGTAACTGTTGCTTCCGATCCATAGCCGTTGGGGGCTTTTGAGGTTGCCTGGGTTTTCTCTGCTTTCCTTTGCAAGGTTTGAGCTGGTTCTGGCTGTGGACAGAACTATTTCACTTCAGGGACACCCCTCCCTCGCCCCCATGTATGGAATTCCATCCTAGCTAAATACACCAAAGTTTGCTAGTTGTCCTCAAGAGCTAGTGTAAGGGGTAACATTTTCAAAAGCATCAGAGTGATTTAAGCAGTTAAGTCTCAATGAAAGTCAGTCAGACCTAAGTACTTCTGAAAATGTTACTCATGGTCTTTCTGTTTGAGTTAATTAATGTGTTTGATCTTTTTGTCCTCCCTCTTTCACATGATCTCAAGTTATTTTTACTTTGCCCTTCTTTCGGCTTCTACTTTATTGTTCATTGGGCTCAGTTTTACATTAGTTGCCCTTTTAAACCTTTGAATAACACTCACATACTGGTATAATGATGAGCTGTACACAAATTGAAAAAAAAATATGCGCCATCAGATTTCATGTTATCAGTTTTTGTAACCAAAATATCTTATCTCAATATTACTTGAATAGGTGCCTAGTTATGATATATATTGTAATATTTTTGTGCCAGTTTTTCAGATGCTTATATTCTCTGCTGGTTTTTATGGATAAATTGGGCATTAATTGTGTCAAGAGCTGGAAAGCCAAACAGTTCACCAGTTTGCCAATCCTGGTTAACAGGATTTCACATACAGTGTGTTTCTCATTATCTTATTCCTTTGATCTAGTTTGTTGTAGGCCTAGTTTCTGGTATCTCTTCAGAACATTCTACATATTTACAGTCCTGATTAATCTTGTCCAGGAAGTTTTTCAGTCAAAGGCACCTGGCCAGCAAATATGGGAAAGATCAAGACTTTAGAAGAGAGTGATTGAACTAGTCATTTCTTCACTCTGACTTCAATGGTCAAAAGTGCCAATAAAGGACAATATAATATTTTTCAATGTTCCCTCTAATATTTTACATCCATGTGCAGAATGAATTTTGTTATGTACATAAATATGGAGGTGATGTGTGACGGGGGTGGAGCTGAGGGGTTCAGAGTGTGGGAGGAGGGCTTAGGGCTGGGGCAGAGGGTTAGGGTGCAGGGGTTGACGGCTCTGGCTGGGGTTGCGGACTCTAGGGTGGAGCCAGGGATGACGGGTTTGGGGTGCTGGAGGGGGCTCAGGTCTGGAGCAGAGGGTCGGGTTGTGGGGATCTGGGGGGTGGGTCTGGGGATAAGGGGTTTGGGGTGCAGGTTTCCCTGGATCTGTGGCAGGGAGAGAGGACTCACCCCAACCCTCTCTTGCTGCCACTGCCTGGGGCCGGGGGAGAGGTGCCTCCGCACCACGGCAGCCCTAGGGCCGGGGGAAAGTGCCTCACCGTGGCAGCTCCAGGACCAGGACCAGGGCCAGGGGAGAGGGCTGGGGCTGGGGGAGAGGCGACTCTCCCTGGCGGGGCAGCTCCAGGGTGGGGGAGAGACTCCTCTCCCCACCGCAGCCCCGCATGCCCCCTACTTCTCTCCTCTCCAGTTCAGGCCCTTGTGGCTGCACGGATGCGTGGCCCTTGATAGCCTGCTGCCCAGCTGCACTCTTGCTTTTTCTGTGTTAAAGATCTTCGAAGCCAAGGGTCAAAGCAGACATGACCAAATGTAGAAAGAGATTTTATGAAATGTAATGACGTAGCTCAAAGGCTATCCACTAAGAAACCATAGCAAATAGCCTTGGAACCTTAACATGCAACTTAACTTGTCTTGTCGGAGATTTGCTTTAACTCATGGAAACTTCCATTCAATGGCATGGGTATCATGTAAAACCGACATCCCATACCTGAATGACAGGTGGAATTTTAAGGCCCAAAAACTAAAGGACAAATGACTGTGAGGAAAAAAGTAACTCAAAGCTGTAGGAGTGTTACAGCTGTATTTTTCATCTATTTTTCAACATAGTAGCAAATCATCTAATGAAAGCCCACTGGATGTAGGCACAGCAGAGGTGGTTGCCATTTATTGTATATTCTTTGTATTATCACAGCACTCAAATGTCCTAATCAGGATGGGATTCTATTATACAGTAACTCCTCACTTAATGTCCTAGTTATGTTCTTGAAAAAATGCTACTTTAAGCGAAACAATGTTAAGTGAATCCAGTTTCCCCATAAGAATTAGTGTAAATAGGGTTCCTGGGAAAAAAATTTCGACAGACAAAAGACATTATAGACATATACAGTATACATTTTAAATTTCAAACAAATAATTTAATACTGTATTCACCAATGATGATTGTGAAGCTTGGTTGAGGCAGGAGTGTCGCCAGGTCGGGGCGCAGGGGCTTGCCTCACTCTTCCCACCCAGCGTTCCAGCCAGGGAGCAGGCAAGGCTCAGTGTCCCCACCCCACTCCTCGGCAGGAGTGTCAAGTGGGGTGAGCCAGACAACGTTATAAGGGGACATTGCAGGACTTTAAAAGAGTATGTTCTCTAATAGACCAGCAACCTAATAATGAAACAGCGTTAACCAGGACAACGTTAATTGAGTTACTGTACTATGTGCTGTAGAAATCACACAGGCTTCTTGCTCCAAAGACCTTAAAATGTCATTTGAAAAAAAAAAAAGTGCTGCAAATAGCAAATTAGAGACAGAAAAGATAACATGGGACCAAGACTAACAGTTTTTAAAAAATCAGTTACATTCCTAGATTCCAAAGCCAGAAGGGACCATTGTGATCACCTAGTGTGACCTTCTGCTTAATACAGGCCATGGAACTTCAGAATAATTCCTTGAGCACATCTCTTTAAAAAAAAAAAAAGTAATACAATCTTGATTTTAAAATTGTCAGTGATGGAGAGTGCACCACCATGCGTGGTAAATTCCAGTGGTTGACTACTCTCCCTGTTAAAAATATGTGCCTTATTTACTTCCAGTCTGAATTTGTCTAGCTTCAACTTTCAGTTATTCTCTCATGTTCTATGTTTCTATTTACGTAAGGTTCTGGAGGTAGTCAATGTGTCCACTTCTGGGTCTTCCCTCCTGCTGAACACACTGGTCTTGTTTAACAAATAATGATGGTACTCAAAACTGCCAGTACCCTATTCCTGCATGCTGTAACTCAGATAAATTACTAGATTATGCAAGCTATTCTGGATGTGAATGAATTAACTGAGCAAACAACCCTGTAAGAGACATTAAAAGGTATTCTGGGGGATATGTGATTGTACAGAAAATTAGTCCTTGACATATAGAATTCCCTGATTTGTGTATGCAATCACAGTAATTACACATGCAGATTAGGAATGCAATTACATATGATACAATTAGAGGGAGGTGAATGTCAGATCTGCAATACCTTAGTGAGTATCAACAAAAAGCAATAATTGGGTTTAAAAAAAAAATCACATATTGGCAAGGAAAAAATAGCTTAAGAATGGAATTGGACAGAGTTGACATAATTCAGCCATAGTGTCATCAATTAAATTGGACTCTTGCTAAACAGGAAAGGAAAAGAGAGAAATCCTGCTGCATATAGTGTAAATTCCTTGAAAGATTAAATCTCAAGTAGGAAGTAAAATCAACATGGCAAAAAGGGAAAAAAAGAAAAATAGAGCAAAAGTTTAAATACTGTAGAACAAAGTAAATCAGCTAACACTAACTATTACTGTGTGTGTGTGTGTGTGTGTGTGTGTGTGTGTGTGTATATATATATATATATATATATATATATATATATATATATAGTATGTGCTTCAGTGTAATAGATAAATAAAAGCTTGTGTATTTTCAGGAAATAGTGACAAGTCAGGAACCAAAGATAGAAAAATAAGAGGGATTTTCTTTCTTTAGTCCGGTGGTTCTCAACCAGGTGGTCCACCAAAATAAACCAGAGAGGAGGGCTGCCTTTAGACTTACAGGGGCCCAGGGCAGGAAGCTGAATCCCAAGCCCTGCTGCCCAGGGCTGAAGCCAAAGTCTGAACAACTTAGCTTCATGGGGCACCCTGTGGCATGGGGCCCCAGGCAATTGCCCTGCTTGCTACCCCCTAACTTCAGCCCTGGCTTTTAATCTATTTCATATGCAAAAAAAACAATAACAGTTTTTGTGGCACAGATGGGCTATGGAATTTTTATAGCATGTTGGGGGAGCCTCAGAAAGAAAAAGGTTGAGAACCCCTGCGTTAGTCTACAAATCAACGTCTGGGAATGCATTGGAGCAGTGTGAAAATAACACTTGTAATGGGTATAAAAAGGTTAGAGGCTCTTAAAGTTGGCAGTTCATCAGATCTAGATAATTTACATATTTAAAAAAATCCTTACATGACTAGGGGATGAGAAATGGAGAAGCTTTGTTAAACATTTTCACATGTTCAGAAGAAAGTTTGTGAGAGCAAAAAATGGCTTAAAAATCTTTTTTGGAAGAAAAAACTAGAGACATTTAGTTTGATATCAGCTATGGAAGGAGTGTGATTCCCTTCATGCCAATAGCTGTGGAATAATCCTGGTATTGGAAATAGGATACATGCTGAGAAATTGAATAGTTTAGGAATGATCTCTGGAACAGCTGGTGAATATATCTTGATTAAAGATAGATGAGAGGAGGATGTTTATGAGAATGATGAGAGAGAATAAATGGACATATATTTTAGACTTTTTTAGGGCTTTTCTACGTGCGAAAGTTAGTGTGCGCTAAGGGTATGAGTTTACAGCACATTAATTACTCCGTGCTCGCTCTTTATGGGGACGCATAACTGTGTGTTAAGTGTTTTTCTGCACCTTAGCTTAACACATTTTAAAGTGACTAAGGTAAACAGCCCGAGGGCACTCTTACTGCGAACTGAATGTTCATGTAGGGAGTTAAATACTGTAAAAAAAAATACATTAAAATCAGAGGCGGATTTACAGTGAAACATAGGGTACCCTGGCATGGGGCCCCCCAACAACAGAGGACCCCAGGGCTGAGCAGCTGTGGGGGCAGAAGCTTGGTCCTGCTGGCTCCTGCTGCAGGCTCTGAACCTACCAGCAGCCAAGCTCCCTCCTCCCCTGAACGCGCTGTGTTCCTGCAGCTTCCCACCCCTCCCAGCGCTGCCCCCGCCACTGAACAGCTATTTGCTGATGCTCCGCGCACTCCAGAAGGGAAGGAGAAGAGGGGCCACACCGCGCTCAGGGGAGGAGGTGGAGAAGAGGCAGGGGCAGGGCCTTGGGGAAGGGAGTAGAGTCACGGCAGGGTGAAGCAAAGGCACTCTCACAGTCCCAGCCCTCTGCCCTGACTCCTGCACCCCCTCACACACACACAGCCCCCTGCCCTCCCTGACTCCTGCACACACACACACCCCCACAGTCCCACCTGCAACCCTCGCACCAAACGGGAGCTACCCCAGGTAAGAGCTCCACACCCCAAGCCCTTGCTCCATCCCTGAGCCCACTCCCACCCCCTGACTCCTGGCCAGACCCTGCGCCTCAGCCTGCTCCTGCACCCTAACTTCCTCCCAGACCCTACCTCCCCAGCCCTGAGCCCCATCCCTTACCCTAAGTCCTGGCCAGACCCCACACCCCAATGTTTTTTTTACATTTTTTTTTATAAAGCGCTCTTATCCAAAGCACTTTACAATAGTTAGCTAACAGTACAAACAGTATTTGGAAAGATCATTAAGTGGTCCACTGAGACACTCAAGTGGTCTGTGGAAAAACGAGTTAGACTACAAAAACAATCAAGGTACTTCACTTTATTTTCATTTACTTCCTATTACTTATCGGAGGAGGATGAAGAAAAAAAAGAATGAAAAATGAGGGTTGGGGGGAGATAAGAGAGAATGTTCTTTTTCTTGGCTGGGTCCCAAGGAGGGGCCCCAAAAATGAAGCTGAGCACAGGGCCCTACTGTCATGGTACAATTCCCCACTCTGAACCTTAGCATCCAAAAGATGGGGTACCAGCATGAATTCCTCTAAGCTCAGTTACCAGCTTTGAACCTGTAGTGCTGCCACCAACCAGGAATTCCAGTGCCTGGTACACTCTGGTCCCCACAAAACTTTGCCCGGGGACCCCCAAGACCCAGACCCTCTGGATCTTAACACAAGGAAAGTAAACCCTTTCCCTCACCGTTGCCTCTCCCAGGCTTCCCCTCCCTGGGTTACCCTGGAAGATCACTGTGATTCAAACTTCTTGAATCACAAAACAGAGAGGACAATTCACCTTCCTCCTTCCTTCTCTTTCCCCCTCCCAGACTCTTCCTGAGAGAAATTAATCCTGGCACAGAGAGAAATCAGCCTCTCTCTCCCTCTTCCCTCCTTTCTCCCCACCAATTCCCTGGTGAATCCAGACCCAGTCCCCTGGGGTCTCACCAGAATAAAAAAAACCAATTAGGTTCTTAAACAAGAAAAGCTTTTAATTAAAGAAAGAAAAAACAGTAAAAATTATCTTTGTAAATTTAAAAAAATGGAATAGGTACAGGGTCTTTCAGCTATAGACACTGGGAACACCCTCCCAAACTAAGTATACAAGTACAAATTAAAATCTTTTCAGCAAAATACCAATTTGAACTCCTTTCAGCCAAATACACATTTGAACTTCTTCCAACCAAATACACATTTGCAAATAAAGAAAACAACCATAAGCCTAACTCGCTTTATCTAACTAGTACTCACTATTTTGAATCTATAAGAACCTGTATCAGGGAGATTGGAGAGAAACCTGGTTGCACGTCTGGTCCCTCTGAGCCCCCAGACCGAACAACAACCAAAATCTAACAGCACAGCACAAAAACTTCCCTCCCTCAAGATTTGAAAGTATCCTGTCTCCTGATTGGTCCTCTGGTCAGGTGACAGCCAGGCTTACTGAACTTGTTAACCCTTTATAGTCAAAGAGATATAAAGTACTTCTGTGCTATTAACTTTTCTTATCTGTTTATGACACCTATTAACTCTAAATCCACCACTGATTAAAATACATTCTTTCAGAGAGATGCTGCAGTTATGCCTTTCACCCACCAGGGGTGCGGAATCTCCTCCCAGCCTGAAATGATGACAAACCTCAGACTTGCAGAGGGAGAGAGAGAGGTTCTAACACTGGAGGTCATAAGGTTATTATGTGGGGGGTTGTGAGCTATCAGCCTCCACCCCCAAACACCGCTTCGCTTCCAGCATTTATAATAGTGTTAAGTATAAATAAAAGTGTTTTTAATTTATAAGGGGGGGTCACACTCATAGGTTTGCTGTGTGAAACGGGTCACCAGTACAAAAGTTTGAGAGCCACTGAGCTATGGGGAAGGTGCATCTCAGGATTTTTTTTTGTTTTCAAAGATGTGTAACTCGTGAGTATTTGTTAAGAATAAAATAATTGTAGTTAAGAAATTCTGTTGCTAAGCCTGTGTTCCTTGCTTACCTGCCATGTTGTCCCTGAAGGGGTTAAACCGAAAGTTCAGAGTGCCCTTAGCCTGACAGAGCTTTGAGAGATCATATGACAGCAACTAGGGGGCTTGGTTTCAGGGTCTAGGGCAGTGGTTGGGTCGTGACCCCGTTTGAATGGGGTCGCCAGGACTGGCTTAGATTTTCTGGGGCCCGAGGCAGAAGCCTGAGCCCAACCGCCGAAGCCAAACCAAAGCCTGAGGACTTCAGCCCTGGGCAGCGGTGCTCTGGTTACAGGTCCCCCTACCCGGGACAGCAGGATTCGGGGTTTGGCCTTTCCCCACCCAGGCGGCAGGGCTCAGGCGGGCTCAGGCTTCAGTCCCCATTCTGGGGTCATGTAGTAATTTTTGTTGTTAAAAGGGGGCCACGATGCAATGAAATTTGAGAACCTCTCATCTAGGACAACTGGCTGGTTCCAAGAGATAAGAGGTCTGAGCCCAGTAGTGTGAGCTAAGGACCCAGAGCTAAAAACAGTGACAAAACTCTATCCAGAGCCATTTGGCTTGGAAGCATGTGGGTCCCAGTGATTGGGTCCACTCAGAACAGATTGGTGACTGTAGGGGGGGATATTGAAAAGGTTAAAACAGTTATTTTTTCCACTTCCAGCAAATCAGACCTCCAATCCCAGGTTACAGGCCTTGCAACAATAGGTCCATAGATTATATTTGTGTTACAGCAGAGGAAATAAAGGCTATCTATGCTACATGCTACGCAGTGATTAGCCGTGGAGTTCTGTAGTAGTTAAAACTATTGTTGCTATTTTATTTTTTGTCTTAACACTAGGATGATTACAGTGAAAGCAAGTGAGTCAAGTTTGCAGATGCTACTGAATTGGGTCTGTTATAAAGGCATCTTGAGGTTAGTGAGTGGATAATACAGCGTAGCAAAATAGAGAGCATTTGTTATACATAAAAGTGATGTACAACACTAGGAATGAGCAATTTTGCAAAAGCATTCCAAAATTTTTGTTCAAGTGACCCACTGCAGTGACACTTTTAACATTCACAACTATTTATTTTTCATGACCATCCATACAAGTGACTTTCTTCTTCAGGTGCTTGTTCACGTCCATTCCACATTAGATGTGCGCGCGTTGCGTGCACGAGCGTCGGCTCCCGCCAGAGTGGCGCCACTGTGCCGCGCTTATATACCTCCGCTGGCCCGACCCTCTCCTGTTCCTTCTTACCGTCCTTGACAGCCTTGGAACAACCTCTTGCTCTCCTAAGAGAAGCAATTCCCTTAGCCTTAGTGTTGCATAGCTGTTATCAGTCAGTTATCAGTTAGTTAGCATTTTCATTGTTGCTGAACTCTTAATAGATTAGGTGCTTGGAGGACTCCGGCACCTGCCCCGGGCCGCGGGGCATGCCACAGGCCCATAGATTTAAGGCTTGTGCCACGTGCCGCAAGCCTCTGCCCATTAGTGACCCCCTGTCTACATTGCCTGGGGGAAGGTCACCAGAAAGAGAGATGCAAGATTTGTAAGGCCTTTAAGCTGAGGACAAAGAAAGAGAGACACTTTCGTTTAAGGCAGCTGTTGATGGAGGCCGCGCTGCAGCCACCGGGCTCGGAATGCCCGACACTGGCCTCAGCCTCCTTGGTGCGGAGCACCCTGGAGTTGTCAAGACACCTGGTACCAGCCAAGCATCATAAGCCTTTGGCCTCGGAACAACAAAATAGGCCCCGGCACCGCTCTTCCTCCCCGATACGGCCCAAGGCAAGGCCAAAGGAGGGGCGCGGAAGCTCTCTGCAAAAGAGACAGGTGCCATCTCAGGCCCCGGACACAGGGGAGAGTGGAAAGGATGCTGCAGCTACTCCGGCACCGGTGGCACTGGCTCCTCAAGTCCCACCGAGTCCAGCCATGAGTGAGCTCAGTGCGGATGCAGGGCTCGAGGGCACAATAAATCAGCCCTCTACGCCTGACACCTTTGAGGCTGAAAAAGACCATATCAGATTGTCAGCGACGAGCCCCCTCCCAGCTAGGGAGAAGCCTGTGGCACCGCAACCCAGGGTGCCGTCGAGGGGAAAGCCGGCAATGGTGAGCCGTTCAGGGTCACTGTCCTGGCACCACTCCCAGTCGAGCTCTGAGTCCAAGGACTCCCGGCTACCCTTGACTCAGACGGAAGTCTTGGTACCAGAGATGAGTCAACGCACGGGGTCAGTGCAGGACATAAGGTGCTCCCTGGTGCCCCCTTAAGACTGGCACCAGCAGGACTCGAGCTGGGAGTCGCCAAAAGCGCCCAGACAGCACTGGTTCTGGTCTCGGGAACACCCGCACCTGTCCTGGTCCAGAAAGCAGCGGTACTAGTCCCAGTCAGCCAGAAGCCGATCATCAGCCTCCCGCAGGCACAGGTCGACGGCATCACCATGGCCCTCGCACTCGGCGTCATTGGAGTCCAGCACTGACTTGGGCTGATACAGCTACCCACAACGGGCCCTGGACAGCAGGGAACAACAAACTGGTTGGCTACCACAATGGGGACTGCCAGGACACTCGCCCTACTGGACCCCATGGGCCTACCACCAGCGTCAAGGTGCTCCCTCTAGGGCCAGCTATTCGGTACAGAGATCTCGGTTCCCGCACCAACGCTCTCCTGTAAGGGAAGCTACGGTGTCCAAGCCGCCTGCAGCCTCGCCAAGCGAGAGACAGGAAAGCCCAGCACCGTACCCAGTGTTGTCCCAGGACCACCGGCTCTGGCTCAAGCTGGAAGCTCCTTCCCTGAGGGAGGAGGACCAGGGGGACCAGCAAGAGAAAGCTGAGCAGCTGCTAACCTATTCGTCATCCCCGGATGAAGCAGTGGCAGGCACAGCGGTGTCAGGACTTCCGCCATTAGACCATAAGGCCCACCAAGAACTGCTTCGTAAGAGCAGCAAAGAATCCTGTGGCACCTTATAAACTAACAGACGTTTTGGAGCATGAGCTTTCGTGGGTGAATACCCACTTCCTCAGATGCATGCACCCACGAAAGCTCATGCTCCAAAACGTCTGTTAGTCTATAAGGTGCCACAGGATTCTTTGCTGCTTTTACAGATCCAGACTAACACGGCTACCCCTCTGATACTTGCTTCATAAGGTGGCCCTTAACTTGGGGTTGCAAGCCGAGGAGATGGTGGACCAGGAAGACCCCATGGTGGACATTCTGAGCCCAGAAGGTCCTTCCAGAATAGTGCTCCCGCTCATTAAGAGCATTCAGTCTAATTACACGACTACATGGCAGACTCCGGCATCCAGTGCACCAACGGCCAAACGTGTGGAGCGCAAGTACTTTGCCCCGTCAAAAGGTTACGACTTCCTGTTCTGTCACCGGAGCCCATGTTCACTGGTAGTCTCGGCGGTGAACAAGAAAGAGCGCCATAGGCAGCAAGCCCCGGCCCGCAGGGCCAAGGAAGCAAAATGCCTGGACCTGTTTGGCAGGAAGGTGTATTTGTCAGGGTACCTCCAGTTGAGGATTGCTAACCAATAGGCCATCCTCAACAGGCATAACTTCAACTCCTGGGCGGCAGTGGGGAAGTTTGACAACCTTCCGCAGGGCTCCCAACAGGAGTTCATGGCCCTAGTGAAGGACGGCAAGGCTCTAGCGAAAACGTGCCTCCAAGTATCCCTGGACTCGGCGGACGTGGCGGCCAGACCAATAGCTTCAGGCTTGGTCATACGGTGCTCAGCATGGCTTCAGGAGTCAGGTTTACCGCCTGAGATCCAGAATTCGATCCAGGACCTCCCATTCAAAGGGTCCGGACTTTTCTTGGACCAAACTGATTCGAAGCTACATAGCCTTCAAGACTCTAGAGCCACGCTCAAGTCACTGGGTATGCATACCATGGCAACTCAGAGGAAGCCCTTTAAGCTACAACCCCCTCCTCAGCGTCAGTACCAGCCTCGTCCTCGGAAGGAGCCTTACTGCAGGTGGGGCAGAGACAGTAGGAGGCAGCACTCTAATAACAACAATTCCAGTAGGCCTGGCCAGAACCAAGGCCAACATAAGCCTCAGCTGGGCTCTAAATCATGTTTTTGAAGGCGTGCTCGATCATCTACTGGATCCATCCCTGTACTTCCTCAGCTGCCTATCCCGCTTCTCCTGTGCGTGGTCGAGCATTACGTCAGACTGTTGGGTGTTACACACGGTGTGAAGCGGATATATGCTACAGTTTTCCTCCCTGCCTACCTCACACTCTCCTTCCCCCTCCCTCTTCAGGGACCCTTCTCACGAGCATCTCCTAGAAAAGGAGGTTCACTCTCTCCTAGAGGCGGGGGCAGTATAGATAGTGCCCTTAGACCTAAGGGGAAAAGGGTTCTACTCCCACTACTTCCTCATCCGCAAGGCCAAGGGGGGTCTTCGTCCCATCCTGGACCTGCGCGGGCTCAACAAGTTCCTAGTCAAGACCCAGTTCCACATGGTCTCTCTGGGTACCATCATCCCCTCCCTGGATCCGGGAGACTGGTACGCTGCCCTCGACATGAAAGACGCGTACTTTCATATCACCATCCACCCAGCGCATCACTGATTTCTGTGCTTCACTGTGAACCAGGAACACTACCAGTCCGCGGTTCTACCATTTGGCCTTGCTGCAGCCCCACGAGTATTCACAAAATGCATGGCGGTGGTGGCAGCATGCTTGCGGAGACAGAGGATTTGAGTTTACCCATACCTCGACGACTGGATCCTGGTGGATCGGTCCGAAGAAGAGGTTCAGACTCATGTACAGATGGCACTGAGTCTGTTCCGCAGGCTGGGGCTCCTGGTCAACGTTCCCAAGTCCACTCTCATCCCAGCACAGAGAGTGTAGTTCATAGGGGCGGTCCTAGACACCGTTCAAGCAAGAGCGAGTCTTCCAGAATCACGATTCCGGACCATCCAGCAAGCAGTGAACTCATTGTGTCAGTTCCCCACTACGATGGCCAGATGTTGCCTGCGACTGCTAGGCCAGATGGCAGCTTGCACACATGTGGTCAAGCATGCCAGACTGAGACTCAGAACTCTGAAGGCTTGCCTCGCCCATGTATACTGCCCTGGCAGGGACCCCCTGGACTTGATAGTAACAGCCATGGGGGACGTGCTGGGCTCATTGAGGTGGTGGCAGTCCCAGACTGAAGTTTGTGAGGACATCCCCTTTGCCGCACAACAGCCGGACTTTACACTGGTAACAGACACATCAGACCTCGGATGGGGAGCTCACCTGGGGAATCTCAGATCTCAGGGCTTGTGGTCGGGGAGGAAACAATCACTCCATATCAATGTCAAGGGGTTCAGAGCAGTTCGTTTAGCATGCCAGACCTTTCACGCCACTCTGAGTGGTCACAGCATGACAGTTCTGACAAACAACATGACCGCCACGTTTTATGTAAACAAGCAGTGCAGAGCCCGCTCCTCCCCAATTTGCCACGAAGCTCTCCTTCTCTGGAACTTCTGCATAGCCCATGCCATTCACCTAGAGGCGGTGAATCTCCCAGGGGAGCAAAACGAGCTAGTGGACCACCTCAGCAGGTCCTACTGCATGCACGAGTGGATGCTCAAAACGGACATTGTGCTTTCGCTCTTCCGGAGGTGGGGGTTTCCCCAGGTGGACCTGTTCGCTACCAAGGACAACACCCATTGCCCACATTTCTGCTCATTCCAGGATCTCAGCCTGGGCTCAGTAGCTGACGCATTTGCGATCTGGTGAGGAGGGAACTGAAATACGCTTTTCCCCCATCCCCCTAGTACACAAGGTACTGCTCGAGATGCGCAGGGACAGGGCGTCAATCATTCTCATCGCCCCGGCATGGGCCCTCCAGCATTGGCTCACCACACTCCTGGAACTGTTGGTGGAGGCCCTGATATCCCTGCCCCTACACCAGGACCTCATTACGCAGGATGGAGGGCGGCTTCTCCACCCCGACTTGCAATCACTGCATCTGACAGCATGGCAACTGCGTGATTAAGTGCTTTGGAGAGCACTTCCTGTGCGGCAGGTTCTACTTGGCAGTAGGAAACTCTCTATCAGGGCGACTTACTTGGCCAAATGGAAGAGGTTCTCGTGCTGGTGCGGGTCACAACAGGTGCAACCGCTCCAGGCCCTGGTTCCTACCATTCTGGAGTACCTTCTGCACCTTAAGCAGTAAGGACTGGCCCCATCCTCGATTAAGGTGCACTGGCAGCTATTTCCGCCTTTCACCCAGGGTTTTTAGGTAACTTGGTTTTCTCACACCCAATGGTGGGACAATTCCTCAAAGGTCTGGAAAGGGTGTTCCCTGACTCTCACCCCCTGGTTCCTCCATGGAATCTCAACTTAGTCCTTTCTAAGCACATGAGGCCCCCGTTTGAGCTCCTTGCTACCTGCTCCCTCCTCCACCTTTCCTTGAAGGTGGCATTCCTGGTGGTGATCACCTCGGCCAGAAGGGTTTCGGAGCTGAGGGCTCTCACCTCAGAGACACCATATACTGTGTTTCACAGAGGTAAAGTGCAGCTCCTCCCACACCTTAAGATCCTTCCGAAGGTGGTCTCACAATTTCATCTGGGTCAGGACATTTGCCTGCCGGTGTTTTTTCCAAAACCCCATTCGGACTGAAGTCACCGCAGCCTGCACACCCTAGATGTCCGCTGAGTGTTGGGATTCTACTTGAAGCGCACCAAACCCTTTCTTAAGTCTACACAGCTATTCGTGGCCGTGGCTGAGAGGATGAGGGGCAGTCCAGTGTTGACACAGCGAATCTCATCATGGATTATGGTCTGCATTCGGGTGTGTTATGACCTCGCTGGTGTCCCAGCTCCAGCGGCCACGGCCCACTCGACCAGAGCACAAGCAGCTTCCACAGCCTTCCTGGCACAGGTCCCAGTCTAGGAGATCTGCAGAGCGGCCACCTGATCATCGGTGCACACCTTTACGACCCACTACGCAGTTAACCAGCAGGCACGGGAGGACGCAGCAGTTGGCAGGGTGGTCCTCTGGTCTATTGTTTCATGACTCCTACCCTCCTCTAGAGGTAAGCTTTTGATTCACCCAATGTGGAATGGACGTGAACAAGCACTCGAAGAAGAAAGAATGGTTACTTACCTTTTGTAACTGTTGTTCTTCGAGATGTGTTGTCCACGTCCATTCCACCACCCACCCTTCTACCCATCTGTTGGAGTCACTGGCAAGAAGGAACTGGAGGAGGTCAGGCCAGCGGGGGTATATATGCACAGCGCAGCAGCGCCACTCTGGCGGAGGTCCCGCCTGGAGCCACTAAGGGAAAAAGTTTCCAACGCTCATGCACGTGACAGGCACACACCTAATATAAAATGGACGTGAACAACACATCTTGAAGAATAACAGTTACAAAAGGTAAGTAACCATGATTTTTTGCATATCAATTTGTAGCCCGGTGGAGGAACTCTCCAGATGCTCGCTGGCCTGGGACTGAATGGGAGCAGAGTCATCTTAATCACTACATACAGACTCAGTAATTCTGGGACTGCATAGCAGTATTTTCCCATCTGGGGCCCAGAGAACGTTAGTGAGAGTTTAAAAGTGAACATTCCCTGCTACCAAATTTAAACCTCTGAGCCAAACCTGGCTGTCCTTACTCTGGCAAAACTCCCCTGGAAATAAAATGATAAGCAAGTTTTAAATCTGCTTCTGAATTCTACATCTGATAGGATCAGTGTCCTAACATTAAAATGTGCAGTGCTGATAGAATATGTATTGTAACTCTCATAGACTTTAAGGTCAGAAGGGACCATTATGATCATCTAGTCTGACCTCCTGCACAACACAGGCCACAGAATCTCACCCATCCACTCCTGTAATAAACCTCTAACCTATGTCTGAGTTACTGAAGTCCTCAAATCATGGTTTAAAGACCTCAAGGTGCAGAGAATCCTCGAGCAAGTGACCCGTGCCCCATGCTGCAGAGGAAGGTGAAAAACCCCCAGGGCCTTTGCCAATCTGCCCTGGAGGAAAATTCCTTCCTGACTCCAAATATGGCGATCAGTTAAACCCTGAGCATGTGGGCAAGACTCACCAGCCAGCTCCCAGGAAAGAATTCTCTGTAGTAACTCAGGTCCCACTCCGTCTAACGTCCCATCCCATTATACTGCCTGGTTTTGAGAGCAGAAAATACTGCCTCTGTGACTATAATTTAATGATGGGTAAACTTCAAAAGGATTGTTCTAGGTCAGAATCCTAAAGGTTTGGATTCTTAAACCATCAGATCTCAGCTAAACTAGCCAATCCCATTTGGAAATGTTGTCAGGAAATATTCAGAGAGAAGGCTTTCTTGTACTTCCTTTTAATGAATGGGACAAAAATACCACGAGAATGACCTTTCTTGCTGTTTAGACACCTCTGATCTCATCGAGAGCTACAGGATGTAGAATTGTGCATAAATGTGGAGAAAAGGCTCAACTTTTAAAATATATTAAAAAAGGGGCGGGAGGGGGGCGTTGTCCAGTTTGAAAGATGGAACAAAAAATTTTTCTTTATCCGAACCAGTGTGGTCACCTCTCATTGTAAATTGTGCAATATACAATGATAGAGAGAGTTAAAATGTTTAGGATAATATAAGAATCAAACCCAGAGGAGCTTTGGAGCTCCATCCAACTCCAGTTACATTCAGTGCAAAGATTCCCATTGGCTACAATAAGAGTAAGTTCTGACCCAAAGGCAATATTTTACACTGCTATTGTTTGGGGGAAAACATAAAAATAAAATAAACTGGCCAGATACTTGGATTATATTTTAAATATTTATAAATTATTTATTGATGTTCATACTGCTCTGCAAGTCGCATCTTTTGGCTAATTATCATTGCTGGGTAGTTTTTCTTATGATGGCCTTCTATTTAATTTGTCACATGTCCAGCTGCCAAAGCAATGTGTGTATAAAAATCATTTAAATAATATAAAAGTGTGTAAACCTTTGCTTATACTATGGTAATTTATTACAGTGCTCTGCATCTGAGCATATGCTGTGCTCTGTTGTATGCTGTTGTGAACTGTTTTTCACTGTCTTGAGTTACTTGGTGTTTTTTAGGCCTTTCAGAATTTGAATAAACAGAGTGTACTAAGTATACTAAGAGTATACTAAGAAATGGTAGACTGGCTGTTACTCAGTATAAACTGTATCTGAAGATCTTTTGAGCTTTTAGAATGTTTAGTATTAGTGTTTAGTATTGTTGGATGGTAGTGGTAAGACAGTAGTATCACACCTGGTTTTTGGTTTAATGCTCCCCTAAATTCCTGTGGAGAAATGTGGCATTAATGCAAGTGCAGAGGGAGCAATGTGGTGGCACTGAAGGTGGCGTTTTCTGAGGCATCAACTGTTAAATAAATTAAATTTTACTCAGAAACTTAGCATGACGTAACAAAAAGCAGTGATTACTGTGTAATCCTTGGAGCTATTGGGCAGGGAATGGAAGATATCGATATTTATTTTAAATGCCATTGCCACTTGGGCACCCTCACGCAGTATTCTTGTTTCGCAACACCTGGCCTGCCTCAGTAGCCTTGTCACAGCAGCTACAAGGAAGTTGTGCCTTTATAGAGAATTAGGGATGAGTTGGGAAGCAAAGGGAGGGGGAAGTTTCACATGGCCTGTATTCAGATATCTTCCAAATAATTTTACAGTCGTCTGTCATCAACTAGAGGAAAAAAATAACTGAGAGGAAGAACCCAATCACCTACTGGTGATACTCAGCCTGACATTCTAGGGCTAGTTAATGATGAAAAGGCTGAGTTTGAAAATAGTATGAAAAGCTCTTTCTCATGCTTACAGTTTATTCTGCTCCTTTCTAAATGTAACCCTGTAGTTTGACAGATTTGGGCAGAAACTTATTGTCATTTGTAGTGCGCTAGTTATGTATTTTGAAAGGATGAGGCGTCAGATTTTTGATGGAAAACTCTGAGCTACTTCTGTTTCATTTTTACTTTTCATTTTTCTGCTTTTGATTTAATTAAAAAAAAAAAAGAGGAATTAGGCCATTCTGCAGTTTCACACTCTAAGGAACTCTTTTGTCCCAGGTCTTGGTAGTAAATGTAATATGGAGAAAGGCGTAAACTAGAGACTCTATTTGACTGCCCTCAACACACACAAAAACTCTATTGCAAGCAACTGTGTGGATAAGACCAATGAAGGAAAGTATTTGTCTATTCCAGAGCAAGCATTAAAAAGTATCTGGATCAGTTAAGAGTATCTTATGTGACTAGATCTGAACAGTAAAATGATTTGTCACTGGACTGAGGACAGAAAGTTTCACTCACTATTGAATTTTCTTAAAAAAGAAGTGAGTTTATCACCCACGCTCTGGCTGCTGTATGCGGTTTCGATGTTATACAGGAACTGTAAAAGCCCTGCAGCAGCCCGGGGAATAACTTCCCTGGAAAAGGCATTGGGCCACCTTAAACAGCCCTACACAGGCCCCCTTCCAGTCCAGTGCAGGGGACATGCCAATGGCAAGCCCATAGCACATAATGAAAGATAATGTCCACACCGCCCTCCCAATTTACTAGTTTACGAGGCAAATGGACTTCTGTCCCTGATGTTGCTGGCTAAGAGTATTAAATAGTGATCCCCAGTTCTTACGGAGTGATTTTTATCTGTAGATCCCAAAGCGCTTTTCAAAGGAGACAAATATCATTATCCCTATTTACCGATGGGGAAGCTGATGCATAGAGAGATGAAATGACTTGTCCATGGTTACCCCACAGGCCAATGGCCAATCTGGGAAGAGAACTGAGGTCTCCTGAGTGCCAGTCTAGTGCTCTGTATACTTGATTACGTAGTAGTCTCAGTCCTTTGAATCATTCTGGCTGTTCATTCCTGGGATTAATTTTCTCCATACCATGCATCAGTGTTGTTCTTTGTGAAAGACTCAAGCTTTTAGTTCCAGAGTTTGGGGGGCTGTAAACCTTTCCATTTATAATCTTTTTCTCTTACAGATGTTCAAAAAGGCCTTGGTAAAGATGTTTGAAGCTAAAGAATTGGATTGTGTCTTCCTAGAGACAAACATGAGTATAAAGAAAAGATATCATATGGTATATGAATGCATTCCTCTCCCAAAAGAACTGGGGGATATGGCTCCCATCTACTTTAAGGTATTTAAAAAGTGGTTAACCTTCAGTCAGTTCAATTGCTTTCCCATATTACTTATATTTCTGATTTCTTGAGTACAGCTGTTGAAAAACACATCTTTTTTTGCCTATCAAGGTATAACCCTTGGTGTTAGAATAGCTGGGTCCTATTAACCCCACTTCAAGAACTATAGCAGGGTTTGAACTTCTCTTCACACAAGTGAGCCAATGGAAGAGCTGTTCTTCTCTGTGCAGGGTTCTAATATCTGACACTCTGTTAGTTTCCACAAAACACTGAATTCCTTGCAGGGCTATAAGGGTTTGCAATATCATTAATTCATGCAGGAGAAACTCAAAACCCAGAACTTGGGTCTTAGCAGGTAAGTAAAAGAGGAAAGGATTTTCAAACATTTTAACATGTGGGAATTTATATTATTTAGATGTATCTATGTATTCTGGTAGGGCCAAACCCTATGCTCATCACCCAGACTGAGGAAGTGGACTCAGCACTGGAGAGGTCATCTGGGCAGGTGTGGAAGGAACACTACTTCTCCATTTCACACTGCAGAGTGCCAGCAAAGCTGCTCCACGTCCGCCGCTGCAACTCAGGGGCTGCCTTAGCCTCCACACTGCCTGTTTCGCAGCTCTGTGGGGAGCAATAGGCGGTGAATGTGCATAGTAGCAGCTCCAGTGCTTCGCTGTGCTCTCTTCTTCCTCCATACCAGGGGAGGTGGTCCCCAGGGGCTCATCAAGAGTCTACTTCCCATAGCAATAAACAGCATATGAGGCCCTCTGTGCCTGCAAACATGGATAGTGACTTGCTTTTGTTTTGTTTCCAACAATGTGTAACAGTCAGTCTGACTAATGCAGACACAGTAACTTGCTTTCACCACATGTGAGATTTTTCACTTGTTTGGTTTCATTAAATTTCAAACTAAATGCTATTAAACCTTTCTTTCCCTTTAAACACTAAAAGGAAAGTAATGCACAAGATTTAATACAGAGCTATCTGAACATAACTTTCATTATCTTTCAAGTGTTTCCACTATTAAAATACCTGGCAACTGACATTTAAAATGTAGGTGCAGTAGATTCCATTTCCATACTACAAGGGCAGACGCGTAGCATTATAAGTCTTTGAATGCTAGTAGCCTTCTAAGTTGGATTCTACTGCAGAAAAGAACAGTAAAGTTTAATGAACTCATAAGTGGCTTTTATTGAGCATGATGATAGGAATGTGTGACCCGTTACTTTTTTATTCTCTATTAAATTGAAAGTTCTTGTTAAAGATCATTTGTTAGGAAAAAGTTAGATTGTGGTTCTAAAACTAAAGAAGTAAAAAAAAAAAAAAAAACAGAATTAAATGAAAATGTGAACATTACCCACTATTTCTATAAAACATTTACATTCTGAAAATTACAGAAATCTTGCTAAAAATAAAGCTACTTCCTTAGCAGAGAAATTATTGGTATTCAAATTGCATAGTATACCTCAAAATGTACTTTATTACATTAAAAAGTTACTTTGCTGTGTGAGGGGCTGTTTTCACATTTAGATACAATGCTTTTACAGAAAGCTATACTGGAATCTGATGAAGAGTGGTCCATGAACAAGAAGTTGATTGATCTTTCTTCAAAAGATGTCAGGAAGTCTGTAAGTACTTAAGCTCATTTAACATGAAATATTTGTATGATCAGTCAACCTCTAAATCATTGTGTATCTCAGAGAGAGAGAGAGACCAGTTAGGTGAGAGGACCAAGTCCCATGGAATAAACGCAGATGATGAAGACATGGTGGGTATTAGGAGCCTGATCCAGCCTCCATTTAAGTCAATGAAAAGATTAACATTGATTCCAGTAGGCATTGGATTGGATTCAAAGTACTGACTGCGATCAAATTGCTGGCTGCAAGCAATTTCTGGCACCATATCCTTGTAAACTATTAAAAAAATCAAAGGGAGAACCTAAGAGAGGTTGGTTACTGGGCTAGAAAAAGTGTGGTGTAATTTTTGTGTGTGCCCAGTATGGACTACTATCCTGTTAAAGTACATATTGTGGAGATTTCAGATATAAATATCAACCTTATTTTTAAAAGGAGAGAAAAATATTGTATCTATCTGTACAGCATTGTACTGAAACACATCTTCGTATTGGGTAGTTATTAAAGGAACAATGCCAGGTTTTTTAGATTTAAAAACTGGCCTACCTTGACAGTGGTCTCCTGTTGAAGTTACCTTTTAGAAATCCATGAATTGAACCTGGGCTGCACCAGGCAATTTTGGCACACATCCACACACGTATATGATGTTAAAAACACATAGGATTTATTGTGTGTTACTATGTAATGGTACATTGCATGTCTTCTTAAGATATATATAGTTTCCACAACAGCAATCAGTTTGTGCAGGTTGGAAAAAGATGGAATCAGAAGATGAGACCTTCAACATTAGACCACTTTTGAGGCAGGTCAGTTTTTAGACTAACAACCTTGAAGATGTCCCTTTAAATGAGGAAAGTGTATCTAAGCATGAAATGTTACACAGTTGAGTAATTTTAACATTTTCATTTCTGTCAGTTCACTGCAGGGTGTGAGCCTCCTTAGATCTTATATCTTTCCACAGTTTTCTGTACCCATTCTTAGTTTCATAAAGTATTCTGTCTGCTTCATTAGTTACCTTGTCTATTCCTGACAAAACACCTATCTCTCCACTATTACTTTCTTTAATGCAGTTGTTTCTTCTCTTATTAAAAGCCATTCATATTCTTTATTGTCCTGTTGTTATTTTTTTCTGTTTTGTGCTGATACCATGGGCATTGTATGGTCTCATTAAGCCATGGTATTTTAGTTCATCATATCCATTGATTTGGCTTTTTATTTCGTAATCCATCTTTTAGCGTTACCAGTTCCATAATTCTTAGAATGTGTCACAACACAGGGTCTGCTCAGTGATCTTATTAAAGATCTTTGTTTCTTGAGGCCAGGGCCAGCTTCAGCTTTTTTGCCGCCCCAAGCGGCGAAGCTGGGGGGTGGGGGGAAAAAAAGCCCCGATCTGCAGCACTTTGGTGACAGCTCAGCTGCGCTGCTTCATTCTTCGGCGGCAATTTGGCAGCGGGTCCTTCGCTCCAAGAGGGACTGAGAGACGCGCTGCTGAATTGCTGCCAAAGACTCGGACGTGCTGCCCCAAGCAGCTGCTTCCTTTGCTGGTGCCTGGCGCCGGCCCTGCTTGAGGCATCGTATTGCAGGAAGGTTGCCAGAGATTGTAGATTTTTTTTGCAGTGGTTGATTTTTTCTATCTTTCTGACTGCCATTCAAGCTCCTTATCTTGATTCTCTTCCCTTTTATTATATCTAAGGGACCCACCATGTATCCATTAGTTAGATAGAGCCATAGGTGTGCATGGTGTTTTAGACAACGTAACTGACAAAGTTTACAATCTAAAATAGATCTTGCCATGGTAGATTATGCTTTACTTTATCCCATCTGTGTTTATTCAGCAGATATGTCTAACAGCATATTTATTTTGCTCAGCCTGATTTAAAAACACTTTATCAACTATAGACTATGCGTAACATGTCTTTAGAGGGCAGTACACTGTATACCTAGGGTGAAATCCTGGCCCTATTGAAGTCAATGGCAAAACACCCCTAAAGTTTAGAGCCTAGTTTCTAGAAAATTGTTTTTAATAACCTGGGATTTTAGCTGTGATGATTTGCTGCTTCTCTCTCCCTATTACATTTTCCTTCTTCTTGATGTCTTGTATAAGATAATATACATATTCAATTTGTCAGAAATAAATTTTAAGGGTTTTTTTGTCATCTTGATCATGCTCTTTTCTCATTTGATTAAAGTTCTTAAAATCCTTATGACTGATGTGTCTATACAGTGCTAGATTGTAGTTATTTATCTTTTGAAGTAGTTAATGGTATATTATGAAGAATGGTAATGACAAAAATCAGCTTTATTTATTGAAAGACACTATTGTAATGAATTAATGCAGTCTCACTTTTGAGCAGGAGATTGATAATGGGTAGAAAGAACCAAATTCAGTAGTCTAAGCACTGCACTGTCTCGGTTTTGTGACATCTCTACCTGTGCAGCCCAGAATTGGTGGTTATTTGTGGGTCTTATGCTACCACTGGATGTTCATATGTAACTCATTATTGACTGTCACCATAATATATTTCCAAGGGTTTCAGATGATGTTTAACAATCCTATCTTCTTTCTTCCTAGCTACTCTTCATAACTGAGTATAATAATAGAGCTGTATAATTTCCACTATATTGTAAAATGATTCTCTGTGCTTTGAAACACTTTTTGTCAGTGTCTTATATAGTTTTACTCCTTTGTTTGGGAAGCTTATGCTCAAATAAATTTGTTAGTCACTAAGGTGCCACAAGTACTCTTGTTCTTTTTGCAGATACAGACTAATGCAGCTGCTACTCTGAAACCAGTTCTTTGTTTGGGTGGTTTATCAATGCTGCATAACCATGAATGAATCTCTACCTATAGATTGGACTCCTGTTCTTTTTAAAATCTTCCACATTTCCATATCCCACTTCCTTTCTTAAACTAAACATGCCCCAAGACAAACTAATCCTCTTTCCTTTTTATACCCTCTTCTCTACCTATCCCTCTTCAACCCTTTCCTCAAAACCGACTTATTCTGGTTACAGTGGTGTAGCCATGTTGATTCCAGGATATTAGATATCTTTTATTGGACCAACTTCTGTTGGTGAGAGAGAGAAACTTTTGAGCTTACATAGAGCTCTTCAACAGGTCTGGGAAAGGTACCGCGAGTGTCACAGCTAAATACAAGGTAGAACAGATTGTTTAGCATAAGTAGTAGTTATTCTAAGAGACCATTCAAGGTGAAGGGCCCACTAACACCTATGCAAACGTAGGACAAAAGCCCTCCAGATTTTTGTAATGAGCCAGAAATCTAGTGTCTTTATTAAAACCATGATCTTTACTGTCTAGCAAAGTTATGAATTTAAGCTTGCAGGCTTGTCTTTTGAAGGTGTTATACAGATTTCCTTTGAGGAAGGACTGAGAGGTCTGATACGGAGTGATTATTTTGTAAAAATTGTTCACCCTTATCATTAAACATTTACAATCCATATTGGATGGGGACCACATCCTGAAAGAAATCTTTCCCAAGCCCCCTCTTCTGGCCTTCAAACCCCAGGCCTCGCCAGGCTCATCAGAAGCAAGCTCCCCACAGACCGGGACCCATCGACTCAAAGCAGCACCAGACCCTACCAGAACAACAGATGCAAAATCTGTGGAAGCATCTCCATTGCTATTATGATCAGTACCCCCACACCCAACACACCTTTCAAAATCAATGGGTCCTACACATGCCTATCACAATATGTGGTACACCTCTACCCCGATGTAACGCAGTCCTTGGTAGCCAAAAAATCTTACCGCATTATATCCAGAGGTAAAAGTAAGCCAGAACGGTACAAGAGCTGGTACGCTGTGCCAGACTGGACAGGCTTTCCCGGCGGTGATTTAAAGGGCCTGATGCTCCAGCTGCCGCGGGCTCCAGGAGCCGGGCTCAGGTGGGGATTTAAAGGACCCGGGGCACCACACAAATTCAGATATAAGGCGATAAAGCAGCGGGGCTCGGGTGGAGCTTTAAAGGGTCTGGGGCTCCCTGCTGCTTTACCATGTTATATCTGAATTTGTGTTATATCGGGTCACGTTATATTGGGGTAGAGGTATATATCTCATCCAGTGCATTGAATGCCCCACTAACAACTTTGTGGGCGCAACCAGGCAATCACTATTTTCTCAAATGAACTCACATAGAAAAATGATAAGACAAAAATACCATATCACCTGTAGGTAAACATTTTTCACAAAATGATCAGTCCATATCTGACCCCTCAGTCATCATTCTCAAAGGAAACCTGAGTATGTTTCACAAACTTGATGAAGATCTCTGTATAAACTCTCTCTCTTACCAACAGAGCTTCATTCAGTAAAAGATATTACCTCACCCACCTTGTCCCTCTAATATCCTGGGACCAACACAGCTGCAATGGTACTGCATACAACAGTCTTAGAGTATGTGTTAACTACTTTCGCTAAACAATCTTGTATTTAGCTGTGAGACTCTCGGTACCTTTCCCAGACCTGAAGAGCTCTGTGTAGCTCAAAAGCTTTCTCTTTCACCAGCAGATGGTCCAATAAAAGCTATTCCTTCACTCACTTTGTCTCTCCTTTATTTTGATTAATATTTTTTACCACTAGTATCTATGGCTCTTTTCTCCTGCCCTGGTGCTATACTATATAAACAAGCAAACAAGAAATATAAACAATCTTTATGGAGTCTGCTTTTTTGGTACAACAGTGTTCACACATCGGTTGTATACCTTTCCCATTGCTCACTGCCCTTTTTCTGGCTTCATGCCTATTCCCCCACCTTTACTTGTGTTATCTTTCTAAGCTAGGGTCAGATGCTAACTAATTTTAATGCAAGTATGGAGGGAAATTA
Organism: Gopherus flavomarginatus; assembly: GCF_025201925.1. Classification (NCBI taxonomy): domain Eukaryota; kingdom Metazoa; phylum Chordata; order Testudines; family Testudinidae; genus Gopherus; species Gopherus flavomarginatus. Next base: position 336,465,778 of record NC_066617.1, read on the forward strand.
GGTCTTCTCCCAGTCCCCTTGGCATGACTACATCAGGTCTAGCTGTGTCTTAAGTGTGGGTCCTGTGTGGAGGTCAGAAGCTGCTCTGTGGATGTTCCCACTAGGGAGCAAATGTATGGGTGTTGTGACTAGTGAGTGTGTGGAACCTTGACTACCCCCACCTACATGCTGTACAGAGGATATGGCTGGGTATGTGGTAACAGTCCCTTTCCCAAGGGCTGCATTATTTTACTTCCTGCACTCTCTTTCCTGAGCCAGAAGGGATCACAAGAGGAATTGTCATTGAGAAAGACTACTTCTGGGTAGTACAGCTTACTCACCAACTCTCTTCATAGGCTTTAAGGCTATTATGGTCAGCTAATCTGACCTCCTACATAGAATCAGAGAAACGTAGGGACCTTGAGAGGTCAAGTCCAGTCCCCTGTGCTGAGGCAGGACCAAGTAAACCTAGACCATCCCTGACAGGTGTTTGTCCATCCTGTTCTTAAAAACCTCCAGTGGTGGGGATTCTATGACCTCCTTCAGAAGCATTTCCAGAGATAAACAACCCTTAGAGTTATATAGTTTTTCCTAAAATCTAACCTAAATTTCCCTTGCTGCAGTTTAAGCCTGTTGTTCTTGTCCTGACTTCAGTAGATATGGAGAACAACTGATCACCATCCTCTTTATAACAGCCCTTAACATATCTGACAACAGTTATTAGGTTCCCTCTCAGTCTTCTTTTCTCAAGACTAAACATACCTAGTTTTTTTTAACCCTTCGTCATAGGTCAATTTTAAACCTTTTATCATTTTTGTTGCTCTCCTCTGGTCTCTCTCCAATTTGTCCACATCTTTCCTAAAGTGTGGTGACCAGAATTGGACACAGTACTCCATCTGATGCTTCATTAATGCTGAGTAAAGCAGGACAACTGCCTCCTGTGCCTGACATACAACATTCTAATTAACTCCAGAATGATATTAGCCTTTTTTGCAACTCATTCAATTTGTGATCCACTGTCACCTCCCCAGATCCTTTTCATCAGTACTACTGCCTAGCCAGTTATTCCCCATTTGTAGTTTTGCATTTAATTTTTCCTTCTTAAGTGAAGTACTTTGAACATGTTTTTATTACATTTTTATCTTGTTCAATTTAGACCACGTCTCCATTTTGGCAAGGTTGTTTTGAATTCTAGTCCTCCAAAGTGTTTGCAAACCCTCCTAACTTGGTGTCATTCACAGATTTTATAAGCATACTCTCTACTCCACGATCCAAGTAATCAGTCAAAGTATTGCATAGTACCAGACCCAGGACAGATTGCTGCAGGACCTCACTAGAGAAGCCCTTTCAATTTGACAGCAAACCATTGATAACTACCCTTTGAGTATGGACTTTCAACCAGTTATGCACACACTTTATACTATACAACAGAGAGTCCTGTGACACCTTTAAGACTAACAGATATATTGGAGCATAAGCTGTTAGTCTTAAAGGTGCCACAGGACTCTCTGTTGCTTTTTACAAATCCAGACAAACACAGCTACCCCTCTGATACTTTATACTAATTTCATCTAGACCAAATTTCCCTAGTTTGCTTATGAGAATGTCATGTGCTTACAAATTGTTTAATCAATTGTTTATATAACACAAGACATATAATTTCAGCTAATAATTGCTGTGCCAAACCAGTGGCGTTGGGAACAATTTTTATAGTAGGGGTTCTGAAAGCCATTGCAGAAAACTGTAAACCCTGTATATGATGGACACCAAGCCAGAGGGTGCTGCCAGTGCCCCTAGTTCCAGCACCCCTGTGCCAAACCCATAATTTCTGGTTGTGCTAGAGCAGATCTTTTGGCCCTGACTCAGGGCTGAGCCTGGGGACACAATCTAGCCCTTAGCTTGAAAGCTCTTTGAGTCAGGAACCTTGGTGGTTTGGGTTTGTTTTTGTTTTTTGGGGGGGAGGTGTTAATAAATCATCATGCATACCAATGACACTCTATGAATCATAACTTAATGTAATTTCACCTTTAATGTTCTGGTTTTCTTATCCTAGACACCAGAAAGTACAACCAACATACACTCATGAAAGCCAAACACTTTTTGCATTTAATTTTCCCAATTCAAGTAAATCCAAATAAATGTTTCCATCTAATTTCTCATAGCCTACAGTACTAACTCCCCGTATAGCTCTAGTTACAGGTTGTTTAGATCATTTCTTTAGGCAGCTATCAAAACCTAGGATTTTTAGAAGTTTCTACTCCAACATCCCAAAATCAGTGCCATAGCCAGTAGGTTCTAAAGCACTAGGTACGAGGACCTAGTTTTCATTTTTGTTGTTGTAGTGCAGAGCATATGCTTTGTTCTGGTCAACAACTTTTGTTCTGTTATGTATCACATACCTTATGGTATCACGTGAAGTTACTGTGCCTACAGCTGCATGTCAAAAGAGCTGTATTATTCCTAGAAACAGTGAGCTCCTTGACAGGGCAGGTCTCAAGAGGTCATTATAGTAGTTTATGCTGTCTCCACCAATTGTTTTAGGTTTTTAGCCATGAAAATACCCTGATCTTTTATGTATTGATAACTTGTAATGAAGTATTGAGGGCTCATTAAAAAAAGTTACATATTTTCTTTTTAAGTATATGGTGAAATAAAAGATGAACTGATGAATTTATGTATGCACTCTACAAAATAAGTTCAAAGACCCAAGAAGTTCCTTGTTTTATAATTTATATATATATATAGCGCACTGAAATTGACGCTTATTATTATAGTGTGAATAACAAGCAAATATAAAAAAGGTTCTTACCTACTCAATGGGTTTACAGTCTGAAGTCAAAGAGAAAACAGACCATTGTGGGGCTGGGAGTGTGGCAGGACAAAGGCTTATAAAAGGACAAGGATATCAATTCTGGGAGGTGAATTTTTACTTGAAGAGCAGAAGGTAAAAGTCCAATCTTCTATAAATGTGAACAGAGTACTTTTCAATACAGAACCTTCAGCTCCTGTATAGTTTTCATGGAGGTAGCTCTGTGGTGATCGGATGCTACTCTGTAGTTCTGTTACTGTTCCTTGTACAAACTCCATTCCAGTCATCATCCTGTTTCCACAGGATTTCGTCATTGTTTCTTCCATGTTCTGTGCAGTGAGGGAATACTCAGGACTTGGTGCATCCTTTTTCGTTATTTAGCATTGTTTCCATTTATTTAAGCCACGAAGATGAGGAAATGTTGCTAGGAAGCATTATTACCTGTTTCAAAACAATCAGAACCAATATATCAGAACTTTGTTTCATTTTCTAGATACAAACATAAATTTCAAGGATAAGTGCTTCTAACATAACATAATGTGTTTTCCCTTTCCCCCTCCTGGCATTTCTCATATATTATTCCTCTTTGATAACTGCAGCACTAAATTGGTTATGGGAGTGCAGTGCCAGAACAATTTATAAAGCAAATTTAAATTTAAGTTAAAAATAATTCAGGAAGAGTTTGTGAGCATACCCATGTTGCAGGTTTAGTTGTGTACATTCCTGATCCATTTAAGTACTGAAAAATAAATACATGCTGTTGATTTGCATAGCAGTAATGAGAGACAACATAATGAGTTTACAGTTTTCAATTTAGGGCTCATCCTTGATATAGTGTCTGCTGTTGATGGGTGCAGTGTCCGCTGCTGTCAATGGGAGTTATGCCTGCTTACCCCATAGCTGAATTTGACCCAGTATGTGGAAGAGAATTAAGGAGACTCTATCGCGCTTGTCTCTTGCTCCTTTTGGAAGGCTCTTGGTCAAGATTAGGACAAGAAGTAGAAGTTCTCCCCCTCACTGTCTTCATAGACTTAAACAGGATCTACAGAAGGCTGCTAGACATAGACTAAAAGACCAATCTTACGCACATTAATTATTGGTACTTTAAGAATCAACTGTCAACTTGATTTTTTTTAAAGTTGACGTCCGTGCAGGACTGTGTTCAGTATTCAAATATTCAAGTTTCTAATAACTCCCTTTAAATGATTTGTCTTAAACATTTTTTTAAATGTCTTTAAAACAATCAGGGTTCTTCTGCTCTCTTGATCTTGTTTAGAAAGTTTTTTAGGCAGGCCTGAAAACAAGAATGCCAACCATCCTGAGGAGTCTCCCTCTTCCACACTCTCCTTTGTCTCTGTGTGCACACATCTGTCTGGGTGCTGCCTATTCAGTTTCACTTTCAGCCTTATTTGCTGCTGGTAAACACCCTCCTGCAGGACTAGAGAAAGTGTGTGCCAGTGAGCTCCCCCCAGATCAGGGCATGAGAGTGAGGTTATTATGCTAGTCATGTGCATGAGACAAGGTGTGCTGATGACCTAAGCAAAACAGTGCAATTCACACAGAGTGCTGTTAAATGAGAGAAGCTATAAAAAAGGAGAAACCTATTTTTTCCTTTAATCTCTTTCAGTATGTAGTAATCTTAGAGGTTATTTGTAACAACAGCAGGTCAGAATTTAATTTACAGGAGCAAATGTGATTTGTCAAGTCGTCACTGGTTTTTAAAGCATTCCAGATTTTGTTGATAAGCAGACATCATAATTCCATGTGTCAGCTATTGAATAATTCATCTTTTTAATTTGCTACTGTATTTTAACAAATGTCTTAATCAAAACTTTTCTTTTCATTTTAGTTTCTTGTAAAAGGATCTCTAGCAGTAATGGAAAATAACGCAAATATTGAATAGCCACATAGTGCAGGCTGCTCAAGAAAATTTAACAAAGATTGTAAGCAATGACAATTGCTATTTGCTATAGTATAGACTTGTATACAGTAGGACACACTATACACCGCTACCTCAATATAACGCCACCCGATATAACATGAATTTGGATATAATGCGGTAAAGCAGTGCTCGGGGGGAGGGGGGCTGCGCACTCAAAGCAAGTTCAATATAACACAGTTTCACGTATAACGCAGTTAGATTTTTTGGCTCCCAAGGGCAGTGTTATATCAAGGTAGAGGTGTATATTGAAGCCGTATTAAACAACTCACACAGTGTTATCACTCGTAAATTACCTGATTCGCTATTATCAAAATCAGGTCCTTACACAAAGCTATATAAAGCCTACCAGGAGAAAAGAAGAACTTTGTTTAACTTTTTGGAACTGTTTTCAAGTAAGACGATGCAACCCCCTTTTTCCCTCTTCCAAGCTCATTCTTTACTTAATAGTTTTTAATGTGACTTTAAATGCTTCCCTGCAGATAATGATGTATGTTACAATATAAATTTAACTTACACCTTCCATGGAAATTCTTCCTTTAAAAAAATAACAGAAACCTCCCTTGTGTTCTATATCATTTTATTTGAAAGCCATTTGTAAAACACTACCTGTGATAGTTGCAAGGCATTTGGTCTGGAACAGAGGAAGTATCTATGAGTTTGAGTCACAGTAACTCCTACCATCTATCTATGCAGGAATATGCTCAGCAATGAGTAGAGATAAAATAGTGTGCTGCCATGAAGCAGCAATACTTCCCTTGTAACACCATAGCAACTAATGAATCTTTCAAGAGCACCTCTCCCTCTTCTCCCAATGAAAATTCTTTTAGTGGTATCTCTTGGCCGGCTGGCCAATTCATTGCAGGCTCAGTGAACTATGAAAATCTCCTCTTCAACAGGTTAGTCCATCATTTCTATAACTCGTGTAGTGGGGCTGTTACAGCACTGTATCCCTGCCTTTGTTTTTTCTACAAAGTCCTTTTTTCGGGCCATCAAAATGACCACCAATAAAGTGACTAAAATCTGGGGCTTTTGCCTTTACTGCATCATACTCTTCATCCCTTGCAATAATTTAACTTGCAGTCTTGCTTCTTAAATTTCCTCATGCTTGACACAACTATAGTCCAGAAGATAAGGAAATCTCTGCTGATGATGGTTCTCTCTTAATACATATATCTTTCTAAACCAGTCTCCTCGCCATCCCTTCAGTCTCACCACATTTGATGTTATAATCTTCTTCTCTGCAGTTCCTGCTATCTGGATTCAACTTTCCTGAATCACTCCATGTCATAATCTCTCCATCTATTTTCAGATGTCTCTTCTTCCAGTTTCTGTATCTTGTTCTTTTCTTCTTCATTTTTTTAACTCTACAGCTAGATTATTTAACTGTATAAAAACATATTTTTGTGATGCAGCTTGTATGAAAGATGCAGTACAGTATGGATATGTCTACACAGTATTTTGGAGGGAGCCTCCTAGCCCAGCTCATCAAGAGTTGGGCCAGTGGGGCTTATGCTAGCACTCTGAAAATAGTGATATAGACAGTGCTTTGAAATTGTGGCTTGTACCAGAACTTGGGCTGTGAAGCTAACCCACCTCCCAAAGTGTCAGAGCCTGAGCTACAGCCCAATCCTCAACTTCAAAGCGCTGTCGATAATAGCTATTTTTAGAGTGCTAGCAGGAGCCCACTGCCCCGAATCAGGCAACCTGGGGTAGAGGCTCGCCACAGAATGCTGCGTAGATATACCCTGTACGGCCCTAATCCTGCAAATACAGACGGGCATATTTAACTTCACTTACATTGTTAGTCTCATTGACCTGCCTAAGTCTTTGCAGGATCAGGGCCTAAATTTCTTCTGTGTTAATACTGACTGCCAACTTTAAAAACAACTTGCACTTGTAATAAATTGTCGGGCGTCTTAACTAAAAACAGCAGTTCTTTTGTAAATACAGTCTATTCCGCTATCTAAAATGCATGTTTTTTGTATGTATTTAGATTCCTAGAGGCTTGCCCTACTTCTCTGTGGACTTCGGCCTTCAAGGAGGCTTTGCTCATGTAATTGAAGATCAGCACAAGTTCCCTCATTATTTTGGAAAGGTATTGACATGTACGAGTCCAAAACACCAGTCATGTATTGAATTTTCTGTATCAGTAACTAAATCAGACATCACCAACTCTGAGTGATTTTAACATACTTCATCGCAGTTTACTAGATGGTAGTAGATTTTCTACGCAATGCACTGGGATTTAGGTCACATATGTGAGAACCAAAGGCTTATTGAGGGGGATCTTGTGAGGCTCTTGGGCTGACTGTCTGATATCCACCTTCATCCTCAAAGGTTCTGAATCCACATTGCTAACTGAAAGAAGTGTGATTCAGTATCAGTTTAATAAACTTTATTAAAACTTTTAAACAAAAATAAAAGCAAGAGTACATGTCACCAGAGCTAACCTACTGTTCATAGTGAAGGCTATGGTTATGTCATAGAGCTCCCAGCTGGGGCAGGGGGCCCCAGCAACTCCCAGCCACCTGTCCTGGAGCTCCCAGCTTCACTCATTGTACCTTGCAGAGAGCCTCCCTCCAAGCCCTTTGAGCAAATTAAGTGTGAGGCTACCCTGGAGACATGCAACTTGGTCCCATCAGCTTTGAGTTAGGCCTTCCTCAGCTAGTCTCACTTTGGGGAAAAATCCAACTTAAGCCAACAATTAAAAAATATTCAGTGTTTGCATACCACAGAGACTGTCAAAATATCAAAAATACAGAACACAAAACCATTTTTGAGGATGCTGACATGGCTTTGTCCAGCTGAAAGGTCTTGAGATGACATTGTGTTACAGAAGAGTCTATCCAAAATCCAATCAAAATAACGAATTGAGAAGACCTAGCAACAACAAGCCACTCAACATTCATCCATCAGCAAAATTAATCCATGACCATATGTCGTCATTCTTCTCACAAACAAGACAGTTTAGTAATCTTTATATTTGGAAGCTAGGCCATAAGTCAAACAGCTTGTCTTTGAAAGTTTTGTCTTGATAGAAAAAAATTTCTTTAAGAACCTTTCTAGATGAAACCCATTTAAAAAATAAAAAGAATTCACGTTTGTATAACATCTGTACTCCTCTATATGCTATTTCTCTCACACATAACTGATAATATTACTAGGAGTTATGTGGTTAAATCCCTGCATGCATATGCTTAGAATTTATTGCATAAAGTACGAATTGCAATAAAAACTTTTTTTTTTTAATTAAGCCACAGTAAAAATTTCTTGGAAGAATCAGTAATGAAAAACCATACTATAAGTGGACTTGGGGAATAATTTAATCTTTTTTTCAAATATTGCTACGAACGGGGGGAGCCTGTGAATTTCTGGGCTTTTGTCTACTTAAATCACAAATTTACTAATACACCCACATAGCCCTAGAGTATGGTATGATACTTGTAGAGTGCATTTCAATGCTGTACCTTCGAAGTTGTTGGCTGAGTCACTCACCCGATGAGCTGAATTTTTTCCATTTTGCAGTCTAGTTTTGGAGAGTTTAAGGCTTTCAGAATTTAATTTCTTAAAATATTATATTTAGCTACATTCAGGTATTCTGTTCTTTCAGCCTTGACTATGTAGTGTTGTAGCCATGTCAGTCCCAGCAGGGCCAGCCTTAGGGAAAATGGTACCCTGGGCGAACTTATGTTTTGGCGCACTGGCCGCCGCTGCCTCCCTAGGCTTCCCCCCACATTGCCTCTGTCTCTCCTTCCTCCCTGGACTCCTCATCCAGGCTCCCCCTTCCATTGCCCTCAGGCTCCCCACCCATTGCCCACTGGCTCTGCTGCCCATCCGCCCATTGCCCTGAGCTCCCTTTCATGGCCTCGCACCCCAGGCCCATGCCATTCCTTGCTTCTTGACTATGGCACCCACCCGTAAGGCTGGCCCTTAGTCTCAGCATATTAGAGAGGCAAGGTGAGTGAGTGACATTTGAGGAAACATATATATACTTTGATTGCAAAATAGCCTTAAGTGAAGTATACAACCATTCAGCCTTTTTCTTTATTTTCTCTTTTATACTTGCAAAGGAAATAATTGGTGGCATGCTGGACTTGGAACCAAGGCTTTGGAAAAAAGGAATTAGAGAGAACTTTGATGATCAGAGGAAGAAAGTATTGCAATTTGCACAGTGGTGGAAACCATATGATGTCACCAAAACTAAAGAATGAATCCTTTACCCAACTGGCTGAATCCAAAAGAGATGTTGAGAGTGACAGTAATCAAGGACAGTATATACTGTAAATTATTTTTTAAAGGATATTTCATATTTTAAGTAAAACTCTGGTGTTTTGTATGTTGCTAGTAAACATTCTAAAAACTAGAAATACTGTTAAACTCCAGACTGTCCATACGCTCATCTTTTTTTCACACCGCATATTTGACAGATGAATCAAACTAAACTGTAAGCCAATGGATCAGAAGTGTACAGAATTGTTTTTGTAAACTAAGCCAATAAAAAGGTCGACATCTGCATGCTAGTTAAATTCAGCAAAATGCAATTCTGCTTTTGTATTTTTCTGACCTCTGAACTGGAGTTACTTATCTTCTATTTGAGAAGTCAATATTCAATTATTTGAATGACTATATTTTCCGATAGTGATTTAATCGTAAGGACGTTTTGAATAATACACTGTTAAATTAGGTATATTTATCGGAATTTTTTGTTTCTATTTTTAGTCCCTCTGCTCTTTCAGATGAAGATCATTACATATATTCAACACCAGTGCACTCTGCAGGTGAAATTCACCCCTGGCCAGAGGACCTGTAATAAGGCTTTAGGCCCCAGTTAAGCCTTCAAAGCAGGATTTATATGATTGACAGACCTTGTGCTGGCCTATGCTCAGAATGGAACAGTATTTGTGAACTGTGTTGAAATATGGTTCAAGCAAGCTTCCCACAGAACCGTTTTCTTATACAGTTCAGCTTGCTATTGTGACCCAGTCAAGTTATGAAATGGATCACTGAGATTCGAAGGACTATAGAAAGTATTGGTATTTCATTAGATAAACTTTTGATGGGTTAAACAGCCACAATAATTAGTGTATTCCTTTAACATTCATTTTCTTTTTGTACAACGTGAGTCATACAGAGTAAAGTAAGCATGACCCAGTTACACAAATGTGGTAGGTCAATTATTTTGTACAGTAATCTTGCAAATCTGTCTCATTGTATTGCTGTTGAGAAGATCATTTTATAAATAAACTGCCATCTTTATTTTAATAACTAGTATATCATTTTATGATGTTTCTTTGACAATATTATAATTTACCTCTTGGACATCAAGGGCCACATCCTTGGCTAGTGGAAATTGGTGTAGCTCCACTGAAGTCAGTGGAACTAAGCTGATTTACACCAGCTCAGAATCTGGTCCCCAAGTGTGGTGAATAGAACTGGGGGAAAAATTGGTTAATACTAAAAATGCCAAAAATGCATTTTGGGGGCTGTGAAAGTATTTGCAAATTTGGGTTGAGTTTGGCAAATTGTTTTGGCCAAACCCCCTCCCCCCCCCCCAGAAAACAAAATTTTTGACAATGTCTAAATGGTTTGTCTAGAAAGTATCAAATTAAACCATTTTGACATGTTTCAAATTGACTTGTTCAAAATGAAATGTTAAAGCAACATTTTTTCATGTTGTTGAGGGGAAAAAAAAACTTAATTGTTTTACAGATATTTTGGTTCTGCCACTGAATCAAAAAATCAATGTATTCGCCCAACTCTAACTATGACTCCCTCAATACCTTGTCAACCATTCAACACACTCTTCCACTGGGTGTACTCAAAGTTTTCAGCTGTAGCTTTTAAAAGCATAAGCCAGTCTTTGTTCTAGCACATCACCCCTTCTCAAGTTAACTTTTGCCACTTTTATCTGACTCAAGCAAGAGGACGTGGTTAGTTTTTCTCTTTGAATTTTTTGGACAATATTCTCTAAAAGTGCATTGACTTGGCTCTCATTTTTAATTATATAAATCTAATAGGTTTTTGATCTAAAATAAACTACATTGGAGAGAACATAGCAAAGATAAACGATGAAATAATAGCATCATTACACAGGTCCTAGAAAAGACTGGTAAATCCAAGAAACAAGTTTGGCTACTATGCAGTCCATGTTATCTATCTAAAGCACAACTGAAATCTGCCTTCTCCCTGAAAGCATGTGTTGTATCTGACCACACATGGCCCTTAAGGAATAACCATGGAAGTGGCAAAGTCTCATATCTTTGGGTCCCAGGGAAAAGTCATTTTCATATCCTGGAGTGGGAGCAGATGGGGAGCTCCAGAATACATAATTATCTTGAATGCATTTTCCTAAATAAATGTCACTTCTCCCAAAAATTCTCCCTTTCCCCCTGCCTTCCTTGCCATGTATTTCCTAAAGTTCTCATGTGTAGATAGATTAGTCTTTCTCCTACCTAAGGGTCACTCAGTATTTATTCAATGAGCCGTTATCCCTCCTTACTGCTTGGCTTATGTACTGAAGTTCAGTTCAACAACAAAATACTTTAGTTCCAGATCAGAGTAACTGCCATTTCCAACTCCTGTGCAGTAAGTTTTCTTAAAACTTTCATTTTGAATGTTTCTATCAGTTCTGGCAGTATTGCTCAATACAGGCTTATGTTTTACTACCCTCACAGTGAGCACGTACCTTTCTCCACAAGTAGTTCCACTGAAATCAGTAGAGCAAGTTACTACACAACCCAGAAAAGGATAGCAGAATCTGATGCTATATGTATAGGGATATACAAACATGCTATAGGTAGTCTCTTAAACCAGAAGAAACTTTCAGAACTGAAGAAAAGTTGAAAATTATTGTTTTAAGAACAGCAGAAAAAATCTGTTGGGGCAGTTGTTGACTACACTGATGTTGAAGCCAGCATGAATTTAATCCGTTTTGTCACTATCTTTTGTTAAAATCTGTGGGAGTTCTATCAGAATGTTTAACCTTTTCCATAAAATTCCATACCAGATTTCAAAGCTAGTCATTAACTCTTTGGTTGCCTCAAAGAAGTCTTTACAATACAGTAGAACTGCAGAGTTACGAACACCTTGGGAATGGAGGTTGTTTGTAGCTCTGAAGAAAACATTATGATTCTTCTTTCAAAAGTTTACAACTGAACATTGGCTTAATACAGCTTTGAAATGTTATTATGCAGAAGAAAAACGATGCTTTCCCTTTATTTTTTTAGTAGTTTTCATTGAACACAGTACTGTACTGTATTTGCTCTCTTTTTTTTTATTTTGGTCTCGGCTGCTTCCTGATTACATACTTCCAGTTCCAAATGAGGGGAGTGGTTAACTGGTCAGTTCGTGACTCTGGTGTACATAACTCTGAGAGTCTACTGTATCTGCTTGGTTAGTTGCCTGTGTTGTGAGGCGAGGGGATCAGAATTAGTAGTAATAAACATTTGTACTCTGAGAAGTATCAACAAAGTTGATCTTCATGGTTACATGTTCATCTACTGCTAGACACAACCACACCAGCTGTCTTCTTTATCTTTAGACTGAGGGGAATTTCTGTATTAATGAGTTGGAATTTAAGGACGTGTACAGCCCTGAATTTTGCTTTAAGTTGTCCTTTCCTACAATCCCAGAAAAACAATTGATCATTTAATTTAATTTTAGCTCCTGTAATGCAAGTACCCCAGAGAACATTAAAAAACAAAGTGGATGTTCACAAAAAGTTATACAAATCCAAACCTAAAGCTCTGCAAAAGCACAAGCAAATAGATTACCCTTTTATGTAGACTTAAAGACAATCCCCATGGACTTGAAGCCCTTGGACAGAAAATATTACATCTAAATTAAACAAGGGAAAGATCATACGACAGCGGTAGTTTCAAAGTATAGATGTTGAAAACACTGCTCATGGAAACACTGAAGATAGATTTCACCTATTGGGGGATCTATTGTAAATGTCACACAGATATTCATGCAATGTTGTCTCCATGTTGGTCCCAGAATATTAGGCAAGGTGGATGAAATAATATATTTTATTAGACCAACTTCTGCTGATGAGAGAGACAAGCTTCTGAGCTTATATAGTACAAATATTCAGTCATTTATCATCTGAATAACTAATTACTGCTATGCACACTAGGCAAGATTCTGATACTACTGAGAATGCAAATTCAGAGTCATTCCATTTGTCCTCAATAGACTTACTTCAGTTTTACACTATTGTAAATTGAAATCTGGCCCTTTGTATGGGGGATGTTTTCAAGTTGTAACTGTTGTGTATCTCTCACTTGTGCATGTGCTAAGTCTGATAACATTTGGTATATGAAATGTGACAAATGTTCACAAAATGCTTGAATTAAGCTGAACATTAATGCTTCTTTCCTTGACCTGTAAAGAATACTCCCTACCACACTTGGTGTCAGTAGCACTATGTATCGGAGGCTTAGATGATTGTGGGTTGAATTTCTGCATTAGGACTTGGACTTTTATGGCAGTGCTGCTGCTGAAGTGGAGATCTAGCTGAGGCACTGCTCAGTACCATCCACTGGAAATGCCAAACTCAGGTCCCTCTTGTCCATATGTGATACTTTGACAAGTCAAAGTCTTTTTATGCAAACAATAAACCCTTATACAAACAATAAACCCTTATTACTCTTGGGGAATTCTGCACCAAAAGATAAAAATTCTGTGCACAATATTTTAAAATTATGCATATTTTATTTGTTAAAATAATGCAATATAATCACACTAGTTTCAATTATTATGGTAATTTATTTAAACTACAGTACAATGGATGGAGAATGGGAGTGGGGAGCATTGGAGGAAATCCTCAAACCCTCTCTGTCTAATAGTAATGTAGTTAGTATTGACCCTTTACTTCTAGTTATTAGTCAACAAATATGTGCAGCCATATGCTCAGTGTTACATCATAGGCAACTGAAGAGCCAAGTGATGTCTAGGGACTCAAACTCACAATTTATATTGGCTACTGACCATCTCCAGAAAGGTCAGTAGCTCACAATTCATGGAGCACATTTTGATAGGAAATTTTTTCATTCCAAAAATGTAGACCCATTCTAATCACTAAAGCACCATAAGCATTTATAAGGCCATACTGTCCTTTACAATAAGGTTCCTTTACACCAATCTGGCAATGTAAAGGAGCCTTAAAATTTTTACATCTGTTTTATACTCGGGGAATTCACTAAGAACAATGGGAAGAATTGACTAAGCAGGCAGGCTGCTACATTCTGCACTGCCTGAGGAGACGGAGCCTGCCCCACACCTACAGCTTCAGGAACACCCCAAAGCACTGCCCCTCCATGCCAAATGTGCCACAATAGTGAGGGAGAGGGACAAAGTGTATTTCTCTCATGTATGACTGCCCACCCCCACCCCCACTCTGGCAGTGATTTATGTCTCTGCCAGCTGCTCTGGTCACCCAAACCGACCTGCCTGCACTGCTGGGGAGGGGCACATGACCGCTCTTACAGCTTCACTTTACTTCCCTGTCAGAAGTCATTTTTCTACAGGGAAGCAAAGCAATCTGTGGAGGCATGAATTCTGCGTGCACACACTGATGCAAAATTCCCCTAGGAACTTATGTCCTGACCAGTAGTGCTAGCTCAAACCTGGTCTATGGTGGGATTTTAGCCCCTAGTGTAGCTACACTGTAGCATGAAACCAAGTTTAGCTGGTTATACTGATACACCACATCTATGTTGGGATGAAATCCTGTCCCTGTTGAAGTCAATAGGAGTTTTGCCATTGATTTCAATAAGGCCAGGATTTCAACTTACATTGGTGTTAAAACTTCAGTGTAAACAAGGTCTCTCTGTGTGTGTATAATAGCTTATTCTATAGAGTTGGCAGGAGGATGGCAATTTTAAGGGTTTCAGAAATTGTTTTTGTTCTGTACTGGAATGAAAACCTTTTGACATTTTCACAAAATGGAATTGTGTCAAGATGACTTTTTCAGATAGAAATCCTGAGCTTTTCAATTCTGGCTCTGTCTGTGTCTAGTCAGGAATGACTAAACAGCCCTGAACCTTAAAACTGGCAAAAAATTCATTGAAACAGGTGCAGTTCTGCAAAATGTTACCGCTCTGACGAAACAGATTTTTGACAAACATTCCAACTAGCTCTATTTGCTTATGTACCTTTATTGCTTTGTTTACACTGTACCTTGTAGTGGTAGAGAGGCTTGTGTGTCTCAATGACCCCAAGAGCAATGCTGCTTGGAGTCATGTACTCCCTTAGGGTCACCCATGGCAGAACGGTCAAGGGCGAGGTATGACGTTATTGATATAAACTGGGACCATATAAAACATGGGTTGCAACCAAGGTCCTGTAGTGGCACCAAATCCTAGGTAAAGGGGGTCATATAAGGTGTCTAAGACTAGGTTATGAATTACTGGTTATGATTATGCTGTCTGTATGTCTGTATCATTTTGGTAGTTGAAGTTATAAATATTGGCTGTATGCTGTCTGTATTTCAAATTTGTGTTGTGTTACTGGGAAAGATCCCAGACAAGTTGGTGTCAGCTCTGTTTAGCCTGCTTGATGGCCGATTAAGGACCATCACCTACACAATAGTCCCATCGAGAGAAGGCAGTTACGCCCTGTGACTCAGCAGGGTGTGCAGAAACTGGCCCATGTGACTGCAAACTCCATTTTGCTGTAACTCTCCACAGCAGGAACAAAGGAGTGTTCTTACACCTGGAAAAGCCTATATAAGGAAGAGGTCTCATCTCCATTTGGTCTTCAATCCTGCTTCTTACCTCTGGAGGGATTTTGCTACAAGCTGAAGCTCTACACAAGGGACTGAGGACCCATCCCAGTGGGGGATGTTCTCCAGAGACTTGATTTGCACCTGCAGTTTACTCCATCACTGCTACAAGCCTGAACTAAGAACTTTGCCATTACTGTATGTAATTGATTCCATTTAACCAATTCTAGCTCTCATCTCTATCTTTTTCCCTTTATGAATAAACCTTTAGATTTTAGATTCTAAAGGATTTGGCAACAGCGTGATTTGTGGGTAGATCTAATGTGTATATTGACCTGGGTCTGGGGCTTGGTCCTTTGGGATCGAGAGAACCTTTTTCTTTTACTGGGGTGTTGGTTTTCATAATCATTCATCCCAGGACAGGTGGCACTGGTGGTGATACTGGGAGACTTAGGGGTGTGCTACAGACCGCCGGGATCGGATTGGGATATGGATAGAGACCTCTTCAATGTCTTTAATGAAGTAAACACAAAGGGGAAATGTGTGATTATGGGGGACTTCAACTTCCCGGATATAGACTGGAGGACGAGTTCTTGCAAGAATAATAGGGGTCAGATTTTTCTGGATGTGATAGCGGATGGATTTCTTCATCAAGTAGTTGAAGCACCTACCAGAGGGGATGCCATTTTAGATTTGGTGTTGGTGAGCAGTGAGGACCTCGTAGAAGAAATGGTGGTAGGGGACAACCTTGGTTCGAGTGATCATGAGCTGATTCAGTTCAAACTAGATGGAAGGATAAACAAATGTAGATCTGGGATTAGGGTTTTTGACTTCTCGAAGGCTAATTTTGAAGAGTTAAGGAAATTAGTTAGGGAAGTGGATTGGATGGAGGAATTAGTGGATTTAAATGTGGAGGAGGCCTGGAATTACTTTAAGTCGCAGCTGCGGAGACTGTCGGAAGCCTGCATCCCGAGAAAGAGGGAAAAAACCATGGGTAGGAGTTGTAGGCCAAACTGGATGAGCAAACAACTCAGAGAGGGGATTAGACAAAAGCAGAAAGCTTACAGGGAGTGGAAGGAAGGCAGGATCAGTAAGGAAAGCTACCTTGCTGAGGTCAGAACATGTAGGGATAAAGTGAGGAAGGCTAAAAGCCACATTGAACTGGAACTTGCAAAGGGAATCAAAACCAATAGTAAAAGGTTCTACAGCCACATAAATAAGAAGAAAACAAGAAAGAAGAAGTGGGGCCGCTATACACTGAGGATGGAATGGAGGTTAAGGATAACCTAGGCATGGCCCAACATCTAAACAAGTACTTTGCCTCAGTTTTTAATAAGACTAGTGAGGAACCTTGCGATGATGGAGGGATGATAAACGGGAATGTGGATATGGAAGTGGATATTACCGCAACTGAGGTAGAGGCCGTACTTGAACAGCTCGATGGGACGAAGTCGGAGGGCCCGGACAATCTCCATCCGAGGATATTAAAGGAACTGGCGCGTGAAATTGCGAGCCCATTAGCGAGAATTTTTATGCAATCGATAAACTCGGGGGTTGTGCCGTATGACTGGAGGATTGCTAATGTAGTTCCTATTTTTAAGAAAGGGAATAAGAGTGATCCGGGTAATTATAGGCCTGTTAGCTTGACGTCTGTAGTATGTAAGATCTTGGAAAAAATTTTAAGGGAGAAAGTAGTTAAGGACATAGAGGTCAATGGTAATTGTGACGAATTGCAACACGGATTTACTAAAGGTAGATCGTGCCAAACCAATCTGATCTCCTTCTTTGAGAAGGTGACGGATTACTTAGATAAAGGAAATGCGGTAGATATAATTTACCTAGATTTCAGTAAGGCGTTCGACACGGTTCCGCACGGGGAGCTGTTAGTTAAATTGGAAAAGATGGGAGTGAATATGAAAGTTGTAAGATGGATAAGGAACTGGTTAAAGGGGAGACTCCAGAGGGTCGTATTGAAAGGTGAACTGTCGGGCTGGAAGGAGGTCACCAGTGGAGTCCCTCAAGGATCGGTGTTGGGACCGATCTTATTTAACCTTTTTATTACTGACCTTTGCACAAAGAGCGGGAATGTGCTACTAAAGTTTGCGGATGACACGAAGCTGGGGGGTATTGCTAACACGGAGAAGGACAGGGATACTATTCAGGAAGATCTGAACCACCTTGTAAACTGGAGTAATAGAAATAGGATGAAATACAACAGTGAAAAGTGTAAGGTCATGCATTTAGGAATTAATAATAAGAATTTTGGATATATGTTGGGGGCGCATCAGTTGGAAGCGACGGAGGAGGAGAAGGACCTTGGGGTACTGGTTGATAGCAGGATGACTATGAGTCGCCAATGTGATACGGCTGTTAAAAAAGCAAATGCGATTTTGGGATGCATCAGGCGGGGTATTTCCTGCAAGGATAAGGAGGTGTTAGTACCGTTATATAAGGCGTTGGTGAGACCCCATCTGGAATACTGTGTGCAGTTCTGGTGTCCCATGTTCAAGAAGGATGAATTCAAACTGGAACAGGTTCAGAGACGGGCTACAAGGATGATCCGAGGAATGGAAAAACTGCCTTATGAAAGGAGACTCAAAGAGCTTGGCTTGTTTAGCCTGGCCAAAAGAAGGCTGCGGGGGGATATGCTCGCTCTATATAAATATATCAAGGGGGTTAACGTTAGGGAGGGAGAGGAATTATTTAAGTTTAGTACTAATGTAGACACGAGGACGAATGGGTATAAACTGGATATTAGGAAGTTTAGACTTGAAATTAGACAAAGGTTTCTGACCATTAGGGGAGTGAAGTTCTGGAATAGCCTTCCGAGGGAAGTAGTAGGGGCAAAAGACTTTCCTGGCTTTAAGACAAAGCTTGATAAGTATATGGAGGGGATGTTATGATAGGATCGTTAATTTGGGCAATTGATCTTGAATTACCACCAGACAGGTCTGCTCAATGGTCTGCGGGGAGATGTTGGATGTGATGGGTACTGAGTTGCTGCAGAGAATTCCTTCTTGGGTGCTAGCTGGTGACTCTTGCCCACATGCTCAGGGTTTAGCTGATCGCCATATTTGGGGTCGGGAAGGAATTTTCCTCCAGGGCGGATTGGCAGGTGCCCTGGAGGTTTTTCGCCTTCCCCTGCAGCGTGGGGCACAGGTCGCTTGCTGGTGGTTTCCCTGCAGCTTGAGGTCTTCAAACCATTTTTGAGGATTTCAATAACTCGGTCCTGGGATAGGGGTTGTTATAAAATTGGATGGATGGGGTTCTGTGGCCTGCCTTGTGCAGGAGGTCAGACTAGATGATCAGATTGGTCCCTTCTGACCTATGAGTCTATGAGACTGTTGTGTCTAAGGTAATTGCTTGTGTGACTTGTGGTTAGCCAGTGGGGTAAAACTGAAGTCCTTTTGTCTGGCTGGTTTGGTTTGCCTAAGAGGTGGAAAAACCCCAGCCTTGGGCCGTGACTGCCCTGTTTGAGCAATTGGTCCTGAATTGGCACTCTCAGTTGGGTCCCGCCAGAACCGCAACGTCACAGTGGCGTAGTCGGCAGGATCCACAGAACCAGGTCAATTAAGCTTTGGGTCAGAACCCCACACTTTCCAAATTTGAATTTTGGAATTGAGAGTTTGGTTGGCTAAAGAGCAGTTGTAATGGGTGAGCAAAGAACATACGAGGGTCTTGACAAAAAAGCCCTGGAAGATTTGTGTTCAGAAAAGGGGATAAGCTTTAGAAAGAAAGCTACAAATCAAGAACTGAGAGATCTGCTAATGGCCAGTGATCAGGAGGCAGGAGCACAGCCCTTACCTGATATACAGAGACTGCGGAAGCAATTCGAATGAAAGAGGCCGCGAATAAACTGCAATTTGAGCATGAACAGAAACTAGCAGACCTGCGATTGCTGGAAAGGCAGAAAATAGCTGAATTTGAAAGAGAAGCTGCTGAGAGAGAAGAAAGAGCTCGTAAGGGGCGTCTGGAACTGCTGGCTGCTGAGGAAAAAGCTCGACAGATGCTTATGTACCTTTATTGCTTTGTTTACACTGTACCTTGTAGTGGTAGAGAGGCTTGTGTGTCTCAATGACCCCAAGAGCAATGCTGCTTGGAGTCATGTACTCCCTTAGGGTCACCCATGGCAGAACGGTCAAGGGCGAGGTTCCAGACGAAGTGTGATCCAAGAAGTCCCTAACGGCAGAGCAGACGGAGGATAACTGCACAATGGAGGTGAAACTGTTGTGTAATGTTACAACAGCTGTGAAGGTGGATGAAGGCTGCAGCAGAAAGAAGATCTCCAGTCGTCATGCTGTCCATGCCATTGGTTTCAAGTCCTCTATCTGTCAAGGATAGTGTGGTGACTGCTGTGCACAGTCTCCCCATTTTAAAAGAAGTCCCACACAGGCATCTTCCAGTTTTGGGGAAAATAACACTTGCACAAGTCAAAAGTCCCGTGGCAATCAGCGACTGGCGACGGGAACAGGACAGTGAAATTCAGAAGTTCCTCGTCACAGACTGACACACAGGCAGTGGGTGTGTGATACAGTCATCTCGCTCGAGGATCTTCAAACTATCTTGAATGTGTTTGCCGATGCTTACGCGTGTCTTGGTTTCACTCTTAATATCAAGAAGACGAAAATGCTCTATCAGCTCTCACCAAATGAGGTATTACATGCCCCAGCTATTAAAATCAATGGAGTGGCAAGGGAGAATGTCGATCATTTCCTCTACCCTGGAAGTCATCTTTCATCCAAGGCAGATATTGATGCAGAAATTCAACATCGCCTGAGCTGTGCCAGTGTAGCTTTTTCTCATTTACGGCACAGGTTTTTTGAAGATCACGACATTCAAACAGACACCAAGCTTCTTGTTTATCAAGCCATTCTTCTCCCAACACTGTTGTATGGGTCCAAAACTTGGACAACCTATAGACATCACTTGAAAGTCCTGGAGAGGCACCATCAACGCTGCCTTCATAAGATTCTGAAGATCAAATGGGAAGACAGGCGCACCAATAGTAGTGTTCTGGAGGCAAAGACCACCATTATCGAGGCAATGGTCATCCGTCAGCAATTCCATTGGACTGGTCGCATTGTCTAGATGCCAGACCATCGCCTCCCAAAACAAGTCCTGTTCTCTCAGCTGAAAGAAGGATACCATAACGTGGGTGGACAACGGAAGCATTATATGGACTTCCTGAAGGACAACCTAAAAAAGTGTAATATTGACACTGACACTTGGGAGACACTTGCCCAGGATCACTTAAAATGGAGTGAAGTCCTACGTGATGGTCCCCTGCATTTTGAACTTGCTCACCGACAAGCTGAAGAGGACAAGAGGTGCAGAAGGAAGGAGAGACTGGCTTCCAGTCATGGTCAACAGCCTCCTGCTGAGCCTGAAAACATCTGCCCTCATTGTAATTGAACTTGTGTTTCAAGGGTTGGCCTTATTAGCCACCTGAGGACCCATAACTCCCATGGAAGATGATCATACTCAGTAATGAGTGATCGCCCATCATCATCACTCAGTGTGGTGTACCAGTGTTCAGCAGGTGTAGACTCATACAAAGAGAGTGGGAGAGGGTAGTGCTGTGGCTAGGATGAAATCAGTTGTCTGGGTTCCATTCCTAGCTCAGCTCAGACTTCCTGTGTGACCTTTAGAAGGTCATTTAGCTTCTCTGCATCTCATTCCCATCTGTAGAGCTGTGATGTTACCTCTTTCCTACCTTGCAGGGACATTGGGAGGCTTGATGAATTCGAA